>NW_027315945.1:42061329-42373829 GCF_026437365.1 Eucyclogobius newberryi | reverse complement strand
GTGAGACCATGTGAGACCAGGTGAGACCAGGTGAGACCATGTGAGACCAGGTGAGACCATGTGAGACCAGGTGAGACCAGGTGAGACCATGTGAGACCAGGTGAGACCAGGTGAGACCATGTGAGACCAGGTGAGACCAGGTGAGACCATGTGAGACCATGTGAGACCATGTGAGACCAGGTGAGACCATGTGAGACCAGGTGAGACCATGTGAGACCAGGTGAGACCATGTGAGACCAGGTGAGACCATGTGAGACCAGGTGAGACCATGAGAGACCATGTGAGACCATGTGAGACCATGTGAGACCATGTGAGACCATGTGAGACCAGGTGAGACCATGTGAGACCAGGTGAGACCATGTGAGACCAGGTGAGACCAGGTGAGACCATGAGAGACCATGTGAGACCATGTGAGACCATGTGAGACCAGGTGAGACCATGTGAGACCAGGTGAGACCATGTGAGACCAGGTGAGACCAGGTGAGACCATGTGAGACCATGTGAGACCAGGTGAGACCATGTGAGACCAGGTGAGACCAGGTGAGACCATGTGAGACCAGGTGAGACCATGTGAGACCAGGTGAGACCATGTGAGACCAGGTGAGACCATGAGAGACCATGTGAGACCATGTGAGACCATGTGAGACCATGTGAGACCATGTGAGACCAGGTGAGACCAGGTGAGACCAGGTGAGACCATGAGAGACCATGTGAGACCATGTGAGACCATGTGAGACCAGGTGAGACCATGTGAGACCAGGTGAGACCATGTGAGACCAGGTGAGACCATGTGAGACCAGGTGAGACCAGGTGAGACCAGGTGAGACCATGAGAGACCATGTGAGACCATGTGAGACCAGGTGAGACCATGTGAGACCAGGTGAGACCATGTGAGACCAGGTGAGACCATGTGAGACCAGGTGAGACCATGAGAGACCAGGTGAGACCAGGTGAGACCATGAGAGACCATGTGAGACCAGGTGAGACCATGTGAGACCAGGTGAGACCATGTGAGACCAGGTGAGACCAGGTGAGACCATGTGAGACCAGGTGAGACCATGTGAGACCAGGTGAGACCAGGTGAGACCATGTGAGACCAGGTGAGACCAGGTGAGACCATGAGAGACCAGGTGAGACCATGTGAGACCATGTGAGACCAGGTGAGACCAGGTGAGACCAGGTGAGACCATGTGAGACCAGGTGAGACCATGTGAGACCAGGTGAGACCATGTGAGACCAGGTGAGACCAGGTGAGACCAGGTGAGACCATGTGAGACCAGGTGAGACCATGTGAGACCAGGTGAGACCAGGTGAGACCATGAGAGACCATGTGAGACCATGTGAGACCATGTGAGACCAGGTGAGACCATGTGAGACCAGGTGAGACCATGTGAGACCAGGTGAGACCAGGTGAGACCATGTGAGACCAGGTGAGACCAGGTGAGACCAGGTGAGACCATGTGAGACCAGGTGAGACCAGGTGAGACCATGAGAGACCAGGTGAGACCATGTGAGACCATGTGAGACCATGTGAGACCAGGTGAGACCAGGTGAGACCATGTGAGACCAGGTGAGACCATGTGAGACCAGGTGAGACCAGGTGAGACCAGGTGAGACCATGAGAGACCAGGTGAGACCATGTGAGACCATGTGAGACCATGTGAGACCAGGTGAGACCATGTGAGACCAGGTGAGACCAAGTGAGACCAGGTGAGACCAGGTGAGACCATGTGAGACCAGGTGAGACCAGATGAGACCATGTGAGACCATGTGAGACCATGTGAGACCAGATGAGACCATGTGAGACCATGTGAGACCATGTGAGACCAGGTTTAGACCTCTTTTGGTCTGGGGAAGACATGGCCCAGTTCTGTCAGGATTATTCATGGTCTGGACTCAGAGTCTCTCCAGAGACATGAGCCAGTCTGAGATGTGGTCTAAAGCAGGACTAAACCAGGACTAAAGCAGGACTAAACCAGGACTAAAGCAGGACTAAACCAGGACTAAAGCAGGACTAAACCAGGACTAAAGCAGGACTAAACCAGGACTAAAGCAGGACTAAACCAGGACTAAACCAGGACTAAACCAGGTCTAAACCAGGACTAAAGCAGGACTAAACCAGGACTAAAGCAGGACTAAACCAGGACTAAACCAGGTCTAAACCAGAACTAAACCAAGTCTAAACAAGGACTAAACCAGGACTAAACCAGGACTAAACCAGGACTAAAGCAGGACTAAACCAGGACTAAAGCAGGACTAAACCAGGACTAAAGCAGGACTAAACCAGGACTAAAGCAGGACTAAACCAGGACTAAACCAGGACTAAACCAGGTCTAAACCAGGACTAAAGCAGGACTAAACCAGGACTAAAGCAGGACTAAACCAGGACTAAACCAGGTCTAAACCAGAACTAAACCAAGTCTAAACAAGGACTAAACCAGGACTAAACCAGGACTAAACCAGGACTAAACCAGGTCCAAACCAGGTCCAAACCAAGACTAAACCAGGTCTAAACGTAGACTAAACCAGGACTAAACCAAGACTAAACCAAGACTAAACCAGGTCTAAACCAGGTCTAAACCAGAACTAAACCATGACTAAACCAGGACTAAACCAGGACTAAACAAAGACTAAACCAGGACTAAACCATGTCTAAACCAGGACTAAACCAGGTCTAAACCAGGTCTAAACCAGGACTAAACCAGGTCTAAACCAGGTCTAAACCAGGACTAAACCAGGTCTAAACCAGAACTAAACCAGGACTAAACCAAGACTAAACCAGGACTAAACCAGGTCTAAACAGGTCTAAACCAGGACTAAACCAAGACTAAACCAGGACTAAATCAGGTTTAAACCAGGTCCAAACCAGGACTAAACCAGGACTAAACCAGGACTAAACCAGGTCTAAACCAGGTCTAAACCAGGTCTAAACCAGGACTAAACCATGACTAAACCAGGACTAAACCAGGTCTAAACCAGGTCTAAACCAGGTCTAAACCAGGACTAAACCATGACTAAACCAGGACTAAACAAAGACTAAACCAGGACTAAACCAGGACTAAACCAGGTCTAAACCAGGTCTAAACCAGGACTAAACCATGACTAAACCAGGACTAAACCAGGACTAAAGCAGGACTAAAGCACGACTAAAGCAGGACTAAACCAGGTCTAAACCAGGACTAAAGCACGACTAAAGCAGGTCTAAACCAGGTCTAAACCAGGACTAAAGCACGACTAAAGCAGGACTAAACCAGGTCTAAACCAGGACTAAAGCACGACTAAAGCAGGTCTAAACCAGGTCTAAACCAGGACTAAACCATGACTAAACCAGGACTAAACCAGGACTAAACCAGGTCTAAACCAGGACTAAAGCACGACTAAAGCAGGACTAAACCAGGTCTAAACCAGGACTAAAGCACGACTAAAGCAGGACTAAACCAGGACTAAAGCAGGACTAAACCAGGACTAAAGCAGGACTAAAGCAGGACTAAACCAGGACTAAACCAGGTCTAAACCAGGACTAAAGCACGACTAAAGCAGGACTAAACCAGGACTAAACCAGGACTAAACCAGGACTAAAGCAGGACTAAAGCACGACTAAAGCAGGACTAAACCAAGACTAAACCAGGACTAAACCAGGTCTAAACCAGGACTAAAGCACGACTAAAGCAGGACTAAACCAGGACTAAACCAGGACTAAACCAGGTCTAAACCAGGACTAAAGCAGGACTAAACCAGGACTAAAGCAGGACTAAACCAGGACTAAACCAGGTCTAAACCAGAACTAAACCAAGTCTAAACAAGGACTAAACCAGGACTAAACCAAGACTAAACCAGGACTAAACCAGGTCCAAACCAGGTCTAAACCAAGACTAAACCAGGACTAAACCAAGACTAAACCAAGACTAAACCAGGTCTAAATCAGGTCTAAACCAGAACTAAACCATAACTAAACCAGGACTAAACCAGGACTAAACAAAGACTAAACCAGGACTAAACCATGTCTAAACCAGGACTAAACCAGGTCTAAACCAGGTCTAAACCAGGACTAAACCAGGTCTAAACCAGGACTAAACCAGGTCTAAACCAGAACTAAACCAGGACTAAACCAAGACTAAACCAGGACTAAATCAGGTTTAAACCAGGTCCAAACCAGGTCCAAACCATGACTAAACCAGGACTAAACCAGGACTAAACCAAGACTAAACCAGATCTAAACCAGGTCTAAACCAGGACTAAACCATGACTAAACCAGGACTAAACCAGGTCTAAACCAGGTCTAAACCAGGTCTAAACCAGGACTAAACCATGACTAAACCAGGACTAAACAAAGACTAAACCAGGACTAAACCAGGACTAAACCAGGTCTAAACCAGGTCTAAACCAGGACTAAACCAGGTCTAAACCAGGTCTAAACCAGGACTAAACCATGACTAAACCAGGTCTAAACCAGGTCTAAACCAGGTCCAAACCAGGACTAAACCAGGACTAAACCAGGACTAAACCAGGTCTAAACCAGGTCTAAACCAGGTCTAAACCAGGTCCAAACCAAGACTAAACCAGGTCTAAACCAGGTTTAAACCAGGACTAAACCAGGACTAAACCAGGACTAAACCAAGACTAAACCAAGACTAAAACAGGACTAAACCAGGTCTAAACCAAGACTAAACCAGGTCTAAACCAGGTCTAAACCAGGACTTAACCAAGACTAAACCAGGTCTAAACCAGGACTAAACCAGGACTAAACCAGGACTAAACCAGGTCTAAACAAGGACTAAACCAGGTCTAAACCAGGACTAAACCAGGTCTAAACCAGGTCTAAACCAGGACTAAACCAGGACCAAACCAAGACTAAACCAGGACTAAACCACGACTAAACCAGGTCTAAACCAGAACTAAACCAGGACTAAACCAGGAATAAACCAGGACTAAACCAGGACTAAACCAAGACTAAACCAAGACTAAACCAGGACTAAACCAGGTCTAAACCAGGTCTAAACCAGGACTGAACCAAGACTAAACCAGGACTAAACCAAGACTAAATCAGGTCTAAACCAGGTCCAAACCAGGTCTAAACCAGGACTAAACCAGGACTAAACCAAGACTAAACCAAGACTAAACCAGGACTAAACCAGGTCTAAACCAGGTCCAAACCAGGTCTAAACCAGGTCTAAACCAGGTCCAAACCAGGACTAAACCAAGACTAAACCAGGACTAAACCAGGAATAAACCAAGACTAAACCAGGACTAAACCAAGACTAAACCAGGACTAAACCAGGACTAAACCAGGTCCAAACCAGGACTAAACCAGGTTTAAACCAGTTCTAAACCAGAACTAAACCAAGACTTAACCAGGACTAAACCAGGTCTAAACCAGGACTAAACCAGGTCTAAACCAGGTCCAAACCAGAACTAAACCAGGACTAAACCAGGTCTAAACCAGGTCTAAACCAGAACTAAACCAGAACTAAACCAGGACTAAACCAGAACTAAACCAGGACTAAACCAGGTCTAAACCAGGACTAAACCAGGACTAAACCAAATCCAAACCAGGACTAAACCAGGTCTAAACCAGGACTAAACCAAGACTAAACCAGGACTAAACCAGGACTAAAGCAGGACTAAACCAGGACTAAAGCAGGTCTAAACCAGGACTAAACCAGGACTAAAATAGGAGAATACAAGTTTCCCCCTGAGGACTCATTATGTCAGATTGTGCAGATAAAGGGTTTTAATAAGTTGCTGAGGCTCTGGGGGATGGGAGGGCATCTGGAGCGCTCCACGAGGAAAACATGGACAAAGCATTTACAGAGTGAAATGATCTAATTACAGTTTATTAATTGTGATGTAGCATGGGGGACATCTGATGTCACATGGGGGACATCTGATGTCACATGAGGGACATCTGATGTCACATGGGGGACATCTGATGTCACATGGGGGACATCTGATGTCACATGGGGGACATCTGATGTCACATGGGGGACATCTGATGTCACATGGGGGACATCTGATGTAACATGGGGGACATCTGATGTCACATGGGGGACATCTGATGTAACATGGGGGACATCTGATGTAACATGGGGGACATCTGATGTAACATGGGGGACATCTGATGTCACATGGGGGACATCTGCTGTAACATGGGGGACATCTGATGTAACATGGGGGACATCTGATGTAACATGGGGGACATCTGCTGTAACATGGGGGACATCTGCTGTAACATGGGGGACATCTGATGTCACATGGGGGACATCTGATGTCACATGGGGGACATCTGATGTAACATGGGGGACATCTGCTGTAACATGGGGGACATCTGATGTAACATGGGGGACATCTGATGTCACATGGGGGACATTTGATGTCACATGGGGGACATCTGATGTAACATGGGGGACATCTGATGTAACATGGGGGACATCTGATGTCACATGGGGGACATCTGATGTCACATGGGGGACATCTGATGTAACATGGGGGACATCTGCTGTAACATGGGGGACATCTGATGTAACATGGGGGACATCTGCTGTAACATGGGGGACATCTGATGTCACATGGGGGACATCTGATGTCACATGGGGGACATCTGATGTAACATGGGGGACATCTGATGTTACATGGGGGACATCTGATGTCACATGGGGGACATTTGATGTCACATGGGGGACATCTGATGTAACATGGGGGACATCTGATGTCGCATGGGGGACATTAATGTAACATGGGGGACATCTGCTGTAACATGGGGGACATCTGATGTAACATGGGGGACATCTGCTGTAACATGGGGGACATCTGATGTAACATGGGGGACATCTGATGTAACATGGGGGACATCTGATGTAACATGGGGGACATCTGATGTTACATGGGGGACATCTGATGTAACATGGGGGACATCTGATGTAACATGGGGGACATCTGATGTAACATGGGGGACATCTGATGTTACATGGGGGACATCTGATGTAACATGGGGGACATTTGATGTCACATGGGGGACATCTGATGTAACATGGGGGACATCTGATGTCGCATGGGGGACATTAATGTAACATGGGGGACATCTGATGTAACATGGGGGACATCTGATGTCGCATGGGGGACATTAATGTAACATGGGGGACATCTGATGTCACATGGGGGACATCTGATGTAACATGGGGGACATCTGATGTAACATGGGGGACATCTGATGTAACATGGGGGACATCTGATGTTACATGGGGGACATCTGATGTCACATGGGGGACATCTGATGTTACATGGGGGACATCTGATGTCACATGGGGGACATTTGATGTCACATGGGGGACATCTGATGTAACATGGGGGACATCTGATGTCGCATGGGGGACATTAATGTAACATGGGGGACATCTGATGTCGCATGGGGGACATTAATGTAACATGGGGGACATCTGATGTAACGTGTCTCTGCTTCAGGTCCAGTGGCCTTGTGTCAACCACAAATACAAAGTCAAAAAGAAAAACTACAAGAACTCAGGCATCGTGATCCTGAGCCAGTGCAAGGTCAGTCCTGTTATAGTCCTGTTATAGACCTGTTATAGAGCTGTTATAAACCTGTTATATACCTGTTATAGACCTGTTATAGAGCTGTTATAAACCTGTTATATACCTGTTATAGACCTGTTATAGAGCTGTTATAAACCTGTTATAGACCTGTTATAGACCTGATATAGACCTGTTATAGAGCTGTTATAAACCTGTTATAGACCTGTTATAGACCTGATATAGTCCTGTTATAGTCCTGTTATAGACCTGTTATAGACCTGTTATAGACCTGTTATAGTCCTGTTATAGTCCTGTTATAAACCTGTTATAAACCTGTTATAGACCTGTTATAGACCTGTTATAGTCCTGTTATAGATCTGTTATAGACCTGTTATAGAGCTGTTATAAACCTGTTATAGACCCTTTTATAGACCTGTTAGAGACCTGTTATAGATCTGTTATAGACCTGTTATAGACCTGTTATAGTCCTGTTATAGTCCTGTTATAGTCCTGTTATAAACCTGTTATAGACCTGTTATAGACCTGTTATAGTCCTGTTATAGTCCTGTTATAGATCTGTTATAGACCTGTTATAGACCTGTTATAGACCTGTTATAAACCTGTTATAGACCTGTTATAGACCTGTTATAGTCCTGTTATAGATCTGTTATAGACCTGTTATAGACCTGTTATAGAGCTGTTATAAACCTGTTATAGACCTGTTATAGACCTGTTATAGACCTGTTATAGATCTGTTATAGACCTGTTATAGACCTGTTATAGTCCTGTTATAGTCCTGTTATAGTCCTGTTATAGTCCTGTTATAGACCTGTTATAGTCCTGTTATAGACCTGTTATAAACCTGTTATAGACCTGTTATAGACCTGTTATAAACCTGTTATAGACCTGTTATAGACCTGTTATAGACCTGTTATAAAGCTGTTATAAACCTGTTATAGACCTGTTATAGTCCTGTTATAGATCTGTTATAGACCTGTTATAGTCCTGTTATAGTCCTGTTATAGACCTGTTATAGACCTGTTATAGACCTGTTATAGACCTGTTATAGACCTGTTATAGTCCTGTTATAGACCTGTTATAGACCTGTTATAGACCTGTTATAGACCTGTTATAGTCCTGTTATAGTCCTGTTATAGACCTGTTATAGTCCTGTTATAGTCCTGTTATAGTCCTGTTATAGACCTGTTATAGTCCTGTTATAGACCTGTTATAGTCCTGTTATAGTCCTGTTATAGTCCTGTTATAGACCTGTTATAGTCCTGTTATAGACCTGTTATAGACCTGTTATAGTCCTGTTATAGTCCTGTTATAGACCTGTTATAAACCTGTTATAAACCTGTTATAGACCTGTTATAGACCTGTTATAGTCCTGTTATAGTCCTGTTATAGACCTGTTATAGACCTGTTATAGTCCTGTTATAGTCCTGTTATAGACCTGTTAGAGTCCTGTTATAGACCTGTTATAGTCCTGTTATAGACCTGTTATAGTCCTGTTATAGTCCTGGTATAGACCTGTTATAGACCTGTTATAGTCCTGTTATAGTCCTGTTATAGACCTGTTATAGTCCTGTTATAGACCTGTTATAGTCCTGTTATAGTCCTGTTATAGACCTGTTATAGCCCTGTTATAGCCCTGTTATAGACCTGTTATAGACCTGTTATAGTCCTGTTATAGACCTGTTATAGTCCTGTTATAAACCTGTTATAGACCTGTTATAGACCTGTTATAGAGCTGTTATAAACCTGTTATAGACCTGTTATAGACCTGTTATAGACCTGTTATAGTCCTGTTATAGACCTGTTATAGACCTGTTATAGACCTGTTATAGTCCTGTTATAGTCCTGTTATAAACCTGTTATAGACCTGTTATAGACCTGTTATAGTCCTGTTATAGACCTGTTATAAACCTGTTATAGTCCTGTTATAGAGCTGTTATAGTCCTGTTATAGAGCTGTTATAAACCTGTTATAGACCTGTTATAGACCTGTTATAGAGCTGTTATAAACCTGTTATACACCTGTTATAGACCTGTTATAGACCTGTAATAGACCTGTTATAGTCCTGTTATAGACCTGTTATAGACCTGTTATAGACCTGTTATAGTCCTGTTATAGTCCTGTTATAGTCCTGTTATAGACCTGTTATAAACCTGTTATAGTCCTGTTATAGACCTGTTATAGACCTGTTATAGTCCTGTTATAGTCCTGTTATAGACCTGTTGTAGTCCTGTTATAGTCCTGTTATAGTCCTGTTATAGTCCTGTTATAGACCTGTTATAGACCTGTTATAGTCCTGTTATAGTCCTGTTATAGTCCTGTTATAGACCTGTTATAGTCCTGTTATAGACCTGTTATAGTCCTGTTATAGTCCTGTTATAGTCCTGTTATAGACCTGTTATAGACCTGTTATAGACCTGTTTTAGACCTGTTATAGTCCTGTTATAGACCTGTTATAGACCTGTTATAGTCCTGTTATAGTCCTGTTATAGACCTGTTATAGACCTGTTATAAACCTGTTATAAACCTGTTATAGACCTGTTATAGTCCTGTTATAGTCCTGTTATAGACCTGTTATAACCTGTTATAGACCTGTTATAGTCCTGTTATAGACCTGTTATAGTCCTGTTATAGACCTGTTATAGTCCTGTTATAGACAAGTTATAGTCCTGTTATAGTCCTGTTATAGTCTTGTTATAGACCTGTTATAGTCCTGTTATAGTCCTGTTATAGACCTGTTATAGACCTGTTATAGTCCTGTTATAGACCTGTTATAGTCCTGTTATTATCCTGTTATAGTCCTGTTATAGACCTGTTATAGACCTGTTATAGTCCTGTTATAGACCTGTTATAGTCCTGTTATAGTCCTGTTATAGTCCTGTTATAGTTCTGTTATAGTCCTGTTATAGACCTGTTATAGTCCTGTTATACTCCTGTTATAGTCCTGTTATAGACCTGTTATAGTCCTGTTATAGACCTGTTATAGTCCTGTTATAGTCCTGTTATAGACCTGTTATAGTCCTGTTATAGTCCTGTTATAGTCCTGTTATAGACCTGTTATAGACCTGTTATAATCCTGTTATAGTCCTGTTATAGACCTGTTATAGACCTGTTATAGTCCTGTTATAGACCTGTTATAGTCCTGTTATAGTCCTGTTATAGTCCTGTTATAGACCTGTTATAGTCCTGTTATAGTCCTGTTATAGTCCTGTTATAGACCTGTTATAGACCTGTTATAGACCTGTTATAGTCCTGTTAGAGTCCTGTTATAAACCTGTTATAAACCTGTTATAGACCTGTTATAGTCCTGTTATAGACCTGTTATAAACCTGTTATAGACCTGTTATAGACCTGTTATAGAGCTGTTATAAACCTGTTATAGACCTGTTATAGACCTGTTATAGACCTGTAATAGACCTGTTATAGTCCTGTTATAGACCTGTTATAGACCTGTAATAGACCTGTAATAGACCTGTTATAGTCCTGTTATAGACCTGTTATAGACCTGTTGTAGTCCTGTTATAGACCTGTTATAGTCCTGTTATAGTCCTGTTATAGTCCTGTTATAGACCTGTTATAGACCTGTTATAATCCTGTTATAGTCCTGTTATAGACCTGTTATAGACCTGTTATAAACCTGTTATAGACCTGTTATAGTCCTGTTATAGTACGGTTATAGACCTGTTTTAAACCTGTTATAGACCTGTTATAGACCTGTTATAGACCTGTTATAAACCTGTTATAGACCTGTTATAGACCTGTTATAGACCTGTTATAGACCTGTTATAGACCTGTTATAAACCTGTTATAGACCTGTTATAGACCTGTTATAGACCTGTTATAGACCTGTTATAAACCTTTTATAGACCTGTTATAGTCCTGTTATAGTACGGTTATAGACCTGTTTTAAACCTGTTATAGACCTGTTATAGACCTGTTATAGACCTGTTATAGACCTGTTATAGACCTGTTATAGTCCTGTTATAGACCTGTTATAGTCCTTTTATAGTCCTGTTATAGACCTGTTATAGACCTGTTATAGTCCTGATATAGACCTGTTATAGTCCTGTTATAGTACGGTTATAGACCTGTTTTAAACCTGTTTTAAACCTGTTATAGACCTGTTATAGACCTGTTATAGACCTGTTATAGACCTGTTTTAAACCTGTTATAGACCTGTTATAGACCTGTTATAGTCCTGTTATAGTCCTGTTATAGTCCTTTTATAGACCTGTTATAGACCTGTTATAGACCTGTTATAGACCTGTTATAGTCCTGTTATAGACCTGTTATAGTCCTGTTATAGACCTGTTATAGACCTGTTATAGACCTGTTATCCTGGACCTTAGTGTTTGTGTTTCAGGTCATTAAGATGCACTCGTTTCTGGATTACATCATGGGAGGCTGCCAGATCCAGTTCACGGTAATCTCTCCTTTATTCCTGGTTTCGACCTTGTTTAGTCCTGGTTTAATCCTGGTTTAGTCCTGGTTTAGTCCTGGTTTCGACCTGGTTTAGTCCTGGTTTAATCCTGGTTTCGACCTTGTTTAGTCCTGGTTTAGTCCTGGTTTAGACCTGGTTTAGTCCTGGTTTCGACCTTGTTTAGTCCTGGTTTAGTCCTGGTTTAGACCTGGTTTAGTCCTGGTTTAGTCCTGGTTTAGTCCTGGTTTAGTCCTGGTTTAGACATGGTTTAGTCCTGCTTTAGTCTCTTACGAAAAATTATATTTTCAGGTTATAATGTATTGAATTATTGACTTTGGTCCAGACTTTGGTCCTGGTTAGGTTTGAGTCTTCCTCTGGATCTTTTTCTCATTTCTCAGTTTTGCCTCGGTCCTGAGGTGGTCCTCGCCTCCGTCGCCATGGAGACCGTATCCAAGGGCTCACGGTGCGGTTTCCATAGCAACAGGCAACCCTTTGTTTGTCCCACTCAGAACCAGACCGGACCAGGACTGGACCAGGACCGTACCAGGATAAGACTCTGGTCCAAAGTCAAATTAGAAGCTAGAATCTGATTTGTAAAATCAAAATAAAATAATGTATGAGATTGTGATCATGTGTCCTGGTTTAGTCCTGGTTTAGTCCTGGTTTAGTCCTGGTTTAGTCCTGGTTTAGTCCTGGTTTAGTCCTGGTTTAGACCTGGTTTAGACCTGGTTTAGTCCTGGTTTAGTCCTGGTTTAGACCTGGTTTAGACCTGGTTTAGTCCTGGTTTAGTCCTGGTTTAGTCCTGGTTTAGTCCTGGTTTAGACCTGGTTTAGACCTGGTTTAGTCCTGGTTTAGTCCTGGTTTAGACCTGGTTTAGACCTGGTTTAGACCTGGTTTAGTCCTGGTTTAGTCCTGGTTTAGACCTGGTTTAGACCTGGTTTAGACCTGGTTTAGTCCTGGTTTAGTCCTGGTTTAGTCCTGGTTTAGTCCTGGTTTAGACCTGGTTTAGACCTGGTTTAGTCCTGGTTTAGTCCTGGTTTAGACCTGGTTTAGACCTGGTTTAGTCCTGCTTTAGTCCTGGTTTAGACCTGGTTTAGTCCTGGTTTAGACCTGGTTTAGACCTGGTTTAGTCCTGGTTTAGACCTGGTTTAGTCCTGGTTTAGACCTGGTTTAGTCCTGGTTTAGACCTGGTTTAGACCTGGTTTAGACCTGGTTTAGTCCTGGTTTAGACCTGGTTTAGTCCTGGTTTAGACCTGGTTTAGTCCTGGTTTAGACCTGGTTTGGACCTGGTTTAGTCCTGGTTTAGTCCTGGTTTAGTCCTGGTTTAGACCTGGTTTAGACCTGGTTTAGTCCTGCTTTAGTCCTGGTTTAGACCTGGTTTAGTCCTGGTTTAGACCTGGTTTAGACCTGGTTTAGACCTGGTTTAGTCCTGGTTTAGACCTGGTTTAGTCCTGGTTTAGACCTGGTTTAGTCCTGGTTTAGTCCTGGTTTAGACCTGGTTTAGACCTGGTTTAGTCCTGGTTTAGACCTGGTTTAGACCTGGTTTAGTCCTGGTTTAGACCTGGTTTGGACCTGGTTTAGTCCTGGTTTAGTCCTGGTTTAGACCTGGTTTAGTCCTGGTTTAGTCCTGGTTTAGTCCTTTCCTTCCTCAGACTCTCCCTCTGTCCTCAGCCCCTCCTTCTGTCCTTAGCCCCTCCTTCTGTCCTCAGACCTTCCTTCTGTCCTTAGACCCTCCTTCTTTCCTCAGACCCTCCTTTTGTCCTTAGACCCTCCTTCTGTCCTTAGACCCTCCTTCTGTCCTTAGACCCTCCCTCTGTCCTTAGACCCTCCCTCTGTCCTTAGACCCTCCTTCTGTCTTTAGACCCTCCCTCTGTCCTTAGACCCTCCCTCTGTCCTTAGACCCTCCTTCTGTCCTTAGACCCTCGCTCTGTCCTTAGACCTTCCTTCTGTCCTTAGACCCTCCTTCTGTCCTTAGACCCTCCCTCTGTCCTTAGACCCTCCCTCTGTCCTTAGACCCTCCTTCTGTCCTTAGACCCTCCCTCTGTCCTTAGACCCTCCCTCTGTCCTTAGACTCTCCTTCTGTCCTTAGTCCCTACTTCTGTCCTTAGAGCTTCCTTCTGTCCTTAGAGCTTCCTTCTGTCCTTAGACCCTCCTTCTGTCCTTAGACCCTCCCCCTGTCCTTAGACCCTCCCTCTGTCCTTAGCCCCTCCTTCTGTCCTTAGACCCTCCTTCTGTCCTTATACCCTCCTTCTGTCCTTAGACCCTCCTTCTTTCCTCAGACCCTCCTTCTGTCCTTAGACCCTCCTTCTGTCCTTATCCCCTCCTTCTGTCCTTAGACCCTCCCTCTGTCCTTAGACCCTCCTTCTGTCCTTAGCCCCTCCTTCTTTCCTCACACCCTCCTTCTGTCCTTAGACCCTCCTTTCCTTCCTTAGAGCCTCCTTTTGTCCTTAGACCCTCCCTCTGTCCTTAGACCCTCCCTCTGTCCTTAGACCTTCCTTCTGTCCTTAGACCCTCCTTCTGTTCTTAGCCCCTCCTTCTGTCCTCAGACCCTCCCTCTGTCCTTAGACCCTCCCTCTGTCCTTAGACCCTCCCTCTGTCCCTAGACCCTCCTTCTGTCCTTAGACCCTCCCTCTGTCCTTAGACCCTCCTTCTGTCCTTAGACCCTCCCTCTGTCCTCAGACCCTCCTTCTGTCCTTAGACCTTCCTTCTGTCCTTAGACCCTCCCTCTGTCCTTAGACCCTCCCTCTGACCTTAGACCCTCCCTCTGTCCTTAGACCTTCCTTCTGTCCTTAGACCCTCCTTCTGTCCTTAGACCCTCCTTCTGTCCTCAGCCCCTCCTTCTGTCCTCAGACCCTCCTTCTGTCCTTAGACCCTCCTTCTGTCCTTAGCCCCTCCTTCTGTCCTCAGACCCTCCTTCTGTCCTTAGCCCCTCCTTCTGTCCTTAGACCCTCCTTCTTTCCTCAGACCCTCCTTTTGTCCTTAGACCCTCCTTCTGTCCTTAGACCCTCCTTCTGTCCTTAGACCCTCCCTCTGTCCTTAGACCCTCCCTCTGTCCTTAGACCCTCCTTCTGTCTTTAGACCCTCCCTCTGTCCTTAGACCCTCCCTCTGTCCTTAGACCCTCCTTCTGTCCTTAGACCCTCGCTCTGTCCTTAGACCTTCCTTCTGTCCTTAGACCCTCCTTCTGTCCTTAGACCCTCCCTCTGTCCTTAGACCCTCCCTCTGTCCTTAGACCCTCCTTCTGTCCTTAGACCCTCCCTCTGTCCTTAGACCCTCCCTCTGTCCTTAGACTCTCCTTCTGTCCTTAGTCCCTACTTCTGTCCTTAGAGCTTCCTTCTGTCCTTAGAGCTTCCTTCTGTCCTTAGACCCTCCTTCTGTCCTTAGACCCTCCCCCTGTCCTTAGACCCTCCCTCTGTCCTTAGCCCCTCCTTCTGTCCTTAGACCCTCCTTCTGTCCTTATCCCCTCCTTCTGTCCTTAGACCCTCCTTCTTTCCTCAGACCCTCCTTCTGTCCTTATCCCCTCCTTCTGTCCTTAGACCCTCCCTCTGTCCTTAGACCCTCCTTCTGTCCTTAGCCCCTCCTTCTTTCCTCACACCCTCCTTCTGTCCTTAGACCCTCCTTTCCTTCCTTAGAGCCTCCTTTTGTCCTTAGACCCTCCCTCTGTCCTTAGACCCTCCCTCTGTCCTTAGACCTTCCTTCTGTCCTTAGACCCTCCTTCTGTTCTTAGCCCCTCCTTCTGTCCTCAGACCCTCCCTCTGACCTTAGACCCTCCCTCTGTCCTTAGACCTTCCTTCTGTCCTTAGACCCTCCTTCTGTCCTTAGCCCCTCCTTCTGTCCTCAGAACCTCCCTCTGTCCTTAGACCTTCCTTCTGTCCTTAGACCCTCCTTCTGTCCTTAGCTCCTCCTTCTGTCCTTAGACCTTCCTTCTGTCCTTAGCCCCTCCTTCTGTCCTTAGACCCTCCTTCTTTCCTCAGACCCTCCTTTTGTCCTTAGACCCTCCTTCTGTCCTTAGCCCCTCCTTCTGTCCTCAGACCCTCCTTCTGTCCTTAGACCCTCCTTCTGTCCTTAGACCCTCCTTCTGTCCTTAGACCCTCCCTCTGTCCTTAGACCCTCCCTCTGTCCTTAGACCCTCCTTCTGTCCTCAGCCCCTCCTTCTGTCCTCAGACCCTCCTTCTGTCCTTAGACCCTCCTTCTGTCCTTAGCCCCTCCTTCTGTCCTCAGACCCTCCTTCTGTCCTTAGCCCCTCCTTCTGTCCTTAGACCCTCCTTCTTTCCTCAGACCCTCCTTTTGTCCTTAGACCCTCCTTCTGTCCTTAGACCCTCCTTCTGTCCTTAGACCCTCCCTCTGTCCTTAGACCCTCCCTCTGTCCTTAGACCCTCCTTCTGTCTTTAGACCCTCCCTCTGTCCTTAGACCCTCCCTCTGTCCTTAGACCCTCCTTCTGTCCTTAGACCCTCGCTCTGTCCTTAGACCTTCCTTCTGTCCTTAGACCCTCCTTCTGTCCTTAGACCCTCCCTCTGTCCTTAGACCCTCCCTCTGTCCTTAGACCCTCCTTCTGTCCTTAGACCCTCCCTCTGTCCTTAGACCCTCCCTCTGTCCTTAGACTCTCCTTCTGTCCTTAGTCCCTACTTCTGTCCTTAGAGCTTCCTTCTGTCCTTAGAGCTTCCTTCTGTCCTTAGACCCTCCTTCTGTCCTTAGACCCTCCCCCTGTCCTTAGACCCTCCCTCTGTCCTTAGCCCCTCCTTCTGTCCTTAGACCCTCCTTCTGTCCTTATCCCCTCCTTCTGTCCTTAGACCCTCCTTCTTTCCTCAGACCCTCCTTCTGTCCTTAGACCCTCCTTCTGTCCTTATCCCCTCCTTCTGTCCTTAGACCCTCCCTCTGTCCTTAGACCCTCCTTCTGTCCTTAGCCCCTCCTTCTTTCCTCACACCCTCCTTCTGTCCTTAGACCCTCCTTTCCTTCCTTAGAGCCTCCTTTTGTCCTTAGACCCTCCCTCTGTCCTTAGACCCTCCCTCTGTCCTTAGACCTTCCTTCTGTCCTTAGACCCTCCTTCTGTTCTTAGCCCCTCCTTCTGTCCTCAGACCCTCCCTCTGTCCTTAGACCCTCCCTCTGTCCTTAGACCCTCCCTCTGTCCCTAGACCCTCCTTCTGTCCTTAGACCCTCCCTCTGTCCTTAGACCCTCCTTCTGTCCTTAGACCCTCCCTCTGTCCTCAGACCCTCCTTCTGTCCTTAGACCCTCCTTCTGTCCTTAGACCCTCCCTCTGTCCTTAGACCCTCCCTCTGACCTTAGACCCTCCCTCTGTCCTTAGACCTTCCTTCTGTCCTTAGACCCTCCTTCTGTCCTTAGCCCCTCCTTCTGTCCTCAGAACCTCCCTCTGTCCTTAGACCTTCCTTCTGTCCTTAGACCCTCCTTCTGTCCTTAGCTCCTCCTTCTGTCCTTAGACTCTCCTTCTGTCCTTAGATCCTCCTTCTGTCCTTAGCCCCTCCTTCTGTCCTCAGACCCTCCTTCTGTCCTTAGCCCCTCCTTCTGTCCTTAGACCCTCCCTCTGTCCTTAGACCCTCCCTCTGTCCTTAGACCCTCCCTCTGTCCTTAAACCCTCCTTCTGTCCTTAGACCCTCCCTCTGTCCCTAGACCCTCCTTCTGTCCTTAGACCCTCCCTCTGTCCTTAGACCCTCCTTCTGTCCTTAGACCCTCCCTCTGTCCTTAGACCCTCCCTCTGACCTTAGACCCTCCCTCTGTCCTTAGACCCTCCTTCTGTCCTTAGACCCTCCCTCTGTCCTTAGACCCTCCCTCTGACCTTAGACCTTCCCTCTGTCCTTAGCTCCTCCTTCTGTCCTTAGCTCCTCCTTCTGTCCTTAGACCTTCCTTCTGTCCTTAGCTCCTCCTTCTGTCCTTAGACCCTCCTTCTGTCCTTAGACCCTCCTTCTGTCCTTAGACCCTCCCTCTGTCCTTAGACCCTCCCTCTGTTCCTAGACCCTCCTTCTGTCCTTAGACTCTCCCTCTGTCCTTAGACCCTCCTTCTGTCCTTAGACCCTCCTTCTGTCCTCAGACCCTCCTTCTGTCCTCAGACCCTCCTTCTGTCCTCAGCCCCTCCTTCTGTCCTTAGACCCTCCCTCTGTCCTTAGACCCTCCTTCTGTCCTTAGCCCCTCCTTCTTTCCTCAGACCCTCCTTCTGTCCTTAGCCCCTCCTTCTGTCCTCAGACCCTCCTTCTGTCCTTAGACCCTCCCTCTGACCTTAGACCCTCCTTCTGTTCTTAGCCCCTCCTTCTTTCCTCAGACCCTCCTTCTGTCCTTAGACCCTCCTTCTGTCCTTAGACCCTCCTTCTTTCCTCAGACCCTCCTTCTGTCCTTAGACCCTCCTTCTGTCCTTAGCCCCTCCTTCTGTCCTTAGACCCTCCTTCTGTCCTTAGCCCCTCCTTCTGTCCTTAGACCCTCCTTCTTTCCTCAGACCCTCCTTTTGTCCTTAGACCCTCCTTCTGTCCTTAGTCCCTCCCTCTGTCCTTAGTCCCTACTTTTGTCCTTAGTCCCTCCTTCTGTCCTTAGACCCTCCTTCTGTCCTTAGACCCTCCGTCTGTCCTTAGCCCCTCCTTCTGTCCTTAGACCCTCCTGCTTTCCTCAGACCCTCCTTCTGTCCTCAGACCCTCCCTCTGTCCTTAGACCTTCCTTCTGTCCTTAGCTCCTCCTTCTGTCCTCAGACCCTCCTTCTGTCCTCAGACCCTCCCTCTGTCCTTAGACCTTCCTTCTGTCCTTAGACCCTCCTTCTGTTCTTAGCCCCTCCTTCTGTCCTCAGACCCTCCTTCTGTCCTCAGACCCTCCCTCTGTCCTTAGACCCTCCCTCTGTCCTTAGCCCCTCCTTCTGTCCTTAGCCCCTCCTTCTGTCCTTAGACCCTCCTTCTTTCCTCAGACCCTCCTTCTGTCCTCAGACCCTCCTTCTGTCCTTAGCTCCTCCTTCTGTCCTCAGACCCTCCTTCTGTCCTCAGACCCTCCCTCTGTCCTTAGACCCTCCCTCTGTCCTTAGACCCTCCCTCTGTCCTTAGACCCTCCCTCTGTCCTCAGACCCTCCCTCTGTCCTTAGACCCTCCTTCTGTCCTTAGACCCTCCCTCTGTCCCTAGACCCTCCTTCTGTCCTTAGACCCTCCTTCTGTCCTTAGACCCTCCCTCTGTCCTTAGACCCTCCCTCTGACCTTAGACCCTCCCTCTGTCCTTAGACCTTCCTTCTGTCCTTAGACCCTCCATCTGTCCTCAGACCCTCCTTCTGTCCTCAGACCCTCCCTCTGTCCTTAGCTCCTCCTTCTGTCCTTAGCTCCTCCTTCTGTCCTTAGACCTTCCTTCTGTCCTTAGCTCCTCCTTCTGTCCTTAGACTCTCCTTCTGTCCTTAGACCCTCCTTCTGTCCTTAGCCCCTCCTTCTGTCCTCAGACCCTCCTTCTGTCCTTAGCCCCTCCTTCTGTCCTTAGACCCTCCTTCTGTCCTTAGACCCTCCCTCTGTCCTTAGACCCTCCCTCTGTCCTTAGACCCTCCCTCTGTCCTTAGACCCTCCTTCTGTCCTTAGACCCTCCCTCTGTCCTCAGACCCTCCTTCTGTCCTCAGACCCTCCTTCTGTCCTTAGCCCCTCCTTCTGTCCTCAGACCCTCCTTCTGTCCTTAGCCCCTCCTTCTGTCCTTAGACCCTCCTTCTGTCCTTAGACCCTCCCTCTGTCCTTAGACCCTCCCTCTGTCCTTAGACCCTCCCTCTGTCCTTAGACCCTCCTTCTGTCCTTAGACCCTCCCTCTGTCCTCAGACCCTCCTTCTGTCCTCAGACCCTCCTTCTGTCCTTAGCCCCTCCTTCTGTCCTCAGACCCTCCTTCTTTCCTCAGACCCTCCTTTTGTCCTTAGACCCTCCTTCTGTCCTTAGACCCTCCCTCTGTCCTTAGACCCTCCTTCTGTCCTTAGACCCTCCTTCTGTCCTTAGTCCTTACTTCTGTCCTTAGACCCTCCTTCTGTCCTTAGACCCTCCCTCTGTCCTTAGACCCTCCTTCTGTCCTTAGACCCTCCCTCTGTCCTTAGACCTTCCTTCTGTCCTTAGACCCTCCTTCTGTCCTTAGACCCTCCCTCTGTCCTTAGACCCTCCCTCTGTCCTTAGACCCTCCTTCTGTCCTTAGACCCTCCCTCTGTCCTTAGACCCTCCCTCTGTCCTTAGCCCCTCCTTCTGTCCTTAGACCCTCCTTCTGTCCTTATCCCCTCCTTCTGTCCTTAGACCCTCCTTCTTTCCTTAGCTCCTCCTTCTGTCCTCAGACCCTCCTTCTGTCCTCAGACCCTCCCTCTGTCCTTAGCCCCTCCTTCTGTCCTTAGACCCTCCTTCTGTCCTTATCCCCTCCTTCTGTCCTTAGACCCTCCTTCTTTCCTTAGCTCCTCCTTCTGTCCTCAGACCCTCCTTCTGTCCTCAGACCCTCCCTCTGTCCTTAGACCCTCCTTCTGTCCTTAGACCCTCCCTCTGTCCTTAGACCCTCCCTCTGTCCTCAGACCCTCCCTCTGTCCTTAGACCCTCCTTCTGTCCTTAGACCCTCCCTCTGTCCCTAGACCCTCCTTCTGTCCTTAGACCCTCCTTCTGTCCTTAGACCCTCCCTCTGTCCTTAGACCCTCCCTCTGACCTTAGACCCTCCCTCTGTCCTTAGACCTTCCTTCTGTCCTTAGACCCTCCATCTGTCCTCAGACCCTCCTTCTGTCCTCAGACCCTCCCTCTGTCCTTAGCTCCTCCTTCTGTCCTTAGCTCCTCCTTCTGTCCTTAGACCTTCCTTCTGTCCTTAGCTCCTCCTTCTGTCCTTAGACTCTCCTTCTGTCCTTAGACCCTCCTTCTGTCCTTAGCCCCTCCTTCTGTCCTCAGACCCTCCTTCTGTCCTTAGCCCCTCCTTCTGTCCTTAGACCCTCCTTCTGTCCTTAGACCCTCCCTCTGTCCTTAGACCCTCCCTCTGTCCTTAGACCCTCCCTCTGTCCTTAGACCCTCCTTCTGTCCTTAGACCCTCCCTCTGTCCTCAGACCCTCCTTCTGTCCTCAGACCCTCCTTCTGTCCTTAGCCCCTCCTTCTGTCCTCAGACCCTCCTTCTGTCCTTAGCCCCTCCTTCTGTCCTTAGACCCTCCTTCTTTCCTCAGACCCTCCTTTTCTCTTTAGACCCTCCTTCTGTCCTTAGACCCTCCCTCTGTCCTTAGACCCTCCTTCTGTCCTTAGACCCTCCTTCTGTCCTTAGTCCTTACTTCTGTCCTTAGACCCTCCTTCTGTCCTTAGACCCTCCCTCTGTCCTTAGACCCTCCTTCTGTCCTTAGACCCTCCCTCTGTCCTTAGACCTTCCTTCTGTCCTTAGACCCTCCTTCTGTCCTTAGACCCTCCCTCTGTCCTTAGACCCTCCCTCTGTCCTTAGACCCTCCTTCTGTCCTTAGACCCTCCCTCTGTCCTTAGACCCTCCCTCTGTCCTTAGCCCCTCCTTCTGTCCTTAGACCCTCCTTCTGTCCTTATCCCCTCCTTCTGTCCTTAGACCCTCCTTCTTTCCTCAGACCCTCCTTCTGTCCTCAGACCCTCCTTCTGTCCTTAGCTCCTCCTTCTGTCCTCAGACCCTCCTTCTGTCCTCAGACCCTCCCTCTGTCCTTAGACCCTCCTTCTGTCCTTAGCCCCTCCTTCTTTCCTCACACCCTCCTTCTGTCCTTAGACCCTCCTTTCCTTCCTTAGAGCCTCCTTTTGTCCTTAGACCCTCCCTCTGTCCTTAGACCCTCCCTCTGTCCTTAGACCTTCCTTCTGTCCTTAGACCCTCCTTCTGTTCTTAGCCCCTCCTTCTGTCCTCAGACCCTCCTTCTGTCCTCAGACCCTCCCTCTGTCCTCAGACCCTCCCTCTGTCCTTAGACCCTCCCTCTGTCCCTAGACCCTCCTTCTGTCCTTAGACCCTCCCTCTGTCCTTAGACCCTCCTTCTGTCCTTAGACCCTCCCTCTGTCCTCAGACCCTCCCTCTGTCCTTAGACCCTCCTTCTGTCCTTAGACCCTCCCTCTGTCCCTAGACCCTCCTTCTGTCCTTAGACCCTCCCTCTGTCCTTAGACCCTCCTTCTGTCCTTAGACCCTCCCTCTGTCCTTAGACCCTCCCTCTGACCTTAGACCCTCCCTCTGTCCTTAGACCTTCCTTCTGTCCTTAGACCCTCCTTCTGTCCTTAGCCCCTCCTTCTGTCCTCAGACCCTCCTTCTGTCCTCAGACCCTCCCTCTGTCCTTAGACCTTCCCTCTGTCCTTAGCTCCTCCTTCTGTCCTTAGCTCCTCCTTCTGTCCTTAGACCTTCCTTCTGTCCTTAGCTCCTCCTTCTGTCCTTAAACCCTCCTTCTGTCCTTAGACCCTCCTTCTGTCCTTAGCCCCTCCTTCTGTCCTCAGACCCTCCTTCTGTCCTTAGCCCCTCCTTCTGTCCTTAGACCCTCCTTCTGTCCTTAGACCCTCCCTCTGTCCTTAGACCCTCCCTCTGTCCTTAGACCCTCCCTCTGTCCTTAGACCCTCCTTCTGTCCTTAGACCCTCCCTCTGTCCTCAGACCCTCCTTCTGTCCTCAGACCCTCCTTCTGTCCTTAGCCCCTCCTTCTGTCCTCAGACCCTCCTTCTGTCCTTAGCCCCTCCTTCTGTCCTTAGACCCTCCTTCTTTCCTCAGACCCTCCTTTTGTCCTTAGACCCTCCTTCTGTCCTTAGACCCTCCCTCTGTCCTTAGACCCTCCCTCTGTCCTTAGACCCTCCTTCTGTCCTTAGACTCTCCCTCTGTCCTTAGACCCTCCTTCTGTCCTTAGACCCTCCTTCTGTCCTCAGACCCTCCTTCTGTCCTCAGACCCTCCTTCTGTCCTCAGCCCCTCCTTCTGTCCTCAGCCCCTCCTTCTGTCCTTAGACCCTCCCTCTGTCCTTAGACCCTCCTTCTGTCCTTAGCCCCTCCTTCTTTCCTCAGACCCTCCTTCTGTCCTTAGCCCCTCCTTCTGTCCTCAGACCCTCCTTCTGTCCTTAGACCCTCCCTCTGACCTTAGACCCTCCTTCTGTTCTTAGCCCCTCCTTCTTTCCTCAGACCCTCCTTCTGTCCTTAGACCCTCCTTCTGTCCTTAGACCCTCCTTCTTTCCTCAGACCCTCCTTTTGTCCTTAGACCCTCCTTCTGTCCTTAGTCCCTCCCTCTGTCCTTAGTCCCTACTTTTGTCCTTAGTCCCTCCTTCTGTCCTTAGACCCTCCTTCTGTCCTTAGACCCTCCTTCTGTCCTTAGACCCTCCTTCTGTCCTTAGCCCCTCCTTCTGTCCTTAGACCCTCCTTCTTTCCTCAGACCCTCCTTCTGTCCTCAGACCCTCCTTCTGTCCTTAGCTCCTCCTTCTGTCCTCAGACCCTCCTTCTGTCCTCAGACCCTCCCTCTGTCCTTAGACCTTCCTTCTGTCCTTAGACCCTCCTTCTGTCCTCAGACCCTCCCTCTGTCCTTAGACCCTCCCTCTGTCCTTAGCCCCTCCTTCTGTCCTTAGACCCTCCTTCTGTCCTTAGCCCCTCCTTCTGTCCTTAGACCCTCCTTCTTTCCTCAGACCCTCCTTCTGTCCTCAGACCCTCCTTCTGTCCTTAGCTCCTCCTTCTGTCCTCAGACCCTCCTTCTGTCCTCAGACCCTCCCTCTGTCCTTAGACCCTCCCTCTGTCCCTAGACCCTCCTTCTGTCCTTAGACCCTCCTTCTGTCCTTAGACCCTCCCTCTGTCCTTAGACCCTCCCTCTGACCTTAGACCCTCCCTCTGTCCTTAGACCTTCCTTCTGTCCTTAGACCCTCCTTCTGTCCTTAGCCCCTCCATCTGTCCTCAGACCCTCCTTCTGTCCTCAGACCCTCCCTCTGTCCTTAGCTCCTCCTTCTGTCCTTAGACCTTCCTTCTGTCCTTAGACCCTCCTTCTGTCCTTAGCCCCTCCTTCTGTCCTCAGACCCTCCTTCTGTCCTTAGCCCCTCCTTCTGTCCTTAGACCCTCCTTCTGTCCTTAGACCCTCCCTCTGTCCTTAGACCCTCCCTCTGTCCTTAGACCCTCCCTCTGTCCTTAGACCCTCCTTCTGTCCTTAGACCCTCCCTCTGTCCTCAGACCCTCCTTCTGTCCTCAGACCCTCCTTCTGTCCTTAGCCCCTCCTTCTGTCCTCAGACCCTCCTTCTGTCCTTAGCCCCTCCTTCTGTCCTTAGACCCTCCTTCTTTCCTCAGACCCTCCTTTTGTCCTTAGACCCTCCTTCTGTCCTTAGACCCTCCCTCTGTCCTTAGACCCTCCTTCTGTCCTTAGACCCTCCTTCTGTCCTTAGTCCTTACTTCTGTCCTTAGACCCTCCTTCTGTCCTTAGACCCTCCCTCTGTCCTTAGACCCTCCCTCTGTCCTTAGACCCTCCTTCTGTCCTTAGACCCTCCCTCTGTCCTTAGACCTTCCTTCTGTCCTTAGACCCTCCTTCTGTCCTTAGACCCTCCCTCTGTCCTTAGACCCTCCCTCTGTCCTTAGACCCTCCTTCTGTCCTTAGACCCTCCCTCTGTCCTTAGACCCTCCCTCTGTCCTTAGCCCCTCCTTCTGTCCTTAGACCCTCCTTCTGTCCTTATCCCCTCCTTCTGTCCTTAGACCCTCCTTCTGTCCTTAGACCCTCCTTCTGTCCTTAGCCCCTCCTTCTGTCCTTAGACCCTCCTTCTTTCCTCAGACCCTCCTTCTGTCCTCAGACCCTCCTTCTGTCCTTAGCTCCTCCTTCTGTCCTCAGACCCTCCTTCTGTCCTCAGACCCTCCCTCTGTCCTTAGACCCTCCTTCTGTCCTTAGCCCCTCCTTCTTTCCTCACACCCTCCTTCTGTCCTTAGACCCTCCTTTCCTTCCTTAGAGCCTCCTTTTGTCCTTAGACCCTCCCTCTGTCCTTAGACCCTCCCTCTGTCCTTAGACCTTCCTTCTGTCCTTAGACCCTCCTTCTGTTCTTAGCCCCTCCTTCTGTCCTCAGACCCTCCCTCTGTCCTTAGACCCTCCCTCTGTCCTTAGACCCTCCTTCTGTCCTCAGACCCTCCCTCTGTCCTTAGACCCTCCCTCTGTCCTTAGACCCTCCCTCTGTCCTTAGACCCTCCCTCTGTCCTCAGACCCTCCCTCTGTCCTTAGACCCTCCTTCTGTCCTTAGACCCTCCCTCTGTCCTCAGACCCTCCCTCTGTCCTTAGACCCTCCTTCTGTCCTTAGACCCTCCCTCTGTCCTTAGACCCTCCTTCTGTCCTTAGACCCTCCCTCTGTCCTCAGACCCTCCCTCTGTCCTTAGACCCTCCTTCTGTCCTTAGACCCTCCCTCTGTCCCTAGACCCTCCTTCTGTCCTTAGACCCTCCCTCTGTCCTTAGACCCTCCTTCTGTCCTTAGACCCTCCCTCTGACCTTAGACCCTCCCTCTGTCCTTAGACCTTCCTTCTGTCCTTAGACCCTCCTTCTGTCCTTAGCCCCTCCTTCTGTCCTCAGACCCTCCTTCTGTCCTCAGACCCTCCCTCTGTCCTTAGACCTTCCCTCTGTCCTTAGCTCCTCCTTCTGTCCTTAGCTCCTCCTTCTGTCCTTAGACCTTCCTTCTGTCCTTAGCTCCTCCTTCTGTCCTTAAACTCTCCTTCTGTCCTTAGACCCTCCTTCTGTCCTTAGCCCCTCCTTCTGTCCTCAGACCCTCCTTCTGTCCTTAGCCCCTCCTTCTGTCCTTAGACCCTCCTTCTGTCCTTAGACCCTCCCTCTGTCCTTAGACCCTCCCTCTGTCCTTAGACCCTCCCTCTGTCCTTAGACCCTCCTTCTGTCCTTAGACCCTCCCTCTGTCCTTAGACCCTCCTTCTGTCCTTAGACCCTCCTTCTGTCCTCAGACCCTCTTTCTGTCCTCAGCCCCTCCTTCTGTCCTCAGACCCTCCTTCTGTCCTTAGACCCTCCTTCTGTCCTCAGCCCCTCCTTCTGTCCTCAGACCCTCCTTCTGTCCTCAGACCCTCCTTCTGTCCTTAGACCCTCCTTCTGTCCTCAGACCCTCCTTCTGTCCTTAGACCCTCCTTCTGTCCTCAGACCCTCCTTCTGTCCTTAGACCCTCCTTCTGTCCTAGACCCTCCCTCTGTCCTTAGACCCTCCCTCTGTCCTTAGACCCTCCCTCTGTCCTCAGACCCTCCCTCTGTCCTTAGACCCTCCCTCTGTCCTTAGACCCTCCCTCTGTCCTTAGACCCTCCTTCTGTCCTTAGACCCTCCTTCTGTCCTCAGACCCTCCTTCTGTCCTCAGACCCTCCCTCTGTCCTTAGACCCTCCCTCTGTCCTTAGACCTTCCTTCTTTCCTCTGACCCTCCTTCTGTCCTTAGACCCTCCTTCTGTCCTCAGACCCTCCTTCTGTCCTCAGACCCTCCCTCTGTCCTTAGACCCTCCCTCTGTCCTTAGACCCTCCTTTTGTCCTTAGACCTTCCTTCTGTCCTTAGACCCTCCTTCTGCAGGAAAAACTACAAAACCTCTAAAAAAGTATAAACCTGGAGGAGAACCAGTTCTTCAGGAGGAGAACCTGTTCTTCAGGAGGAGAACCGGTTCTTCAGGACGAGAACCAGTTCTTCAGGAGGAAAACCGGCTCTTCAGGAGGAGAACCGGTTCTTCAGGAGGAGAACCTGTTCTTCAAGAGGAGAACCAGTTATTCAGGAGGAGAACCAGTTCTTCAGGAGGAGAACCTGATCTTCAGGAAGAGAACCAGTTCTTCAGGAGGAGAACCTGTTCTTCAGGAGGAGAACCGGTTCTTCCGGAGGAGAACCGGTTCTTCAGGAGGAGAACCGGTTCTTCAGGAGGAGAACCGGTTCTTCCGGAGGAGAACCGGTTCTTCGGGAGGAGAACCTGTTCTTCGGGAGGAGAACCTGTTCTTCGGGATGAGAACCTGTTCTTCGGGAGGAGAACCTGTTCTTCGGGAGGAGAACCGGTTCTTCAGGAGGAGAACCTGTTCTTCAGGAGGAGAATCTGTTCTTCAGGAGGAGAACCTGATCTTCGGGAGGAGAACCTGTTCTTCAGGAGGAGAACCTGTTCTTCGGGAGGAGAACCTGATCTTCGGGAGGAGAACCGGTTCTTCGGGAGGAGAACCGGTTCTTCGGGAGGAGAACCGGTTCTTCGGGAGGAGAACCTGTTCTTCAGGAGGAGAATCTGTTCTTCAGGAGGAGAACCTGATCTTCGGGAGGAGAACCTGTTCTTCAGGAGGAGAACCTGTTCTTCGGGAGGAGAACCTGATCTTCGGGAGGAGAACCGGTTCTTCGGGAGGAGAACCGGTTCTTCGGGAGGAGAACCGGTTCTTCGGGAGGAGAACCGGTTCTTCCGGAGGAGAACCGGTTCGAGGCAGATGAGGAACCGTTCATCTGGAGTAGATGTTTCTCCAGGATCATCTGGATCCACATCATGGATGTGTCTGTTTCACTCCCGACAGGAAGTGAGAGAAGAAGAAGAAAAGACAATGAACAAACACAAGTGAAATTAAATATGAAATATAGTTTGATAGAAGAAGTGTTTATCAGAGGACAGTCATACTTCCCCCAGAGTTGCTGCTAGGGCAGCGGAGCTGAAACTGAAGCTTTATATTTCTGTTCCTAACTGGCCTGAACATAAGTCATTCAAAGAGGAACGTTTTAAGTCTGGACATAAATAAAGAGACTGTGTCGCCTCTTTAACATGGACACAGCTCTACCTCCTGCTGTGCTTTTAGAGACTCTTGGGACCAGAAGGCTCTACCTCCTACTGTGCTTTTAGAGACTCTGGGACCACCAGAAGGCTCTACCTCCTACTGTGCTTTTAGAGACTCTGGGACCACCAGAAGGCTCTACCTCCTACTGTGCTTTTAGAGACTCTTGGCACCACCAGAAGGCTCTACCTCCTACTGTGCTTTTAGAGACTCTTGGACCACCAGAAGGCTCGACCTCATACTGTGCTTTTAGAGACTCTTGGGACCACGAGAAGGCTCTTCGTCCTACTGTGCTTTTAGAGACTCTTGGGACCACCAGAAGGCTCTACCTCCTACTGTGCTTTTAGAGATTCTTGGACCACAAGAAGGCTCTACGTCATACTGTGCTTTTAGAGACTTTTGGGACCACCAGAAGGCTCTACCTCTTACTGTGCTTTTAGAGACTCTTGGCACCACCAGAAGGCTCTACCTCCTACTCTGCTTTTAGAGACTCTTGGGACCACCAGAAGGCTCTACCTCCTACTGTGCTTTTAGAGACTCTTGGCACCACCAGAAGACTCTACCTCCTACTGTGCTTTTAGAGACTCTTGGGACCAGAAGGCTCTACCTCCTACTGTGCTTTTAGAGACTCTGGCACCACCAGAAGGCTCTACCTCACTACTTTGCTTTTAGAGACTCTTGGCACCACCAGAAGGCTCTACCTCCTACTCTGCTTTTAGAGACTCTTGGGACCACCAGAAGGCTCTACCTCCTACAGTGCTTTTAGAGACTTTTGGCACCACCAGAAGGCTCTACCTCCTACTGTGCTTTTAGAGACTCTTGGCACCACCAGAAGACTCTACCTCCTACTGTGCTTTTAGAGACTCTTGGGACCAGAAGGCTCTACCTCCTACTGTGCTTTTAGAGACTCTGGGACCACCAGAAGGCTCTACCTCCTACTGTGCTTTTAGAGACTCTTGGCACCACCAGAAGGCTCTACCTCCTACTGTGCTTTTAGAGACTCTTGGACCACCAGAAGGCTCGACCTCATACTGTGCTTTTAGAGACTCTTGGGACCACGAGAAGGCTCTTCGTCCTACTGTGCTTTTAGAGACTCTTGGGACCACCAGAAGGCTCTACCTCCTACTGTGCTTTTAGAGATTCTTGGACCACAAGAAGGCTCTACGTCCTACTGTGCTTTTAGAGACTTTTGGGACCACCAGAAGGCTCTACCTCTTACTGTGCTTTTAGAGACTCTTGGCACCACCAGAAGGCTCTACCTCCTACTCTGCTTTTAGAGACTCTTGGGACCACCAGAAGGCTCTACCTCCTACAGTGCTTTTAGAGACTTTTGGCACCACCAGAAGGCTCTACCTCCTACTGTGCTTTTAGAGACTCTTGGCACCACCAGAAGACTCTACCTCCTACTGTGCTTTTAGAGACTCTTGGCACCACCAGAAGGCTCTACCTCCTACTGTGCTTTTAGAGACTCTGGGACCACCAGAAGGCTCTACCTCCTACTGTGCTTTTAGAGACTCTTGGCACCACCAGAAGGCTCTACCTCCTACTGTGCTTTTAGAGACTCTTGGACCACCAGAAGGCTCGACCGCATACTGTGCTTTTAGAGACTCTTGGGACCACGAGAAGGCTCTTCGTCCTACTGTGCTTTTAGAGACTCTTGGGACCACCAGAAGGCTCTACCTCCTACTGTGCTTTTAGAGATTCTTGGACCACAAGAAGGCTCTACGTCCTACTGTGCTTTTAGAGACTTTTGGGACCACCAGAAGGCTCTACCTCTTACTGTGCTTTTAGAGACTCTTGGCACCACCAGAAGGCTCTACCTCCTACTCTGCTTTTAGAGACTCTTGGGACCACCAGAAGGCTCTACCTCCTACTGTGCTTTTAGAGACTCTTGGCACCACCAGAAGGCTCTACCTCCTACTGTGCTTTTAGAGACTCTTGGCACCACCAGAAGGCTCTACCTCCTACTGTGCTTTTAGAGACTCTTGGCACCACCAGAAGGCTCTACCTCACTACTTTGCTTTTAGAGACTCTTGGCACCACCAGAAGACTCTACCTCCTACTGTGCTTTTAGAGACTCTTGGGACCAGAAGGCTCTACCTCCTACTGTGCTTTTAGAGACTCTTGGACCACCAGAAGGCTCTACCTCCTACTGTGCTTTTAGAGATTCTTGGACCACATGAAGGCTCTACGTCCTACTGTGCTTTTAGAGACTTTTGGGACCACCAGAAGGCTCTACCTCCTACTGTGCTTTTAGAGACTCTTGGGACCACCAGAAGGCTCTACCTCCTTCTGTGCTTTTAGAGACTCTTGGCACCACCAGAAGGCTCTACCTCACTACTTTGCTTTTAGAGACTCTTGGCACCACCAGAAGACTCTACCTCCTACTGTGCTTTTAGAGACTCTTGGGACCAGAAGGCTCTACCTCCTACTGTGCTTTTAGAGACTCTGGGACCACCAGAAGGCTCTACCTCCTACTGTGCTTTTAGAGACTCTTGGCACCACCAGAAGGCTCTACCTCCTACTGTGCTTTTAGAGACTCTTGGACCACCAGAAGGCTCGACCGCATACTGTGCTTTTAGAGACTCTTGGGACCACGAGAAGGCTCTTCGTCCTACTGTGCTTTTAGAGACTCTTGGGACCACCAGAAGGCTCTACCTCCTACTGTGCTTTTAGAGATTCTTGGACCACAAGAAGGCTCTACGTCCTACTGTGCTTTTAGAGACTTTTGGGACCACCAGAAGGCTCTACCTCTTACTGTGCTTTTAGAGACTCTTGGCACCACCAGAAGGCTCTACCTCCTACTCTGCTTTTAGAGACTCTTGGGACCACCAGAAGGCTCTACCTCCTACTGTGCTTTTAGAGACTCTTGGCACCACCAGAAGGCTCTACCTCCTACTGTGCTTTTAGAGACTCTTGGCACCACCAGAAGGCTCTACCTCACTACTTTGCTTTTAGAGACTCTTGGCACCACCAGAAGACTCTACCTCCTACTGTGCTTTTAGAGACTCTTGGGACCAGAAGGCTCTACCTCCTACTGTGCTTTTAGAGACTCTTGGACCACATGAAGGCTCTACGTCCTACTGTGCTTTTAGAGACTTTTGGGACCACCAGAAGGCTCTACCTCCTACTGTGCTTTTAGAGACTCTTGGGACCACCAGAAGGCTCTACCTCCTTCTGTGCTTTTAGAGACTCTTGGCACCACCAGAAGGCTCTACCTCACTACTTTGCTTTTAGAGACTCTTGGCACCACCAGAAGACTCTACCTCCTACTGTGCTTTTAGAGACTCTTGGGACCAGAAGTCTCTACCTCCTACTGTGCTTTTAGAGACTCTTGGGACCAGAAGGCTCTACCTCCTACTGTGCTTTTAGAGATTCTTGGACCACCAGAAGGCTCTACCTCCTACTGTGCTTTTAGAGACTCTTGGCACCACCAGAAGGCTCTACCTCCTACTGTGCTTTTAGAGACTCTTGGGACCACCAGAAGGCTCTACCTCCTACTGTGCTTTTAGAGACTCTTGGGACCACCAGAAGGCTCTACCTCCTACAGTACTTTTAGAGACTCTTGGCACCACCAGAAGGCCAGCATTTTGAGAGTGAAGAGCTCTGATTGGATGAGATGGTTCTATAGCATCTTTGAGGTGGGAGGGGCCATGTCATTTATGGCTTTGTAAATCAGGAGGAGGAGTTTAAATGTGATTCTAAACAGGACAGGAGCCAGTGAAGAGACTCCAGCACCGGTGTAATGTGCTCTCTTCTGTTAGTTCCTGTTTGTAATCTTGCTGCTGCATTTTGAACCAGTTAAAGCTTTTTATGGAGCTTTTAGGACCTGCTGTGAGCAGGAGTTACAGGAGAATCTAGTCGTTACAAATGCAGGAGACGTTTCAGCTTCACTTTTAGGCCGGATTCTTCTGATTTTGGCTCTTGTTGCGCGAATGGAAATAGTCTGTTTTACAAGCTTGATTTATATGAGCTTTAAATGAGAGCTCCTGGTCAAATAAGACTCCAAGGTTTCTTACAGTAGAACTGGAGGCTTCAGTGAGACTATCTGCTCAGATAGAGCACAATGACCTCCAGCACAATGACCTCCAGCACAATGACCTCCAGCACAATGACCTCCAGCACAATGACCTCCAGCACAATGACCTCCTGCACAATGACCTCCTGCACAATGACCTCCTGCACAATGACCTCCTGCACAATGACCTCCAGTACAATGACCTCCAGCACAATGACCTCCAGCACAATGACCTCCTGCACAATGACCTCCTGCCTAATGACCTCCTGCACAATGACCTCCAGCACAATGACCTCCAGCACAATGACCTCCAGCACAATGACCTCCTGCACAATGACCTCCAGCACAATGACCTCCTGCACAATGACCTCCTGCACAATGACCTCCAGCACAATGACCTCCTGCACAATGACCTCCTGCACAATGACCTCCTGCACAATGACCTCCAGCACAATGACCTCCTGCACAATGACCTCCTGCACAATGACCTCCTGCACAATGACCTCCAGCACAATGACCTCCTGCACAATGACCTCCTGCACAATGACCTCCTGCACAATGACCTCCAGCACAATGACCTCCAGCACAATGACCTCCTGCACAATGACCTCCAGCACAATGACCTCCAGCACAAGCAGACTGGTTTACATGAACAAACTGGTACATTTCAGATCAAATGACTGGAAAAGGTCACAGAAGTGATTGTCCTGTAGGGGGCTGTTTAACTACAACTTTTTCAAGCATTTTAGAGACAAAAGGAAGATTACAAATAGGTCAGGAGTTTAACAATAGGACAGGCTTTTTCTAAAGAGGTTTAATGAATGTTTGAAGGATGTGGAACATAAGCACTTTCTACTGAAGTATTGTGTCCTGTGTCCTGTGTCCTGTGTCCTGTGTCCTGTGTCCTGTGTCCTGTGTCCTGCGTCCTTGTCCTGTGTCCTGCGTCCTGGTCCTGTGTCCTGCGTCCTGGTCCTGTGTCCTGCGTCCTTGTCCTGTGTCCTGCGTCCTGGTCCTGTGTCCTGCGTCCTTTGTCCTGTGTCCTGTGTCCTGTGTCCTGCGTCCTTTGTCCTGTGTCCTGTGTCCTGTGTCCTGTGTCCTGTGACCTGTGACCTGTGTCCTGTGTCCTGTGTCCTGTGTCCTGTGACCTGTGACCTGTGTCCTGTGTCCTGTGTCCTGTGTCCTGTGACCTGCGTCCTTTGTCCTGTGTCCTGTGTCCTGTGACCTGTGACCTGTGTCCTGGTCCTGTGTCCTGTGTCCTGTGTCCTGCGTCCTGGTCCTGTGACCTGTGACCTGTGACCTGTGTCCTGATCCTGATCCCGTGTCCCGTGTCCCGCGTCCCGTGACCCGTGTCCTGGTCCTGTGACCTGTGACCTGTGACCTGTGACCTGTGACCTGTGTCCTGATCCTGTGTCCTGTGTCCTGTGTCCTGTGTCCTGTGTCCTGTGTCCTGCGTCCTTGTCCTGTGTCCTGCGTCCTGGTCCTGTGTCCTGTGACCTGTGACCTGCGTCCTTTGTCCTGTGTCCTGTGTCCTGGTCCTGTGTCCTGTGACCTGTGACCTGCGTCCTTTGTCCTGTGTCCTGTGTCCTGTGTCCTGTGACCTGCGTCCTTTGTCCTGTGTCCTGTGTCCTGTGACCTGTGACCTGTGTCCTGTGTCCTGATCCTGATCCTGTGTCCCGCGTCCCGCGACCCATGACCCGTGACCCGTGACCCGTGTCCTGGTCCTGTGTCCTGTGTCCTGTGTCCTGCGTCCTGGTCCTGTGACCTGTGACCTGTGACCTGTGACCTGTGTCCTGTGTCCTGTGTCCTGTGACCTGTGACCTGTGTCCTGATGCTGATCCTGTGTCCTGTGACCTGTGACCTGTGACCTGTGTCCTGTGTCCTGTGACCTGTGACCTGTGACCTGTGTCCTGTGTCCTGTGTCCTGTGACCTGTGACCTGTGTCCTGATGCTGATCCTGTGTCCCGTGTCCCGCGTCCCGCGACCCGCGACCCGTGACCCGTGACCTGTGTCCTGATCCTGATCCTGTGTCCCGTGTTCCGCGTCCCGTGACCCGTGTCCTGGTCCTGTGACCCGTGACCCGTGACCCGTGTCCTGGTCCTGTGACCTGTGACCTGTGTCCTGGTCCTGTGACCTGTGACCTGTGTCCTGATCCTGATCCTGTGTCCTGCGTCCTGGTCCTGTGTCCTGTGTCCTGCGTCCTGGTCCTGTGTCCTGTGACCTGTGACCTGTGTCCTGATCCTGTGTCCTGCGTCCTGTGACCTGTGACCTGTGACCTGTGACCTGTGACCTGTGTCCTGATCCTGATCCTGTGTCCTGCGTCCTGTGACCTGTGACCTGTGACCTGTGACCTGATCCTGATCCTGTGTCCTGCGTCCTGGTCCTGTGTCTTGTGACCTGTGACCTGTGTCCTGATCCTGATCCTGTGTCCTGTGTCCCGTGTCCTGCGTCCTGTGTCCTAGTCTTGTGTCCTGACGGCGCTGTCCCTTGTCCCTCCTGCAGGTGGCGATAGACTTCACGGCGTCTAATGGAGACCCTGGGAACAGCTGCTCTCTTCATTATATTCACCCGTTTCAGCCAAACCAGTATCTGAAGGCTCTGGAGGCCGTGGGACAAATCTGCCAGGACTACGACAGGTACTGGACCGGGAACAGGTCCGGGACCGGCATCAGGATCAGGACCGGGACCAGGACCAAGATCAGGACTGGGACCAGGACCAGGACCAGGACCTTTATCCTTTAGTAGATTCAATTGGACTTAAATTGCTTTGATGCCCTTTTTGGTTTCATATTGGTTGTTTTATGTTTGTGAATTTGGTTGATTGACAAAGGAAATAAACCTTTTCTGATTCTGACATTTGAAATATATACTTTAATAATCAAATATATAGAGTTTATTCATGGTCATGTGACCCTGACTCTGCACAGAGGGGTCGGACAGGGCTCTGCTTGGTCCCTTCTGTTGTTCGCTTTGTACTTGGAACAATCGGAACATAGAACCTCCTGCTGCAGATGAAGTATGTTGTTTCTGTCGATGGGACGGAACATAGAACGTCCTGCTGCAGATGAAGTGTGTTGTTTCTGTCGATGGGACGGAACATAGAACCTCCTGCTGCAGATGAAGTGTGTTGTTTCTGTCGATGGGACGGAACATAGAACCTCCTGCTGCAGATGAAGTATGTTGTTTCAGTCGATGGGACGGAACATAGAACGTCCTGCTGCAGATGAAGTGTGTTGTTTCTGTCGATGGGACGGAACATAGAACCTCCTGCTGCAGATGAAGTATGTTGTTTCAGTCGATGGGACGGAACATAGAACGTCCTGCTGCAGATGAAGTATGTTGTTTCAGTCGATGGGACGGAACATAGAACGTCCTGCTGCAGATGAAGTGTGTTGTTTCAGTCGATGGGACGGAACATAGAACGTCCTGCTGCAGATGAAGTATGTTGTTTCAGTCGATGGGACGGAACATAGAACGTCCTGCTGCAGATGAAGTGTGTTGTTTCAGTCGATGGGACGGAACATAGAACGTCCTGCTGCAGATGAAGTGTGTTGTTTCAGTCGATGGGACGGAACATAGAACCTCCTGCTGCAGATGAAGTGTGTTGTTTCAGTCGATGGGACGGAACATAGAACGTCCTGCTGCAGATGAAGTATGTTGTTTCAGTCGATGGGACGGAACATAGAACGTCCTGCTGCAGATGAAGTATGTTGTTTCAGTCGATGGGACGGAACATAGAACGTCCTGCTGCAGATGAAGTGTGTTGTTTCAGTCGATGGGACGGAACATAGAACCTCCTGCTGCAGATGAAGTGTGTTGTTTCAGTCGATGGGACGGAACATAGAACCTCCTGCTGCAGATGAAGTATGTTGTTTCTGTCGATGGGACGGAACATAGAACGTCCTGCTGCAGATGAAGTGTGTTGTTTCAGTCGATGGGACGGAACATAGAACCTCCTGCTGCAGATGAAGTATGTTGTTTCAGTCGATGGGACGGAACATAGAACGTCCTGCTGCAGATGAAGTATGTTGTTTCAGTCGATGGGACGGAACATAGAACGTCCTGCTGCAGATGAAGTGTGTTGTTTCAGTCGATGGGACGGAACATAGAACCTCCTGCTGCAGATGAAGTATGTTGTTTCTGTCGATGGGACGGAACATAGAACGTCCTGCTGCAGATGAAGTGTGTTGTTTCAGTCGATGGGACGGAACATAGAACCTCCTGCTGCAGATGAAGTATGTTGTTTCAGTCGATGGGACGGAACATAGAACGTCCTGCTGCAGATGAAGTATGTTGTTTCAGTCGATGGGACGGAACATAGAACGTCCTGCTGCAGATGAAGTGTGTTGTTTCAGTCGATGGGACGGAACATAGAACGTCCTGCTGCAGATGAAGTGTGTTGTTTCAGTCGATGGGACGGAACATAGAACGTCCTGCTGCAGATGAAGTGTGTTGTTTCAGTCGATGGGACGGAACATAGAACCTCCTGCTGCAGATGAAGTGTGTTGTTTCAGTCGATGGGACGGAACATAGAACGTCCTGCTGCAGATGAAGTATGTTGTTTCAGTCGATGGGACGGAACATAGAACGTCCTGCTGCAGATGAAGTGTGTTGTTTCAGTCGATGGGACGGAACATAGAACGTCCTGCTGCAGATGAAGTGTGTTGTTTCAGTCGATGGGACGGAACATAGAACCTCCTGCTGCAGATGAAGTGTGTTGTTTCAGTCGATGGGACGGAACATAGAACCTCCTGCTGCAGATGAAGTATGTTGTTTCTGTCGATGGGACGGAACATAGAACGTCCTGCTGCAGATGAAGTGTGTTGTTTCAGTCGATGGGACGGAACATAGAACCTCCTGCTGCAGATGAAGTATGTTGTTTCAGTCGATGGGACGGAACATAGAACGTCCTGCTGCAGATGAAGTATGTTGTTTCAGTCGATGGGACGGAACATAGAACCTCCTGCTGCAGATGAAGTATGTTGTTTCAGTCGATGGGACGGAACATAGAACCTCCTGCTGCAGATGAAGTGTGTTGTTTCAGTCGATGGGACGGAACATAGAACCTCCTGCTGTCTCTCTGGCGCCCCCTCTGTCCTTTAGAAAGACCTGTCCGGGCGTGGTCCTCCTTAAAGAACAGTTTTAGAAAAAAAAAGACAGTCAGTTTAAGTCATCGCATTCAAAATGTCTCTGTTTTGTCTTCTCAGTGACAAGATGTTCCCGGCATTTGGATTCGGAGCCAAGATTCCTCCAAACTATAAGGTAATGACCAGAGACAGAGACAGAGACAGAGACAGAGACAGAGACAGAGACGGAGCCAGGACCAGAGCCAGGACCAGAGACAGGACCAGAGACAGGAGCAGAGACAGGAGCAGAGACAGAGATGGAGACAGAGACAGAGACAGAGACGGAGCCAGGACCAGAGCCAGGACCAGAGACAGGAGCAGAGACAGAGATGGAGACAGGAGACAGGTGACAGGTGACAGGAGCAGAGACAGAGACAGAGACAGAGACAGGACCAGAGACAGAGACGGAGACAGGAGACAGGAGACAGGTGACAGGAGCAGAGAGAGAGACAGAGACAGAGACAGGACCAGAGACAGAGACGGAGACAGGAGCCAGGACCAGAGCCAGGACCAGAGACAGGAGCAGAGACAGAGATGGAGACAGGAGACAGGTGACAGGTGACAGGAGCAGAGACAGAGACAGAGACAGGACCAGAGACAGGAGCAGAGACAGAGATGGAGACAGGAGACAGGTGACAGGTGACAGGAGCAGAGACAGAGACAGAGACAGAGACAGGACCAGAGACAGAGACGGAGACAGGAGCAGAGACAGAGATGGAGACGGAGACAGGGACAGGAGCAGAGAGAGAGACATAGACAAAGACAGAGACAGAGACGGAGACAGGAGCAGAGAGAGAGACATAGACAAAGACAGAGACAGAGACGGAGACAGGAGCAGAGAGAGAGACATAGACAAAGACAGAGACAGAGACGGAGACAGGAGCAGAGACAGAGGCAGGAGCAGAGACAGAGACAGAGGCAGAGACGGGACTTGTCTTATGGTCTGTTTCTGTGTTTTCAGGTTTCTCACGATTTTCCGCTGAACTTTAACGAGGAGTATCCTGAGTGTGCTGGTGAGTGAGTGTGTACTTTTACTTTCTCATCCTGTACTTTTACTTTCTCATCCTGTACTTTTACCTTCTCATCCTGTACTTTTACTTTCTCATCCTGTACTTTTACCTTCTCATCTGTACTTTTACCTTCTCATCCTGTACTTTTACTTTCTCATCCTGTACTTTTACCTTCTCATCCTGTACTTTTACCTTCTCATCCTGTACTTTTACCTTCTCATCCTGTACTTTTACTTTCTCATCCTGTACTTTTACTTTCTCATCCTGTACTTTTACCTTCTCATCCTGTACTTTTACTTTCTCATCCTGTACTTTTACTTTCTCATCCTGTACTTTTACCTTCTCATCCTGTACTTTTACTTTCTCATCCTGTACTTTTACCTTCTCATCCTGTACTTTTACCTTCTCACCCTGTACTTTTACTTTCTCATCCTGTACTTTTACTTTCTCATCCTGTACTTTTACCTTCTCATCCTGTACTTTTACTTTCTCATCCTGTACTTTTACTTTCTCATCCTGTACTTTTACCTTCTCATCCTGTACTTTTACTTTCTCATCCTGTACTTTTACCTTCTCATCCTGTACTTTTACTTTCTCATCCTGTACTTTTACCTTCTCATCCTGTACTTTTACTTTCTCATCCTGTACTTTTACCTTCTCACCCTGTACTTTTACTTTCTCATCCTGTACTTTTACCTTCTCATCCTGTACTTTTACCTTCTCATCCTGTACTTTTACCTTCTCACCCTGTACTTTTACCTTCTCATCCTGTACTTTTACCTTCTCATCCTGTACTTTTACCTTCTCATCCTGTACTTTTACCTTCTCACCCTGTACTTTTACCTTCTCATCCTGTACTTTTACCTTCTCATCCTGTACTTTTACCTTCTCATCCTGTACTTTTACCTTCTCATCCTGTACTTTTACTTTCTCATCCTATACTTTTACTTTCTCATCCTATACTTTTACTTTCTCATCCTGTACTTTTACCTTCTCATCCTGTACTTTTACTTTCTCATCCTGTACTTATACTTTCTCATCATGTACTTTTACCTTCTCACCCTGTACTTTTACCTTCTCATCCTGTACTTTTACTTTCTCATCCTATACTTTTACTTTCTCATCCTGTACTTTTTTCTGTACTTTTACCTTCTCATCCTGTACTTTTACTTTCTCATCCTGTACTTTTTTCTGTACTTTTACTTTCTCATCCTGTACTTTTACCTTCTCATCCTGTACTTTTACCTTCTCATCCTGTACTTTTACTTTCTCATCCTGTACTTTTACCTTCTCATCCTGTACTTTTACCTTCTCATCCTGTACTTTTACCTTCTCATCCTGTACTTTTACTTTCTCATCCTGTACTTTTACCTTCTCATCCTGTACTTTTACCTTCTCATCCTGTACTTTTACTTTCTCATCCTGTACTTTTACCTTCTCATCCTGTACTTTTACCTTCTCATCCTGTACTTTTTTCTGTACTTTTACCTTCTCATCCTGTACTTTTACTTTCTCATCCTGTACTTTTACCTTCTCATCCTGTACTTTTACCTTCTCATCCTGTACTTTTACCTTCTCACCCTGTACTTTTACTTTCTCATCCTGTACTTTTACCTTCTCACCCTGTACTTTTACTTTCTCATCCTGTACTTTTACCTTCTCATCCTGTACTTTTACCTTCTCACCCTGTACTTTTACTTTCTCATCCTATACTTTTACTTTCTCATCCTGTACTTTTACCTTCTCATCCTGTACTTTTACTTTCTCATCCTATACTTTTACTTTCTCATCCTGTACTTTTACCTTCTCATCCTGTACTTTTACTTTCTCATCCTGTACTTATACTTTCTCATCATGTACTTTTACCTTCTCACCCTGTACTTTTACCTTCTCATCCTGTACTTTTACTTTCTCATCCTATACTTTTACTTTCTCATCCTGTACTTTTTTCTGTACTTTTACCTTCTCATCCTGTACTTTTACTTTCTCACCCTGTACTTTTACCTTCTCATCCTGTACTTTTACTTTCTCATCCTATACTTTTACCTTCTCATCCTGTACTTTTACTTTCTCATCCTATACTTTTACTTTCTCATCCTGTACTTTTTTCTGTACTTTTACCTTCTCATCCTGTACTTTTACTTTCTCATCCTGTACTTTTACCTTCTCATCCTGTACTTTTACTTTCTCATCCTGTACTTTTACCTTCTCATCCTGTACTTTTACCTTCTCATCCTGTACTTTTACTTTCTCATCCTGTACTTTTACCTTCTCATCCTGTACTTTTATCTTCTCATCTGTACTTTTACCTTCTCATCCTGTACTTTTACTTTCTCATCCTGTACTTTTACTTTCTCATCCTGTACTTTTACCTTCTCATCCTGTACTTTTACTTTCTCATCCTGTACTTTTACCTTCTCATCCTGTACTTTTACTTTCTCATCCTGTACTTTTACCTTCTCATCTGTACTTTTACCTTCTCATCCTGTACTTTTACTTTCTCATCCTGTACTTTTACCTTCTCATCCTGTACTTTTACCTTCTCATCCTGTACTTTTACCTTCTCATCTGTACTTTTACCTTCTCATCCTGTACTTTTACTTTCTCATCCTGTACTTTTACCTTCTCATCCTGTACTTTTACCTTCTCATCCTGTACTTTTACCTTCTCATCCTGTACTTTTACTTTCTCATCCTGTACTTTTACTTTCTCATCCTGTACTTTTACCTTCTCATCCTGTACTTTTACTTTCTCATCCTGTACTTTTACTTTCTCATCCTGTACTTTTACCTTCTCATCCTGTACTTTTACTTTCTCATCCTGTACTTTTACCTTCTCATCCTGTACTTTTACCTTCTCACCCTGTACTTTTACTTTCTCATCCTGTACTTTTACTTTCTCATCCTGTACTTTTACCTTCTCATCCTGTACTTTTACTTTCTCATCCTGTACTTTTACTTTCTCATCCTGTACTTTTACCTTCTCATCCTGTACTTTTACTTTCTCATCCTGTACTTTTACCTTCTCATCCTGTACTTTTACTTTCTCATCCTGTACTTTTACCTTCTCATCCTGTACTTTTACTTTCTCATCCTGTACTTTTACCTTCTCACCCTGTACTTTTACTTTCTCATCCTGTACTTTTACCTTCTCATCCTGTACTTTTACCTTCTCATCCTGTACTTTTACCTTCTCACCCTGTACTTTTACCTTCTCATCCTGTACTTTTACCTTCTCATCCTGTACTTTTACCTTCTCACCCTGTACTTTTACCTTCTCATCCTGTACTTTTACCTTCTCATCCTGTACTTTTACCTTCTCATCCTGTACTTTTACCTTCTCACCCTGTACTTTTACTTTCTCATCCTGTACTTATACTTTCTCATCATGTACTTTTACCTTCTCACCCTGTACTTTTACCTTCTCATCCTGTACTTTTACTTTCTCATCCTATACTTTTACTTTCTCATCCTGTACTTTTTTCTGTACTTTTACCTTCTCATCCTGTACTTTTACTTTCTCATCCTGTACTTTTTTCTGTACTTTTACTTTCTCATCCTGTACTTTTACCTTCTCATCCTGTACTTTTACCTTCTCATCCTGTACTTTTACTTTCTCATCCTGTACTTTTACCTTCTCATCCTGTACTTTTACCTTCTCATCCTGTACTTTTACCTTCTCATCCTGTACTTTTACTTTCTCATCCTGTACTTTTACCTTCTCATCCTGTACTTTTACCTTCTCATCCTGTACTTTTACTTTCTCATCCTGTACTTTTACCTTCTCATCCTGTACTTTTACCTTCTCATCCTGTACTTTTACTTTCTCATCCTGTACTTTTTTCTGTACTTTTACCTTCTCATCCTGTACTTTTACTTTCTCATCCTGTACTTTTACCTTCTCATCCTGTACTTTTACCTTCTCACCCTGTACTTTTACTTTCTCATCCTGTACTTTTACCTTCTCACCCTGTACTTTTACTTTCTCATCCTGTACTTTTACCTTCTCATCCTGTACTTTTACCTTCTCACCCTGTACTTTTACTTTCTCATCCTATACTTTTACTTTCTCATCCTGTACTTTTACCTTCTCATCCTGTACTTTTACTTTCTCATCCTATACTTTTACTTTCTCATCCTGTACTTTTACCTTCTCATCCTGTACTTTTACTTTCTCATCCTGTACTTATACTTTCTCATCATGTACTTTTACCTTCTCACCCTGTACTTTTACCTTCTCATCCTGTACTTTTACTTTCTCATCCTATACTTTTACTTTCTCATCCTGTACTTTTTTCTGTACTTTTACCTTCTCATCCTGTACTTTTACTTTCTCACCCTGTACTTTTACCTTCTCATCCTGTACTTTTACTTTCTCATCCTATACTTTTACCTTCTCATCCTGTACTTTTACTTTCTCATCCTATACTTTTACTTTCTCATCCTGTACTTTTTTTGTACTTTTACCTTCTCATCCTGTACTTTTACTTTCTCATCCTGTACTTTTACCTTCTCATCCTGTACTTTTACTTTCTCATCCTGTACTTTTACCTTCTCATCCTGTACTTTTACCTTCTCATCCTGTACTTTTACTTTCTCATCCTGTACTTTTACCTTCTCATCCTGTACTTTTATCTTCTCATCTGTACTTTTACCTTCTCATCCTGTACTTTTACTTTCTCATCCTGTACTTTTACTTTCTCATCCTGTACTTTTACCTTCTCATCCTGTACTTTTACTTTCTCATCCTGTACTTTTACCTTCTCATCCTGTACTTTTACTTTCTCATCCTGTACTTTTACCTTCTCATCTGTACTTTTACCTTCTCATCCTGTACTTTTACTTTCTCATCCTGTACTTTTACCTTCTCATCCTGTACTTTTACCTTCTCATCCTGTACTTTTACCTTCTCATCCTGTACTTTTACTTTCTCATCCTGTACTTTTACTTTCTCATCCTCTACTTTTACTTTCTCATCCTGTACTTTTACCTTCTCATCCTGTACTTTTACTTTTTCATCCTGTACTTTTACCTTCTCATCCTGTACTTTTACCTTCTCACCCTGTACTTTTACTTTCTCATCCTGTACTTTTACTTTCTCATCCTGTACTTTTACCTTCTCATCCTGTACTTTTACTTTCTCATCCTGTACTTTTACTTTCTCATCCTGTACTTTTACTTTCTCATCCTGTACTTTTACCTTCTCATCCTGTACTTTTACTTTCTCATCCTGTACTTTTACCTTCTCATCCTGTACTTTTACTTTCTCATCCTGTACTTTTACCTTCTCATCCTGTACTTTTACCTTCTCATCCTGTACTTTTACTTTCTCATCCTGTACTTTTTTCTGTACTTTTACCTTCTCATCCTGTACTTTTACTTTCTCATCCTGTACTTTTACCTTCTCACCCTGTACTTTTACTTTCTCATCCTGTACTTTTACCTTCTCATCCTGTACTTTTACCTTCTCATCCTGTACTTTTACCTTCTCACCCTGTACTTTTACCTTCTCATCCTGTACTTTTACCTTCTCATCCTGTACTTTTACCTTCTCATCCTGTACTTTTACCTTCTCACCCTGTACTTTTACCTTCTCATCCTGTACTTTTACCTTCTCATCCTGTACTTTTACCTTCTCATCCTGTACTTTTACCTTCTCATCCTGTACTTTTACCTTCTCATCCTGTACTTTTACTTTCTCATCCCATACTTTTACTTTCTCATCCTATACTTTTACTTTCTCATCCTGTACTTTTACCTTCTCATCCTGTACTTTTACTTTCTCATCCTGTACTTATACTTTCTCATCATGTACTTTTACCTTCTCACCCTGTACTTTTACCTTCTCATCCTGTACTTTTACTTTCTCATCCTATACTTTTACTTTCTCATCCTGTACTTTTTTCTGTACTTTTACCTTCTCATCCTGTACTTTTACTTTCTCATCCTGTACTTTTTTCTGTACTTTTACTTTCTCATCCTGTACTTTTACCTTCTCATCCTGTACTTTTACCTTCTCATCCTGTACTTTTACTTTCTCATCCTGTACTTTTACCTTCTCATCCTGTACTTTTACCTTCTCATCCTGTACTTTTACCTTCTCATCCTGTACTTTTACTTTCTCATCCTGTACTTTTACCTTCTCATCCTGTACTTTTACCTTCTCATCCTGTACTTTTACCTTCTCATCCTGTACTTTTACCTTCTCATCCTGTACTTTTACTTTCTCATCCTGTACTTTTTTCTGTACTTTTACCTTCTCATCCTGTACTTTTACTTTCTCATCCTGTACTTTTACCTTCTCATCCTGTACTTTTACCTTCTCACCCTGTACTTTTACTTTCTCATCCTGTACTTTTACCTTCTCACCCTGTACTTTTACTTTCTCATCCTGTACTTTTACCTTCTCATCCTGTACTTTTACCTTCTCATCCTGTACTTTTACTTTCTCATCCTATACTTTTACTTTCTCATCCTGTACTTTTACCTTCTCATCCTGTACTTTTACTTTCTCATCCTGTACTTATACTTTCTCATCATGTACTTTTACCTTCTCACCCTGTACTTTTACCTTCTCATCCTGTACTTTTACTTTCTCATCCTATACTTTTACTTTCTCATCCTGTACTTTTTTCTGTACTTTTACCTTCTCATCCTGTACTTTTACTTTCTCACCCTGTACTTTTACCTTCTCATCCTGTACTTTTACTTTCTCATCCTGTACTTTTACCTTCTCATCCTGTACTTTTACTTTCTCATCCTGTACTTTTACCTTCTCATCCTGTACTTTTACCTTCTCATCCTGTACTTTTACTTTCTCATCCTGTACTTTTACCTTCTCATCCTGTACTTTTATCTTCTCATCTGTACTTTTACCTTCTCATCCTGTACTTTTACTTTCTCATCCTGTACTTTTACTTTCTCATCCTGTACTTTTACCTTCTCATCCTGTACTTTTACTTTCTCATCCTGTACTTTTACCTTCTCATCCTGTACTTTTATCTTCTCATCCTGTACTTTTACCTTCTCATCCTGTACTTTTACCTTCTCATCCTGTACTTTTACCTTCTCATCCTGTACTTTTACTTTCTCATCCTGTACTTTTACCTTCTCATCCTGTACTTTTACCTTCTCATCCTGTACTTTTACTTTCTCATCCTGTACTTTTACCTTCTCATCCTGTACTTTTACCTTCTCATCCTGTACTTTTACTTTCTCATCCTGTACTTTTACCTTCTCATCCTGTACTTTTACCTTCTCATCCTGTACTTTTACCTTCTCATCCTGTACTTTTACTTTCTCATCCTGTACTTTTACCTTCTCATCCTGTACTTTTACCTTCTCATCCTGTACTTTTACTTTCTCATCCTGTACTTTTACCTTCTCATCCTGTACTTTTACCTTCTCATCCTGTACTTTTACTTTCTCATCCTGTACTTTTTTCTGTACTTTTACCTTCTCATCCTGTACTTTTACTTTCTCATCCTGTACTTTTACTTTCTCATCCTGTACTTTTACCTTCTCATCCTGTACTTTTACTTTCTCATCCTGTACTTTTACTTTCTCATCCTGTACTTTTACCTTCTCATCCTGTACTTTTACTTTCTCATCCTGTACTTTTACCTTCTCATCCTGTACTTTTACCTTCTCACCCTGTACTTTTACTTTCTCATCCTGTACTTTTACCTTCTCATCCTGTACTTTTACTTTCTCATCCTGTACTTTTACTTTCTCATCCTGTACTTTTACCTTCTCATCCTGTACTTTTACTTTCTCATCCTGTACTTTTACCTTCTCATCCTGTACTTTTACTTTCTCATCCTGTACTTTTACCTTCTCATCCTGTACTTTTACCTTCTCATCCTGTACTTTTACCTTCTCATCCTGTACTTTTACTTTCTCATCCTGTACTTTTTTCTGTACTTTTACCTTCTCATCCTGTACTTTTACTTTCTCATCCTGTACTTTTACCTTCTCACCCTGTACTTTTACTTTCTCATCCTGTACTTTTACCTTCTCATCCTGTACTTTTACCTTCTCATCCTGTACTTTTACCTTCTCACCCTGTACTTTTACCTTCTCATCCTGTACTTTTACCTTCTCATCCTGTACTTTTACCTTCTCATCCTGTACTTTTACCTTCTCACCCTGTACTTTTACCTTCTCATCCTGTACTTTTACCTTCTCATCCTGTACTTTTACCTTCTCATCCTGTACTTTTACCTTCTCATCCTGTACTTTTACCTTCTCATCCTGTACTTTTACTTTCTCATCCTATACTTTTACTTTCTCATCCTGTACTTTTACCTTCTCATCCTGTACTTTTACTTTCTCATCCTGTACTTATACTTTCTCATCATGTACTTTTACCTTCTCACCCTGTACTTTTACCTTCTCATCCTGTACTTTTACTTTCTCATCCTATACTTTTACTTTCTCATCCTGTACTTTTTTCTGTACTTTTACCTTCTCATCCTGTACTTTTACTTTCTCATCCTGTACTTTTTTCTGTACTTTTACTTTCTCATCCTGTACTTTTACCTTCTCATCCTGTACTTTTACCTTCTCATCCTGTACTTTTACTTTCTCATCCTGTACTTTTACCTTCTCATCCTGTACTTTTACCTTCTCATCCTGTACTTTTACCTTCTCATCCTGTACTTTTACTTTCTCATCCTGTACTTTTACCTTCTCATCCTGTACTTTTACCTTCTCATCCTGTACTTTTACCTTCTCATCCTGTACTTTTACCTTCTCATCCTGTACTTTTACTTTCTCATCCTGTACTTTTTTCTGTACTTTTACCTTCTCATCCTGTACTTTTACTTTCTCATCCTGTACTTTTACCTTCTCATCCTGTACTTTTACCTTCTCACCCTGTACTTTTACTTTCTCATCCTGTACTTTTACCTTCTCACCCTGTACTTTTACTTTCTCATCCTGTACTTTTACCTTCTCATCCTGTACTTTTACCTTCTCACCCTGTACTTTTACTTTCTCATCCTATACTTTTACTTTCTCATCCTGTACTTTTACCTTCTCATCCTGTACTTTTACTTTCTCATCCTATACTTTTACTTTCTCATCCTGTACTTTTACCTTCTCATCCTGTACTTTTACTTTCTCATCCTGTACTTATACTTTCTCATCATGTACTTTTACCTTCTCACCCTGTACTTTTACCTTCTCACCCTGTACTTTTACCTTCTCATCCTGTACTTTTACTTTCTCATCCTGTACTTTTTTCTGTACTTTTACCTTCTCATCCTGTACTTTTACTTTCTCACCCTGTACTTTTACCTTCTCATCCTGTACTTTTACTTTCTCATCCTATACTTTTACCTTCTCATCCTGTACTTTTACTTTCTCATCCTATACTTTTACTTTCTCATCCTGTACTTTTTTCTGTACTTTTACCTTCTCATCCTGTACTTTTACTTTCTCATCCTGTACTTTTACCTTCTCATCCTGTACTTTTACTTTCTCATCCTGTACTTTTACCTTCTCATCCTGTACTTTTACCTTCTCATCCTGTACTTTTACTTTCTCATCCTGTACTTTTACCTTCTCATCCTGTACTTTTATCTTCTCATCTGTACTTTTACCTTCTCATCCTGTACTTTTACTTTCTCATCCTGTACTTTTACTTTCTCATCCTGTACTTTTACCTTCTCATCCTGTACTTTTACTTTCTCATCCTGTACTTTTACCTTCTCATCCTGTACTTTTATCTTCTCATCCTGTACTTTTACCTTCTCATCCTGTACTTTTACCTTCTCATCCTGTACTTTTACCTTCTCATCCTGTACTTTTACTTTCTCATCCTGTACTTTTACCTTCTCATCCTGTACTTTTACCTTCTCATCCTGTACTTTTACCTTCTCATCCTGTACTTTTACCTTCTCATCCTGTACTTTTACTTTCTCATCCTGTACTTTTACTTTCTCATCCTGTACTTTTACCTTCTCATCCTGTACTTTTACCTTCTCATCCTGTACTTTTACCTTCTCATCCTGTACTTTTACTTTCTCATCCTGTACTTTTACCTTCTCATCCTGTACTTTTACCTTCTCATCCTGTACTTTTACTTTCTCATCCTGTACTTTTACCTTCTCATCCTGTACTTTTACCTTCTCATCCTGTACTTTTACTTTCTCATCCTGTACTTTTTTCTGTACTTTTACCTTCTCATCCTGTACTTTTACTTTCTCATCCTGTACTTTTACCTTCTCATCCTGTACTTTTACCTTCTCACCCTGTACTTTTACTTTCTCATCCTGTACTTTTACCTTCTCACCCTGTACTTTTACTTTCTCATCCTGTACTTTTATCTTCTCATCCTGTACTTTTACCTTCTCACCCTGTACTTTTACCTTCTCATCCTGTACTTTTACCTTCTCATCCTGTACTTTTACCTTCTCATCCTGTACTTTTACCTTCTCACCCTGTACTTTTACCTTCTCATCCTGTACCTTTACCTTCTCATCCTGTACTTTTACCTTCTCATCCTGTACTTTTACCTTCTCATCCTGTACTTTTACCTTCTCATCCTGTACTTTTACCTTCTCATCCTGTACTTTTACCTTCTCATCCTGTACTTTTACCTTCTCATCCTGTACTTTTACTTTCTCATCCTATACTTTTACTTTCTCATCCTATACTTTTACTTTCTCATCCTGTACTTTTACCTTCTCATCCTGTACTTTTACTTTCTCATCCTGTACTTATACTTTCTCATCATGTACTTTTACCTTCTCATCCTGTACTTTTACTTTCTCATCCTATACTTTTACTTTCTCATCCTGTACTTTTACCTTCTCATCCTGTACTTTTATCTTCTCATCCTGTACTTTTACCTTCTCATCCTGTACTTTTATCTTCTCATCCTGTACTTTTACCTTCTCATCCTGTACTTTTACCTTCTCATCCTGTACTTTTACTTTCTCATCCTGTACTTTTACCTTCTCATCCTGTACTTTTACCTTCTCATCCTGTACTTTTACTTTCTCATCCTGTACTTTTACCTTCTCATCCTGTACTTTTACCTTCTCATCCTGTACTTTTACCTTCTCATCCTGTACTTTTACTTTCTCATCCTGTACTTTTACCTTCTCATCCTGTACTTTTACCTTCTCATCCTGTACTTTTACTTTCTCATCCTGTACTTTTACCTTCTCATCCTGTACTTTTACCTTCTCATCCTGTACTTTTACTTTCTCATCCTGTACTTTTTTCTGTACTTTTACCTTCTCATCCTGTACTTTTACTTTCTCATCCTGTACTTTTACCTTCTCATCCTGTACTTTTACCTTCTCACCCTGTACTTTTACTTTCTCATCCTGTACTTTTACCTTCTCACCCTGTACTTTTACTTTCTCATCCTGTACTTTTATCTTCTCATCCTGTACTTTTACCTTCTCACCCTGTACTTTTACCTTCTCATCCTGTACTTTTACCTTCTCATCCTGTACTTTTACCTTCTCATCCTGTACTTTTACCTTCTCACCCTGTACTTTTACCTTCTCATCCTGTACCTTTACCTTCTCATCCTGTACTTTTACCTTCTCATCCTGTACTTTTACCTTCTCATCCTGTACTTTTACCTTCTCATCCTGTACTTTTACCTTCTCATCCTGTACTTTTACCTTCTCATCCTGTACTTTTACCTTCTCATCCTGTACTTTTACTTTCTCATCCTGTACTTTTTTCTGTACTTTTACCTTCTCATCCTGTACTTTTACTTTCTCATCCTGTACTTTTACTTTCTCATCCTGTACTTTTACCTTCTCATCCTGTACTTTTACTTTCTCATCCTGTACTTTTACTTTCTCATCCTGTACTTTTACCTTCTCATCCTGTACTTTTACTTTCTCATCCTGTACTTTTACCTTCTCATCCTGTACTTTTACCTTCTCACCCTGTACTTTTACTTTCTCATCCTGTACTTTTACCTTCTCATCCTGTACTTTTACTTTCTCATCCTGTACTTTTACTTTCTCATCCTGTACTTTTACCTTCTCATCCTGTACTTTTACTTTCTCATCCTGTACTTTTACCTTCTCATCCTGTACTTTTACTTTCTCATCCTGTACTTTTACCTTCTCATCCTGTACTTTTACCTTCTCATCCTGTACTTTTACCTTCTCATCCTGTACTTTTACTTTCTCATCCTGTACTTTTTTCTGTACTTTTACCTTCTCATCCTGTACTTTTACTTTCTCATCCTGTACTTTTACCTTCTCACCCTGTACTTTTACTTTCTCATCCTGTACTTTTACCTTCTCATCCTGTACTTTTACCTTCTCATCCTGTACTTTTACCTTCTCACCCTGTACTTTTACCTTCTCATCCTGTACTTTTACCTTCTCATCCTGTACTTTTACCTTCTCATCCTGTACTTTTACCTTCTCACCCTGTACTTTTACCTTCTCATCCTGTACTTTTACCTTCTCATCCTGTACTTTTACCTTCTCATCCTGTACTTTTACCTTCTCATCCTGTACTTTTACCTTCTCATCCTGTACTTTTACTTTCTCATCCTATACTTTTACTTTCTCATCCTGTACTTTTACCTTCTCATCCTGTACTTTTACTTTCTCATCCTGTACTTATACTTTCTCATCATGTACTTTTACCTTCTCACCCTGTACTTTTACCTTCTCATCCTGTACTTTTACTTTCTCATCCTATACTTTTACTTTCTCATCCTGTACTTTTTTCTGTACTTTTACCTTCTCATCCTGTACTTTTACTTTCTCATCCTGTACTTTTTTCTGTACTTTTACTTTCTCATCCTGTACTTTTACCTTCTCATCCTGTACTTTTACCTTCTCATCCTGTACTTTTACTTTCTCATCCTGTACTTTTACCTTCTCATCCTGTACTTTTACCTTCTCATCCTGTACTTTTACCTTCTCATCCTGTACTTTTACTTTCTCATCCTGTACTTTTACCTTCTCATCCTGTACTTTTACCTTCTCATCCTGTACTTTTACCTTCTCATCCTGTACTTTTACCTTCTCATCCTGTACTTTTACTTTCTCATCCTGTACTTTTTTCTGTACTTTTACCTTCTCATCCTGTACTTTTACTTTCTCATCCTGTACTTTTACCTTCTCATCCTGTACTTTTACCTTCTCACCCTGTACTTTTACTTTCTCATCCTGTACTTTTACCTTCTCACCCTGTACTTTTACTTTCTCATCCTGTACTTTTACCTTCTCATCCTGTACTTTTACCTTCTCACCCTGTACTTTTACTTTCTCATCCTATACTTTTACTTTCTCATCCTGTACTTTTACCTTCTCATCCTGTACTTTTACTTTCTCATCCTATACTTTTACTTTCTCATCCTGTACTTTTACCTTCTCATCCTGTACTTTTACTTTCTCATCCTGTACTTATACTTTCTCATCATGTACTTTTACCTTCTCACCCTGTACTTTTACCTTCTCACCCTGTACTTTTACCTTCTCATCCTGTACTTTTACTTTCTCATCCTGTACTTTTTTCTGTACTTTTACCTTCTCATCCTGTACTTTTACTTTCTCACCCTGTACTTTTACCTTCTCATCCTGTACTTTTACTTTCTCATCCTATACTTTTACCTTCTCATCCTGTACTTTTACTTTCTCATCCTATACTTTTACTTTCTCATCCTGTACTTTTTTCTGTACTTTTACCTTCTCATCCTGTACTTTTACTTTCTCATCCTGTACTTTTACCTTCTCATCCTGTACTTTTACTTTCTCATCCTGTACTTTTACCTTCTCATCCTGTACTTTTACCTTCTCATCCTGTACTTTTACTTTCTCATCCTGTACTTTTACCTTCTCATCCTGTACTTTTATCTTCTCATCTGTACTTTTACCTTCTCATCCTGTACTTTTACTTCTCATCCTGTACTTTTACTTTCTCATCCTGTACTTTTACCTTCTCATCCTGTACTTTTACTTTCTCATCCTGTACTTTTACCTTCTCATCCTGTACTTTTACTTCTCATCCTGTACTTTTACCTTCTCATCCTGTACTTTTACCTTCTCATCCTGTACTTTTACCTTCTCATCCTGTACTTTTACTTTCTCATCCTGTACTTTTACCTTCTCATCCTGTACTTTTACTTCTCATCCTGTACTTTTACTTCTCATCCTGTACTTTTACCTTCTCATCCTGTACTTTACTTTCTCATCCTGTACTTTTACTTTCTCATCCTGTACTTTTACCTTCTCATCCTGTACTTTTACCTTCTCATCCTGTACTTTTACCTTCTCATCCTGTACTTTTACTTTCTCATCCTGTACTTTTACCTTCTCATCCTGTACTTTTACCTTCTCATCCTGTACTTTTACTTTCTCATCCTGTACTTTTACCTTCTCATCCTGTACTTTTACCTTCTCATCCTGTACTTTTACTTTCTCATCCTGTACTTTTCTGTACTTTTACTTCTCATCCTGTACTTTTACTTCTCATCCTGTACTTTTACCTTCTCATCCTGTACTTTTACCTTCTCACCCTGTACTTTTACTTTCTCATCCTGTACTTTTACCTTCTCACCCTGTACTTTTACTTTCTCATCCTGTACTTTTATCTTCTCATCCTGTACTTTTACCTTCTCACCTGTACTTTTACCTTCTCATCCTGTACTTTTACCTTCTCATCCTGTACTTTTACCTTCTCATCCTGTACTTTTACCTTCTCACCCTGTACTTTTACCTTCTCATCCTGTACCTTTACCTTCTCATCCTGTACTTTTACCTTCTCATCCTGTACTTTTACCTTCTCATCCTGTACTTTTACCTTCTCATCCTGTACTTTTACCTTCTCATCTGTACTTTTACCTTCTCATCCTGTATTTTTACCTTCTCATCCTGTACTTTTACTTTCTCATCCTATACTTTACTTCTCATCCTATACTTTTACTTCTCATCCTGTACTTTTACCTTCTCATCCTGTACTTTTACTTTCTCATCCTGTACTTATACTTTCTCATCATGTACTTTTACCTTCTCATCCTGTACTTTTACTTTCTCATCCTATACTTTTACTTTCTCATCCTGTACTTTTACCTTCTCATCCTGTACTTTTATCTTCTCATCCTGTACTTTTACCTTCTCATCCTGTACTTTTATCTTCTCATCCTGTACTTTTACCTTCTCATCCTGTACTTTTACCTTCTCATCCTGTACTTTTACTTTCTCATCCTGTACTTTTACCTTCTCATCCTGTACTTTTACCTTCTCATCCTGTACTTTTACTTTCTCATCCTGTACTTTTACCTTCTCATCCTGTACTTTTACCTTCTCATCCTGTACTTTTACCTTCTCATCCTGTACTTTTTCTTTCTCATCCTGTACTTTACCTTCTCATCCTGTACTTTTACCTTCTCATCCTGTACTTTTACTTTCTCATCCTGTACTTTTACCTTCTCATCCTGTACTTTTACCTTCTCATCCTGTACTTTTACTTTCTCATCCTGTACTTTTTTCTGTACTTTTACCTTCTCATCCTGTACTTTTACTTTCTCATCCTGTACTTTTACTTCTCATCCTGTACTTTTACCTTCTCACCCTGTACTTTTACTTTCTCATCCTGTACTTTTACCTTCTCACCCTGTACTTTTACTTTCTCATCCTGTACTTTTATCTTCTCATCCTGTACTTTTACCTTCTCACCCTGTACTTTTACCTTCTCATCCTGTACTTTTACCTTCTCATCCTGTACTTTTACCTTCTCATCCTGTACTTTTACCTTCTCACCCTGTACTTTTACCTTCTCATCCTGTACCTTTACCTTCTCATCCTGTACTTTTACCTTCTCATCCTGTACTTTTACCTTCTCATCTGTACTTTTACCTTCTCATCCTGTACTTTTACCTTCTCATCCTGTACTTTTACTTTCTCATCCTATACTTTTACTTTCTCATCCTATACTTTTACTTTCTCATCCTGTACTTTTACCTTCTCATCCTGTACTTTTACTTTCTCATCCTGTACTTATACTTTCTCATCATGTACTTTTACCTTCTCATCCTGTACTTTTACTTTCTCATCCTATACTTTTACTTTCTCATCCTGTACTTTTACCTTCTCATCGTACTTTATCTTCTATCCTGTACTTTACCTTCTCATCCTGTACTTTTATCTTCTCATCCTGTACTTTTACCTTCTCATCCTGTACTTTTACCTTCTCATCCTGTACTTTTACTTCTCATCCTGTACTTTTACCTTCACCTTCTCATCCTGTACTTTTACTTTCTCATCCTGTACTTTTACCTTCTCATCCTGTACTTTTACTTTCTCATCCTGTACTTTTACCTTCTCATCCTGTACTTTTACCTTCTCATCCGGTACTTTTACTTTCTCATCCTGTACTTTTTTCTGTACTTTTACCTTCTCATCCTGTACTTTTACTTTCTCATCCTGTACTTTTTACCTTCTCATCCTGTACTTTTACCTTCTCACCCTGTACTTTTACTTTCTCATCTGTACATTACCTTCTCATCCTGTACTTTTACCTTCTCACCCTGTTACTTTTACTTCTCATCCTGTACTTTACCTTCTCATCTGTCTTTACCTTCTCATCCTGTACTTTTACCTTCTCACCCTGTACTTTTACCTTTCTCATCTGTACTTTTACCTTCTCATCCTGTACTTTTACCTTCTCATCCTGTACTTTTACCTCGTCTCTAATCCTGTACTTTTACCTCTCATCCTGTACTTTTACCTTCTCATCCTGTACTTTTACCTTCTCATCCTGTACTTTTACTTTCTCATCCTATACTTTTACTTTCTCATCCTATACTTTTACTTTCTCATCCTGTACTTTTACCTTCTCATCCTGTACTTTTACCTTCTCATCCTGTACTTTTACCTTCTCACCCTGTACTTTTACTTTCTCATCCTGTACTTATACTTTCTCATCATGTACTTTTACCTTCTCACCCTGTACTTTTACCTTCTCATCCTGTACTTTTACTTTCTCATCCTATACTTTTACTTTCTCATCCTGTACTTTTTTCTGTACTTTTACCTTCTCATCCTGTACTTTTACTTTCTCATCCTGTACTTTTTTCTGTACTTTTACTTTCTCATCCTGTACTTTTACCTTCTCATCCTGTACTTTTACCTTCTCATCCTGTACTTTTACTTTCTCATCCTGTACTTTTACCTTCTCATCCTGTACTTTTACCTTCTCATCCTGTACTTTTACCTTCTCATCCTGTACTTTTACTTTCTCATCCTGTACTTTTACCTTCTCATCCTGTACTTTTACCTTCTCATCCTGTACTTTTACTTTCTCATCCTGTACTTTTACCTTCTCATCCTGTACTTTTACCTTCTCATCCTGTACTTTTACTTTCTCATCCTGTACTTTTTTCTGTACTTTTACCTTCTCATCCTGTACTTTTACTTTCTCATCCTGTACTTTTACCTTCTCATCCTGTACTTTTACCTTCTCACCCTGTACTTTTACTTTCTCATCCTGTACTTTTACCTTCTCACCCTGTACTTTTACTTTCTCATCCTGTACTTTTACCTTCTCATCCTGTACTTTTACCTTCTCACCCTGTACTTTTACTTTCTCATCCTATACTTTTACTTTCTCATCCTGTACTTTTACCTTCTCATCCTGTACTTTTACTTTCTCATCCTATACTTTTACTTTCTCATCCTGTACTTTTACCTTCTCATCCTGTACTTTTACTTTCTCATCCTGTACTTATACTTTCTCATCATGTACTTTTACCTTCTCACCCTGTACTTTTACCTTCTCATCCTGTACTTTTACTTTCTCATCCTATACTTTTACTTTCTCATCCTGTACTTTTTTCTGTACTTTTACCTTCTCATCCTGTACTTTTACTTTCTCACCCTGTACTTTTACCTTCTCATCCTGTACTTTTACTTTCTCATCCTATACTTTTACCTTCTCATCCTGTACTTTTACTTTCTCATCCTATACTTTTACTTTCTCATCCTGTACTTTTTTTGTACTTTTACCTTCTCATCCTGTACTTTTACTTTCTCATCCTGTACTTTTACCTTCTCATCCTGTACTTTTACTTTCTCATCCTGTACTTTTACCTTCTCATCCTGTACTTTTACCTTCTCATCCTGTACTTTTACTTTCTCATCCTGTACTTTTACCTTCTCATCCTGTACTTTTATCTTCTCATCTGTACTTTTACCTTCTCATCCTGTACTTTTACTTTCTCATCCTGTACTTTTACTTTCTCATCCTGTACTTTTACCTTCTCATCCTGTACTTTTACTTTCTCATCCTGTACTTTTACCTTCTCATCCTGTACTTTTACTTTCTCATCCTGTACTTTTACCTTCTCATCTGTACTTTTACCTTCTCATCCTGTACTTTTACTTTCTCATCCTGTACTTTTACCTTCTCATCCTGTACTTTTACCTTCTCATCCTGTACTTTTACCTTCTCATCCTGTACTTTTACTTTCTCATCCTGTACTTTTACTTTCTCATCCTGTACTTTTACCTTCTCATCCTGTACTTTTACTTTCTCATCCTCTACTTTTACTTTCTCATCCTGTACTTTTACCTTCTCATCCTGTACTTTTACTTTTTCATCCTGTACTTTTACCTTCTCATCCTGTACTTTTACCTTCTCACCCTGTACTTTTACTTTCTCATCCTGTACTTTTACTTTCTCATCCTGTACTTTTACCTTCTCATCCTGTACTTTTACTTTCTCATCCTGTACTTTTACTTTCTCATCCTGTACTTTTACCTTCTCATCCTGTACTTTTACTTTCTCATCCTGTACTTTTACCTTCTCATCCTGTACTTTTACTTTCTCATCCTGTACTTTTACCTTCTCATCCTGTACTTTTACCTTCTCATCCTGTACTTTTACTTTCTCATCCTGTACTTTTTTCTGTACTTTTACCTTCTCATCCTGTACTTTTACTTTCTCATCCTGTACTTTTACCTTCTCACCCTGTACTTTTACTTTCTCATCCTGTACTTTTACCTTCTCATCCTGTACTTTTACCTTCTCATCCTGTACTTTTACCTTCTCACCCTGTACTTTTACCTTCTCATCCTGTACTTTTACCTTCTCATCCTGTACTTTTACCTTCTCATCCTGTACTTTTACCTTCTCACCCTGTACTTTTACCTTCTCATCCTGTACTTTTACCTTCTCATCCTGTACTTTTACCTTCTCATCCTGTACTTTTACCTTCTCATCCTGTACTTTTACCTTCTCATCCTGTACTTTTACTTTCTCATCCTATACTTTTACTTTCTCATCCTATACTTTTACTTTCTCATCCTGTACTTTTACCTTCTCATCCTGTACTTTTACTTTCTCATCCTGTACTTATACTTTCTCATCATGTACTTTTACCTTCTCACCCTGTACTTTTACCTTCTCATCCTGTACTTTTACTTTCTCATCCTATACTTTTACTTTCTCATCCTGTACTTTTTTCTGTACTTTTACCTTCTCATCCTGTACTTTTACTTTCTCATCCTGTACTTTTTTCTGTACTTTTACTTTCTCATCCTGTACTTTTACCTTCTCATCCTGTACTTTTACCTTCTCATCCTGTACTTTTACTTTCTCATCCTGTACTTTTACCTTCTCATCCTGTACTTTTACCTTCTCATCCTGTACTTTTACCTTCTCATCCTGTACTTTTACTTTCTCATCCTGTACTTTTACCTTCTCATCCTGTACTTTTACCTTCTCATCCTGTACTTTTACCTTCTCATCCTGTACTTTTACCTTCTCATCCTGTACTTTTACTTTCTCATCCTGTACTTTTTTCTGTACTTTTACCTTCTCATCCTGTACTTTTACTTTCTCATCCTGTACTTTTACCTTCTCATCCTGTACTTTTACCTTCTCACCCTGTACTTTTACTTTCTCATCCTGTACTTTTACCTTCTCACCCTGTACTTTTACTTTCTCATCCTGTACTTTTACCTTCTCATCCTGTACTTTTACCTTCTCATCCTGTACTTTTACTTTCTCATCCTATACTTTTACTTTCTCATCCTGTACTTTTACCTTCTCATCCTGTACTTTTACTTTCTCATCCTGTACTTATACTTTCTCATCATGTACTTTTACCTTCTCACCCTGTACTTTTACCTTCTCATCCTGTACTTTTACTTTCTCATCCTATACTTTTACTTTCTCATCCTGTACTTTTTTCTGTACTTTTACCTTCTCATCCTGTACTTTTACTTTCTCACCCTGTACTTTTACCTTCTCATCCTGTACTTTTACTTTCTCATCCTGTACTTTTACCTTCTCATCCTGTACTTTTACTTTCTCATCCTGTACTTTTACCTTCTCATCCTGTACTTTTACCTTCTCATCCTGTACTTTTACTTTCTCATCCTGTACTTTTACCTTCTCATCCTGTACTTTTATCTTCTCATCTGTACTTTTACCTTCTCATCCTGTACTTTTACTTTCTCATCCTGTACTTTTACTTTCTCATCCTGTACTTTTACCTTCTCATCCTGTACTTTTACTTTCTCATCCTGTACTTTTACCTTCTCATCCTGTACTTTTATCTTCTCATCCTGTACTTTTACCTTCTCATCCTGTACTTTTACCTTCTCATCCTGTACTTTTACCTTCTCATCCTGTACTTTTACTTTCTCATCCTGTACTTTTACCTTCTCATCCTGTACTTTTACCTTCTCATCCTGTACTTTTACTTTCTCATCCTGTACTTTTACCTTCTCATCCTGTACTTTTACCTTCTCATCCTGTACTTTTACTTTCTCATCCTGTACTTTTACCTTCTCATCCTGTACTTTTACCTTCTCATCCTGTACTTTTACCTTCTCATCCTGTACTTTTACTTTCTCATCCTGTACTTTTACCTTCTCATCCTGTACTTTTACCTTCTCATCCTGTACTTTTACTTTCTCATCCTGTACTTTTACCTTCTCATCCTGTACTTTTACCTTCTCATCCTGTACTTTTACTTTCTCATCCTGTACTTTTTTCTGTACTTTTACCTTCTCATCCTGTACTTTTACTTTCTCATCCTGTACTTTTACTTTCTCATCCTGTACTTTTACCTTCTCATCCTGTACTTTTACTTTCTCATCCTGTACTTTTACTTTCTCATCCTGTACTTTTACCTTCTCATCCTGTACTTTTACTTTCTCATCCTGTACTTTTACCTTCTCATCCTGTACTTTTACCTTCTCACCCTGTACTTTTACTTTCTCATCCTGTACTTTTACCTTCTCATCCTGTACTTTTACTTTCTCATCCTGTACTTTTACTTTCTCATCCTGTACTTTTACCTTCTCATCCTGTACTTTTACTTTCTCATCCTGTACTTTTACCTTCTCATCCTGTACTTTTACTTTCTCATCCTGTACTTTTACCTTCTCATCCTGTACTTTTACCTTCTCATCCTGTACTTTTACTTTCTCATCCTGTACTTTTTTCTGTACTTTTACCTTCTCATCCTGTACTTTTACTTTCTCATCCTGTACTTTTACCTTCTCACCCTGTACTTTTACTTTCTCATCCTGTACTTTTACCTTCTCATCCTGTACTTTTACCTTCTCATCCTGTACTTTTACCTTCTCACCCTGTACTTTTACCTTCTCATCCTGTACTTTTACCTTCTCATCCTGTACTTTTACCTTCTCATCCTGTACTTTTACCTTCTCACCCTGTACTTTTACCTTCTCATCCTGTACTTTTACCTTCTCATCCTGTACTTTTACCTTCTCATCCTGTACTTTTACCTTCTCATCCTGTACTTTTACCTTCTCATCCTGTACTTTTACTTTCTCATCCTATACTTTTACTTTCTCATCCTGTACTTTTACCTTCTCATCCTGTACTTTTACTTTCTCATCCTGTACTTATACTTTCTCATCATGTACTTTTACCTTCTCACCCTGTACTTTTACCTTCTCATCCTGTACTTTTACTTTCTCATCCTATACTTTTACTTTCTCATCCTGTACTTTTTTCTGTACTTTTACCTTCTCATCCTGTACTTTTACTTTCTCATCCTGTACTTTTTTCTGTACTTTTACTTTCTCATCCTGTACTTTTACCTTCTCATCCTGTACTTTTACCTTCTCATCCTGTACTTTTACTTTCTCATCCTGTACTTTTACCTTCTCATCCTGTACTTTTACCTTCTCATCCTGTACTTTTACCTTCTCATCCTGTACTTTTACTTTCTCATCCTGTACTTTTACCTTCTCATCCTGTACTTTTACCTTCTCATCCTGTACTTTTACCTTCTCATCCTGTACTTTTACCTTCTCATCCTGTACTTTTACTTTCTCATCCTGTACTTTTTTCTGTACTTTTACCTTCTCATCCTGTACTTTTACTTTCTCATCCTGTACTTTTACCTTCTCATCCTGTACTTTTACCTTCTCACCCTGTACTTTTACTTTCTCATCCTGTACTTTTACCTTCTCACCCTGTACTTTTACTTTCTCATCCTGTACTTTTACCTTCTCATCCTGTACTTTTACCTTCTCACCCTGTACTTTTACTTTCTCATCCTATACTTTTACTTTCTCATCCTGTACTTTTACCTTCTCATCCTGTACTTTTACTTTCTCATCCTATACTTTTACTTTCTCATCCTGTACTTTTACCTTCTCATCCTGTACTTTTACTTTCTCATCCTGTACTTATACTTTCTCATCATGTACTTTTACCTTCTCACCCTGTACTTTTACCTTCTCACCCTGTACTTTTACCTTCTCATCCTGTACTTTTACTTTCTCATCCTGTACTTTTTTCTGTACTTTTACCTTCTCATCCTGTACTTTTACTTTCTCACCCTGTACTTTTACCTTCTCATCCTGTACTTTTACTTTCTCATCCTATACTTTTACCTTCTCATCCTGTACTTTTACTTTCTCATCCTATACTTTTACTTTCTCATCCTGTACTTTTTTCTGTACTTTTACCTTCTCATCCTGTACTTTTACTTTCTCATCCTGTACTTTTACCTTCTCATCCTGTACTTTTACTTTCTCATCCTGTACTTTTACCTTCTCATCCTGTACTTTTACCTTCTCATCCTGTACTTTTACTTTCTCATCCTGTACTTTTACCTTCTCATCCTGTACTTTTATCTTCTCATCTGTACTTTTACCTTCTCATCCTGTACTTTTACTTTCTCATCCTGTACTTTTACTTTCTCATCCTGTACTTTTACCTTCTCATCCTGTACTTTTACTTTCTCATCCTGTACTTTTACCTTCTCATCCTGTACTTTTATCTTCTCATCCTGTACTTTTACCTTCTCATCCTGTACTTTTACCTTCTCATCCTGTACTTTTACCTTCTCATCCTGTACTTTTACTTTCTCATCCTGTACTTTTACCTTCTCATCCTGTACTTTTACCTTCTCATCCTGTACTTTTACCTTCTCATCCTGTACTTTTACCTTCTCATCCTGTACTTTTACTTTCTCATCCTGTACTTTTACTTTCTCATCCTGTACTTTTACCTTCTCATCCTGTACTTTTACCTTCTCATCCTGTACTTTTACCTTCTCATCCTGTACTTTTACTTTCTCATCCTGTACTTTTACCTTCTCATCCTGTACTTTTACCTTCTCATCCTGTACTTTTACTTTCTCATCCTGTACTTTTACCTTCTCATCCTGTACTTTTACCTTCTCATCCTGTACTTTTACTTTCTCATCCTGTACTTTTTTCTGTACTTTTACCTTCTCATCCTGTACTTTTACTTTCTCATCCTGTACTTTTACCTTCTCATCCTGTACTTTTACCTTCTCACCCTGTACTTTTACTTTCTCATCCTGTACTTTTACCTTCTCACCCTGTACTTTTACTTTCTCATCCTGTACTTTTATCTTCTCATCCTGTACTTTTACCTTCTCACCCTGTACTTTTACCTTCTCATCCTGTACTTTTACCTTCTCATCCTGTACTTTTACCTTCTCATCCTGTACTTTTACCTTCTCACCCTGTACTTTTACCTTCTCATCCTGTACCTTTACCTTCTCATCCTGTACTTTTACCTTCTCATCCTGTACTTTTACCTTCTCATCCTGTACTTTTACCTTCTCATCCTGTACTTTTACCTTCTCATCCTGTACTTTTACCTTCTCATCCTGTACTTTTACCTTCTCATCCTGTACTTTTACTTTCTCATCCTATACTTTTACTTTCTCATCCTATACTTTTACTTTCTCATCCTGTACTTTTACCTTCTCATCCTGTACTTTTACTTTCTCATCCTGTACTTATACTTTCTCATCATGTACTTTTACCTTCTCATCCTGTACTTTTACTTTCTCATCCTATACTTTTACTTTCTCATCCTGTACTTTTACCTTCTCATCCTGTACTTTTATCTTCTCATCCTGTACTTTTACCTTCTCATCCTGTACTTTTATCTTCTCATCCTGTACTTTTACCTTCTCATCCTGTACTTTTACCTTCTCATCCTGTACTTTTACTTTCTCATCCTGTACTTTTACCTTCTCATCCTGTACTTTTACCTTCTCATCCTGTACTTTTACTTTCTCATCCTGTACTTTTACCTTCTCATCCTGTACTTTTACCTTCTCATCCTGTACTTTTACCTTCTCATCCTGTACTTTTACTTTCTCATCCTGTACTTTTACCTTCTCATCCTGTACTTTTACCTTCTCATCCTGTACTTTTACTTTCTCATCCTGTACTTTTACCTTCTCATCCTGTACTTTTACCTTCTCATCCTGTACTTTTACTTTCTCATCCTGTACTTTTTTCTGTACTTTTACCTTCTCATCCTGTACTTTTACTTTCTCATCCTGTACTTTTACCTTCTCATCCTGTACTTTTACCTTCTCACCCTGTACTTTTACTTTCTCATCCTGTACTTTTACCTTCTCACCCTGTACTTTTACTTTCTCATCCTGTACTTTTATCTTCTCATCCTGTACTTTTACCTTCTCACCCTGTACTTTTACCTTCTCATCCTGTACTTTTACCTTCTCATCCTGTACTTTTACCTTCTCATCCTGTACTTTTACCTTCTCACCCTGTACTTTTACCTTCTCATCCTGTACCTTTACCTTCTCATCCTGTACTTTTACCTTCTCATCCTGTACTTTTACCTTCTCATCCTGTACTTTTACCTTCTCATCCTGTACTTTTACCTTCTCATCCTGTACTTTTACCTTCTCATCCTGTACTTTTACCTTCTCATCCTGTACTTTTACTTTCTCATCCTATACTTTTACTTTCTCATCCTATACTTTTACTTTCTCATCCTGTACTTTTACCTTCTCATCCTGTACTTTTACTTTCTCATCCTGTACTTATACTTTCTCATCATGTACTTTTACCTTCTCATCCTGTACTTTTACTTTCTCATCCTATACTTTTACTTTCTCATCCTGTACTTTTACCTTCTCATCCTGTACTTTTATCTTCTCATCCTGTACTTTTACCTTCTCATCCTGTACTTTTATCTTCTCATCCTGTACTTTTACCTTCTCATCCTGTACTTTTACCTTCTCATCCTGTACTTTTACTTTCTCATCCTGTACTTTTACCTTCTCATCCTGTACTTTTACTTTCTCATCCTGTACTTTTACCTTCTCATCCTGTACTTTTACTTTCTCATCCTGTACTTTTACCTTCTCATCCTGTACTTTTACCTTCTCATCCTGTACTTTTACTTTCTCATCCTGTACTTTTTTCTGTACTTTTACCTTCTCATCCTGTACTTTTACTTTCTCATCCTGTACTTTTACCTTCTCATCCTGTACTTTTACCTTCTCACCCTGTACTTTTACTTTCTCATCCTGTACTATTACCTTCTCATCCTGTACTTTTACCTTCTCACCCTGTACTTTTACTTTCTCATCCTGTACTTTTACCTTCTCATCCTGTACTTTTACCTTCTCATCCTGTACTTTTACCTTCTCACCCTGTACTTTTACCTTCTCATCCTGTACTTTTACCTTCTCATCCTGTACTTTTACCTTCTCATCCTGTACTTTTACCTTCTCATCCTGTACTTTTACCTTCTCATCCTGTACTTTTACCTTCTCATCCTGTACTTTTACCTTCTCATCCTGTACTTTTACCTTCTCATCCTGTACTTTTACTTTCTCATCCTATACTTTTACTTTCTCATCCTATACTTTTACTTTCTCATCCTGTACTTTTACCTTCTCATCCTGTACTTTTACTTTCTCATCCTGTACTTTTTTCTGTACTTTTACCTTCTCATCCTGTACTTTTACTTTCTCATCCTGTACTTTTTTCTGTACTTTTACTTTCTCATCCTGTACTTTTACCTTCTCATCCTGTACTTTTACCTTCTCATCCTGTACTTTTACTTTCTCATCCTGTACTTTTACCTTCTCATCCTGTACTTTTACCTTCTCATCCTGTACTTTTACTTTCTCATCCTGTACTTTTACCTTCTCATCCTGTACTTTTACTTTCTCATCCTGTACTTTTTTCTGTACTTTTACCTTCTCATCCTGTACTTTTACTTTCTCATCCTGTACTTTTACCTTCTCATCCTGTACTTTTACCTTCTCACCCTGTACTTTTACTTTCTCATCCTGTACTTTTACCTTCTCATCCTGTACTTTTACCTTCTCACCCTGTACTTTTACTTTCTCATCCTGTACTTTTACCTTCTCATCCTGTACTTTTACTTTCTCATCCTGTACTTTTTTCTGTACTTTTACCTTCTCATCCTGTACTTTTACTTTCTCATCCTGTACTTTTACCTTCTCATCCTGTACTTTTACCTTCTCACCCTGTACTTTTACTTTCTCATCCTGTACTATTACCTTCTCATCCTGTACTTTTACCTTCTCACCCTGTACTTTTACTTTCTCATCCTGTACTTTTACCTTCTCATCCTGTACTTTTACCTTCTCATCCTGTACTTTTACCTTCTCACCCTGTACTTTTACCTTCTCATCCTGTACTTTTACCTTCTCATCCTGTACTTTTACCTTCTCATCTTGTACTTTTACCTTCTCATCCTGTACTTTTACCTTCTCATCCTGTACTTTTACTTTCTCATCCTATACTTTTACTTTCTCATCCTATACTTTTACTTTCTCATCCTGTACTTTTACCTTCTCATCCTGTACTTTTACTTTCTCATCCTGTACTTATACTTTCTCATCATGTACTTTTACCTTCTCACCCTGTACTTTTACCTTCTCATCCTGTACTTTTACTTTCTCATCCTATACTTTTACTTTCTCATCCTGTACTTTTTTCTGTACTTTTACCTTCTCATCCTTTACTTTTACTTTCTCATCCTGTACTTTTACCTTCTCATCCTGTACTTTTACTTTCTCATCCTGTACTTTTACCTTCTCATCCTGTACTTTTACCTTCTCATCCTGTACTTTTACTTTCTCATCCTGTACTTTTACCTTCTCATCCTGTACTTTTATCTTCTCATCTGTACTTTTACCTTCTCATCCTGTACTTTTACTTTCTCATCCTGTACTTTTACTTTCTCATCCTGTACTTTTACCTTCTCATCCTGTACTTTTACTTTCTCATCCTGTACTTTTACCTTCTCATCCTGTACTTTTATCTTCTCATCTGTACTTTTACCTTCTCATCCTGTACTTTTACTTTCTCATCCTGTACTTTTACTTTCTCATCCTATACTTTTACTTTCTCATCCTGTACTTTTACCTTCTCATCCTGTACTTTTACTTTCTCATCCTGTACTTATACTTTCTCATCATGTACTTTTACCTTCTCACCCTGTACTTTTACCTTCTCATCCTGTACTTTTACTTTCTCATCCTATACTTTTACTTTCTCATCCTGTACTTTTTTCTGTACTTTTACCTTCTCATCCTGTACTTTTACTTTCTCATCCTGTACTTTTACCTTCTCATCCTGTACTTTTACTTTCTCATCCTGTACTTTTACCTTCTCATCCTGTACTTTTACCTTCTCATCCTGTACTTTTACTTTCTCATCCTGTACTTTTACCTTCTCATCCTGTACTTTTATCTTCTCATCTGTACTTTTACCTTCTCATCCTGTACTTTTACTTTCTCATCCTGTACTTTTACTTTCTCATCCTGTACTTTTACCTTCTCATCCTGTACTTTTACTTTCTCATCCTGTACTTTTACCTTCTCATCCTGTACTTTTATCTTCTCATCTGTACTTTTACCTTCTCATCCTGTACTTTTACTTTCTCATCCTGTACTTTTACTTTCTCATCCTGTACTTTTACCTTCTCATCCTGTACTTTTATCTTCTCATCTGTACTTTTACCTTCTCATCCTGTACTTTTACTTTCTCATCCTGTACTTTTACTTTCTCATCCTGTACTTTTACCTTCTCATCCTGTACTTTTACTTTCTCATCCTGTACTTTTACCTTCTCATCCTGTACTTTTATCTTCTCATCTGTACTTTTACCTTCTCATCCTGTACTTTTACTTTCTCATCCTGTACTTTTACTTTCTCATCCTATACTTTTACTTTCTCATCCTGTACTTTTACCTTCTCATCCTGTACTTTTACTTTCTCATCCTGTACTTATACTTTCTCATCATGTACTTTTACCTTCTCACCCTGTACTTTTACCTTCTCATCCTGTACTTTTACTTTCTCATCCTATACTTTTACTTTCTCATCCTGTACTTTTTTCTGTACTTTTACCTTCTCATCCTGTACTTTTACTTTCTCACCCTGTACTTTTACCTTCTCATCCTGTACTTTTACTTTCTCATCCTATACTTTTACCTTCTCATCCTGTACTTTTACTTTCTCATCCTATACTTTTACTTTCTCATCCTGTACTTTTTTCTGTACTTTTACCTTCTCATCCTGTACTTTTACCTTCTCATCCTGTACTTTTACCTTCTCATCCTGTACTTTTACTTTCTCATCCTGTACTTTTACCTTCTCATCCTGTACTTTTATCTTCTCATCTGTACTTTTACCTTCTCATCCTGTACTTTTATCTTCTCATCTGTACTTTTACCTTCTCATCCTGTACTTTTACTTTCTCATCCTGTACTTTTACTTTCTCATCCTGTACTTTTACCTTCTCATCCTGTACTTTTATCTTCTCATCTGTACTTTTACCTTCTCATCCTGTACTTTTACTTTCTCATCCTGTACTTTTACTTTCTCATCCTGTGCTTTTACCTTCTCATCCTGTACTTTTACTTTCTCATCCTGTACTTTTACTTTCTCATCCTGTACTTTTACTTTCTCATCCTGTACTTTTACCTTCTCATCCTGTACTTTTACCTTCTCATCCTGTACTTTACCTTCTGCTCCTCAGGGATTCAGGGCGTGGTCCAGGCGTACCAGTCCATTTTGCCCAAACTGCAGCTTTATGGTCCCACAAACATCTCCCCCATCATCCAGAAGGTGGCGCTCACAGCATCTCAGGAGCAGCACACCAAGGAAGCCATGGTGAGGGCCAGACCCGGACCAGACCCGGACCAGACCCGGACCAGACCCGGACCAGACCCGGACCAGACCCGGACCAGACCCGGACCAGACCCGGACCAGACACTTTAGAGGCAAAGTATAAAGACGCTTTTTACTCCTTCAGTCGATCTGAGCGAGTCCCAAAAAAACGTTTAGTCATTCTAGTGTGCATGAGGGGCGTGGCTAAAGCTAGTGTGTGTGAGGGGCGTGGCTAAAGCTAGTGTGTGTGAGGGGCGTGGCTAAAGCTAGTGTGTGTGAGGGGTGTGGCTAAAGCTAGTGTGTGTGAGGGGCGTGGCTAAAGCTAGTGTGTGTGAGGGGTGTGGCTAAAGCTAGTGTGTGTGAGGGGCGTGGCTAAAGCTAGTGTGTGTGAGGGGCGTGGCTAAAGCTAGTGTGTGTGAGGGGCGTGGCTAAAGCTAGTGTGTGTGAGGGGCGTGGCTAAAGCTAGTGTGTGTGAGGGGCGTGGCTAAAGCTAGTGTGTGTGAGGGGCGTGGCTAAAGCTAGTGTGTGTGAGGGGCGTGGCTAAAGCTAGTGTGTGTGAGGGGCGTGGCTAAAGCTAGTGTATGTGAGGGGCGTGGCGTTTAAACCTCTCTTTATGTCATGCTAATGCTAATGCTAATCTGTGTTGCTAACGTGCTTTGCTAGCTTTGTGTTGCTAACGTGCTATGCTAGCTTTAACGGGCCGAGACATTTGTGACCCGCGTGATCTACATTTGGCGCTGCTGTGGTGAGGTCTCAGTCCTGGTCCTGGTCCTGGTCCTGGTCCTGGTCTTGTCTCTGGTCCTGGTCCTGGTCCTGGTCCTGGTCCTGGTCCTGGTCCTGGTCCTGGTCCTGTCTCTGGTCCTGGTCCTGGTCCTGGTCCTGGTCCTGGTCCTGGTCCTGGTCCTGGTCCTGGTCTTGTCTCTGGTCCTGGTCCTGGTCCTGGTCCTGGTCCTGGTCCTGGTCTTGTCTCTGGTCCTGGTCCTGGTCCTGGTCCTGGTCCTGGTCCTGGTCCTGGTCCTGGTCCTGGTCCTGGTCCTGGTCCTGGTCCTGGTCCTGGTCCTGGTCCTGGTCCTGGTCTTGTCTCTGGTCCTGGTCCTGGTCCTGGTCCTGGTCCTGGTCTTGTCTCTGGTCCTGGTCCTGGTCCTGGTCCTGGTCCTGGTCCTGGTCTTAGTCCTGGTCCTGGTCTTGTCTCTGGTCCTGGTCCTGGTCCTGGTCCTGGTCCTGGTCCTGGTCCTGGTCTTGTCTCTGGTCCTGGTCCTGGTCCTGGTCCTGGTCCTGGTCTTGTCTCTGGTCCTGGTCCTGGTCCTGGTCCTGGTCCTGGTCCTGGTCCTGGTCTTAGTCCTGGTCCTGGTCTTGTCTCTGGTTCTGGTCCTGGTCCTGGTCCTGGTCCTGGTCCTGTCTCTGGTCCTGGTCCTGGTCCTGGTCCTGGTCCTGGTCCTGGTCCTGGTCCTGGTCCTGGTCCTGGTCCTGGTCTTGTCTCTGGTCCTGGTCCTGGTCCTGGTCCTGGTCCTGGTCCTGGTCCTGGTCTTGTCTCTGGTCCTGGTCCTGGTCCTGGTCCTGGTCCTGGTCCTGGTCCTGGTCCTGGTCCTGGTCCTGGTCCTGGTCCTGGTCCTGGTCCTGGTCTTAGTCCTGGTCCTGGTCTTGTCTCTGGTCCTGGTCCTGGTCCTGGTCCTGGTCCTGGTCCTGGTCCTGGTCTTGTCTCTGGTCCTGGTCCTGGTCCTGGTCCTGGTCCTGGTCTTGTCTCTGGTCCTGGTCCTGGTCCTGGTCCTGGTCTTGTCTCTGGTCTCAGTCCTGGTCCTGACCCGGTCTCTCTGGACCCACAGCAGTACTTCGTCCTCCTGATCCTGACCGATGGTGTGGTCAGTGACATGGCCGACACTCGTGAGGCCATCGTCCAGGCCTCACAGTCGCCCATGTCCGTGATCATCATCGGCGTCGGTTCGGCCGACTTCAGCGACATGCGACTTCTGGACGGAGACGACGGCGTCCTCCGCTCCACCAGGGGACAGGGCGTCCTCCGCTCCACCAGGGGACAGGGCGTCCTCCGCTCCACCAGGGGACAGGGCGTCCTCCGCTCCACCAGGGGACAGGGCGTGTCCAGAGACATCGTCCAGTTTGTCCCCTTCAGCCTCTTCAAACACGTGAGTCCAGCTTCTGCGCCTCATTCCAGATCCAATGAAACTAATGTATCTGCTCTTCCTCTGGACCCGCCCTTCCTCTGGACCCGCTCTTCCTCTGCACCCGCTCTTCCTCTGCACCCGCTCTTCCTCTGGACCCGCTCTTCCTCTGCACCCGCCCTTCCTCTGCACCCGCTCTTCCTCTGCACCCGCTCTTCCTCTGGACCCGCCCTTCCTCTGGACCCGCTCTTCCTCTGCACCCGCTCTTCCTCTGGACCCGCCCTTCCTCTGGACCCGCTCTTCCTCTGCACCCGCTCTTCCTCTGCACCCGCTCTTCCTCTGGACCCGCTCTTTCTCTGCACCCGCCCTTCCTCTGCACCCGCCCTTCCTCTGCACCCGCTCTTCCTCTGGACCCGCCCTTCCTCTGCACCCGCTCTTCCTCTGGACCCGTTCTTCCTCTGCACCCGCTCTTCCTCTGGACCCGCTCTTCCTCTGCACCCGCTCTTCCTCTGGACCCGCCCTTCCTCTGGACCCGCTCTTCCTCTGCACCCGCCCTTCCTCTGCACCCGCTCTTCCTCTGGACCCGCCCTTCCTCTGCACCCGCTCTTCCTCTGGACCCGCTCTTCCTCTGCACCCGCTCTTCCTCTGGACCCGCTCTTCCTCTGCACCCGCTCTTCCTCTGGACCCGCCCTTCCTCTGGACCCGCTCTTCCTCTGCACCCGCTCTTCCTCTGGACCCGCCCTTCCTCTGGACCCGCTCTTCCTCTGCACCCGCTCTTCCTCTGCACCCGCTCTTCCTCTGGACACGCTCTTCCTCTGCACCCGCCCTTCCTCTGCACCCGCTCTTCCTCTGCACCCGCTCTTCCTCTGGACCCGCCCTTCCTCTGCACCCGCTCTTCCTCTGGACCCGCCCTTCCTCTGGACCCGCTCTTCCTCTGCACCCGCTCTTCCTCTGGACCCGCCCTTCCTCTGGACCCGCTCTTCCTCTGCACCCGCCCTTCCTCTGCACCCGCCCTTCCTCTGCACCCGCTCTTCCTCTGCACCCGCTCTTCCTCTGCACCCGCCCTTCCTCTGGACCCGCTCTTCCTCTGCACCCGCTCTTCCTCTGGACCCGCCCTTCCTCTGGACCCGCTCTTCCTCTGCACCCGCCCTTCCTCTGCACCCGCTCTTCCTCTGCACCCGCTCTTCCTCTGCACCCGCTCTTCCTCTGCACCCACTCTTCCTCTGCACCCGCCCTTCCTCTGGACCCGCTCTTCCTCTGCACCCGCTCTTCCTCTGGACCCGCCCTTCCTCTGGACCCGCCCTTCCTCTGCACCCGCTCTTCCTCTGCACCCGCTCTTCCTCTGGACCCGCTCTTCCTCTGCACCCGCCCTTCCTCTGGACCCGCTCTTCCTCTGCACCCGCTCTTCCTCTGCACCCGCTCTTCCTCTGCACCCGCTCTTCCTCTGGACCCGCTCTTCCTCTGCACCCGCTCTTCCTCTGGACCCGCTCTTCCTCTGGACCCGCTCTTCCTCTGGACCCGCTCTTCCTCTGCACCCGCTCTTCCTCTGCACCCGCTCTTCCTCTGGACCCGCTCTTCCTCTGCACCCGCTCTTCCTCTGGACACGCTCTTCCTCTGCACCCGCCCTTCCTCTGCACCCGCTCTTCCTCTGCACCCGCTCTTCCTCTGGACCCGCCCTTCCTCTGCACCCGCTCTTCCTCTGGACCCGCCCTTCCTCTGGACCCGCTCTTCCTCTGCACCCGCTCTTCCTCTGGACCCGCCCTTCCTCTGGACCCGCTCTTCCTCTGCACCCGCCCTTCCTCTGCACCCGCTCTTCCTCTGCACCCGCTCTTCCTCTGCACCCGCTCTTCCTCTGCACCCGCCCTTCCTCTGGACCCGCCCTTCCTCTGCACCCGCCCTTCCTCTGGACCCGCCCTTCCTCTGGAACCGCTCTTCCTCTGCACCCGCCCTTCCTCTGCACCCGCTCTTCCTCTGCACCCGCTCTTCCTCTGCACCCGCTCTTCCTCTGCACCCGCTCTTCCTCTGCACCCGCTCTTCCTCTGCACCCGCCCTTCCTCTGGACCCGCTCTTCCTCTGCACCCGCTCTTCCTCTGGACCCGCCCTTCCTCTGGACCCGCTCTTCCTCTGCACCCGCTCTTCCTCTGCACCCGCTCTTCCTCTGGACCCGCTCTTCCTCTGCACCCGCTCTTCCTCTGCACCCGCTCTTCCTCTGGACCCGCTCTTCCTCTGCACCCGCTCTTCCTCTGGACCCGCCCTTCCTCTGGACCCGCTCTTCCTCTGCACCCGCTCTTCCTCTGCACCCGCTCTTCCTCTGCACCCGCTCTTCCTCTGGACCCGCTCTTCCTCTGCACCCGCTCTTCCTCTGCACCCGCTCTTCCTCTGCACCCGCTCTTCCTCTGGACCCGCCCTTCCTCTGGACCCGCTCTTCCTCTGCACCCGCCCTTCCTCTGGACCCGCCCTTCCTCTGGACCCGCTCTTCCTCTGCACCCGCTCTTCCTCTGGACCCGCCCTTCCTCTGGACCCGCTCTTCCTCTGCACCCGCTCTTCCTCTGCACCCGCTCTTCCTCTGCACCCGCTCTTCCTCTGCACCCGCTCTTCCTCTGCACCCGCTCTTCCTCTGGACCCGCTCTTCCTCTGGACCCGCTCTTCCTCTGGACCCGCTCTTCCTCTGGACTCAGGCGTCTCCTGCGGCTCTGGCAAAGTCGGTTTTGGCCGAAGTTCCAAACCAAGTGGTGGATTATTACAACAGTCGAGGAATCGAACCCAAGAGCCTGAAGTCCACAAGGCCCTTCTAAACCAGGACTAAACCAGGACTAAAGCAGGACTAAACCAGGACTAAAGCAGGACTAAACCAGGACTAAAGCAGGACTAAACCAGGACTAAACCAGGACTAAACCAGGACTAAAGCAGGACTAAACCAGGACTAAACCAGGACTAAAGCAGGACTAAAGCAGGACTAAAGCAGGACTAAAGCAGGACTAAACCAGGACTAAACCAGGACTAAACCAGGACTAAACCAGGACTAAAGCAGGACTAAAGCAGGACTAAACCAGGACTAAACCAGGACTAAAGCAGGACTAAAGCAGGACTAAAGCAGGACTAAAGCAGGACTAAACCAGGACTAAACCAGGACTAAAGCAGGACTAAAGCAGGACTAAAACAGGACTAAACCAGGACTAAACCAGGTCTAAACCAGGACTAAAGCAGGACTAAAGCAGGACTAAACCAGGACTAAACCAGGACTAAAGCAGGTCTAAACCACGCCTAAAGCAGGACTAAACCAGGACTAAACCAGGACTAAAGCAGGACTAAAGCAGGACTAAACCAGGACTAAAGCAGGACTAAAGCAGGACTAAAACAGGACTAAACCAGGACTAAAGCAGGACTAAACCAGGACTAAAGCAGGACTAAACCAGGACTAAACCAGGACTAAAGCAGGACTAAAGCAGGACTAAAGCAGGACTAAACCAGGACTAAAGCAGGACTAAAGCAGGACTAAAGCAGGACTAAACCAGGACTAAAGCAGGACTAAACCAGGACTAAAGCAGGACTAAACCAGGACTAAAGCAGGACTAAAGCAGGACTAAACCAGGACTAAACCAGGACTAAAGCAGGACTAAACCAGGACTAAACCAGGACTAAAGCAGGACTAAAGCAGGACTAAAGCAGGACTAAACCAGGACTAAAGCAGGACTAAAGCAGGACTAAAGCAGGACTAAAGCAGGACTAAAGCAGGACTAAAGCAGGACTAAACCAGGACTAAAGCAGGACTAAACCAGGACTAAAGCAGGACTAAACCAGGACTAAAGCAGGACTAAACCAGGACTAAAGCAGGACTAAACCAGGACTAAAGCACGACTAAACCAGGACTAAACCAGGACTAAAGCAGGACTAAACCAGGACTAAAGCAGGACTAAACCAGGACTAAACCAGGACTAAAGCAGGACTAAAGCAGGACTAAACCAGGACTAAAGCAGGACTAAAGCAGGACTAAAGCAGGACTAAACCAGGACTAAACCAGGACTAAAGCAGGACTAAACCAGGACTAAAGCAGGACTAAACCAGGACTAAAGCAGGACTAAAGCAGGACTAAAGCAGGACTAAACCAGGACTAAACCAGGACTAAAGCAGGACTAAACCAGGACTAAACCAGGACTAAAGCAGGACTAAAGCAGGACTAAAGCAGGACTAAAGCAGGACTAAACCAGGACTAAACCAGGACTAAAGCAGGACTAAACCAGGACTAAAGCAGGACTAAAGCAGGACTAAACCAGGACTAAAGCAGGACTAAACCAGGACTAAAGCAGGACTAAACCAGGACTAAAGCAGGACTAAAGCAGGACTAAACCAGGACTAAACCAGGACTAAAGCAGGACTAAACCAGGACTAAAGCAGGACTAAACCAGGACTAAAGCAGGACTAAAGCAGGACCAAACCAGGACTAAACCAGGTCTAAACCAGGACTAAACCAGGACTAAACCAGGTCTAAAGCAGGACTAAACCAGGACTAAACCAGGACTAAACCCGGACTGGACCAGGTCTGAGGCCCGTGAGGCCTGGACCACACTGTCCTGTGTAGAAGTACTGTAGTACTTTGTGTTACTGTGACTCAGTGTCTGTAGTCGTAGTATTTCTATGCATCTGTGACCTGGACCCGTTGCACTCTGCTGTGTGTAGGTGGTAGGCCTCTGTGGGTCGTAGGTGGTAGGCCTCTGTGGGTCGTAGGTGGTAGGCCTCTGTGGGTTGTAGGTGGTAGGCCTCTGTGGGTTGTAGGTGGTAGGCCTCTGTGGGTCGTAGGTGGTAGGCCTCTGTGGGTTGTAGGTGGTAGGCCTCTGTGGGTTGTAGGTGGTAGGCCTCTGTGGGTTGTAGGTGGTAGGCCTCTGTGGGTCGTAGGTGGTAGGCCTCTGTGGGTTGTAGGTGGTAGGCCTCTGTGGGTCGTAGGTGGTAGGCCTCTGTGGGTCGTAGGTGGTAGGCCTCTGTGGGTTGTAGGTGGTAGGCCTCTGTGGGTTGTAGGTGGTAGGCCTCTGTGGGTTGTAGGTGGTAGGCCTCTGTGGGTTGTAGGTGGTAGGCCTCTGTGGGTTGTAGGTGGTAGGCCTCTGTGGGTCGTAGGTGGTAGGCCTCTGTAGGTCGTAGGTGGTAGGCCTCTGTAGGTCATAGTTCACTGCATGTTTGGGTCCAGAGTCGTTCAAAAGCACAAACGTCTGGTTTAAGTCGCATGACGTCAGAAAACAAATGTTTGACAGAAAAAAACGAAAAATAAAATGTGAGAAAAATGTCCAGGTCTGAATGTAATAATGTTTACGGCCCAGAGACAGAGCCCCGCCCCTGCGTTTATTCAACTTCAGTTCAATCTCATTTGTTTTTGTTGTGCCCAAAATCACAAGAGCAAATGCATCGGAGCTTTAACAATGTTGATTAGACTTTGTAGAGTATCGGCCCCAGGTATCGGTACCGTTAAAGTATCGGCCCCAGGTATCGGTACCGTTAAAGTACCGGCCCCAGGTATCGGTACCGTTAAAGTATCGGCCCCAGGTATCGGTACCGTTAAAGTATCGGCCCCAGGTATCGGTACCGTTAAAGTATCGGCCCCAGGTATCGGTACCGTTAAAGTATCGGCCCCAGGTATCGGTACCGTTAAAGTATCGGCCCCAGGTATCGGTACCGTTAAAGTACCGGCCCCAGGTATCGGTACCGTTAAAGTATCGGCCCCAGGTATCGGTACCGTTAAAGTATCGGCCCCAGGTATCGGTACCGTTAAAGTATCGGCCCCAGGTATCGGTACCGTTAAAGTATCGGCCCCAGGTATCGGTACCGTTAAAGTACCGGCCCCAGGTATCGGTACCGTTAAAGTATCGGCCCCAGGTATCGGTACCGTTAAAGTATCGGCCCCAGGTATCGGTACCGTTAAAGTATCGGCCCAAGGTATCGGTATCGTTAAAGTACCGGCCCCAGGTATCGGTACCGTTAAAGTATCGGCCCCAGGTATCGGTACCGTTAAAGTATCGGCCCCAGGTATCGGTACCGTTAAAGTACCGGCCCCAGGTATCGGTACCGTTAAAGTATCGGCCCCAGGTATCGGTACCGTTAAAGTATCGGCCCCAGGTATCGGTACCGTTAAAGTACCGGCCCCAGGTATCGGTACCGTTAAAGTACCGGCCCCAGGTATCGGTACCGTTAAAGTACCGGCCCCAGGTATCGGTACCGTTAAAGTACCGGCCCCAGGTATCGGTACCGTTAAAGTACCGGCCCCAGGTATCGGTACCGTTAAAGTATCGGCCCCAGGTATCGGTACCGTTAAAGTACCGGCCCCAGGTATCGGTACCGTTAAAGTACCGGCCCCAGGTATCGGTACCGTTAAAGTACCGGCCCCAGGTATCGGTACCGTTAAAGTACCGGCCCCAGGTATCGGTACCGTTAAAGTACCGGCCCCAGGTATCGGTACCGTTAAAGTACCGGCCCCAGGTATCGGTATCGTTAAAGTATCGGCCCCAGGTATCGGTACCGTTAAAGTACCGGCCCCAGGTATCGGTACCGTTAAAGTCGTCCCCGGCCCTCGTCCTGGCTCTGTCTCTGGGCCCGTCTTAGATATCTGCATTTTGACTCTTGCCTTGCTGTTTTTTATCTTCAGACTGAAATAATAATGATATTAACAATAAGATGAATATTAATAGTAATAATGTGTGAGACGCATGTGCACGAGTCTCTGTGACGTCAGGAGTAACACGAGCCTGTCCAACTATTGTCTCCATCAGTCCAGAACCACAGAGTCCCACTGTCAGGACCCGGTCTAGACCAAGACCAGGTCTAGACAAAGACCAGGTCTAGACCTGGTCTAGACCAGGTCTTGATCTAGACCAAGACCTGGTCTAGACCAAGACCGGGTTAAGGACCAGGACCCGGTCTAGACCAGGATCAGGACCAAGTGTTTTTCATGAGAAGCAGCATTTATACTGATCTCTGATTGGTTTTGCCCAAAGGGGAGGAGTTATAACTAAAGTTTGGTAGTTTCACTCTCACTGTTTGGGTTGATATAAGACCTCATGAGGGCCTCCTCCACCTCATGAGGGCCTCCTCCACCTCATGAGGGCCTCCTCCACCTCATGAGGGCCTCCTCCACCTCATGAGGGCCTCCTCCACCTCATGAGGGCCTCCTCCACCTCATGAGGGCCTCCTCCACCTCATGAGGGCCTCCTCCACCTCATGAGGGCCTCCTCCACCTCATGAGGGCCTCCTCCACCTCTGTGGTTTTTGCTGGTGGAGACATTATTTTTCAGATGTTTCTTCTGGAGCTCAAACTGTGGTAGAACAAAAGCACAATTTTATAGATGAAACTGCCTCTGTTGCCTCCTGTAGGATCGTGTACTTCCTCCTGTAGGATCGTGTACTTCCTCCTGTAGGACTGTGTACTTCCTCCTGTAGGATCGTGTACTTCCTCCTGTAGGATCGTGTACTTCCTCCTGTAGGATCGTGTACTTCCTCCTGTAGGACTGTGTACTTCCTCCTGTAGGATCGTGTACTTCCTCCTGTAGGACTGTGTACCTCCTCCTGTAGGATCGTGTACTTCCTCCTGTAGGATCGTGTACTTCCTCCTGTAGGATCGTGTACCTCCTCCTGTAGGATCGTGTACTTCCTCCTGTAGGATCGTGTACTTCCTCCTGTAGGACTGTGTACTTCCTCCTGTAGGACTGTGTACTTCCTCCTGTAGGATCGTGTACTTCCTCCTGTAGGATCGTGTACTTCCTCCTGTAGGACTGTGTACTTCCTCCTGTAGGATCGTGTACTTCCTCCTGTAGGATCGTGTACTTCCTCCTGTAGGACTGTGTACTTCCTCCTGTAGGATCGTGTACTTCCTCCTGTAGGATCGTGTACTTCCTCCTGTAGGATCGTGTACTTCCTCCTGTAGGACTGTGTACTTCCTCCTGTAGGACTGTGTACTTCCTCCTGTAGGATCGTGTACTTCCTCCTGTAGGACTGTGTACTTCCTCCTGTAGGACTGTGTACTTCCTCCTGTAGGATCGTGTACTTCCTCCTGTAGGATCGTGTACTTCCTCCTGTAGGACTGTGTACTTCCTCCTGTAGGATCGTGTACTTCCTCCTGTAGGATCGTGTACTTCCTCCTGTAGGACTGTGTACTTCCTCCTGTAGGATCGTGTACTTCCTCCTGTAGGATCGTGTACTTCCTCCTGTAGGACTGTGTACTTCCTCCTGTAGGATCGTGTACTTCCTCCTGTAGGATCGTGTACTTCCTCCTGTAGGACTGTGTACCTCCTCCTGTAGGATCGTGTACTTCCTCCTGTAGGACTGTGTACCTCCTCCTGTAGGATCGTGTACTTCCTCCTGTAGGACTGTGTACCTCCTCCTGTAGGATCGTGTACTTCCTCCTGTAGGATCGTGTACTTCCTCCTGTAGGATCGTGTACCTCCTCCTGTAGGATCGTGTACTTCCTCCTGTAGGATCGTGTACTTCCTCCTGTAGGATCGTGTACTTCCTCCTGTAGGATCGTATACTTCCTCCTGTAGGATCGTGTACTTCCTCCTGTAGGATCGTGTACTTCCTCCTGTAGGATCGTGTACTTCCTCCTGTAGGATCGTGTACTTCCTCCTGTAGGATCGTGTACTTCCTCCTGTAGGATCGTATACTTCCTCCTGTAGGATCGTGTACTTCCTCCTGTAGGATCGTGTACTTCCTCCTGTAGGATCGTGTACTTCCTCCTGTAGGACTGTGTACTTCCTCCTGTAGGATCGTGTACTTCCTCCTGTAGGATCGTGTACTTCCTCAAGAATATATTCAAATGTGTTTTTTATTTATAACATGTTTTTTTCTCTGTCGTTGTTTCACATTAAACTTTGAACTTTCTCTGAGTTTGTGAGATTCACTTTAGATTCAAGATGAGACTCACCAAAGGTCCTGGTCCTAATAAATGTCTGAGTTCTCCGTGTGACCTCTGTGTGACCTCTGTGTAACCCTCTGTGTGACCTCTGTGTGACCTCTGTGTGACCTCTGTGTGACCTCTGTGTGACTTTTGTGTGACCTCTGTGGGACCTCTATGTGACCTCTATGTGACCTCTGTGTGACTTTTGTGTGACCTCTGTGTGACCTCTGTGTGACTTTTGTGTGACCTCTGTGTGACCTCTGTGTGACCTCTGTGTGACTTTTGTGTGACCTCTGTGTGACCTCTGTGTGACCTCTGTGTGACTTTTGTGTGACCTCTGTGTGACCTCTGTGTGACTTTTGTGTGACCTCTGTGTGACCTCTATGTGACCTCTGTGTGACCTCTGTGTGACTTTTGTGTGACCTCTGTGGGACCTCTATGTGACCTCTATGTGACCTCTGTGTGACTTTTGTGTGACCTCTGTGGGACCTCTGTGTGACCTCTGTGTGACCTCTGTGTGACTTTTGTGTGACCTCTGTGGGACCTCTGTGTGACCTCTGTGTGACCTCTGTGTGACCTCTGTGTGACCTCTGTGTGACCTCTGTGTGACCTCTGTGTGACCTCTGTGGGACGTGACAGAAACAGCACTAAACCTAAACTATTATATTTAAAAACGGTATAAAAACAGGAGGCTCCGCCCACTGTGTCCAGATGTAACAACTGAAGCTTTTTCTACAGTGGACGACTCCTGGACCAATGAGGTCAAAGAGGCGTCGTCTTATTACTGACCTCTGACCCTGGCCCAGGAGGCTAACCACTCTGCCAGTCACAAGGAGGACGCTGCGTTTTCTGACCTGGTTTACAGTGACCAGGTGTAAACCAGGACTAAACCAGATCTAAACCAGGTCTAAACCAGGTCTAAACCAGGACTAAACCAGGACTAAACCAGGACTAAACCAGGTCTAAACCAGGTCCAAACCAGGACTAAACCAGGACTAAACCAGGACTAAACCGGGTCTAAACCAGGACTAAACCAGGACTAAACCGGGTCTAAACCAGGACTAAACCAGGTCTAAACCAGGTCTAAACCAGGTCTAAACCAGGACTAAACCAGGACTAAACCAGGACTAAACCAGGTCTAAACCAGGTCCAAACCAGGACTAAACCAGGACTAAACCAGGACTAAACCGGGTCTAAACCAGGACTAAACCAGGACTAAACCGGGTCTAAACCAGGACTAAACCAGGTCTAAACCAGGTCCAAACCAGGACTAAACCAGGACTAAACCAGGACTAAACCGGGTCTAAACCAGGACTAAACCAGGTCTAAACCAGGACTAAACTAGGTCTAAACCAGGACTAAACCAGGACTAAACCAGATCTAAACCAGGTCTAAACCAGGTCTAAACCAGGACTAAACCAGGACTAAACCGGGTCTAAACCAGGACTAAACCAGGTCTAAACCAGGTCCAAACCAGGACTAAACCAGGACTAAACCAGGACTAAACCGGGTCTAAACCAGGACTAAACCAGGTCTAAACCAGGACTAAACCAGGTCTAAACCAGGACTAAACCAGGACTAAACCAGGACTAAACCAGGTCTAAACCAGGACTAAACCAGGACTAAACCAGGTCTAAACCAGGTCTAAACCAGGACTAAACCAGGACTAAACCAGGACTAAACCAGGTCTAAACCAGGTCCAAACCAGGACTAAACCAGGACTAAACCAGGACTAAACCGGGTCTAAACCAGGACTAAACCAGGACTAAACCGGGTCTAAACCAGGACTAAACCAGGTCTAAACCAGGTCTAAACCAGGTCTAAACCAGGACTAAACCAGGACTAAACCAGGACTAAACCAGGTCTAAACCAGGTCCAAACCAGGACTAAACCAGGACTAAACCAGGACTAAACCGGGTCTAAACCAGGACTAAACCAGGACTAAACCGGGTCTAAACCAGGACTAAACCAGGTCTAAACCAGGTCCAAACCAGGACTAAACCAGGACTAAACCAGGACTAAACCGGGTCTAAACCAGGACTAAACCAGGTCTAAACCAGGACTAAACTAGGTCTAAACCAGGACTAAACCAGGACTAAACCAGATCTAAACCAGGTCTAAACCAGGTCTAAACCAGGACTAAACCAGGACTAAACCGGGTCTAAACCAGGACTAAACCAGGTCTAAACCAGGTCCAAACCAGGACTAAACCAGGACTAAACCAGGACTAAACCGGGTCTAAACCAGGACTAAACCAGGTCTAAACCAGGACTAAACCAGGTCTAAACCAGGACTAAACCAGGACTAAACCAGGACTAAACCAGGTCTAAACCAGGACTAAACCAGGACTAAACCAGGTCTAAACCAGGTCTAAACCAGGACTAAACCAGGACTAAACCGGGTCTAAACCGGGTCTAAACCGGGTCTAAACCGGGTCCAAACCAGGACTAAACCAGGATTAAACCAGAACTAAACCAGGTCTAAACCAGGTCTAAACCAGATCTAAACCAGGACTAAACCAGGACTAAACCAGGACTAAACCAGGTCTAAACCAGGTCTAAACCAGATCTAAACCAGGACTAAACCAGGACTAAACCAGGTCTAAACCAGGACTAAACCAGGTCTAAACCAGGTCCAAACCAGGACTAAACCGGGACTAAACCAGGTCTAAACCAGGACTAAACCAGGACTAAACCAGGACTAAACCAGGTCCAAACCGGGACTAAACCGGGTCTAAACCGGGTCCAAACCAGGACTAAACCAGGACTAAACCAGGACTAAACCAGGTCTAAACCAGGTCTAAACCAGATCTAAACCAGGACTAAACCAGGACTAAACCAGGTCTAAACCAGGACTAAACCAGGTCTAAACCAGGTCTAAACCAGGTCCAAACCAGGACTAAACCGGGACTAAACCAGGTCTAAACCAGGACTAAACCAGGACTAAACCAGGACTAAACCAGGTCCAAACCGGGACTAAACCGGGACTAAACCAGGTCTAAACCAGGACTAAACCAGGACTAAACCAGGACTAAACCAGGACTAAACCAGGTCCAAACCGGGACCAAACCGGGACTAAACCGGGTCTAAACCGGGTCTAAACCGGGTCTAAACCGGGTCCAAACCAGGACTAAACCAGGACTAAACCAGAACTAAACCAGGACTAAACCAGGACTAAACCAGGACTAAACCAGGTCTAAACCAGGTCTAAACCAGATCTAAACCAGGTCTAAACCAGGTCTAAACCAGGACTAAACCAGGTCTAAACCAGGTCTAAACCAGGTCTAAAGCAGGTCTAAACCAGGTCTAAACCAGGTCTAAACCAGGTCTAAAGCAGGTCCAAACCACGACTAAACCGGGTCTAAACCGGGTCTAAACCAGGTCTAAACCAGGTCTAAACCAGGTCCAAACCAGGACTAAACCAGGACTAAACCAGGACTAAACCAGGACTAAACCAGGACTAAACCAGATCTAAACCAGGTCTAAACCAGGTCTAAACCAGGACTAAACCGGGTCTAAACCAGGACTAAACCAGGTCTAAACCAGGTCCAAACCAGGACTAAACCAGGACTAAACCAGGACTAAACCGGGTCTAAACCAGGACTAAACCAGGACTAAACCGGGTCTAAACCAGGACTAAACCAGGTCTAAACCAGGTCCAAACCAGGACTAAACCAGGACTAAACCAGGACTAAACCGGGTCTAAACCAGGACTAAACCAGGTCTAAACCAGGACTAAACCAGGTCTAAACCAGGACTAAACCAGGACTAAACCAGATCTAAACCAGGTCTAAACCAGGTCTAAACCAGGACTAAACCAGGACTAAACCGGGTCTAAACCAGGACTAAACCAGGTCTAAACCAGGTCCAAACCAGGACTAAACCAGGACTAAACCAGGACTAAACCGGGTCTAAACCAGGACTAAACCAGGTCTAAACCAGAACTAAACCAGGTCTAAACCAGGTCTAAACCAGGACTAAACCAGGTCTAAACCAGGACTAAACCAGGACTAAACCAGGACTAAACCAGGTCTAAACCAGGACTAAACCAGGTCCAAACCAGGACTAAACCGGGACTAAACCAGGTCTAAACCAGGTCCAAACCAGGACTAAACCGGGACTAAACCGGGTCTAAACCGGGTCTAAACCGGGTCTAAACCAGGACTAAACCAGGACTAAACCGGGTCCAAACCGGGACTAAACCGGGTCTAAACCGGGTCTAAACCGGGTCTAAACCGGGTCTAAACCAGGACTAAACCAGGACTAAACCGGGTCCAAACCGGGACCAAACCAGGACTAAACCAGGACTAAACCAGAACTAAACCAGGTCTAAACCAGGTCTAAACCAGATCTAAACCAGGACTAAACCAGGACTAAACCAGGTCTAAACCAGGTCCAAACCAGGACTAAACCGGGACTAAACCAGGTCTAAACCAGGACTAAACCAGGACTAAACCAGGACTAAACCGGGTCCAAACCGGGACTAAACCGGGTCTAAACCGGGTCTAAACCGGGTCTAAACCGGGTCCAAACCAGGACTAAACCAGGACTAAACCAGAACTAAACCAGGACTAAACCAGGACTAAACCAGGACTAAACCAGGTCTAAACCAGGTCTAAACCAGATCTAAACCAGGACTAAACCAGGACTAAACCAGGTCTAAACCAGGACTAAACCAGGTCTAAACCAGGTCTAAACCAGGTCCAAACCAGGACTAAACCGGGACTAAACCAGGTCTAAACCAGGACTAAACCAGGACTAAACCAGGACTAAACCAGGTCCAAACCGGGACTAAACCGGGACTAAACCAGGTCTAAACCAGGACTAAACCAGGACTAAACCAGGACTAAACCAGGTCCAAACCGGGACTAAACCGGGACTAAACCAGGTCTAAACCAGGACTAAACCAGGACTAAACCAGGTCCAAACCGGGACTAAACCGGGACTAAACCGGGTCTAAACCGGGTCTAAACCGGGTCTAAACCGGGTCTAAACCAGGTCTAAACCAGGTCTAAACCAGGTCTAAAGCAGGTCTAAACCAGGTCTAAACCAGGTCTAAACCAGGTCCAAACCGGGACTAAACCACGACTAAACCGGGTCTAAACCGGGTCTAAACCGGGTCTAAACCGGGTCTAAACCAGGTCTAAACCAGGTCTAAACCAGGTCCAAACCAGGACTAAACCAGGACTAAACCAGGACTAAACCAGGACTAAACCAGGACTAAACCAGATCTAAACCAGGTCTAAACCAGGTCTAAACCAGGACTAAACCAGGACTAAACCAGGTCTAAACCGGGTCCAAACCAGGTCCAAACCAGGACTAAAGCAGGTCTAAACCAGGTCTAAACCAGGTCTAAACCAGGACTAAACCAGGTCTAAACCAGGACTAAACCAGGTCTAAACCGGGACTAAACCAGGACTAAACCAGGACTAAACCAGGTCTAAACCGGGACTAAACCAGGTCTAAACCGGGACTAAACCAGGTCTAAACCGGGACTAAACCAGGTCTAAACCAGGTCTAAACCAGGTCTAAACCAGGACTAAACCAGGTCTAAACCAGGACTAAACCAGGACTAAACCAGATCTAAACCAGGTCTAAACCAGGTCTAAACCAGGACTAAACCAGGACTAAACCGGGTCTAAACCAGGACTAAACCAGGTCTAAACCAGGTCCAAACCAGGACTAAACCAGGACTAAACCAGGACTAAACCGGGTCTAAACCAGGACTAAACCAGGTCTAAACCAGGACTAAACCAGGACTAAACCAGGACTAAACCAGGTCTAAACCAGGACTAAACCAGGTCCAAACCAGGACTAAACCGGGACTAAACCAGGACTAAACCAGGTCTAAACCAGGACTAAACCAGGACTAAACCGGGTCTAAACCAGGACTAAACCAGGTCTAAACCAGGTCCAAACCAGGACTAAACCAGGACTAAACCAGGACTAAACCGGGTCTAAACCAGGACTAAACCAGGACTAAACCAGGTCCAAACCAGGACTAAACCGGGACTAAACCAGGTCTAAACCGGGTCCAAACCAGGACTAAACCAGGACTAAACCAGAACTAAACCAGGTCTAAACCAGGTCTAAACCAGATCTAAACCAGGACTAAACCAGGACTAAACCAGGACTAAACCAGGTCTAAACCAGGTCTAAACCAGATCTAAACCAGGACTAAACCAGGACTAAACCAGGTCTAAACCAGGACTAAACCAGGTCTAAACCAGGTCCAAACCAGGACTAAACCGGGACTAAACCAGGTCTAAACCAGGACTAAACCAGGTCCAAACCAGGACTAAACCAGGACTAAACCAGGACTAAACCAGGACTAAACCAGGACTAAACCAGGTCTAAACCAGGTCCAAACCAGGACCAAACCAGGACTAAACCAGGACTAAACCAGGACTAAACCAGGACTAAACCAGGTCTAAACCAGGTCTAAACCAGATCTAAACCAGGACTAAACCAGGACTAAACCAGGTCTAAACCAGGACTAAACCAGGTCTAAACCAGGTCCAAACCAGGACTAAACCGGGACTAAACCAGGTCTAAACCAGGACTAAACCAGGTCCAAACCAGGACTAAACCAGGACTAAACCAGGACTAAACCAGGACTAAACCAGAACTAAACCAGGTCTAAACCAGGTCCAAACCAGGACTAAACCAGGACTAAACCAGGACTAAACCAGGACTAAACCAGGACTAAACCAGGTCCAAACCGGGACTAAACCGGGTCTAAACCGGGTCTAAACCGGGTCTAAACCGGGTCCAAACCAGGACTAAACCAGGACTAAACCAGAACTAAACCAGGACTAAACCAGGACTAAACCAGGACTAAACCAGGTCTAAACCAGGTCTAAACCAGATCTAAACCAGGACTAAACCAGGACTAAACCAGGTCTAAACCAGGACTAAACCAGGTCTAAACCAGGTCTAAACCAGGTCCAAACCAGGTCTAAACCAGGTCTAAACCAGGTCTAAACCAGATCTAAACCAGGACTAAACCAGGACTAAACCAGGTCTAAACCAGGACTAAACCAGGACTAAACCAGGACTAAACCGGGTCCAAACCGGGACTAAACCGGGACTAAACCAGGTCTAAACCAGGACTAAACCAGGACTAAACCAGGACTAAACCAGGACTAAACCAGGTCCAAACCGGGACTAAACCGGGACTAAACCGGGTCTAAACCGGGTCTAAACCGGGTCTAAACCGGGTCTAAACCGGGTCCAAACCAGGACTAAACCAGGACTAAACCAGAACTAAACCAGGACTAAACCAGGACTAAACCAGGACTAAACCAGGTCTAAACCAGATCTAAACCAGGTCTAAACCAGGTCTAAACCAGGACTAAACCAGGTCTAAACCAGGTCTAAACCAGGTCTAAAGCAGGTCTAAACCAGGTCTAAACCAGGTCTAAACCAGGTGTAAACCAGGTCCAAACCACGACTAAACCGGGTCTAAACCGGGTCTAAACCGGGTCTAAACCGGGTCTAAACCAGGTCTAAACCAGGTCTAAACCAGGTCTAAACCAGGTCCAAACCAGGACTAAACCAGGACTAAACCAGGACTAAACCAGGACTAAACCAGGACTAAACCAGGACTAAACCAGATCTAAACCAGGTCTAAACCAGGTCTAAACCAGGACTAAACCAGGTCTAAACCAGGTCTAAACCGGGTCCAAACCAGGTCCAAACCAGGACTAAAGCAGGTCTAAACCAGGTCTAAACCAGGTCTAAACCAGGACTAAACCAGGTCTAAACCAGGACTAAACCAGGTCTAAACCGGGACTAAACCAGGTCTAAACCGGGTCTAAACCGGGTCTAAACCAGGACTAAACCGGGTCTAAACCGGGTCTAAACCAGGTCTAAACCAGGACTAAACCAGGTCTAAACCGGGTCTAAACCGGGTCTAAACCACGACTAAACCAGGTCTAAACCGGGTCTAAACCGGGTCTAAACCAGGTCTAAACCAGGACTAAACCAGGTCTAAACCAGGACTAAACCAGGTCTAAACCAGGACTAAACCAGGTCTAAACCAGGACTAAACCAGGACTAAACCAGGACTAAACCGGGACTAAACCGGGACTAAACCAGGTCTAAACCAGGTCTAAACCGGGACTAAACCGGGTCTAAACCGGGTCTAAACCGGGTCTAAACCGGGTCTAAACCAGGACTAAACCAGGACTAAACCAGGTCTAAACCAGGTCTAAACCAGGTCTAAACCAGGACTAAACCAGGACTAAACCAGGTCTAAACCAGGACTAAACCAGGACTAAACCAGGACTAAACCAGGACTAAACCAGGACTAAACCAGGACTAAACCAGGACTAAACCAGGTCTAAACCAGGACTAAACCAGGTCTAAACCAGGACTAAACCAGGACTAAACCAGGTCTAAACCAGGACTAAACCAGGACTAAACCAGGACTAAACCAGGACTAAACCAGGTCTAAACCAGGACTAAACCAGGTCTAAACCAGGACTAAACCAGGACTAAACCAGGACTAAACCAGGACTAAACCAGGACTAAACCAGGACTAAACCAGGACTAAACCAGGACTAAACCAGGACTAAACCAGGACTAAACCAGGTCTGAGAACTGGACTGAGGATATTTTTACTTTGCTCTTGGTAAATGTCCTTGTGCCACATTCAGATAAAATCAGCCTTTATTTGTCCCACATGGGAAAAAACAACACTCTTAATAGAAAAACTCCTATTGACAAAACCTCATATTAAGGTATAAAATAAAAATAAGATAAAAATAATAATAGTAACACTCTCATTTACAGCAGTTATATGGGTGGAGAATATTGCACCAAGATTATTGCACATGGGTATATCGGTATTGCACATGGGTATGACAGTATTGCACATGGGTATGACAGTATTGCACATGGGTATGATGGTATTGCACATGGGTATGACAGTATTGCACATGGGTATGACAGTATTGCACATGGGTATGACAGTATTGCACATAGAGCCGACTCTGGCTCTTCCTGTTCAGTCTGTGTTGTGAGTCCAGTTTGTGGTTCAGATGAAACACCAGGTCCTTGTATGAGTCACTGTCTCAATGTCCCGTCCCTGGATGTTCACTGGTGAGGGGGGCGTGGCCTGTCCCGTCCCTGGATGTTCACTGGTGAGGGGGGCGTTGCCTGTCCCGTCCCTGGATGTTCACTGGTGAGGGGGGCGTGGCCTGTCCCGTCCCTGGATGTTCACTGGTGAGGGGGGCGTGGCCTGTCCCGTCCCTGGATGTTCACTGGTGAGGGGGGCGTTGCCTGTCCCGTCCCTGGATGTTCACTGGTGAGGGGGGCGTGGCCTGTCCCGTCCCTGGATGTTCACTGGTGAGGGGGGCGTGGCCTGTCCCGTCCCTGGATGTCACTGGTGAGGGGGGCGTGGCCTGTCCCGTCCCTGGATGTCACTGGTGAGGGGGGCGTGGCCTGTCCCGTCCCTGGATGTCACTGGTGAGGGGGGCGTGGCCTGTCCCGTCCCTGGATGTCACTGGTGAGGGGGGCGTGGCCTGTCCCGTCCCTGGATGTCACTGGTGAGGGGGGCGTGGCCTGTCCCGTCCCTGGATGTTCACTGGTGAGGGGGGCGTGGCCTGTCCCGTCCCTGGATGTTCACTGGTGAGGGGGGCGTGGCCTGTCCCGTCCCTGGATGTTCACTGGTGAGGGGGGCGTGGCCTGTCCCGTCCCTGGATGTTCACTGGTGAGGGGGGCGTGGCCTGTCCTTGGTCCTCTGCGTCCTCTGTCCTCCACATCATCGTCTGTGATGAGTCCCATGATGGCAGAGTGGTCAGAAAACTTCTGCAGGACACAACTGTCCATGTCTGAGGTCTGCAGTGTAGAGGGTGAAGAGAAAGGGCGCGAGGATGGGGCCCTGGGGCCCCCACACTGCAGGTCCCCCACACTGTTTTACAAAACCAATTTAGTCCCGCTTTTGTCCCGCTTTTGTCCCGCTTTTGTCCCGCTTTTGTCCCGCTTTTGTCCCGCTTTTGTCCCGCTTTAGTCCCGCTTTTGTCCCGCTTTAGTCCCGCTTTAGTCCCGCTTTAGTCCTGCTTTAGACCCGCTTTAGTCCCGCTTTAGTCCCGCTTTAGACCCGCTTTAGTCCCGCTTTTGTCCTGCTTTTGTCCTGCTTTAGTCCTGCTTTAGTCCTGCTTTTGTCCTGCTTTAGACCTGCTTTAGTCCTGCTTTAGTCCTGCTTTAGTCCTGCTTTAGTCCTGCTTTTGTCCTGCTTTTGTCCTGCTTTTGTCCTGCTTTAGTCCTGCTTTTGTCCTGCTTTTGTCCTGGTTTAGTCCTGGTTTAGTCCCTCTAGTGACAGTGAAGCGCCCTCTAGTGGCAGTGAAGCGCCCTCTAGTGACAGTGAAGCGCCCTCTAGTGGCAGTGAAGCGCCCTCTAGTGGCAGTGAAGCGCCCTCTAGTGACAGTGAAGCGCCCTCTAGTGACAGTGAAGCGCCCTCTAGTGACAGTGAAGCGCCCTCTAGTGGCAGTGAAGCGCCCTCTAGTGGCAGTGAAGCGCCCTCTAGTGACAGTGAAGCGCCCTCTAGTGGCAGTGAAGCGCCCTCTAGTGACAGTGAAGCGCCCTCTAGTGACAGTGAAGCGCCCTCTAGTGACAGTGAAGCGCCCTCTAGTGGCAGTGAAGCGCCCTCTAGTGACAGTGAAGCGCCCTCTGGTGGCAGTGAAGCGCCCTCTAGTGGCAGTGAAGCGCCCTCTAGTGGCAGTGAAGCGCCCTCTGGTGGCAGTGAAGCGCCCTCTAGTGGCAGTGAAGCGCCCTCTAGTGGCAGTGAAGCGCCCTCTAGTGGCAGTGAAGCGCCCTCTAGTGGCAGTGAAGCGCCCTCTAGTGGCAGTGAAGCGCCCTCTAGTGGCAGTGAAGCGCCCTCTGGTGGCAGTGAAGCGCCCTCTAGTGGCAGTGAAGCGCCCTCTAGTGGCAGTGAAGCGCCCTCTAGTGGCAGTGAAGCGCCCTCTAGTGGCAGCGAAGCGCCCTCTAGTGACAGCGAAGCGCCCTCTAGTGACAGTGAAGCGCCCTCTAGTGGCAGTGAAGCGCCCTCTAGTGACAGTGAAGCGCCCTCTAGTGGCAGTGAAGCGCCCTCTAGTGACAGTGAAGCGCCCTCTAGTGGCAGTGAAGCGCCCTCTAGTGACAGTGAAGCGCCCTCTAGTGGCAGTGAAGCGCCCTCTAGTGACAGTGAAGCGCCCTCTAGTGACAGTGAAGCGCCCTCTAGTGACAGTGAAGCGCCCTCTAGTGACAGTGAAGCGCCCTCTAGTGGCAGTGAAGCGCCCTCTAGTGACAGTGAAGCGCCCTCTAGTGACAGTGAAGCGCCCTCTGGTGGCAGTGAAGCGCCCTCTAGTGGCAGTGAAGCGCCCTCTAGTGGCAGTGAAGCGCCCTCTAGTGACAGTGAAGCGCCCTCTAGTGACAGTGAAGCGCCCTCTAGTGGCAGTGAAGCGCCCTCTAGTGGCAGTGAAGCGCCCTCTGGTGGCAGTGAAGCGCCCTCTAGTGGCAGTGAAGCGCCCTCTAGTGGCAGTGAAGCGCCCTCTAGTGGCAGTGAAGCGCCCTCTAGTGGCAGCGAAGCGCCCTCTAGTGACAGCGAAGCGCCCTCTAGTGACAGTGAAGCGCCCTCTAGTGGCAGTGAAGCGCCCTCTAGTGGCAGTGAAGCGCCCTCTAGTGACAGTGAAGCGCCCTCTAGTGGCAGTGAAGCGCCCTCTAGTGACAGTGAAGCGCCCTCTAGTGACAGTGAAGCGCCCTCTAGTGACAGTGGAGCGCCCTCTAGTGGCAGTGAAGCGCCCTCTAGTGACAGTGAAGCGCCCTCTAGTGACAGTGAAGCGCCCTCTAGTGACAGTGGAGCGCCCTCTAGTGGCAGTGAAGCGCCCTCTAGTGACAGTGAAGCGCCCTCTAGTGACAGTGAAGCGCCCTCTAGTGGCAGAGAAGCGCCCTCTGGTGACAGTGAAGCGCCCTCTAGTGACAGTGAAGCGCCCTCTAGTGGCAGTGAAGCGCCCTCTAGTGGCAGTGAAGCGCCCTCTAGTGACAGTGGAGCGCCCTCTAGTGGCAGTGAAGCGCCCTCTAGTGGCAGTGAAGCGCCCTCTAGTGACAGTGAAGCGCCCTCTAGTGGCAGTGAAGCGCCCTCTAGTGGCAGTGGAGCGCCCTCTAGTGGCAGTGAAGCGCCCTCTAGTGACAGTGGAGCGCCCTCTAGTGACAGTGAAGCGCCCTCTAGTGGCAGTGAAGCGCCCTCTAGTGACAGTGAAGCGCCCTCTAGTGGCAGTGAAGCGCCCTCTAGTGACAGTGAAGCGCCCTCTAGTGGCAGTGAAGCGCCCTCTAGTGACAGTGAAGCGCCCTCTAGTGGCAGTGGAGCGCCCTCTAGTGACAGTGAAGCGCCCTCTAGTGGCAGTGAAGCGCCCTCTAGTGACAGTGAAGCGCCCTCTAGTGGCAGAGAAGCGCCCTCTGGTGGCAGTGAAGCGCCCTCTAGTGGCAGTGAAGCGCCCTCTAGTGGCAGTGAAGAGACATTGCTGTTATAAAAGTGCCAAAGACACATTTCTTTATTAAACATCTGGAGATAAAGTTCCACAGCAGAATCGACTCAATAAATACAAAATAATTTCTCAGAATCATATCAAACATTAATTTACAGCAGCGTCTTCAAAGTGGTCCAACCTTTTCATCCCAAACACCCAGATGCCCTCACGGTCACGGACCCTCACGGACAGACACAGACACACACCAGGATCTTTAGCTAAACCATTCATAAGGAATGAAATGGAACTAAAAATAAACTTTGAGCCGCTTTAAAAACTTGGCACCGAAGCAGGACTAAACCAGGACTAAACCAGGACTAAACCAGGACTAAACCAGGACTAAACCAGGACTAAACCAGGACTAAACCAGGACTAAACCGGGTCTAAACCAGGACTAAACCAGGACTAAACCGGGTCTAAACCGGGTCTAAACCGAGTCTAAACCGGGACTAAACCAGGTCTAAACCAGGTCTAAACCAGGACTAAACCAGGACTAAACCAGGACTAAACCAGGACTAAACCAGGACTAAAACCAGAACTAAAACAGAGTCTAAACCGGGTCCAAACCAGGACTAAACCAGGACTAAACCAGGACTAAAACCAGAACTAAAACAGAGTCTAAACCGGGTCCAAACCAGGACTAAACCAGGACTAAACCGGGTCTAAACCGGGTCTAAACCGAGTCTAAACCGGGACTAAACCAGGTCTAAACCGGGTCTAAACCAGGTCTAAACCAGGACTAAACCAGGACTAAACCAGGACTAAACCAGGACTAAACCGGGTCTAAACCAGGACTAAACCAGGACTAAACCGGGTCTAAACCGGGTCTAAACCGAGTCTAAACCGGGACTAAACCAGGTCTAAACCGGGACTAAACCAGGTCTAAACCAGGTCTAAACCAGGACTAAACCAGGACTAAACCAGGACTAAACCAGGACTAAACCAGGACTAAAACCAGAACTAAAACAGAGTCTAAACCGGGTCCAAACCAGGACTAAACCAGGACTAAACCAGGACTAAAACCAGAACTAAAACAGAGTCTAAACCGGGTCCAAACCAGGACTAAACCAGGACTAAACCGGGTCTAAACCGGGTCTAAACCGAGTCTAAACCGGGACTAAACCAGGTCTAAACCGGGTCTAAACCAGGTCTAAACCAGGACTAAACCAGGACTAAACCAGGACTAAACCAGGACTAAACCAGGACTAAAACCAGAACTAAAACAGAGTCTAAACCGGGTCCAAACCAGGACTAAACCAGGACTAAACCGGGTCTAAACAGGGTCTAAACCGAGTCTAAACCGGGACTAAACCGGGTCTAAACCGGGACTAAACCAGGTCTAAACCAGGTCTAAACCAGGTCTAAACCAGGACTAAACCAGGACTAAACCAGGACTAAACCAGGACTAAACCAGGACTAAAACCAGAACTAAAACAGAGTCTAAACCGGGTCCAAACCAGGACTAAACCAGGACTAAACCGGGTCTAAACCGGGTCTAAACCGAGTCTAAACCGGGACTAAACCAGGTCTAAACCAGGTCTAAACCAGGACTAAACCAGGACTAAACCAGGACTAAACCAGGACTAAATGGTCTAGACCCAGTTCCAGGTCCAGGAGGATCCTGAGGTTCTCTGGTCAGAGCTGGTCCTTCAAACACAGAGTCATTTTCTCAGAAAGTTCAAATAAAATCAGGCTCTAAAAAAAGACATTAAAGTAAACATTAGCTTTAGCCTGGATTTCACCCGCTCACACTTTCACACCAGGTCCAGAGCGGGTGGTGACTTCAGCAGCAGCTCAGGACCGAGGTCAGAGGTCAGAGGTCATACCTGAAACACAAAGAACCACAATATTTGTGACTCAGACTCAGTGTGTCAGGTGCAGTAGCTCCTGACAGGGGGCGCTCTCATGTGACTCAGTGTGTCAGGTGCAGTAGCTCCTGACAGGGGGCGCTCTCTCATGTGACTCAGTGTGTCAGGTGCAGTAGCTCCTGACAGGGGGCGCTCTCATGTGACTCAGTGTGTCAGGTGCAGTAGCTCCTGACAGGGGGCGCTCTCATGTGACTCAGTGTGTCAGGTGCAGTAGCTCCTGACAGGGGGCGCTCTCATGTGACTCAGTGTGTCAGGTGCAGTAGCTCCTGACAGGGGGCGCTCTCTCATGTGACTCAGTGTGTCAGGTGCAGTAGCTCCTGACAGGGGGCGCTCTCATGTGACTCAGTGTGTCAGGTGCAGTAGCTCCTGACAGGGGGCGCTCTCATGTGACTCAGTGTGTCAGGTGCAGTAGCTCCTGACAGGGGGCGCTCTCATGTGACTCAGTGTGTCAGGTGCAGTAGCTCCTGACAGGGGGCGCTCTCATGTGACTCAGTGTGTCAGGTGCAGTAGCTCCTGACAGGGGGCGCTCTCATGTGACTCAGTGTGTCAGGTGCAGTAGCTCCTGACAGGGGGCGCTCTCATGTGACTCAGTGTGTCAGGTGCAGTAGCTCCTGACAGGGGGCGCTCTCTCATGTGACTCAGTGTGTCAGGTGCAGTAGCTCCTGACAGGGGGCGCTCTCTCATGTGACTCAGTGTGTCAGGTGCAGTAGCTCCTGACAGGGGGCGCTCTCTCATGTGACTCAGTGTGTCAGGTGCACCTCGTGGTAGCTCCTGACAGGGGGCGCTCTCATGTGACTCAGTGTGTCAGGTGCAGTAGCTCCTGACAGGGGGCGCTCTCATGTGACTCAGTGTGTCAGGTGCAGTAGCTCCTGACAGGGGGCGCTCTCATGTGACTCAGTGTGTCAGGTGCAGTAGCTCCTGACAGGGGGCGCTCTCATGTGACTCAGTGTGTCAGGTGCACCTCGTGGTAGCTCCTGACAGGGGGCGCTCTCATGTGACTCAGTGTGTCAGGTGCAGTAGCTCCTGACAGGGGGCGCTCTCATGTGACTCAGTGTGTCAGGTGCACCTCGTGGTAGCTCCTGACAGGGGGCGCTCTCATGTGACTCAGTGTGTCAGGTGCACCTCGTGGTAGCTCCTGACAGGGGGCGCTCTCATGTGACTCAGTGTGTCAGGTGCAGTAGCTCCTGACAGGGGGCGCTCTCATGTGACTCAGTGTGTCAGGTGCAGTAGCTCCTGACAGGGGGCGCTCTCATGTGACTCAGTGTGTCAGGTGCAGTAGCTCCTGACAGGGGGCGCTCTCATGTGACTCAGTGTGTCAGGTGCAGTAGCTCCTGACAGGGGGCGCTCTCATGTGACTCAGTGTGTCAGGTGCAGTAGCTCCTGACAGGGGGCGCTCTCATGTGACTCAGTGTGTCAGGTGCAGTAGCTCCTGACAGGGGGCGCTCTCATGTGACTCAGTGTGTCAGGTGCACCTCGTGGTAGCTCCTGACAGGGGGCGCTCTCATGTGACTCAGTGTGTCAGGTGCAGTAGCTCCTGACAGGGGGCGCTCTCATGTGACTCAGTGTGTCAGGTGCACCTCGTGGTAGCTCCTGACAGGGGGCGCTCTCATGTGACTCAGTGTGTCAGGTGCAGTAGCTCCTGACAGGGGGCGCTCTCATGTGACTCAGTGTGTCAGGTGCACCTCGTGGTAGCTCCTGACAGGGGGCGCTCTCTCCGTTCTCCATCGTTCCACTTTCTTGATGAACTCGGAGACGAAGCAGACGGAGGACGTGAGGCCGACCAGGAGCAGCAGGTCTGAGACACAAACACACCATCGTCATGACAACCAGCTTTAACACAACAGTCACTGATGAACTCAGGACGGTCCAGATGGAGGCGTGGCCAACAAGGCTGTGACATCAGCACGGAGGGGGAGGAGTTTAAGGGTTCTGACCTGTGGCGCTGAGGCTCTAAGGGTTTCAAAGGTTCTAAAGGTTCTAAAGGTTCTGACCTGTGGCGCTGAGGATCTAAAGGTTCTGACCTGTGGCGCTGAGGATCTAAGGGTTCTGAAGGTTCTAAAGGTTCTGAAGGTTCTAAAGGTTCTAAAGGTTCTAAAGGTTCTAAAGGTTCTGACCTGTGGCGCTGAGGCTCTAAGGGTTTCAAAGGTTCTAAAGGTTCTAAAGGTTCTGACCTGTGGCGCTGAGGCTCTAAAGGTTCTGACCTGTGGCGCTGAGGATCTAAGGGTTCTAAAAGTTCTGACCTGTGGCGCTGAGGATCTAAGGGTTCTGAAGGTTCTAAAGGTTCTAAAGGTTCTAAAGGTTCTAAAGGTTCTGACCTGTGGCTTTGAGGCTCTAAGGGTTCCAAAGGTTCTAAAGGTTCTTAAGGTTCTGACCTGTGGCGCTGAGGTTCTAAAGGTTCTGACCTGTGGCGCTGAGGCTCTAAGGGTTCTAAAGGTTCTAAAGGTTCTAAGGGTTCTGACCTGTGGCGCTGAGGCTCTAAGGGTTTCAAAGGTTCTAAAGGTTCTAAAGGTTCTGACCTGTGGCGCTGAGGCTCTAAGGGTTTCAAAGGTTCTAAAGGTTCTAAAGGTTCTGACCTGTGGCGCTGAGGCTCTAAGGGTTTCAAAGGTTCTAAAGGTTCTAAAGGTTCTGACCTGTGGCGCTGAGGCTCTAAGGGTTTCAAAGGTTCTAAAGGTTCTGACCTGTGGCGCTGAGGCTCTAAGGGTTTCAAAGGTTCTAAAGGTTCTGACCTGTGGCGCTGAGGCTCTAAGGGTTCTAAAAGTTCTGACCTGTGGCGCTGAGGATCTAAGGGTTCTGAAGGTTCTAAAGGTTCTGACCTGTGGCGCTGAGGCTCTAAGGGTTTCAAAGGTTCTAAAGGTTCTAAAGGTTCTGACCTGTGGCGCTGAGGCTCTAAGGGTTTCAAAGGTTCTAAAGGTTCTAAAGGTTCTGACCTGTGGCGCTGAGGCTCTAAGGGTTTCAAAGGTTCTAAAGGTTCTGACCTGTGGCGCTGAGGCTCTAAAAGTTCTGACCTGTGGCGCTGAGGATCTAAGGGTTCTGAAGGTTCTAAAGGTTCTGAAGGTTCTAAAGGTTCTAAAGGTTCTAAAGGTTCTAAAGGTTCTGACCTGTGGCGCTGAGGCTCTAAGGGTTCTAAAGGTTCTAAAGGTTCTAAAGGTTCTGACCTGTGGCGCTGAGGCTCTAAGGGTTCTAAAGGTTCTAAAGGTTCTGACCTGTGGCGCTGAGGCTCTAAGGGTTCTAAAGGTTCTAAAGGTTCTAAAGGTTCTGACCTGTGGCGCTGAGGCTCTAAGGGTTCCAAAGGTTCTAAAGGTTCTAAAGGTTCTGACCTGTGGCGCTGAGGTTCTAAAGGTTCTGACCTGTGGCGCTGAGGCTCTAAGGGTTTCAAAGGTTCTAAAGGTTCTAAAGGTTCTGACCTGTGGCGCTGAGGCTCTAAGGGTTCTAAAGGTTCTAAAGGTTCTAAAGGTTCTGACCTGTGGCGCTGAGGCTCTAAGGGTTCCAAAGGTTCTAAAGGTTCTAAAGGTTCTTAAGGTTCTGACCTGTGGCGCTGAGGTTCTAAAGGTTCTGACCTGTGGCGCTGAGGCTCTAAGGGTTCTAAAGGTTCTAAAGGTTCTGACCTGTGGCGCTGAGGCTCTAAGGGTTCTAAAGGTTCTAAAGGTTCTAAAGGTTCTGACCTGTGGCGCTGAGGCTCTAAGGGTTCCAAAGGTTCTAAAGGTTCTAAAGGTTCTGACCTGTGGCGCTGAGGTTCTAAAGGTTCTGACCTGTGGCGCTGAGGCTCTAAGGGTTCTAAAGGTTCTAAAGGTTCTTAAGGTTCTGACCTGTGGCGCTGAGGTTCTAAAGGTTCTGACCTGTGGCGCTGAGGCTCTAAGGGTTTCAAAGGTTCTAAAGGTTCTAAAGGTTCTGACCTGTGGCGCTGAGGCTCTAAGGGTTCTAAAGGTTCTAAAGGTTCTGACCTGTGGCGCTGAGGCTCTAAGGGTTCTAAAGGTTCTAAAGGTTCTAAAGGTTCTGACCTGTGGCGCTGAGGCTCTAAGGGTTCCAAAGGTTCTAAAGGTTCTAAAGGTTCTGACCTGTGGCGCTGAGGTTCTAAAGGTTCTGACCTGTGGCGCTGAGGCTCTAAGGGTTCTAAAGGTTCTAAAGGTTCTTAAGGTTCTGACCTGTGGCGCTGAGGTTCTAAAGGTTCTGACCTGTGGCGCTGAGGCTCTAAGGGTTTCAAAGGTTCTAAAGGTTCTAAAGGTTCTGACCTGTGGCGCTGAGGCTCTAAGGGTTTCAAAGGTTCTAAAGGTTCTAAAGGTTCTGACCTGTGGCGCTGAGGCTCTAAGGGTTCTAAAGGTTCTAAAGGTTCTGACCTGTGGCGCTGAGGCTCTAAGGGTTCTAAAGGTTCTAAAGGTTCTGACCTGTGGCGCTGAGGCTCTAAGGGTTCCAAAGGTTCTAAAGGTTCTAAAGGTTCTGACCTGTGGCGCTGAGGCTCTCTGTCTGGAAGACGCTCTGCAGAGGAGGAAAGTAGATGACGAGGAGCTGACCCATCAAGGAGGCCAAGACCGCGAAGCAGAACGCTCGATTACTGCACAGACCCATCTCATGGACCATCCGGGTCTGAAAGAGGAGAACAAGAGGAGGAGAACATGAGGAGGAGCAGAGGAGAACATGAGGAGGAGGAGAAGAGGAGAACAAGAGGAGGAGGAGCAGAGGAGAACATGAGGAGAACATGAGAACAAGAGGAGAACAAGAGGAGGAGGAGCAGAGGAGAACATGAGAACATGAGGAGGAGCAGAGGAGAACAAGAGGAGGAGGAGCAGAGGAGAACATGAGAACATGAGGAGGAGCAGAGGAGAACAAGAGGAGGAGGAGCAGAGGAGAACATGAGAACATGAGGAGGAGCAGAGGAGAACATGAGGAGGAGGAGCAGAGGAGAACATGAGAACATGAGGAGGAGCAGAGGAGAACAAGAGGAGGAGGAGCAGAGGAGAACATGAGAACATGAGGAGGAGCAGAGGAGAACAAGAGGAGGAGGAGCAAAGGAGAACATGAGAACATGAGAACATGAGAACAAGAGGAGAACAAGAGGAGAACAAGAGAACAAGAGGAGAACATGAGGAGGAGGAGCAGAGGAGAACATGAGGAGAACAAGAGGAGAACATGAGGAGGAGGAGCAGAGGAGAACATGAGAACACAAGGAGAACATGAGGAGGAGAACATGAGGAGGAGGAGCAGAGGAGAACATCAGGAGGAGGAGCAGAGGAGAACAAGAGGAGGAGGAGGAGCAAAGGAGAACATGAGGAGAACATGAGGAGAACAAGAGGAGAACAAGAGGAGAACAAGAGGAGAACAAGAGGACATGAGGAGAACAAGAGGACATGAGGAGAACATGAGAACAAGAGGAGAACAAGAGGAGAACATGAGGAGGAGGAGCAGAGGAGAACATGAGAACACAGGGAGAACATGAGGAGGAGAACATGAGGAGGAGAACATGAGGAGGAGGAGCAGAGGAGAACATCAGGAGGAGGAGCAGAGGAGAACAAGAGGAGGAGGAGGAGCAAAGGAGAACATGAGGAGGAGGAGCAGAGGAGAACATCAGGAGGAGGAGCAGAGGAGAACAAGAGGAGGAGGAGGAGCAAAGGAGAACATGAGGAGAACAAGAGGAGAACAAGAGGACATGAGGAGAACAAGAGGACATGAGGAGAACATGAGAACAAGAGGAGAACAAGAGGAGAACATGAGGAGGAGGAGCAGAGGAGAACATGAGAACACAAGGAGAACATGAGGAGGAGAACATGAGAACATGAGGAGGAGGAGCAGAGGAGAACATGGAGGAGGAGCAGAGGAGAACATGAGGAGAACATGAGAACATGAGGAGGAGCAGAGGAGAACATGAGGAGGAGCAGAGGAGAGCAAGAGGAGGAGGAGCAGAGGAGAACCAGAGGAGGAGGAGCAGAGGAGAACAAGAGGAGGAGGAGCAGAGGAGAACAAGAGGAGGAGGAGCAGAGGAGAACATGAGGAGGAGGAGCAGAGGAGAACATGAGGAGGAGGAGCAGAGGAGAACATGAGGAGGAGGAGCAGAGGAGAACAAGAGGAGGAGGAGCAGAGGAGAACATGAGGAGGAGGAGCAGAGGAGAACATGAGGAGAACAAGAGGAGAACAAGAGGAGAACAAGAGGAGAACAAGAGAACAAGAGGAGAACAAGAGGACATGAGAACATGAGAACAAGAGGAGAACATGAGGAGGAGGAGCAGAGGAGAACATGAGAACATGAGGAGGAGGAGCAGAGGAGAACATGAGAACATGAGGAGAACAAGAGGAGAACATGAGGAGGAGGAGCAGAGGAGAACATGAGAACACAAGGAGAACATGAGGAGGAGAACATGAGAACATGAGGAGGAGGAGCAGAGGAGAACATGGAGTAGGAGCAGAGGAGAACATGAGGAGAACATGAGAACATGAGGATGAGCAGAGGAGAACATGAGGAGGAGAAGCAGAGGAGAACATGAGAACATGAGGAGGAGCAGAGGAGAACATGAGGAGGAGGAGCAGAGGAGAACAAGAGGAGGAGCAAAGGAGAACATGAGAACATGAGAACATGAGAACAAGAGGAGAACAAGAGGAGAACAAGAGAACAAGAGGAGAACAAGAGGACATGAGAACAAGAGGAGAACATGAGGAGGAGGAGCAGAGGAGAACATGAGGAGAACAAGGAGAACATGAGGAGGAGGAGCAGAGGAGAACATGAGAACACAAGGAGAACATGAGGAGGAGAACATGAGGAGGAGGAGCAGAGGAGAACATCAGGAGGAGGAGCAGAGGAGAACAAGAGGAGGAGGAGGAGCAAAGGAGAACATGAGGAGAACAGGAGGAGAACAAGAGGAGAACAAGAGGAGAACAAGAGGACATGAGGAGAACAAGAGGACATGAGGAGAACATGAGAACATGAGAACAAGAGGAGAACATGAGGAGGAGGAGCAGAGGAGAACATGAGGAGAACAAGAGGAGAACATGAGGAGGAGGAGCAGAGGAGAACATGAGGAGAACAAGAGGAGAACATGAGGAGGAGGAGCAGAGGAGAACATGAGAACACAAGGAGAACATGAGGAGGAGAACATGAGGAGGAGGAGCAGAGGAGAACATCAGGAGGAGGAGCAGAGGAGAACAAGAGGAGGAGGAGGAGCAAAGGAGAACATGAGGAGAACAAGAGGAGAACAAGAGGAGAACAAGAGGACATGAGGAGAACAAGAGGACATGAGGAGAACATGAGAACAAGAGGAGAACAAGAGGAGAACATGAGGAGGAGGAGCAGAGGAGAACATGAGAACACAAGGAGAACATGAGGAGGAGAACATGAGAACATGAGGAGGAGGAGCAGAGGAGAACATGGAGGAGGAGCAGAGGAGAACATGAGGAGAACATGAGAACATGAGGAGGAGCAGAGGAGAACAAGAGGAGGAGGAGCAGAGGAGAACGTGAGGAGGAGCAGAGGAGAACATGAGGAGGAGGAGCAGAGGAGAACCAGAGGAGGAGGAGCAGAGGAGAACAAGAGGAGGAGGAGCAGAGGAGAACAAGAGGAGGAGGAGCAGAGGAGAACATGAGGAGGAGGAGCAGAGGAGAACATGAGGAGGAGGAGCAGAGGAGAACAAGAGGAGGAGGAGCAGAGGAGAACATGAGGAGAACAAGAGGAGAACAAGAGGAGAACAAGAGAACAAGAGGAGAACAAGAGGACATGAGAACATGAGAACAAGAGGAGAACAAGAGGAGAACAAGAGGAGAACAAGAGGAGAACATGAGAACAAGAGGAGAACATGAGGAGGAGGAGCAGAGGAGAAGATGAGAACATGAGGAGGAGGAGCAGAGGAGAACATGAGAACATGAGGAGAACAAGAGGAGAACAAGAGGAGGAGGAGCAGAGGAGAACATGAGGAGAACAAGAGGAGAACAAGAGGAGAACAAGAGGAGAACATGAGAACAAGAGGAGAACATGAGGAGGAGGAGCAGAGGAGAAGATGAGAACATGAGGAGGAGGAGCAGAGGAGAACATGAGGAGAACATGAGGAGAACAAGAGGAGGAGGAGCAGAGGAGAACATGAGGAGAACAAGAGGAGAACAAGAGGAGAACAAGAGGAGAACATGAGAACAAGAGGAGAACATGAGGAGGAGGAGCAGAGGAGAAGATGAGAACATGAGGAGGAGGAGCAGAGGAGAACATGAGAACATGAGGAGAACAAGAGGAGAACATGAGGAGGAGGAGCAGAGGAGAACATGAGAACACAAGGAGAACATGAGGAGGAGAACATGAGAACAAGAGGAGAACATGAGGAGGAGGAGCAGAGGAGAAGATGAGAACATGAGGAGGAGGAGCAGAGGAGAACATGAGGAGAACATGAGGAGAACAAGAGGAGGAGGAGCAGAGGAGAACATGAGGAGAACAAGAGGAGAACAAGAGGAGAACAAGAGGAGAACAAGAGAACAAGAGGAGAACAAGAGGAGAACAAGAGGAGGAGGAGCAGAGGAGAACATGAGGAGAACAAGAGGAGAACAAGAGGAGAACAAGAGGAGAACATGAGAACAAGAGGAGAACATGAGGAGGAGGAGCAGAGGAGAAGATGAGAACATGAGGAGGAGGAGCAGAGGAGAACATGAGAACATGAGGAGAACAAGAGGAGAACATGAGGAGGAGGAGCAGAGGAGAACATGAGAACACAAGGAGAACATGAGGAGGAGAACATGAGAACATGAGGAGGAGGAGCAGAGGAGAACATGGAGTAGGAGCAGAGGAGAACATGAGGAGAACATGAGAACATGAGGAGGAGCAGAGGAGAACATGAGGAGGAGAAGCAGAGGAGAACATGAGAACATGAGGAGGAGCAGAGGAGAACATGAGGAGGAGGAGCAGAGGAGAACAAGAGGAGGAGGAGCAAAGGAGAACATGAGAACATGAGAACATGAGAACAAGAGGAGAACAAGAGAACAAGAGGAGAACAAGAGGACATGAGAACATGAGAACATGAGAACAAGAGGAGAACATGAGGAGGAGGAGCAGAGGAGAACATGAGGAGAACAAGAGGAGAACATGAGGAGGAGGAGCAGAGGAGAACATGAGAACACAAGGAGAACATGAGGAGGAGAACATGAGGAGGAGGAGCAGAGGAGAACATCAGGAGGAGGAGCAGAGGAGAACAAGAGGAGGAGGAGGAGCAAAGGAGAACATGAGGAGAACAGGAGGAGAACAAGAGGAGAACAAGAGGAGAACAAGAGGACATGAGGAGAACAAGAGGACATGAGGAGAACATGAGAACAAGAGGAGAACAAGAGGAGGAGGAGCAGAGGAGAACATGAGAACACAAGGAGAACATGAGGAGGAGAACATGAGAACATGAGGAGGAGGAGCAGAGGAGAACATGGAGGAGGAGCAGAGGAGAACATGAGGAGAACATGAGAACATGAGGAGGAGCAGAGGAGAACATGAGGAGGAGAAGCAGAGGAGAACATGAGAACATGAGGAGGAGCAGAGGAGAACAAGAGGAGGAGGAGCAGAGGAGAACGTGAGGAGGAGCAGAGGAGAACATGAGGAGGAGCAGAGGAGAGCAAGAGGAGGAGGAGCAGAGGAGAACCAGAGGAGGAGGAGCAGAGGAGAACAAGAGGAGGAGGAGCAGAGGAGAACAAGAGGAGGAGGAGCAGAGGAGAACATGAGGAGGAGGAGCAGAGGAGAACATGAGGAGGAGGAGCAGAGGAGAACAAGAGGAGGAGGAGCAGAGGAGAACATGAGGAGGAGGAGCAGAGGAGAACATGAGGAGAACAAGAGGAGAACAAGAGGAGAACAAGAGGAGAACAAGAGGAGAACAAGAGGACATGAGAACATGAGAACAAGAGGAGAACATGAGGAGGAGGAGCAGAGGAGAACATGAGAACACAAGGAGAACATGAGGAGGAGAACATGAGAACATGAGGAGGAGGAGCAGAGGAGAACATGGAGTAGGAGCAGAGGAGAACATGAGGAGAACATGAGAACATGAGGAGGAGCAGAGGAGAACATGAGGAGGAGAAGCAGAGGAGAACATGAGAACATGAGGAGGAGCAGAGGAGAACATGAGGAGGAGGAGCAAAGGAGAACATGAGAACATGAGAACAAGAGGAGAACAAGAGGAGAACAAGAGAACAAGAGGAGAACAAGAGAACATGAGGAGAACATGAGAACATGAGAACAAGAGGAGAACATGAGGAGGAGGAGCAGAGGAGAACATGAGGAGAACAAGAGGAGAACATGAGGAGGAGGAGCAGAGGAGAACATGAGAACACAAGGAGAACATGAGGAGGAGAACATGAGGAGGAGGAGCAGAGGAGAACATCAGGAGGAGGAGCAGAGGAGAACAAGAGGAGGAGGAGGAGCAAAGGAGAACATGAGGAGAACAAGAGGAGAACAAGAGGAGAACAAGAGGAGAACAAGAGGACATGAGGAGAACAAGAGGACATGAGGAGAACATGAGAACAAGAGGAGAACAAGAGGAGAACATGAGGAGGAGGAGCAGAGGAGAACATGAGAACATGAGGAGGAGAACATGAGGAGGAGAACATGAGGAGGAGAACATGAGGAGGAGGAGCAGAGGAGAACATCAGGAGGAGGAGCAGAGGAGAACAAGAGGAGGAGGAGGAGCAAAGGAGAACATGAGGAGAACAAGAGGAGAACAAGAGGAGAACAAGAGGAGAACAAGAGGACATGAGGAGAACAAGAGGACATGAGGAGAACATGAGAACAAGAGGAGAACAAGAGGAGAACATGAGGAGGAGGAGCAGAGGAGAACATGAGAACACAAGGAGAACATGAGGAGGAGAACATGAGAACATGAGGAGGAGGAGCAGAGGAGAACATGGAGGAGGAGCAGAGGAGAACATGAGAACATGAGGAGGAGCAGAGGAGAACAAGAGGAGGAGGAGCAGAGGAGAACCAGAGGAGGAGGAGCAGAGGAGAACAAGAGGAGGAGGAGCAGAGGAGAACAAGAGGAGGAGGAGCAGAGGAGAACAAGAGGAGGAGGAGCAGAGGAGAACATGAGGAGGAGGAGCAGAGGAGAACATGAGGAGGAGGAGCAGAGGAGAACATGAGGAGGAGGAGCAGAGGAGAACATGAGGAGGAGGAGCAGAGGAGAACATGAGGAGGAGGAGCAGAGGAGAACATGAGGAGGAGGAGCAGAGGAGAACATGAGGAGGAGGAGCAGAGGAGAACATGAGGAGGAGGAGCAGAGGAGAACATGAGGAGGAGGAGCAGAGGAGAACATGAGGAGGAGGAGCAGAGGAGAACATGAGGAGGAGGAGCAGAGGAGAACATGAGGAGGAGGAGCAGAGGAGAACATGAGGAGGAGGAGCAGAGGAGAACATGAGGAGGAGGAGCAGAGGAGAACATGAGGAGGAGGAGCAGAGGAGAACATGAGGAGGAGGAGCAGAGGAGAACATGAGGAGGAGGAGCAGAGGAGAACATGAGGAGGAGGAGCAGAGGAGAACATGAGGAGGAGGAGCAGAGGAGAACATGAGGAGGAGGAGCAGAGGAGAACATGAGGAGGAGGAGCAGAGGAGAACATGAGGAGGAGGAGCAGAGGAGAACATGAGGAGTCTTTCAAACCTTGGAGCGTGAGCTGAGGGCGTTGAACATGTCGAAGAACACGAAGCAGGTGAAGGTCATGGTCGTGTCTCGAGGAGTGATCACATTGTCCTGGAGCTGAAGCACACAACATGTCAACAACACAACATGTCAACAACAACACAACATGTCAACAACACAACAACATGTCAACAACACAACATGTCAACAACACAACATGTCAACAACAACACAACATGTCAACAACACAACAACATGTCAACAACACAACATGTCAACAACACAACATGTCAACAACAACACAACATGTCAACAACACAACAACATGTCAACAACATGTCAACAACATGTCAACAACACAACAACACGTCAACAACACAACATGTCAACAACACAACAACATGTCAACAACATGTCAACAACACAACAACATGTCAACAACATGTCAACAACATGTCAACAACACAACAACACGTCAACAACACAACATGTCAACAACATAACATGTCAACAACACAACAACATGTCAACAACACAACAACATGTCAACAACACAACATGTCAACAACACAACATGTCAACAACACAACAACATGTCAACAACACAACAACATGTCAACAACACAACAACATGTCAACAACATGTCAACAACATGTCAACAACACAACAACACGTCAACAACACAACATGTCAACAACACAACAACACAACAACATGTCAACAACATGTCAACAACATGTCAACAACACAACAACACGTCAACAACACAACATGTCAACAACACAACAACATGTCAACAACACAACATGTCAACAACACAACATGTCAACAACACAACAACATGTCAACAACACAACAACATGTCAACAACATGTCAACAACACAACAACACGTCAACAACACAACATGTCAACATCATAACAACATGTCAACAACACAACATGTCAACAACACAACAACATGTCAACAACACAACAACATGTCAACAACATGTCAACAACACAACAACATGTCAGCAACACAACAACATGTCAACATGTCAACAACATGTCAACAACACAACAACAACACAACATGTCAACAACATAACATGTCAACACCACAACAACATGTCAACAACACATGTCAACAACACAACAACTTGTCAACAACACAACATGTCAACAACACAACAACATGTCAACAACACAACATGTCAACAACACAACATGTCAACAACACAACAACATGTCAACAACATAACATGTCAACAACACAACAACATGTCAACAACACAACATGTCAACAACACAACATGTCAACAACACAACAACATGTCAACAACACAACAACATGTCAACAACACAACAACATGTCAACAACATGTCAACAACACAACAACACGTCAACAACACAACATGTCAACAACATAACATGTCAACAACACAACATGTCAACAACACAACAACATGTCAACAACACAACAACATGTCAACAACACAACAACATGTCAACAACATGTCAACAACACAACAACATGTCAACAACATGTCAACAACACAACAACACGTCAACAACACATGTCAACAACACAACAACTTGTCAACAACACAACATGTCAACAACACAACAACATGTCAACAACACAACATGTCAACAACACAACATGTCAACAACACAACAACATGTCAACAACATGTCAACAACACAACAACACGTCAACAACACAACATGTCAACAACATAACATGTCAACAACATGTCAACAACACAACAACACGTCAACAACACAACATGTCAACAACATGTCAACAACATGTCAACAACACAACAACACGTCAACAACACAACATGTCAACAACACAACATGTCAACAACACAACATGTCAACAACACAACAACATGTCAACAACACAACAACATGTCAACAACATGTCAACAACACAACAACACGTCAACAACACAACATGTCAACAACATAACATGTCAACAACACAACAACATGTCAACAACACAACAACTTGTCAACAACACAACATGTCAACAACACAACAACATGTCAACAACACAACATGTCAACAACACAACAACATGTCGTCAACAACACAACAACTTGTCAACAACACAACATGTCAACAACACAACAACATGTCAACAACACAACATGTCAACAACACAACATGTCAACAACACAACAACATGTCAACAACATAACATGTCAACAACACAACAACATGTCAACAACACAACATGTCAACAACACAACAACTTGTCAACAACACAACATGTCAACAACACAACACATGTCAACAACACAACAACTTGTCAACAACACAACATGTCAACAACACAACAACATGTCAACAACACAACATGTCAACAACACAACATGTCAACAACACAACAACATGTCAACAACATAACATGTCAACAACACAACAACATGTCAACAACACAACATGTCAACAACACAACAACATGTCAACAACACAACATGTCAACAACACAACATGTCAACAACACAACAACATGTCAACAACATAACATGTCAACAACACAACAACATGTCAACAACACAACACGTCAACAACACAACAACTTGTCAACAACACAACATGTCAACAACACAACAACATGTCAACAACACAACATGTCAACAACACAACATGTCAACAACACAACAACATGTCAACAACACAACATGTCAACAACACAACAACATGTCAACAACACAACAACATGTCAACAACACAACAACATGTCAACAACACAACATGTCAACAACACAACAACATGTCAACACCACAACATGTCAACAACACAACAACTTGTCAACAACACAACAACATGTCAACAACACAACAACACGTCAACAACACAACACGTCAACAACACAACACGTCAACAACACAACATGTCAACAACACAACATGTCAACAACACAACACGTCAACAACACAACAACTTGTCAACAACACAACAACATGTCAACAACACAACAACACGTCAACAACACAACAACATGTCAAAAACACAACACGACAACGCAACACGTCAACAACACAACAACATGTCAACACAACAACAACATGTCAACATGTCAACAACATGTCAACAACACGTCAATAACACAACAACATGTCAACAACACAACAACATGTCAACACCACAACAACATGTCAACACCACAACAACATGTCAACACCACAACAACATGTCAACACCACGTCCCGTGTCTAAGGACACGGGACGCTGGGACATGTGTCTAAGGACACGGGACGCTGGGACATGTGTCTAAGGACACGGGACGCTGGGACATGTGTCTAAGGACACGGGACGCTGGGACATGTGTTTAATCTGTTATTCACTGTCGAGGAAAGTGTTGTGATTTTAGACGTTACAAAAGTAAATGGAAATATAGCCGCAAGCGGCAATGATCGGCCCTCGCCACGCAAGAGGAGGCGGGGCTAACACGCCCCAATTTTCCTTTTTCCTTTTCACACATTTTTAGGTTGAGGTTAAACGCCCTGAAGGAGTTCTAGAAGTATAAAGTGTCAACATGTTCACACTGGAATAACATTTATGTCATCGCTACGGCAACGACATCACAATTACGACATGAGTCTGAGCGACGATTTTGATGGAGATGCCATAATTGAATTGTGTGTCAAATTTCGTAAAATGTCTCAAAACTAAACATTAAACCTCCATATAAAACCTGCAGGGGGCGCTGTGGCGCCACATTCATGTATTTCACTTCAAGTAGTTTTAGGGCAAAGAGTTTAACAACTGGTTCTAATTTGAGGCAAACGGCAGAAATGTAAAATGGACATTTCTGAACTTGCAGCTCCAGTTTGAGCCGCTCAGAGACCGTGACAGGGTCAAAGTCATGAAAGAACTTTGGACGTCCCACGCCTCAGCACCATTTTCACCCAATTTCAGCTTTTTAAGGCCGACGCCCTGAGGGGGAGGAGTTTGTGAAAGTACCACGTTTGTAAAAACTCCCGAGTCATGCTTAGCCATTTTTGAACCAATATGGCCGACATTTGGTTGGACGGACGACGTTGCCGTAATAATATTTGTTACTTCTCTTGTCTCCATCTGCCTCTGCGCCAAATGTCATGATTCTACATCAGATTTTATTTTTGTCATTTCCAACCTCTCGATGCATTTTTGGAGCATTTGTGGCTGAAGAGCCAATTATTTCATTCTAGAAAAGAGAAATAGCCAGAATGTAGAGGGGCGTGTCCCGAGGGGCGTGTCCCGAGGGGCGTGTCCCGAGGGGCGTGTCCTGAGGGGCGTGTCCCGAGAAGAAGAAGAATATTCTGATGCAAATATTTTTCAAATATCATAAACTATACATTTTCCTCATGGTGTTTAACTCCGCCCACTTTGTGTTATTGTCCCTCTACAGTCATAATGTTCCATTTTGGCATCACATGTTTATATGAACGGAACATGCAAGAGATGGAACGTGTTCATGAGACACTTAGAGCAAACCAGTGCTTTATTTGGGGATAAAGCGCTCGTCATCTCCATAAAAAGCACTTTTGCACGAGCTCCGCCCGTTTACAACGCTAATGTTCCATTTTTCTACAACTAATGAGTCTGCACGAGGAAGTGGACCAGCGCTTCACACTACATGTGCACTTTCACAGCCGTGCTTCTCACGGCCTTACGGGACTAATGGGACGAATGGGACGAATGGGACGAATGGGACTAATGGGACTAATGGGACTAATGGGACTCTCGCCAGCTTGTGGCGCTCGGGCCTAATTGATATTTTTAGTAATTGCAGTGGTATTTACAGTGCTAGTAGTCGTAGTAGTCGTAGTAGTCGTAGTAGTCGTAGTAGTCGTAGTCGTAGTAGTCGTAGTAGTCGTAGTCGTAGTAGTCGTAGTAGTCGTCGTAGTCGTAGTAGTAGTCGTAGTAGTCGTAATCGTAGTAGTCGTAGTAGTCGTAGTAGTCGTGGTCGTAGTAGTCGTAGTAGTCGTCGTAGTAGTCGTAGTAGTCGTAGTAGTCGTAATCGTAGTAGTCGTAGTAGTCGTAGTAGTCGTAGTAGTCGTGGTCGTAGTAGTCGTAGTAGTCGTAGTAGTCGTAGTAGTCGTAGTAGTCGTAGTCGTCGTAGTCGTCGTCGTAGTCGTCGTAGTAGTCGTAGTAGTCGTAGTAGTAGTAATCGTAGTAGTCGTAGTAGTCGTGGTCGTAGTCGTAGTAGTCGTCGTCGTAGTCGTCGTAGTAGTCGTAGTAGTCGTAGTAGTCGTAGTAGTAGTAATCGTAGTAGTCGTAGTAGTCGTCGTAGTCGTAGTAGTAGTCGTAGTAGTCGTAATCGTAGTAGTCGTAGTAGTCGTAGTAGTCGTAGTCGTAGTAGTCGTAGTAGTCGTAGTCGTAGTAGTCGTAGTAGTCGTCGTAGTCGTAGTAGTAGTCGTAGTAGTCGTAATCGTAGTAGTCGTAGTAGTCGTAGTAGTCGTGGTCGTAGTAGTCGTAGTAGTCGTCGTAGTAGTCGTAGTAGTCGTAGTAGTCGTAATCGTAGTAGTCGTAGTAGTCGTAGTAGTCGTAGTAGTCGTGGTCGTAGTAGTCGTAGTAGTCGTAGTAGTCGTAGTAGTCGTAGTAGTCGTAGTCGTCGTAGTCGTCGTCGTAGTCGTCGTAGTAGTCGTAGTAGTCGTAGTAGTAGTAATCGTAGTAGTCGTAGTAGTCGTGGTCGTAGTCGTAGTCGTAGTAGTCGTCGTAGTAGTCGTAGTAGTCGTAGTAGTAGTAATCGTAGTAGTCGTAGTAGTCGTGGTCGTAGTCGTAGTAGTCGTAGTCGTAGTCGTAGTCGTAGTCGTAGTAGTCGTAGTAGTCGTAATCGTAGTAGTCGTAGTAGTCGTAATCGTAGTAGTCGTAGTAGTCGTGGTCGTAGTAGTCGTAGTCGTAGTCGTAGTCGTAGTAGTCGTAGTAGTCGTAATCGTAGTAGTCGTAGTAGTCGTAGTAGTCGTGGTCGTAGTCGTAGTAGTCGTAGTCGTAGTAGTCGTAATCGTAGTAGTCGTAGTAGTCGTAGTAGTAGTGGTCGTAGTAGTCGTAGTAGTCGTAGTAGTAGTGGTCGTAGTAGTCGTAGTAGTCGTAGTAGTCGTCGTAGTCGTCGTAGTCGTCGTAGTCGTCGTAGTCGTCGTAGTCGTCGTAGTCGTCGTAGTCGTCGTAGTCGTCGTAGTCGTAGTAGTCGTAGTCGTCGTAGTCGTCGTAGTCGTAGTAGTAGTGGTCGTAGTAGTCGTAGTAGTCGTAGTGGTCGTAGTAGTCGTAGTAGTCGTAGTAGTCGTCGTAGTCGTCGTAGTCGTCGTAGTCGTCGTAGTCGTCGTAGTCGTCGTAGTAGTCGTAGTCGTCGTAGTCGTCGTCGTAGTCGTAGTCGTCGTAGTCGTCGTAGTAGTAGTCGTCGTAGTCGTCGTAGTCGTCGTAGTCGTCGTCGTCGTAGTCGTCGTAGTCGTCGTAGTAGTCGTAGTCGTCGTAGTCGTCGTAGTCGTCGTCGTAGTCGTAGTAGTCGTAGTAGTCGTAGTCGTCGTAGTCGTCGTAGTAGTCGTAGTAGTCGTACTAGTCGTACTAGTCGTACTAGTCGTACTAGTCGTAGTAGTCGTAGTAGTCGTAGTAGTCGTAGTAGTCGTAGTCGTCGTAGTCGTAGTCGTAGTCGTAGTCGTAGTCGTAGTAGTCGTAGTAGTCGTAGTGGTCGTAGTAGTCGTAGTAGTCGTCGTAGTCGTCGTAGTCGTCGTAGTCGTCGTAGTCGTCGTAGTCGTAGTAGTCGTAGTAGTCGTAGTAGTCGTAGTAGTCGTAGTCGTAGTCGTCGTAGTCGTAGTAGTCGTAGTCGTAGTCGTCGTAGTCGTAGTAGTCGTCGTAGTCGTAGTAGTCGTAGTAGTCGTAGGCAGTACCTCTCTCCAGAAGACGAAGAGCGTCCCACACACGATGATGAAGGCCGACACCAGGACTTTCACCAGGAGGCTGCGGGTGATGATGCTGTCGCCGAGGTTACGGGGAGGCTTTCTGATGACATCACGATCCACAGGCTCCACCCCCAAACTGCACACACACAAGAACACATCATTCACCAGATCCGGGCCCGACCCCAAGCCCGAGCCGGACCTCCCCACCCTGCTCACCTCCGGCCCCCGCCCGCTCACCTCCGGCCCCCGCCCGCTCACCTCCGGCCCCCGCCCGCTCACCTCCGCCCCGCCCGCTCACCTCCGACTCCCCCCCGCTCACCTCCCCCCCGCTCACCTCTGGGCTGGAGGCCCGTCCATGATGATGTTGATCCACAGGATCTGCATGGCGTTCAGAGGGTTTGGGAAGTTCATCAGAGTCGCCAAAGAGATGAGAGTCAGAGCGGCGATGGAACTATAAAGCAAACAAAGAGATGAGAGTCAGAGCGGTGGGAAACTCCTCCCCCCAACCCCAGGGGGAGGAGTTTCCCCCCTTTTCCTCCACAAAAAGAGTAAAAAAATGGACAATAGATATAATAAAGAAAAAGAGTTGGGAGGTTATCACAGGGGCTTTGAGTGCAGTGGAAACATGCTTTGATGTGAGTGTGTAAAGTTCTACAGTGTGATCTACAGTGTGATCTACAGTGTGATCTACAGTGTGATCTACAGTGTGGCAGTGTGATCTACAGTGTGATCTACAGTGTGATCTACAGTGTGATCTACAGTGTGATCTACAGTGTGATCTACAGTGTGATCTACAGTGTGATCTACAGTGGGTGGAGCCTCACGTGCTGAGCTGGAAGCGCACAAAGTTTGTGATGTTGTTGTAGATTCCTTTGCCCTCCTCGATCGCCGACCTGCAACAGACCAGAATTTAAACAGGTGAACTAAACCCGGACTAAACCCGGACTAAACCCTTGTCTAAACCCGGACTAAACCCGGTCTAAACCAGGTCCAAACCCGGTCCCGGCCTCACAGGATGGTCTGGAAGTCGTCGTCCACCAGGATCATGTCCGCTGCCTCTTTACACACGTCTGTGCCGCTGCGTCCCATGGCAACGCCAATGTCAGCCGCTTTCAGAGCCACTGCATCGTTTACACCGTCACCGGTCATCGCCACGACAGCACCGATGTTCTGCAGAGACTACAGGAGAACATGAGGAGAACATGAGTTAGAACAGAGCAGATGTTCTGCAGAGACTACAGGAGAACATGAGGAGAACATGAGTTAGAACAGAGCAGATGTTCTGCAGAGACTACAGGAGAACATGAGGAGAACATGAGTTAGAACAGAGCAGATGTTCTGCAGAGACTACAGGAGAACATGAGTTAGAACAGAGCAGATGTTCTGCAGAGACTACAGGAGAACATGAGAAGAACATGAGTTAGAACAGAGCAGATGTTCTGCAGAGACTACAGGAGAACATGAGGAGAACATGAGTTAGAACAGAGCAGATGTTCTGCAGAGACTACAGGAGAACATGAGTTAGAACAGAGCAGATGTTCTGCAGAGACTACAGGAGAACATGAGTTAGAACAGAGCCGATGTTCTGCAGAGACTACAGGAGAACATGAGTTAGAACAGAGCAGATGTTCTGCAGAGACTACAGGAGAACATGAGTTAGAACAGAGCAGATGTTCTGCAGAGACTGCTCCTCATGTTCTCCTGTAGTGGCATTTGTTGCTCTTTGAAGACCTAAACCCTCAGACCAGTCCATCAGGTCAGGAACAGGATTTACCTTGACAATCTTGAGTTTGTGTCGGGGACTGGCTCTGTAGAACACTGCGATCTGCACAAACACCACACAGTGAGTCAAATGTACAGCTGAGCAAAGAAACGTGCAGAAGGTCAGACTGACCCGAGACACCATCTGAGAGAGCTGCTGAAGGTCCAGAGCGTCCACCTCATCTCCAGAGAGGCACTGACCGCCTTTAGAGTACAGCCCCAGGCGCCCGGCTGCAGGACACACAGGGGTATGAGCTCGGGTATGAGCTCGGGTGTGGCCCGGGTGTAGTTCGGGTGTGGCTCTGGTGTGGCTCGGGTGTGGCCCGGGTGTAGTTCGGGTGTGGCTCGGGTGTGGCTCGGGTGTGGCTCGGGTGTGGCTCGGGTGTGGCTCGGGTGTAGTTCGGGTGTAGTTCGGGTGTAGTTCGGGTGTGGCTCGGGTGTAGTTCGGGTGTAGTTCGGGTGTAGTTCGGGTGTGGTTCGGGTGTAGTTCGGGTGTGGCTCGGGTGTAGTTCGGGTGTAGTTCGGGTGTAGTTCGGGTGTGGCTCGGGTGTAGTTCAGACCTATAGCGACGGCCGTCTCCTGAGAGTCTCCCGTGATCATCTTCACTGCGACTCCAGACGAGATCAAAGTGGAAACAGCTTCTTTTACTCCTGAACGAGGAGGATCCAACATCCCGACCAGACCCACGAAGGTCAGCGAGGAGAGATCCTGACCCACAGCGAAGGCAAGGACTGAGAGCAGAGAGACCGGGTCAGAACCAGAGAGACCGGGTCAGAACCAGAGAGACCGGGTCAGAACCAGAGAGACCGGGTCAGAACCAGAGAGACCGGGTCAGAACCAGAGAGACCGGGTCAGAACCAGACAACCTTTTGTTAATTACAATATACGAGCGTGTAGACCGCATTATAATGTTGTGATATGAAGTACTACCAAATAAACTGGTCCAGACTGACCTCTGACCTGTGTCCTGTGTCCTGTGATTGACCTCTGACCTGTGACTTGTGACCTACCTGTGTCCTGTGACTGACATCTGACCTGTGTCCTGTGATTGACCTCTGACTGACCTGTGTCCTGTGACTGACCTCTGACTGACCTGAGCCGTGTCCTCTGACTGACCTGAGTCCTGTGACCTCTGACCTGAGTCCTGTGTCCTCTGACTGACCTGAGTCCTGTGACCTCTGACTGACCTGAGTCCTGTGACCTCTGACTGACCTGAGTCCTGTGACCTCTGACTGACCTGTGTCCTGTGACCTCTGACTGACCTGAGTCCTGTGAGTCCTGTGACTGACCTGAGCCGTGTCCTCTGACTGACCTGAGTCCTGTGACCTCTGACTGACCTGAGTCCTGTGACCTCTGACTGACCTGAGTCCTGTGACCTCTGACTGACCTGAGTCCTGTGAGTCCTGTGACTGACCTGAGTCCTGTGACCTCTGACTGACCTGAGTCCTGTGACCTCTGACTGACCTGAGTCCTGTGACCTCTGACTGACCTGAGTCCTGTGACCTCTGACTGACCTGAGTCCTGTGAGTCCTGTGACTGACCTGAGTCCTGTGACCTCTGACTGACCTGAGTCCTGTGAGTCCTGTGACTGACCTGAGTCCTGTGACCTCTGACTGACCTGAGTCCTGTGAGTCCTGTGACTGACCTGAGTCCTGTGACCTCTGACTGACCTGAGTCCTGTGACCTCTGACTGACCTGAGCCGTGTCCTCTGACTGACCTGAGTCCTGTGACCTCTGACTGACCTGTGTCCTGTGACTGACCTGTGTCCTGTGACTGACCTCTGACCTGTGACTGACCTCTGAGTCCAGCTGAGCCCATGTAGCTGATCTGCTGCTGGTAGAGCTCCCTCTGCTGGTGGCTGAGGGGCAGTGTTGCTCCATGACTGTGGTACGAGCTGCAGAAACCAATCACCAGCTCGAACGCTCCTTTGACAAAGTACAGAGCTGCTTTGTCCTAGAACATGGAGAACAAGAGAACGTGAAGAACATGAGAACGTGAAGAACATGAGAACGTGAAGAACATGAGAACGTGAAGAACATGAAGAACATGAGAACGTGAAGAACATGAGAACGTGAAGAACATGAAGAACATGAAGAACATGAGAACGTGAAGAACATGAAGAACATGAAGAACGTGAAGAACAAGAGAACGTGAAGAACATGAGAACGTGAAGAACATGAGAACATGAAGAACATGAGAACATGAAGAACATGAGAACGTGAAGAACGTGAAGAACATGAGAACGTGAAGAACATGAGAACGTGAAGAACATGAGAACGTGAAGAACATGAGAACGTGAAGAACGTGAAGAACGTGGAGAACGTGAAGAACATGAGAACGTGAAGAACATGAGAACGTGAAGAACGTGAAGAACATGAAGAACGTGAAGAACAAGAGAACGTGAAGAACATAAGAACGTGAAGAACATGAGAACGTGAAGAACATGAGAACGTGGAGAACATGAGAACGTGGAGAACATGAGAACGTGGAGAACATGAAGAACATGAAGAACATGAGAACGTGAAGAACATGAGAACATGAGAACATGAGAACGTGGAGAACATGAGAACATGAAGAACATGAGAACATGAGAACGTGAAGAACATGAGAACGTGGAGAACATGAGAACGTGAAGAACATGAGAACGTGAAGAACATGAGAACATGAGAACATGAAGAACATGGAGAACATGAGAACGTGGAGAACATGAAGAACATGAAGAACGTGGAGAACATGAGAACATGGAGAACGTGGAGAACATGAAGAACATGGAGAACATGAGAACATGAAGAACATGAGAACATGAGAACGTGGAGAACATGAAGAACATGAGAACGTGAAGAACGTGGAGAACATGAGAACGATGAGAACGTGAAGAACGTGAAGAACGTGAAGAACGTGGAGAACGTGAAGAACGTGGAGAACATGAAGAACATGAAGAACATGAAGAACATGAGAACATGAGAACGTGAAGAACATGAGAACATGAGAACGTGGAGAACATGAAGAACATGAGAACGTGAAGAACGTGGAGAACATGAGAACGATGAGAACGTGAAGAACGTGAAGAACGTGAAGAACGTGGAGAACATGGAGAACATGGAGAACATGAGAACGTGGAGAACATGAGAACGTGGAGAACATGAGAACGTGGAGAACATGAGAACGTGGAGAACATGAGAACGTGAAGAACGTGGAGAACATGAGAACGTGGAGAACATGAGAACGTGGAGAACATGAGAACGTGAAGAACGTGGAGAACATGAAGAACATGAGAACGTGGAGAACATGAGAACGTGAAGAACGTGAAGAACATGAGAACGTGAAGAACGTGGAGAACATGAGAACGTGGAGAACATGAGAACGTGGAGAACATGAGAACGTGAAGAACATGAGAACGTGAAGAACATGAGAACGTGAAGAACATGAGAAGGTGAAGAACATGAGAAGGTGAAGAACAAGTAGAACATGAAGAACGTGAAGAACATGAGAACGTGGAGAACGTGAAGAACATGAGAACGTGAAGAACATGAACGTGAAGAACATGAACATGAAGAACATGAGAACGTGAAGAACATGAGAACGTGAAGAACAAGAGAACGTTAAGAACATGAGAACGTGAAGAACATGAAGAACATGAGAACGTGAAGAACATGAGAACGTGAAGAACATGAGAACATGAAGAACATGAGAACGTGAAGAACATGAGAACGTGAGAACGTGAGAACATGAGAACGTGAGAACGTGAGAACATGAAGAACATGAGAACGTGAAGAACGTGGAGAACATGAAGAACATGAGAACATGAAGAACATGAGAACGTGAAGAACGTGGAGAACATGAAGAACATGAGAACATGAAGAACATGAGAACGTGAAGAACGTGGAGAACATGAAGAACATGAAGAACATGAGAACGTGAAGAACATGAGAACGTGAAGAACATGAGAACATGAAGAACATGAGAACGTGGAGAACATGAGAACGTGAAGAACGTGGAGAACATGAAGAACATGAGAACGTGGAGAACATGAGAACGTGAAGAACGTGGAAAACATGAGAACGTGGAGAACATGAGAACGTGAAGAACGTGAAGAACGTGGAGAACATGAAGAACATGGAGAACATGGAGAACATGAGAACGTGGAGAACATGAGAACGTGAAGAACATGAGAACGTGGAGAACATGAGAACGTGGAGAACATGAGAACGTGGAGAACATGAGAACGTGAAGAACGTGGAGAACATGAAGAACATGAGAACGTGGAGAACATGAGAACGTGAAGAACATGAAGAACGTGGAGAACGTGAAGAACATGAGAACGTGAAGAACATGAGAACGTGAAGAACGTGAAGAACAAGAGAACGTGAAGAACATGAGAAGGTGAAGAACATGAGAACGTGAAGAACATGAAGAACATGAGAACATGAAGAACATGAGAACGTCGAGAACGTGGAGAACATGAACATGAGAACATGAGAACAAGAAGAACATGAGAACGTGAAGAACGTGGAGAACATGAAGAACATGAAGAACATGAGAACATGAAGAACATGAGAACGTGGAGAACATGAGAACATGAAGAACATGAGAACATGAGAACGTGGAGAACGTGGAGAACATGAGAACATGAGAACGTGGAGAACATGAGAACGTGAAGAACATGAGAACGTGAAGAACGTGGAGAACATGAGAACGTGGAGAACATGAGAACGTGGAGAACATGAGAACATGAAGAACATGAGAACATGAAGAACATGAGAACATTGAGAACGTCGAGAACGTGGAGAACATGAACATGAGAACATGAGAACAAGAAGAACATGAGAACGTGAAGAACGTGGAGAACATGAAGAACATGTAGAACATGAGAACGTGAAGAACATGAGAACATGAAGAACATGAGAACGTGGAGAACATGAGAACATGAAGAACATGAGAACATGAGAACGTGGAGAACATGAGAACATGAAGAACGTGGAGAACATGAGAACGTGAAGAACATGAGAACGTGAAGAACGTGGAGAACATGAGAACGTGGAGAACATGAGAACGTGGAGAACATGAGAACGTGAAGAACGTGGAGAACATGAAGAACATGAGAACGTGGAGAACGTGAAGAACGTGGAGAACATGAGAACGTGGAGAACATGAGAACGTGGAGAACATGAGAACGTGAAGAACGTGGAGAACATGAAGAACATGAGAACGTGGAGAACATGAGAACGTGAAGAACATGAAGAACATGAGAAGGTGAAGAACGTGGAGAACATGAAGAACGTGAAGAACATGAGAACGTGGAGAACGTGAAGAACATGAGAACGTGAAGAACATGAGAACGTGAAGAACATGAAGAACATGAGAACGTGAAGAACATGAAGAACATGAGAACGTGAAGAACAAGAGAACGTTAAGAACATGAGAACGTGAAGAACGTGAAGAACAAGAGAACGTGAAGAACATAAGGTGAAGAACATGAGAAGGTGAAGAACATGAGAAGGTGAAGAACATGAACATGAGAACGCGAGAACGTGAAGAACAAGAGAACGTGAAGAACAAGAGAACGTGGAGAACATGAGAACGTGGAGAACATGAGAACGTGGAGAACATGAGAACGTGGAGAACATGAGAACGTGAAGAACGTGAAGAACGTGAAGAACATGAGAACGTGAAGAACATGAGAACGTGAAGAACATGAGAACGTGAAGAACAAGAGAACGTGGAGAACATGAGAACGTGGAGAACATGAGAACGTGGAGAACATGAGAACGTGGAGAACATGAGAACGTGAAGAACGTGAAGAACGTGAAGAACGTGAAGAACGTGAAGAACATGAGAACGTGAAGAACATGAGAACGTGAAGAACATGAGAACGTGAAGAACATGAGAACGTGAAGAACATGAGAACGTGGAGAACAAGAGAACGTGAAGAACAAGAGAACGTGAAGAACATGAGAACGTGAAGAACATGAGAACGTGAAGAACATGAGAACGTGGAGAACGTGAAGAACATGAGAACGTGAAGAACATGAAGAACGTGAAGAACATGAAGAACATGAAGAACATGAGAACGTGAAGAACGTGGAGAACATGAAGAACATGAAGAACATGAGAACATGAAGAACATGAGAACGTGAGAACATGAAGAACATGAGAACGTGGAGAACATGAGAACATGAGAACGTGGAGAACATGAGAACATGAAGAACATGAGAACATGAGAACGTGGAGAACATGAGAACATGAGAACGTGGATAACATGAGAACGTGAAGAACGTGGAGAACATGAGAACGTGGAGAACATGAGAACGTGAAGAACGTGAAGAACGTGGAGAACATGAAGAACATGAAGAACATGGAGAACATGAGAACGTGGAGAACATGAGAACGTGAAGAACGTGGAGAACATGAGAACGTGGAGAACGTGGAGAACATGAGAACGTGGAGAACGTGGAGAACATGAGAACGTGGAGAACATGAGAACGTGGAGAACATGAGAACGTGAAGAACGTGGAGAACATGAAGAACATGAGAACGTGGAGAACATGAGAACATGAAGAACATGAGAACGTGAAGAACATGAGAAGGTGAAGAACATGAGAACGTGAAGAACATGGAGAACAAGAGAACGTGAAGAACATGAGAAGGTGAAGAACATGAACATGAGAACGCGAGAACGTGAAGAACAAGAGAACGTGAAGAACAAGAGAACGTGGAGAACATGAGAACGTGGAGAACATGAGAACGTGGAGAACATGAGAACGTGGAGAACATGAGAACGTGAAGAACGTGAAGAACGTGAAGAACATGAGAACGTGAAGAACATGAGAACGTGAAGAACATGAGAACGTGAAGAACATGAGAACGTGGAGAACATGAGAACGTGGAGAACAAGAGAACGTGAAGAACAAGAGAACGTGAAGAACATGAGAACGTGAAGAACATGAGAACGTGAAGAACATGAGAACGTGGAGAACGTGAAGAACATGAGAACGTGAAGAACATGAAGAACGTGAAGAACATGAAGAACATGAAGAACATGAGAACGTGAAGAACGTGGAGAACATGAAGAACATGAAGAACATGAGAACATGAAGAACATGAGAACGTGAGAACATGAAAACGTGGAGAACATGAGAACGTGGAGAACATGAGAACATGAAGAACATGAGAACATGAGAACGTGGAGAACATGAGAACATGAGAACGTGGATAACATGAGAACGTGAAGAACGTGGAGAACATGAGAACGTGGAGAACATGAGAACGTGAAGAACGTGGAGAACATGAAGAACATGAAGAACATGAAGAACATGGAGAACATGAGGAACGTGGAGAACATGAGAACGTGAAGAACGTGGAGAACATGAGAACGTGGAGAACGTGGAGAACATGAGAACGTGGAGAACGTGGAGAACATGAGAACGTGGAGAACATGAGAACGTGGATAACATGAGAACGTGAAGAACGTGGAGAACATGAGAACGTGGAGAACATGAGAACGTGAAGAACGTGAAGAACGTGGAGAACATGAAGAACATGAAGAACATGAAGAACATGAAGAACATGGAGAACATGAGAACGTGGAGAACATGAGAACGTGGAGAACATGAGAACGTGAAGAACATGAGAACGTGAAGAACGTGGAGAACATGAGAACGTGGAGAACGTGGAGAACATGAGAACGTGGAGAACGTGGAGAACATGAGAACGTGGAGAACATGAGAACGTGGAGAACATGAGAACGTGAAGAACGTGGAGAACATGAAGAACATGAGAACGTGGAGAACATGAGAACATGAAGAACATGAGAACGTGAAGAACATGAGAAGGTGAAGAACATGAGAACGTGAAGAACATGGAGAACAAGAGAACGTGAAGAACATGAGAAGGTGAAGAACATGAAGAACATGAGAACGCGAGAACGTGAAGAACATGAGAACGTGAAGAACATGAGAACGTGGAGAACATGAGAACGTGAAGAACATGAGAACGTGGAGAACATGAGAACGTAGAGAACGTGGAGAACATGAGAACGTGAAGAACGTGGAGAACGTGAAGAACGTGAAGAACGTGAAGAACATGAAGAACGTGAAGAACATGAGAACGTGAAGAACATGAGAACGTGAAGAACATGAGAACGTGAAGAACATGAGAACGTGAAGAACATGAGAACGTGAAGAACGTGAAGAACATGAGAACGTGAAGAACATGAGAACGTGAAAAACATGAGAACGTGAAGAACGTGAAGAACATGAGAACGTGGAGAACGTGCAGAACAGGAGAACGTGCAGAACAGGAGAACGTGCAGAACAGGAGAACGTGAAAAACAGGAGAACGTGAAAAACAGGAGAACATCAGAAGCAGCTTTCACCTGCTGCGTGCGGTGAACACAGCGCACGGCCATCCACTTCTGCTCCGACGAGAAAGGAACCTCCTCCACACGAACGTACTCCTGCTGCAGAGACTCCAGACCCATCTGGGGACGGGATGGGGGGGAACGAGAAGGGAGGGGAACGGGACGGGGGAACGAGAAGGGAAGGGAACAGGACGGGGGAACGAGAGGTAGGGGAACGGGACGTGGGGGAACGAGAGGGAGGGGAACGAGAGGGAGGGGAACGGGACGTGGGGGAACGAGAGGGAGGGGAACGGGACGGGGGAACGAGAAGGGAGGGGAACGGGACGTGGGGGAACGAGAGGGAGGGGAACGAGAGGGAGGGGAACGAGAGGGAGGGGAACGGGACGTGGGGGAACGAGAGGGAGGGGAACGGGACGTGGGGGAACGAGAGGGAGGGGAACGGGACGGGGGAACGAGAAGGGAAGGGAACGGGACGGGGGAACGAGAGGTAGGGGAACGGGACGTGGGGGAACGAGAGGGAGGGGAACGAGAGGGAGGGGAACGGGACGTGGGGGAACGAGAGGGAGGGGAACGGGACGTGGGGGAACGAGAGGGAGGGGAACGGGACGTGGGGGAACGAGAGGGAGGGGAACGGGACGTGGGGGAACGAGAGGGAGGGGAACGGGACGGGGGAACGAGAAGGGAAGGGAACGGGACGGGGGAACGAGAGGTAGGGGAACGAGAGGGAGGGGAACGGGACGTGGGGGAACGAGAGGGAGGGGAACGGGACGGGGGGGAACGAGAAGGGAGGGGAACGGGACGGGGGAACGAGAAGGGAGGGGAACGGGACGTGGGGGAACGAGAGGGAGGGGAACGGGACGTGGGGGAACGAGAGGGAGGGGAACGGGACGTGGGGGAACGAGAGGGAGGGGAACGGGACGGGGGAACGAGAAGGGAAGGGAACGGGACGGGGGAACGAGAGGTAGGGGAACGGGACGTGGGGGAACGAGAGGGAGGGGAACGAGAGGGAGGGGAACGGGACGTGGGGGAACGAGAGGGAGGGGAACGGGACGGGGGAACGAGAAGGGAGGGGAACGGGACGTGGGGGAACGAGAGGGAGGGGAACGGGACGTGGGGGAACGAGAGGGAGGGGAACGAGAGGGAGGGGAACGGGACGTGGGGGAACGAGAGGGAGGGGAACGGGACGTGGGGGAACGAGAGGGAGGGGAACGGGACGGGGGAACGAGAAGGGAAGGGAACGGGACGGGGGAACGAGAGGTAGGGGAACGGGACGTGGGGGAACGAGAGGGAGGGGAACGAGAGGGAGGGGAACGGGACGTGGGGGAACGAGAGGGAGGGGAACGGGACGTGGGGGAACGAGAGGGAGGGGAACGGGACGTGGGGGAACGAGAGGGAGGGGAACGGGACGTGGGGGAACGAGAGGGAGGGGAACGGGACGGGGGAACGAGAAGGGAAGGGAACGGGACGGGGGAACGAGAGGTAGGGGAACGAGAGGGAGGGGAACGGGACGTGGGGGAACGAGAGGGAGGGGAACGGGACGTGGGGGAACGAGAAGGGAGGGGAACGGGACGGGGGAACGAGAAGGGAGGGGAACGGGACGGGGGAACGAGAAGGGAGGGGAACGGGACGTGGGGGAACGAGAGGGAGGGGAACGAGAAGGGAAGGGAACGGGACGGGGGAACGAGAGGTAGGGGAACGGGACGTGGGGGAACGAGAGGGAGGGGAACGAGAGGGAGGGGAACGGGAGGGAGGGGAACGGGACGTGGGGGAACGAGAAGGGAGGGGAACGGGACGGGGGAACGAGAGGGAGGGGAACGGGACGTGGGGGAACGAGAGGGGAGGGGAACGAGAAGGGAGGGGAACGAGAGGGAGGGGAACGGGACGTGGGGGAACGAGAGGGGAGGGGAACGGGACGTGGGGGAACGAGAGGGGAGGGGAACGGGACGTGGGGGAACGAGAGGGAGGGGAACGAGAGGGAGGGGAACGGGACGTGGGGGAACGAGAAGGGAGGGGAACGGGACGGGGGAACGAGAAGGGAGGGGAACGGGACGGGGGAACGAGAAGGGAGGGGAACGGGACGTGGGGGAACGAGAGGGAGGGGAACGAGAAGGGAAGGGAACGGGACGGGGGAACGAGAGGTAGGGGAACGGGACGTGGGGGAACGAGAGGGAGGGGAACGAGAGGGAGGGGAACGGGACGTGGGGGAACGAGAGGGAGGGGAACGGGACGTGGGGGAACGAGAAGGGAAGGGAACGGGACGGGGGAACGAGAGGTAGGGGAACGGGACGTGGGGGAACGAGAGGGAGGGGAACGGGACGTGGGGGAACGAGAGGGGAGGGGAACGGGACGTGGGGGAACGAGAGGGAGGGGAACGAGAGGGAGGGGAACGGGACGTGGGGGAACGAGAGGGAGGGGAACGGGACGTGGGGGAACGAGAGGGAGGGGAACGGGACGTGGGGGAACGAGAGGGAGGGGAACGGGACGTGGGGGAACGAGAGGGAGGGGAACGGGACGGGGGAACGAGAAGGGAAGGGAACGGGACGGGGGAACGAGAGGTAGGGGAACGAGAGGGAGGGGAACGGGACGTGGGGGAACGAGAGGGAGGGGAACGGGACGGGGGGGAACGAGAAGGGAGGGGAACGGGACGGGGGAACGAGAAGGGAGGGGAACGGGACGTGGGGGAACGAGAGGGAGGGGAACGGGACGTGGGGGAACGAGAGGGAGGGGAACGGGACGTGGGGGAACGAGAGGGGAAGGGAACGGGACGGGGGAACGAGAGGTAGGGGAACGGGACGTGGGGGAACGAGAGGGAGGGGAACGAGAGGGAGGGGAACGGGACGTGGGGGAACGAGAGGGAGGGGAACGGGACGTGGGGGAACGAGAGGGAGGGGAACGGGACGTGGGGGAACGAGAGGGAGGGGAACGAGAGGGAGGGGAACGAGAGGGAGGGGAACGAGAGGGAGGGGAACGGGACGTGGGGGAACGAGAAGGGAAGGGAACGGGACGGGGGAACGAGAGGTAGGGGAACGGGACGTGGGGGAACGAGAGGGAGGGGAACGGGACGTGGGGGAACGAGAGGGGAGGGGAACGGGACGTGGGGGAACGAGAGGGAGGGGAACGAGAGGGAGGGGAACGGGACGTGGGGGAACGAGAAGGGAGGGGAACGGGACGGGGGAACGAGAAGGGAGGGGAACGGGACGGGGGAACGAGAAGGGAGGGGAACGGGACGTGGGGGAACGAGAGGGAGGGGAACGAGAAGGGAAGGGAACGGGACGGGGGAACGAGAGGTAGGGGAACGGGACGTGGGGGAACGAGAGGGAGGGGAACGAGAGGGAGGGGAACGGGACGTGGGGGAACGAGAGGGAGGGGAACGGGACGTGGGGGAACGAGAAGGGAGGGGAACGGGACGGGGGAACGAGAGGGAGGGGAACGGGACGTGGGGGAACGAGAGGGGAGGGGAACGGGACGTGGGGGAACGAGAAGGGAGGGGAACGAGAGGGAGGGGAACGGGACGTGGGGGAACGAGAGGGGAGGGGAACGGGACGTGGGGGAACGAGAGGGGAGGGGAACGGGACGTGGGGGAACGAGAGGGAGGGGAACGAGAGGGAGGGGAACGGGACGTGGGGGAACGAGAAGGGAGGGGAACGGGACGGGGGAACGAGAAGGGAGGGGAACGGGACGGGGGAACGAGAAGGGAGGGGAACGGGACGTGGGGGAACGAGAGGGAGGGGAACGAGAAGGGAAGGGAACGGGACGGGGGAACGAGAGGTAGGGGAACGGGACGTGGGGGAACGAGAGGGAGGGGAACGAGAGGGAGGGGAACGGGACGTGGGGGAACGAGAGGGAGGGGAACGGGACGTGGGGGAACGAGAAGGGAAGGGAACGGGACGGGGGAACGAGAGGTAGGGGAACGGGACGTGGGGGAACGAGAGGGAGGGGAACGGGACGTGGGGGAACGAGAGGGGAGGGGAACGGGACGTGGGGGAACGAGAGGGAGGGGAACGAGAGGGAGGGGAACGGGACGTGGGGGAACGAGAAGGGAGGGGAACGGGACGGGGGAACGAGAAGGGAGGGGAACGGGACGGGGGAACGAGAAGGGAGGGGAACGGGACGTGGGGGAACGAGAGGGAGGGGAACGAGAAGGGAAGGGAACGGGACGGGGGAACGAGAGGTAGGGGAACGGGACGTGGGGGAACGAGAGGGAGGGGAACGAGAGGGAGGGGAACGGGACGTGGGGGAACGAGAGGGAGGGGAACGGGACGTGGGGGAACGAGAAGGGAGGGGAACGGGACGTGGGGGAACGAGAGGGGAGGGGAACGGGACGTGGGGGAACGAGAAGGGAGGGGAACGAGAGGGAGGGGAACGGGACGTGGGGGAACGAGAGGGGAGGGGAACGGGACGTGGGGGAACGAGAGGGGAGGGGAACGGGACGTGGGGGAACGAGAGGGAGGGGAACGAGAGGGAGGGGAACGGGACGTGGGGGAACGAGAAGGGAGGGGAACGGGACGGGGGAACGAGAAGGGAGGGGAATGGGACGGGGGAACGAGAAGGGAGGGGAACGGGACGTGGGGGAACGAGAGGGAGGGGAACGAGAAGGGAAGGGAACGGGACGGGGGAACGAGAGGTAGGGGAACGGGACGTGGGGGAACGAGAGGGAGGGGAACGAGAGGGAGGGGAACGGGACGTGGGGGAACGAGAGGGAGGGGAACGGGACGTGGGGGAACGAGAAGGGAGGGGAACGAGAGGGAGGGGAACGGGACGTGGGGGAACGAGAGGGGAGGGGAACGGGACGTGGGGGAACGAGAGGGGAGGGGAACGGGACGTGGGGGAACGAGAGGGAGGGGAACGAGAGGGAGGGGAACGGGACGTGGGGGAACGAGAAGGGAGGGGAACGGGACGGGGGAACGAGAAGGGAGGGGAACGGGACGGGGGAACGAGAAGGGAGGGGAACGGGACGTGGGGGAACGAGAGGGAGGGGAACGAGAAGGGAAGGGAACGGGACGGGGGAACGAGAGGTAGGGGAACGGGACGTGGGGGAACGAGAGGGAGGGGAACGAGAGGGAGGGGAACGGGACGTGGGGGAACGAGAGGGAGGGGAACGGGACGTGGGGGAACGAGAAGGGAAGGGAACGGGACGGGGGAACGAGAGGTAGGGGAACGGGACGTGGGGGAACGAGAGGGAGGGGAACGGGACGTGGGGGAACGAGAGGGGAGGGGAACGGGACGTGGGGGAACGAGAGGGAGGGGAACGGGACGGGGGAACGAGAAGGGAGGGGAACGGGACGTGGGGGAACGAGAAAGAGGAACGTGAGGGTTAACCCAATCCATCTTCCCCGTCCCGTCTCCCCTCCTTCGTCCCACCTCTCACCTTCATGGCCAGAGCAATGAGAGCGCCCTCTGTAGGTCGTCCCAGAAGAGTGTGGCTCCTGATCACAGAGTCGTTACACACACAGCCGACCTGAAACACACACACACCAGCAGGGGGCGTCACACACTCTTTAAAGCCCTGCTGTGGAACATTCTGAAGGTCACAGTGGGTTTACCTCGATGATCTTGGACACAGAGGAACAAGAGAAACCGTGGATCACTTCTCCGTCCAGAACCACCTGACCAGCTCCATTATAACCCACACCTGAGACCTGCAGGACAGAGACAAGACCAGGACTGAGACCAGGACTGAGACCAGGACTGAGACCAGGACTGAGACCAGGACTGAGACCAGGACTGAGACCAGGACTGAGACCAGGTCTAAACCAGGACTGAGACCAGGACTGAGACCAGGACTGAGACCAGGACTAAACCAGGACTGAGACCAGGACTGAGACCAGGACTGAGACCAGGACTGAGAACAGGACTAAACCAGGACTAAACCAGGACTGAGACCAGGACTGAGACCAGGACTGAGACCAGGACTGAGACCAGGACTGAGACCAGGACTGAGACCAGGTCTAAACCAGGACTGAGACCAGGACTGAGACCAGGACTGAGACCAGGACTGAGACCAGGACTGAGACCAGGTCTAAACCAGGACTGAGACCAGGACTGAGACCAGGACTGAGACCAGGACTGAGACCAGGTCTAAACCGGGTCTAAACCGGGTCTAAACCAGGACTGAGACCAGGACTGAGACCAGGTCTAAACCAGGTCTAAACCAGGACTGAGACCAGGACTGAGACCAGGACTGAGACCGGGTCCAAACCAGGACTGAGACCGGGTCCAAACCAGGACTGAGACCGGGTCTAAACCAGGTCTAAACCAGGACTGAGACCAGGTCTAAACCAGGACTGAGACCAGGACTGAGACCAGGACTGAGACCAGGACTGAGACCAGGACTGAGACCAGGTCCAAACCAGGACTGAGACCGGGTCTAAACCAGGTCTAAACCAGGTCTAAACCAGGACTAAACCAGGACTAAACCAGGACTAAACCAGGTCTAAGACCAGGACTAAACCAGGACTAAACCAGGTCCAAACCAGGTCTAAACCAGGTCTAAACCAAGTCTAAAGCAGGACTAAACCAGGTCCAAACCAGGTCCAAACCAGGTCTAAACCAGGTCTAAACCAGGTCTAAACCAGGTCTAAACCAGGACTAAACCAGGACTAAACCAGGTCTAAACCAGGTCTAAACCAGGTCTAAACCAGGTCTAAACCAGGTCTAAACCAGGTCTAAACCAGGACTAAACCAGGACTAAACCAGGTCTAAACCAGGACTAAACCAGGACTAAACCAGGACTAAACCAGGACTAAACCAGGACTAAACCAGCTCTAAACCAGGACTAAACCAGGACCAAACCAGGACTAAACCAGGTCTAAACCAGGACTAAACCAGGACTAAACCAGGACTAAACCAGGACTAAACCAGGTCTAAACCAGGACTAAACCAGGTCTAAACCAGGACTAAACCAGGTCTAAACCAGGACTAAACCAGGTCTAAACCAGGTCTAAACCAGGACTAAACCAGGTCTAAACCAGGACTAAACCAGGTCTAAACCAGGACTAAACCAGGTCTAAACCAGGTCTAAACCAGGACTAAACCAGGACTAAACCAGGTCTAAACCAGGTCTAAACCAGGTCTAAACCAGGACTAAACCAGGACTAAACCAGGACCAAACCAGGACCAAACCAGGTCTAAACCAGGACTAAACCAGGTCTAAACCAGGTCTAAACCAGGACTAAACCAGGACTAAACCAGGTCTAAACCAGGACTAAACCAGGTCTAAACCAGGTCTAAACCAGGACTTAACCAGGTCTAAACCAGGTCTAAACCAGGTCTAAACCAGGACTAAACCAGGACTAAACCAGGACTAAACCAGGTCTAAACCAGGACTAAACCAGGTCTAAACCAGGACTAAACCAGGTCTAAACCAGGTCTAAACCAGGTCTAAACCAGGACTAAACCAGGACTAAACCAGGACTAAACCAGGTCTAAACCAGGTCTAAACCAGGTCTAAACCAGGACTAAACCAGGACTAAACCAGGACTAAACCAGGTCTAAACCAGGACTAAACCAGGACTAAACCAGGACTAAACCAGGACTAAACCAGGACTAAACCAGGTCTAAACCAGGACTAAACCAGGTCTAAACCAGGACTAAACCAGGTCTAAACCAGGTCTAAACCAGGACTAAACCAGGTCTAAACCAGGACTAAACCAGGTCTAAACCAGGTCTAAACCAGGACTAAACCAGGACTAAACCAGGACTAAACCAGGACTAAACCAGCTCTAAACCAGGACTAAACCAGGACTAAACCAGGACTAAACCAGGACTAAACCAGGACTAAACCAGCTCTAAACCAGGACTAAACCAGGACTAAACCAGGACTAAACCAGGACTCACCTCTGCGTGGAGTCCATCTGAAGTGAAGATCTGAGTCACCGTCATCTCGTTTTTGGTCAGAGTCCCAGTTTTATCCGAACAAATCACGTTACAGCAGCCTGAAACACAAGAGTCAGATGCCCTCCCGCTGTGTCAGACTGCCTCAGATGCCCTCCCGCTGTGTCAGACTGCCTCAGATGCCCTCCCGCTGTGTAAATACTCACTCAGCGTCTCGACTATGGGTAGTTTTTTGACGATGGCTCTCTTCTTCACCATCCTCATGACGCCCAGGGCCAAAGTGACCGTCACCACGATGGGGAGGCCCTCAGGGATCGCTGCCACCGCCAGACTGGCACAGAGGGTCAAACACACAGAGGGTCAAACACACAGAGGGTCAAACACACAGAGGGTCAAACACACAGAGGGTCAAACACACAGAGGGTCAAACACACAGAGGGTCAAACACACAGAGGGTCAAACACACAGAGGGTCAAACACACAGAGGGTCAAACACACAGAGGGTCAAACACACAGAGGGTCAAACACAAAGGGAAACTGTGAGTCTCCTCTTCACATGTGATACTGACCTGACTCCGATGGTGAACATGTCCAAGGTCTTCTTCCCCTGCAACCAGCCCACCAGCATGATGACCCCTGCAACAGACGAGACGTGAGAGAGACCCCTGCAACAGACGAGACGCGAGAGAGACCCCTGCAACAGACGAGACGCGAGAGAGACCCCTGCAACAGACGAGACGCGAGAGAGACCCCTGCAACAGACGAGACGCGAGAGAGACCCCTGCAACAGACGAGACGCGAGAGAGACCCCTGCAACAGACGAGACGCGAGAGAGACCCCTGCAACAGACGAGACGCGAGAGAGACCCCTGCAACAGACGAGACGCGAGAGAGACCCCTGCAACAGACGAGACGCGAGAGAGACCCCTGCAACAGACGAGACGCGAGAGAGACCCCTGCAACAGACGAGACGCGAGAGAGACCCCTGCAACAGACGAGACGCGAGAGAGACCCCTGCAACAGACGAGACGCGAGAGAGACCCCTGCAACAGACGAGACGCGAGAGAGACCCCTGCAACAGACGAGACGCGAGAGAGACCCCTGCAACAGACGAGACGCGAGAGAGACCCCTGCAACAGACGAGACGCGAGAGAGACCCCTGCAACAGACGAGACGCGAGAGAGACCCCTGCAACAGACGAGACGCGAGAGAGACCCCTGCAACAGACGAGACGCGAGAGAGACCCCTGCAACAGACGAGACGCGAGAGAGACCCCTGCAACAGACGAGACGCGAGAGAGACCCCTGCAACAGACGAGACGCGAGAGAGACCCCTGCAACAGACGAGACGCGAGAGAGACCCCTGCAACAGACGAGACGCGAGAGAGACCCCTGCAACAGACGAGACGCGAGAGAGACCCCTGCAACAGACGAGACGCGAGAGAGACCCCTGCAACAGACGAGACGCGAGAGAGACCCCTGCAACAGACGAGACGCGAGAGAGACCCCTGCAACAGACGAGACGCGAGAGAGACCCCTGCAACAGACGAGACGCGAGAGAGACCCCTGCAACAGACGAGACGCGAGAGAGACCCCTGCAACAGACGAGACGCGAGAGAGACCCCTGCAACAGACGAGACGCGAGAGAGACCCCTGCAACAGACGAGACGCGAGAGAGACCCCTGCAACAGACGAGACGCGAGAGAGACCCCTGCAACAGACGAGACGCGAGAGAGACCCCTGCAACAGACGAGACGCGAGAGAGACCCCTGCAACAGACGAGACGCGAGAGAGACCCCTGCAACAGACGAGACGCGAGAGAGACCCCTGCAACAGACGAGACGCGAGAGAGACCCCTGCAACAGACGAGACGCGAGAGAGACCCCTGCAACAGACGAGACGCGAGAGAGACCCCTGCAACAGACGAGACGCGAGAGAGACCCCTGCAACAGACGAGACGCGAGAGAGACCCCTGCAACAGACGAGACGCGAGAGAGACCCCTGCAACAGACGAGACGCGAGAGAGACCCCTGCAACAGACGAGACGCGAGAGAGACCCCTGCAACAGACGAGACGCGAGAGAGACCCCTGCAACAGACGAGACGCGAGAGAGACCCCTGCAACAGACGAGACGCGAGAGAGACCCCTGCAACAGACGAGACGCGAGAGAGACCCCTGCAACAGACGAGACGCGAGAGAGACCCCTGCAACAGACGAGACGCGAGAGAGACCCCTGCAACAGACGAGACGCGAGAGAGACCCCTGCAACAGACGAGACGCGAGAGAGACCCCTGCAACAGACGAGACGCGAGAGAGACCCCTGCAACAGACGAGACGCGAGAGAGACCCCTGCAACAGACGAGACGCGAGAGAGACCCCTGCAACAGACGAGACGCGAGAGAGACCCCTGCAACAGACGAGACGCGAGAGAGACCCCTGCAACAGACGAGACGCGAGAGAGACCCCTGCAACAGACGAGACGCGAGAGAGACCCCTGCAACAGACGAGACGCGAGAGAGACCCCTGCAACAGACGAGACGCGAGAGAGACCCCTGCAACAGACGAGACGCGAGAGAGACCCCTGCAACAGACGAGACGCGAGAGAGACCCCTGCAACAGACGCGAGAGAGACCCCTGCAACAGACGAGACGCGAGAGAGACCCCTGCAACAGACGAGACGCGAGAGAGACCCCTGCAACAGACGCGAGAGAGACCCCTGCAACAGACGAGACGCGAGAGAGACCCCTGCAACAGACGAGACGCGAGAGAGACCCCTGCAACAGACGAGACGCGAGAGAGACGCCTGCAACAGACGAGACGCGAGAGAGACCCCTGCAACAGACGAGACGCGAGAGAGACCCCTGCAACAGACGAGACGCGAGAGAGACCCCTGCAACAGACGAGACGCGAGAGAGACCCCTGCAACAGACGAGACGCGAGAGAGACCCCTGCAACAGACGAGACGCGAGAGAGACCCCTGCAACAGACGAGACGCGAGAGAGACCCCTGCAACAGACGAGACGCGAGAGAGACCCCTGCAACAGACGAGACGCGAGAGAGACCCCTGCAACAGACGAGACGCGAGAGAGACCCCTGCAACAGACGAGACGCGAGAGAGACCCCTGCAACAGACGAGACGCGAGAGAGACGCCTGCAACAGACGAGACGCGAGAGAGACCCCTGCAACAGACGAGACGCAAGAGAGACCCCTGCAACAGACGAGACGCGAGAGAGACCCCTGCAACAGACGAGACGCGAGAGAGACCCCTGCAACAGACGAGACGCGAGAGAGACCCCTGCAACAGACGAGACGCGAGAGAGACCCCTGCAACAGACGAGACGCGAGAGAGACCCCTGCAACAGACGAGACGCGAGAGAGACCCCTGCAACAGACGAGACGCGAGAGAGACCCCTGCAACAGACGAGACGCGAGAGAGACCCCTGCAACAGACGAGACGCGAGAGAGACCCCTGCAACAGACGAGACGCGAGAGAGACCCCTGCAACAGACGAGACGCGAGAGAGACCCCTGCAACAGACGAGACGCGAGAGAGACCCCTAGAGGACACTCTGAGGAGTTAAACACTGACCAATTATGCCGAAGGAGTAGAGCGACAGCTGCTTCCCCAGAAGGTCCATGCTCTTCTGCAGAGGAGTCTTAGGAGCCTGGACACAGCACAGGGTCAGAGGTCAGAGGTCACAGGGTCAGAGGTCACAGGGTCAGAGGTCATGAGTTTTGAGTGCTCAGGTCTTACCTCTTCCGCCTGCATCATCTTAAACACTTCTCCAAACTCTGAGTTCTCTCCTGTGCCGATCACGATGCCCTGCACATGACAGACACACACAAGACACACACACACCAGACACACCACACAAGACACACACACACCAGACACACACACACCAGACACACACACACCAGACACACACACACCAGACACACACACACCAGACACACACACACCAGACACAGACACACCAGACACACACACACCAGACACACACACACCAGACACACACACACCAGACACACACACACCAGACACAGACACACCAGACACACACACACCAGACACACACACACCAGACACACACACACCAGACACACACACACCAGACACACACACACCAGACACAGACACACCAGACACACACACACCAGACACACACACACCAGACACACACACACCAGACACACACACACCAGACACACACACACCAGACACACACACACCAGACACACACACACCAGACACACACACACCAGACACACACACACCAGACACACACACACCAGACACACACACACCAGACACACACACACCAGACACACACACACCAGACACACACACACCAGACACACACACACCAGACACACACACACCAGACACAGACACACCAGACACACACACCAGACACACACACACCAGACACACACACACCAGACACACACACACCAGACACACACACACCAGACACACACACACCAGACACAGACACACGAGACACAGACACACCAGACACACACACACCAGACACACACACACCAGACACACACACACCAGACACAGACACACGAGACACAGACACACCAGACACACACACACCAGACACACACACACCAGACACACACACACACCAGACACACACACACCAGACACACACACACCAGACACACACACACCAGACACACACACACCAGATACACACACACCAGACACAGACACACGAGACACAGACACACCAGACACACACACACCAGACACACACACACCAGACACACACACACCAGACACACACACACACACACACACACCAGACACACACACACCAGACACACACACACCAGACACACACACACCAGACACACACACACCAGACACACACACACCAGACACACACACACCATTAAAGCCTCACTCTAGAACACAGTATTAAAGCTCGTCTCTGGAACATTAAAGCTTTTCTCTAGAACACTGTATTAAAGCTCGTCTCTGGAACATTAAAGCTTTTCTCTAGAACACAGTATTAAAGCTCGTCTCTGGAACATTAAAGCTCTTCTCTAGAACACAGTATTAAAGCTCGTCTCTGGAACATTAAAGCTTTTCTCTAGAACACAGTATTAAAGCTCGTCTCTGGAACATTAAAGCTCTTCTCTAGAACACAGTATTAAAGCTCGTCTCTGGAACATTAAAGCTTTTCTCTAGAACACAGTATTAAAGCTCGTCTCTGGAACATTAAAGCTTTTCTCTAGAACACAGTATTAAAGCTCGTCTCTGGAACATTAAAGCTTCTCTCTAGAACACAGTATTAAAGCTCGTCTCTGGAACATTAAAGCTTTTCTCTAGAACACAGTATTAAAGCTCGTCTCTGGAACATTAAAGCTTTTCTCTAGAACACAGTATTAAAGCTCGTCTCTGGAACATTAAAGCTTCTCTCTAGAACACAGTATTAAAGCTCGTCTCTGGAACATTAAAGCCTCACCTCTAGAACACAGTATTAAAGCTTGTCTCTGGAACATTAAAGCTTCTCTCTAGAACACAGTATTAAAGCTCGTCTCTGGAACATTAAAGCTTTTCTCTAGAACACAGTATTAAAGCTCGTCTCTGGAACATTAAAGCTTTTCTCTAGAACACTGTATTAAAGCTCGTCTCTGGAACATTAAAGCTTCTCTCTAGAACACTGTATTAAAGCTCGTCTCTGGAACATTAAAGCTTTTCTCTAGAACACAGTATTACAGCTCGTCTCTGGAACATTAAAGCTTTTCTCTAGAACACTGTATTAAAGCTCGTCTCTGGAACATTAAAGCTTCTCTCTAGAACACAGTATTAAAGCTCGTCTCTGGAACATTAAAGCTTTTCTCTAGAACACTGTATTAAAGCTCGTCTCTGGAACATTAAAGCCTCACCTCTAGAACACAGTATTGAAGCTCGTCTCTGGAACATTAAAGCTTTTCTCTAGAACACTGTATTAAAGCTCGTCTCTGGAACATTAAAGCTTCTCTCTAGAACACAGTATTAAAGCTCGTCTCTGGAACATTAAAGCTTCTCTCTAGAACACAGTATTAAAGCTCGTCTCTGGAACATTAAAGCTTCTCTCTAGAACACAGTATTAAAGCTCGTCTCTGGAACATTAAAGCTTTTCTCTAGAACACTGTATTAAAGCTCGTCTCTGGAACATTAAAGCTTCTCTCTAGAACACAGTATTAAAGCTCGTCTCTGGAACATTAAAGCTTCTCTCTAGAACACAGTATTAAAGCTCGTCTCTGGAACATTAAAGCTTCTCTCTAGAACACTGTATTAAAGCTCGTCTCTGGAACATTAAAGCTTCTCTCTAGAACACAGTATTAAAGCTCGTCTCTGGAACATTAAAGCTTTTCTCTAGAACACTGTATTAAAGCTCGTCTCTGGAACATTAAAGCTTCTCTCTAGAACACAGTATTAAAGCTCGTCTCTGGAACATTAAAGCTTTTCTCTAGAACACAGTATTAAAGCTCGTCTCTGGAACATTAAAGCTTCTCTCTAGAACACTGTATTAAAGCTCGTCTCTGGAACATTAAAGCTTCTCTCTAGAACACAGTATTAAAGCTCGTCTCTGGAACATTAAAGCTTTTCTCTAGAACACAGTATTAAAGCTCGTCTCTGGAACATTAAAGCTTTTCTCTAGAACACTGTATTAAAGCTCGTCTCTGGAACATTAAAGCTTCTCTCTAGAACACAGTATTAAAGCTCGTCTCTGGAACATTAAAGCTTTTCTCTAGAACACTGTATTAAAGCTCGTCTCTGGAACATTAAAGCTTCTCTCTAGAACACAGTATTAAAGCTCGTCTCTGGAACATTAAAGCTTCTCTCTAGAACACTGTATTAAAGCTCGTCTCTGGAACATTAAAGCCTCACCTCTAGAACACTGTATTAAAGCTCGTCTCTGGAACATTAAAGCTTTTCTCTAGAACACAGTATTAAAGCTCGTCTCTGGAACATTAAAGCTTTTCTCTAGAACACTGTATTAAAGCTCGTCTCTGGAACATTAAAGCTTTTCTCTAGAACACAGTATTAAAGCTCGTCTCTGGAACATTAAAGCTTTTCTCTAGAACACTGTATTAAAGCTCGTCTCTGGAACATTAAAGCTTTTCTCTAGAACACAGTATTAAAGCTCGTCTCTGGAACATTAAAGCTTCTCTCTAGAACACTGTATTAAAGCTAGTCTCTGGAACATTAAAGCTTTTCTCTAGAACACTGTATTAAAGCTCGTCTCCGGAACATTAAAGCTTCTCTCTAGAACACAGTATTAAAGCTCGTCTCTGGAACATTAAAGCTTTTCTCTAGAACACTGTATTGGAGCTCGTCTCTGGAACATTAAAGCTTTTCTCTAGAACACAGTATTAAAGCTCGTCTCTGGAACATTAAAGCTTCTCTCTAGAACACAGTATTAAAGCTCGTCTCTGGAACATTAAAGCTTCTCTCTAGAACACAGTATTAAAGCTCGTCTCTGGAACATTAAAGCTTCTCTCTAGAACACAGTATTAAAGCTCGTCTCTGGAACATTAAAGCTTCTCTCTAGAACACTGTATTAAAGCTTGTCTCTGGAACATTAAAGCCTCACCTCTAGAACACTGTATTAAAGCTCGTCTCTGGAACATTAAAGCTTTTCTCTAGAACACAGTATTAAAGCTCGTCTCTGGAACATTAAAGCTTTTCTCTAGAACACAGTATTAAAGCTCGTCTCTGGAACATTAAAGCTTTTCTCTAGAACACAGTATTAAAGCTCGTCTCTGGAACATTAAAGCTTTTCTCTAGAACACAGTATTAAAGCTCGTCTCTGGAACATTAAAGCTTCTCTCTAGAACACAGTATTAAAGCTCGTCTCTGGAACATTAAAGCTTTTCTCTAGAACACAGTATTAAAGCTCGTCTCTGGAACATTAAAGCTTTTCTCTAGAACACAGTATTAAAGCTCGTCTCTGGAACATTAAAGCTTTTCTCTAGAACACTGTATTAAAGCTCGTCTCTGGAACATTAAAGCTTTTCTCTAGAACACAGTATTAAAGCTCGTCTCTGGAACATTAAAGCTTCTCTCTAGAACACAGTATTAAAGCTCGTCTCTGGAACATTAAAGCTTCTCTCTAGAACACAGTATTAAAGCTCGTCTCTGGAACATTAAAGCTTCTCTCTAGAACACAGTATTAAAGCTCGTCTCTGGAACATTAAAGCTTCTCTCTAGAACACTGTATTAAAGCTTGTCTCTGGAACATTAAAGCTTTTCTCTAGAACACAGTATTAAAGCTCGTCTCTGGAACATTAAAGCTTCTCTCTAGAACACAGTATTAAAGCTCGTCTCTGGAACATTAAAGCTTTTCTCTAGAACACAGTATTAAAGCTCGTCTCTGGAACATTAAAGCTTCTCTCTAGAACACAGTATTAAAGCTCGTCTCTGGAACATTAAAGCTTTTCTCTAGAACACAGTATTAAAGCTCGTCTCTGGAACATTAAAGCTTCTCTCTAGAACACAGTATTAAAGCTCGTCTCTGGAACATTAAAGCTTTTCTCTAGAACACAGTATTAAAGCTCGTCTCTGGAACATTAAAGCTTTTCTCTAGAACACAGTATTAAAGCTCGTCTCTGGAACATTAAAGCTTTTCTCTAGAACACTGTATTAAAGCTCGTCTCTGGAACATTAAAGCTTTTCTCTAGAACACAGTATTAAAGCTCGTCTCTGGAACATTAAAGCTTCTCTCTAGAACACAGTATTAAAGCTCGTCTCTGGAACATTAAAGCTTCTCTCTAGAACACAGTATTAAAGCTCGTCTCTGGAACATTAAAGCTTCTCTCTAGAACACAGTATTAAAGCTCGTCTCTGGAACATTAAAGCTTCTCTCTAGAACACTGTATTAAAGCTTGTCTCTGGAACATTAAAGCTTTTCTCTAGAACACAGTATTAAAGCTCGTCTCTGGAACATTAAAGCTTCTCTCTAGAACACAGTATTAAAGCTCGTCTCTGGAACATTAAAGCTTTTCTCTAGAACACAGTATTAAAGCTCGTCTCTGGAACATTAAAGCTTTTCTCTAGAACACAGTATTAAAGCTCGTCTCTGGAACATTAAAGCTTCTCTCTAGAACACAGTATTAAAGCTCGTCTCTGGAACATTAAAGCTTTTCTCTAGAACACAGTATTAAAGCTCGTCTCTGGAACATTAAAGCTTTTCTCTCGAACACAGTATTAAAGCTCGTCTCTGGAACATTAAAGCTTCTCTCTAGAACACTGTATTAAAGCTCGTCTCTGGAACATTAAAGCTTTTCTCTAGAACACAGTATTAAAGCTCGTCTCTGGAACATTAAAGCTTTTCTCTCGAACACAGTATTAAAGCTCGTCTCTGGAACATTAAAGCTTCTCTCTAGAACACTGTATTAAAGCTCGTCTCTGGAACATTAAAGCTTTTCTCTAGAACACAGTATTAAAGCTCGTCTCTGGAACATTAAAGCTTCTCTCTAGAACACTGTATTAAAGCTCGTCTCTGGAACATTAAAGCTTTTCTCTAGAACACAGTATTAAAGCTCGTCTCTGGAACATTAAAGCTTTTCTCTAGAACACAGTATTAAAGCTCGTCTCTGGAACATTAAAGCTTTTCTCTAGAACACAGTATTAAAGCTCGTCTCTGGAACATTAAAGCTTTTCTCTAGAACACAGTATTAAAGCTCGTCTCTGGAACATTAAAGCTTTTCTCTCGAACACAGTATTAAAGCTCGTCTCTGGAACATTAAAGCTTCTCTCTAGAACACAGTATTAAAGCTCGTCTCTGGAACATTAAAGCTTCTCTCTAGAACACTGTATTAAAGCTCGTCTCTGGAACATTAAAGCTTTTCTTTAGAACACTGTATTAAAGCTCGTCTCTGGAACATTAAAGCTTTTCTCTAGAACACAGTATTAAAGCTCGTCTCTGGAACATTAAAGCTTTTCTCTAGAACACTGTATTAAAGCTCGTCTCTGGAACATTAAAGCTTCTCTCTAGAACACAGTATTAAAGCTCGTCTCTGGAACATTAAAGCCTCACCTCTAGAACACAGTATTGAAGCTCGTCTCTGGAACATTAAAGCTTCTCTCTAGAACACAGTATTAAAGCTCGTCTCTGGAACATTAAAGCTTTTCTCTAGAACACAGTATTAAAGCTCGTCTCTGGAACATTAAAGCTTTTCTCTAGAACACAGTATTAAAGCTCGTCTCTGGAACATTAAAGCTTTTCTCTAGAACACTGTATTAAAGCTCGTCTCTGGAACATTAAAGCTTTTCTCTAGAACACAGTATTAAAGCTCGTCTCTGGAACATTAAAGCTTCTCTCTAGAACACAGTATTAAAGCTCGTCTCTGGAACATTAAAGCCTCACCTCTAGAACACAGTATTGAAGCTCGTCTCTGGAACATTAAAGCTTCTCTCTAGAACACTGTATTAAAGCTTGTCTCTGGAACATTAAAGCTTCTCTCTAGAACACTGTATTAAAGCTCTTCTCTGGAACATTAAAGCTTTTCTCTAGAACACAGTATTAAAGCTCGTCTCTGGAACATTAAAGCTTTTCTCTAGAACACTGTATTAAAGCTCGTCTCTGGAACATTAAAGCTTTTCTCTAGAACACAGTATTAAAGCTCGTCTCTGGAACATTAAAGCTTTTCTCTAGAACACTGTATTAAAGCTCGTCTCTGGAACATTAAAGCTTTTCTCTAGAACACAGTATTAAAGCTCGTCTCTGGAACATTAAAGCTTTTCTCTAGAACACTGTATTAAAGCTCGTCTCTGGAACATTAAAGCTTCTCTCTAGAACACAGTATTACAGCTCGTCTCTGGAACATTACCTTGGCCTTCCCGCAGCGCACTAACGTTCCCATGAAGGCGATGTTCTGTCTGGATGAGATGTCTCCATTTGAGGCTCCAGGGGCCGAGCTCTTAGAGCAGGGAGACGTTTCACCAGTGAGAGACGACTCGTCCACAGACAGGTCAGACGCCTAAAGGTCGGAGGTCAGACGAGTAAAGGTCAGGCAAGTCAGACGCCTAAAGGTCAGACGCCTAAAGGTCAGACAGGTGATCACAAATGTAGAAGTCTAAGTGACTTTACCTCGAAGAGCCTCAGGTCGGCCGGGACTCTCTCTCCGACCGACAAACACACGGTGTCTCCAGGAACAAGGTCTCGAGCCAAATGCTGCTCCAGAGCGCCCTCTCTCACACTGAGCAGGAACAACACATATACTGTTATCCATCCATCCATTTTCCTTCCGCGTATCCGGGCCCGGGTCGCGGGGGCAGCAGTCTAAGCAGGGACTCCCAGACTTCCTTCTCCCCAGACACTTCCTCCATCTCCTCCGGGGGGATCCCGAGGCGTTCCCAGGCCAGAGAGAGACATATTCCCTCCAGCGTGTCCTGGGTCTTCCCCGGGGCCTCTTCCCTGTGGGACATGCCCGGTACACCTCCCCAGGGAGGAGCCCAGGAGGCTCCAGAACAGATGCCCGAGCCACCTCAGCTGGAGGAGCAGCGGCTCTACTCCGAGCTCCCCCCGTGGTCATTACGGTCATTACCCAAAGCTCATGATGAGTGAGGTCAGGACGTAGAGACCGACAAATCCAGAGCTTTGTCTTTGGACTCCTCCACTACCCCACCCACCCGGAGAGAACAAGGACCCCCCACCCACCCAGAGAGAACAAGGACCCCCCACCCACCCGGAGAGAACAAGGACCCCCCACCCACCCGGAGAGAACAAGGACCCCCCACCCACCTGGAGAGAACAAGGACCCCCCACCCAGCTGGAGAGAACAAGGACCCCCCCACCCAGCTGGAGAGAACAAGGACCCCCCCACCCACCTGGAGAGAACAAGGACCCCCCACCCACCTGGAGAGAACAAGGACCCCCCCACCCACCTGGAGAGAACAAGGACCCCCCACCCACCTGGAGAGAACAAGGACCCCCCCACCCACCTGGAGAGAACAAGGACCCCCCCACCCACCTGGAGAGAACAAGGACCCCCCACCCACCTGGAGAGAACAAGGACCCCCCCACCCACCTGGAGAGAGAACAAGGACCCCCCACCCACCTGGAGAGAACAAAGACCCCCCACCCACCTGGAGAGAACAAGGACCCCCCACCCACCTGGAGAGAACAAGGACCCCCCACCCACCTGGAGAGAACAAGGACCCCCCACCCACCTGGAGAGAACAAGGACCCCCCACCCACCTGGAGAGAACAAGGACCCCCCACCCACCTGGAGAGAACAAGGACCCCCCACCCACCTGGAGAGGACAAGGACCCCCCACCCACCTGGAGAGAACAAGGACCCCCCACCCACCTGGAGAGAACAAGGACCCCCCACCCACCTGGAGAGAACAAGGACCCCCCACCCACCTGGAGAGAACAAGGACCCCCCACCCACCTGGAGAGGACAAGGACCCCCCACCCACCTGGAGAGAACAAGGACCCCCCACCCACCTGGAGAGGACAAGGACCCCCCACCCACCTGGAGAGAACAAGGACCCCCCACCCACCTGGAGAGGACAAGGACACCCCACCCACCTGGAGAGAACAAGACACCTTTTTCCGGTTGAGAACCATGACCTCGGATTTAGAGGTGCTGGTTACACTGACACATTTACTGTTAACACACTGTAAATGTGTTCAGTGTCTGAGTTCAACCAATCACAGAGCAGCGCCCAGGACTCAAACCCAGAACCTTCTCGCTGTGAGGCACAGGTGTTAACCACTGTACAAACATGACCTTTGACCTCTCACCAGTGACATTCTGGAGGCACCAGTTTCCCGAGCTCCTCCAGCGACTTCTCTGAGCGATACTCCTGCAAGTACACAAGAACACGTGTGAAGTACTAATACTGCCATACTCCTGCAAGTACACAAGAACACGTGTGAAGTACTAATACTGCCATACTCCTGCAAGTACACAAGAACACGTGTGAAGTACTAATACTGCCATACTCCTGCAAGTACACAAGAACACGTGTGAAGTACTAATACTGCCATACTCCTGCAAGTACACAAGAACACGTGTGAAGTACTAATACTGCCATACTCCTGCAAGTACACAAGAACACGTGTGAAGTACTAATACTGCCATACTCCTGCAAGTACACAAGAACACGTGTGAAGTACTAATACTGCCATACTCCTGCAAGTACACAAGAACACGTGTGAAGTACTAATACTGCCATACTCCTGCAAGTACACAAGAACACGTGTGAAGTACTAATACTGCCATACTCCTGCAAGTACACAAGAACACGTGTGAAGTACTAATACTGCCATACTCCTGCAAGTACACAAGAACACGTGTGAAGTACTAATACTGCCATACTCCTGCAAGTACACAAGAACACGTGTGAAGTACTAATACTGCCATACTCCTGCAAGTACACAAGAACACGTGTGAAGTACTAATACTGCCATACTCCTGCAAGTACACAAGAACACGTGTGAAGTACTAATACTGCCATACTCCTGCAAGTACACAAGAACACGTGTGAAGTACTAATACTGCCATACTCCTGCAAGTACACAAGAACACGTGTGAAGTACTAATACTGCCATACTCCTGCAAGTACACAAGAACACGTGTGAAGTACTAATACTGCCATACTCCTGCAAGTACACAAGAACACGTGTGAAGTACTAATACTGCCATACTCCTGCAAGTACACAAGAACACGTGTGAAGTACTAATACTGCCATACTCCTGCAAGTACACAAGAACACGTGTGAAGTACTAATACTGCCATACTCCTGCAAGTACACAAGAACACGTGTGAAGTACTAATACTGCCATACTCCTGCAAGTACACAAGAACACGTGTGAAGTACTAATACTGCCATACTCCTGCAAGTACACAAGAACACGTGTGAAGTACTAATACTGCCATACTCCTGCAAGTACACAAGAACACGTGTGAAGTACTAATACTGCCATACTCCTGCAAGTACACAAGAACACGTGTGAAGTACTAATACTGCCATACTCCTGCAAGTACACAAGAACACGTGTGAAGTACTAATACTGCCATACTCCTGCAAGTACACAAGAACACGTGTGAAGTACTAATACTGCCATACTCCTGCAAGTACACAAGAACACGTGTGAAGTACTAATACTGCCATACTCCTGCAAGTACACAAGAACACGTGTGAAGTACTAATACTGCCATACTCCTGCAAGTACACAAGAACACGTGTGAAGTACTAATACTGCCATACTCCTGCAAGTACACAAGAACACGTGTGAAGTACTAATACTGCCATACTCCTGCAAGTACACAAGAACACGTGTGAAGTACTAATACTGCCATACTCCTGCAAGTACACAAGAACACGTGTGAAGTACTAATACTGCCATACTCCTGCAAGTACACAAGAACACGTGTGAAGTACTAATACTGCCATACTCCTGCAAGTACACAAGAACACGTGTGAAGTACTAATACTGCCATACTCCTGCAAGTACACAAGAACACGTGTGAAGTACTAATACTGCCATACTCCTGCAAGTACACAAGAACACGTGTGAAGTACTAATACTGCCATACTCCTGCAAGTACACAAGAACACGTGTGAAGTACTAATACTGCCATACTCCTGCAAGTACACAAGAACACGTGTGAAGTACTAATACTGCCATACTCCTGCAAGTACACAAGAACACGTGTGAAGTACTAATACTGCCATACTCCTGCAAGTACACAAGAACACGTGTGAAGTACTAATACTGCCATACTCCTGCAAGTACACAAGAACACGTGTGAAGTACTAATACTGCCATACTCCTGCAAGTACACAAGAACACGTGTGAAGTACTAATACTGCCATACTCCTGCAAGTACACAAGAACACGTGTGAAGTACTAATACTGCCATACTCCTGCAAGTACACAAGAACACGTGTGAAGTACTAATACTGCCATACTCCTGCAAGTACACAAGAACACGTGTGAAGTACTAATACTGCCATACTCCTGCAAGTACACAAGAACACGTGTGAAGTACTAATACTGCCATACTCCTGCAAGTACACAAGAACACGTGTGAAGTACTAATACTGCCATACTCCTGCAAGTACACAAGAACACGTGTGAAGTACTAATACTGCCATACTCCTGCAAGTACACAAGAACACGTGTGAAGTACTAATACTGCCATACTCCTGCAAGTACACAAGAACACGTGTGAAGTACTAATACTGCCATACTCCTGCAAGTACACAAGAACACGTGTGAAGTACTAATACTGCCATACTCCTGCAAGTACACAAGAACACGTGTGAAGTACTAATACTGCCATACTCCTGCAAGTACACAAGAACACGTGTGAAGTACTAATACTGCCATACTCCTGCAAGTACACAAGAACACGTGTGAAGTACTAATACTGCCATACTCCTGCAAGTACACAAGAACACGTGTGAAGTACTAATACTGCCATACTCCTGCAAGTACACAAGAACACGTGTGAAGTACTAATACTGCCATACTCCTGCAAGTACACAAGAACACGTGTGAAGTACTAATACTGCCATACTCCTGCAAGTACACAAGAACACGTGTGAAGTACTAATACTGCCATACTCCTGCAAGTACACAAGAACACGTGTGAAGTACTAATACTGCCATACTCCTGCAAGTACACAAGAACACGTGTGAAGTACTAATACTGCCATACTCCTGCAAGTACACAAGAACACGTGTGAAGTACTAATACTGCCATACTCCTGCAAGTACACAAGAACACGTGTGAAGTACTAATACTGCCATACTCCTGCAAGTACACAAGAACACGTGTGAAGTACTAATACTGCCATACTCCTGCAAGTACACAAGAACACGTGTGAAGTACTAATACTGCCATACTCCTGCAAGTACACAAGAACACGTGTGAAGTACTAATACTGCCATACTCCTGCAAGTACACAAGAACACGTGTGAAGTACTAATACTGCCATACTCCTGCAAGTACACAAGAACACGTGTGAAGTACTAATACTGCCATACTCCTGCAAGTACACAAGAACACGTGTGAAGTACTAATACTGCCATACTCCTGCAAGTACACAAGAACACGTGTGAAGTACTAATACTGCCATACTCCTGCAAGTACACAAGAACACGTGTGAAGTACTAATACTGCCATACTCCTGCAAGTACACAAGAACACGTGTGAAGTACTAATACTGCCATACTCCTGCAAGTACACAAGAACACGTGTGAAGTACTAATACTGCCATACTCCTGCAAGTACACAAGAACACGTGTGAAGTACTAATACTGCCATACTCCTGCAAGTACACAAGAACACGTGTGAAGTACTAATACTGCCATACTCCTGCAAGTACACAAGAACACGTGTGAAGTACTAATACTGCCATACTCCTGCAAGTACACAAGAACACGTGTGAAGTACTAATACTGCCATACTCCTGCAAGTACACAAGAACACGTGTGAAGTACTAATACTGCCATACTCCTGCAAGTACACAAGAACACGTGTGAAGTACTAATACTGCCATACTCCTGCAAGTACACAAGAACACGTGTGAAGTACTAATACTGCCATACTCCTGCAAGTACACAAGAACACGTGTGAAGTACTAATACTGCCATACTCCTGCAAGTACACAAGAACACGTGTGAAGTACTAATACTGCCATACTCCTGCAAGTACACAAGAACACGTGTGAAGTACTAATACTGCCATACTCCTGCAAGTACACAAGAACACGTGTGAAGTACTAATACTGCCATACTCCTGCAAGTACACAAGAACACGTGTGAAGTACTAATACTGCCATACTCCTGCAAGTACACAAGAACACGTGTGAAGTACTAATACTGCCATACTCCTGCAAGTACACAAGAACACGTGTGAAGTACTAATACTGCCATACTCCTGCAAGTACACAAGAACACGTGTGAAGTACTAATACTGCCATACTCCTGCAAGTACACAAGAACACGTGTGAAGTACTAATACTGCCATACTCCTGCAAGTACACAAGAACACGTGTGAAGTACTAATACTGCCATACTCCTGCAAGTACACAAGAACACGTGTGAAGTACTAATACTGCCATACTCCTGCAAGTACACAAGAACACGTGTGAAGTACTAATACTGCCATACTCCTGCAAGTACACAAGAACACGTGTGAAGTACTAATACTGCCATACTCCTGCAAGTACACAAGAACACGTGTGAAGTACTAATACTGCCATACTCCTGCAAGTACACAAGAACACGTGTGAAGTACTAATACTGCCATACTCCTGCAAGTACACAAGAACACGTGTGAAGTACTAATACTGCCATACTCCTGCAAGTACACAAGAACACGTGTGAAGTACTAATACTGCCATACTCCTGCAAGTACACAAGAACACGTGTGAAGTACTAATACTGCCATACTCCTGCAAGTACACAAGAACACGTGTGAAGTACTAATACTGCCATACTCCTGCAAGTACACAAGAACACGTGTGAAGTACTAATACTGCCATACTCCTGCAAGTACACAAGAACACGTGTGAAGTACTAATACTGCCATACTCCTGCAAGTACACAAGAACACGTGTGAAGTACTAATACTGCCATACTCCTGCAAGTACACAAGAACACGTGTGAAGTACTAATACTGCCATACTCCTGCAAGTACACAAGAACACGTGTGAAGTACTAATACTGCCATACTCCTGCAAGTACACAAGAACACGTGTGAAGTACTAATACTGCCATACTCCTGCAAGTACACAAGAACACGTGTGAAGTACTAATACTGCCATACTCCTGCAAGTACACAAGAACACGTGTGAAGTACTAATACTGCCATACTCCTGCAAGTACACAAGAACACGTGTGAAGTACTAATACTGCCATACTCCTGCAAGTACACAAGAACACGTGTGAAGTACTAATACTGCCATACTCCTGCAAGTACACAAGAACACGTGTGAAGTACTAATACTGCCATACTCCTGCAAGTACACAAGAACACGTGTGAAGTACTAATACTGCCATACTCCTGCAAGTACACAAGAACACGTGTGAAGTACTAATACTGCCATACTCCTGCAAGTACACAAGAACACGTGTGAAGTACTAATACTGCCATACTCCTGCAAGTACACAAGAACACGTGTGAAGTACTAATACTGCCATACTCCTGCAAGTACACAAGAACACGTGTGAAGTACTAATACTGCCATACTCCTGCAAGTACACAAGAACACGTGTGAAGTACTAATACTGCCATACTCCTGCAAGTACACAAGAACACGTGTGAAGTACTAATACTGCCATACTCCTGCAAGTACACAAGAACACGTGTGAAGTACTAATACTGCCATACTCCTGCAAGTACACAAGAACACGTGTGAAGTACTAATACTGCCATACTCCTGCAAGTACACAAGAACACGTGTGAAGTACTAATACTGCCATACTCCTGCAAGTACACAAGAACACGTGTGAAGTACTAATACTGCCATACTCCTGCAAGTACACAAGAACACGTGTGAAGTACTAATACTGCCATACTCCTGCAAGTACACAAGAACACGTGTGAAGTACTAATACTGCCATACTCCTGCAAGTACACAAGAACACGTGTGAAGTACTAATACTGCCATACTCCTGCAAGTACACAAGAACACGTGTGAAGTACTAATACTGCCATACTCCTGCAAGTACACAAGAACACGTGTGAAGTACTAATACTGCCATACTCCTGCAAGTACACAAGAACACGTGTGAAGTACTAATACTGCCATACTCCTGCAAGTACACAAGAACACGTGTGAAGTACTAATACTGCCATACTCCTGCAAGTACACAAGAACACGTGTGAAGTACTAATACTGCCATACTCCTGCAAGTACACAAGAACACGTGTGAAGTACTAATACTGCCATACTCCTGCAAGTACACAAGAACACGTGTGAAGTACTAATACTGCCATACTCCTGCAAGTACACAAGAACACGTGTGAAGTACTAATACTGCCATACTCCTGCAAGTACACAAGAACACGTGTGAAGTACTAATACTGCCATACTCCTGCAAGTACACAAGAACACGTGTGAAGTACTAATACTGCCATACTCTTGCAAGTACACAAGAACACGTGTGAAGTACTAATACTGCCATACTCCTGCAAGTACACAAGAACACGTGTGAAGTACTAATACTGCCATACTCCTGCAAGTACACAAGAACACGTGTGAAGTACTAATACTGCCATACTCCTGCAAGTACACAAGAACACGTGTGAAGTACTAATACTGCCATACTCCTGCAAGTACACAAGAACACGTGTGAAGTACTAATACTGCCATACTCCTGCAAGTACACAAGAACACGTGTGAAGTACTAATACTGCCATACTCTTGCAAGTACACAAGAACACGTGTGAAGTACTAATACTGCCATACTCCTGCAAGTACACAAGAACACGTGTGAAGTACTAATACTGCCATACTCCTGCAAGTACACAAGAACACGTGTGAAGTACTAATACTGCCATACTCCTGCAAGTACACAAGAACACGTGTGAAGTACTAATACTGCCATACTCCTGCAAGTACACAAGAACACGTGTGAAGTACTAATACTGCCATACTCCTGCAAGTACACAAGAACACGTGTGAAGTACTAATACTGCCATACTCCTGCAAGTACACAAGAACACGTGTGAAGTACTAATACTGCCATACTCCTGCAAGTACACAAGAACACGTGTGAAGTACTAATACTGCCATACTCCTGCAAGTACACAAGAACACGTGTGAAGTACTAATACTGCCATACTCCTGCAAGTACACAAGAACACGTGTGAAGTACTAATACTGCCATACTCCTGCAAGTACACAAGAACACGTGTGAAGTACTAATACTGCCATACTCCTGCAAGTACACAAGAACACGTGTGAAGTACTAATACTGCCATACTCCTGCAAGTACACAAGAACACGTGTGAAGTACTAATACTGCCATACTCTTGCAAGTACACAAGAACACGTGTGAAGTACTAATACTGCCATACTCCTGCAAGTACACAAGAACACGTGTGAAGTACTAATACTGCCATACTCCTGCAAGTACACAAGAACACGTGTGAAGTACTAATACTGCCATACTCCTGTAAGTACATAAGAAATACATTGTCACATGACTACTAGTGAAGAGTACTATGTTGTGACAGAGAAAACTGACCTGAACGAAGGCCACAGTCACTACGATGATGATGGCCTGAGGAGAGGATTAGAGTTATATTAGAGTTATATTAGAGTTATATTAGTTATATTAGAGTTATATTAGAGTTATATTAGTTATATTAGAGTTATATTAGTTATATTAGAGTTCTATTAGAGTTATATTAGAGTTATAGAAAACGTACACTTCTGTATGTCAACATTTATTTAGAAATAAGGGATGTCAATGAAAAGTGGTGCACCAATACGGATTAGAGTTTAGAGTCTGCTCTGTCAGAGTAAAGACTGGATTAGAGTTTAGAGACGGTTCGTTACCACGGTGATGCTGAGGGCGTCGTCAAACTGATGCATCAACATAGAGATCACAGCCGAGGCCAAGAGCAGCAGGATCAGGGGGTCTTTGAACTGAAAGACCAGAGAAAGACCCAGTTTAGAGTTCTGACCGGGTTCTGACCGAGTTCTGACCGGGTTCTGACCGGGTTCATGTGCCGTACTGTCACCTGTGAAATGTACTTCCTCCATAGTGGCTCCTCCTCACTGATGTCAAACTCGTTCCAGCCGTGATAGCGCCTCCTGCGGGCCACTTCCTCCTGAGTCAGGCCTCGCTGCAAGTCAGCCTGAAACAACCACATTCAACTCCACAAACTGCACTAAAGGGTCCGTGACGTTTGTGTGTGAGACGTGGCTTAAGGGTCCGTGACGTTTGTGTGTGTGAGATGTGGTTTAAGGGTCCGTGACGTTTGTGTGTGCGAGACGTGGTTTAAGGGTCCGTGACGTTTGTGTGTGTGAGATGTGGTTTAAGGGTCCGTGACGTTTGTGTGTGCGAGACGTGGTTTAAGGGTCCGTGACGTTTGTGTGTGAGACGTGGCTTAAGGGTCCGTGACGTTTGTGTGTGTGAGATGTGGTTTAAGGGTCCGTGACGTTTGTGTGTGCGAGACGTGGTTTAAGGGTCCGTGACGTTTGTGTGTGTGAGATGTGGTTTAAGGGTCCGTGACGTTTGTGTGTGCGAGACGTGGTTTAAGGGTCCGTGACGTTTGTGTGTGTGAGACGTGGTTTAAGGGTCCGTGACGTTTGTGTGTGTGAGACGTGGCTTAAGGGTCCGTGACGTTTGTGTGTGTGAGACGTGGTTTAGGCGTCCGTGACGTTTGTGTGTGAGACGTGGTTTAAGGGTCCGTGACGTTTGTGTGTGTGTGAGACGTGGTTTAAGGGTCCGTGACGTTTGTGTGTGTGAGACGTGGTTTAAGGGTCCGTGACGTTTGTGTGTGTGAGACGTGGCTTAAGGGTCCGTGACGTTTGTGTGTGTGTGAGACGTGGTTTAAGGGTCCGTGACGTTTGTGTGTGTGAGATGTGGTTTAAGGGTCCGTGACGTTTGTGTGTGCGAGATGTGGTTTAAGGGTCCGTGACGTTTGTGTGTGCGAGACGTGGTTTAAGGGTCCGTGACGTTTGTGTGTGTGAGATGTGGTTTAAGGGTCCGTGACGTTTGTGTGTGCGAGACGTGGTTTAAGGGTCCGTGACGTTTGTGTGTGAGACGTGGCTTAAGGGTCCGTGACGTTTGTGTGTGTGAGATGTGGTTTAAGGGTCCGTGACGTTTGTGTGTGCGAGACGTGGTTTAAGGGTCCGTGACGTTTGTGTGTGTGAGATGTGGTTTAAGGGTCCGTGACGTTTGTGTGTGCGAGACGTGGTTTAAGGGTCCGTGACGTTTGTGTGTGTGAGACGTGGTTTAAGGGTCCGTGACGTTTGTGTGTGTGAGACGTGGCTTAAGGGTCCGTGACGTTTGTGTGTGTGAGACGTGGTTTAGGCGTCCGTGACGTTTGTGTGTGAGACGTGGTTTAAGGGTCCGTGACGTTTGTGTGTGTGTGAGACGTGGTTTAAGGGTCCGTGACGTTTGTGTGTGTGAGACGTGGTTTAAGGGTCCGTGACGTTTGTGTGTGTGAGATGTGGTTTAAGGGTCCGTGACGTTTGTGTGTGTGAGATGTGGTTTAAGGGTCCGTGACGTTTGTGTGTGTGAGACGTGGTTTAAGGGTCCGTGACGTTTGTGTGTGTGAGACGTGGCTTAAGGGTCCGTGACGTTTGTGTGTGTGTGAGACGTGGTTTAAGGGTCCGTGACGTTTGTGTGTGTGAGATGTGGTTTAAGGGTCCGTGACGTTTGTGTGTGAGACGTGGTTTAAGGGTCCGTGACGTTTGTGTGTGTGTGAGACGTGGTTTAAGGGTCCGTGACGTTTGTGTGTGTGAGACGTGGTTTAAGGGTCCGTGACGTTTGTGTGTGTGAGACGTGGTTTAAGGGTCCGTGACGTTTGTGTGTGTGAGATGTGGTTTAAGGGTCCGTGACGTTTGTGTGTGTGAGATGTGGTTTAAGGGTCCGTGACGTTTGTGTGTGTGAGACGTGGTTTAAGGGTCCGTGACGTTTGTGTGTGTGTGAGACGTGGTTTAAGGGTCCGTGACGTTTGTGTGTGTGAGATGTGGTTTAAGGGTCCGTGACGTTTGTGTGTGTGAGATGTGGTTTAAGGGTCCGTGACGTTTGTGTGTGAGACGTGGTTTAAGGGTCCGTGACGTTTGTGTGTGTGAGATGTGGTTTAAGGGTCCGTGACGTTTGTGTGTGTGAGATGTGGTTTAAGGGTCCGTGACGTTTGTGTGTGTGAGACGTGGTTTAGGCGTCCGTGACGTTTGTGTGTGTGTGAGACGTGGTTTAAGGGTCCGTGACGTTTGTGTGTGTGTGAGACGTGGTTTAAGGGTCCGTGACGTTTGTGTGTGTGAGACGTGGCTTAAGGGTCCGTGACGTTTGTGTGTGAGACGTGGCTTAAGGGTCCGTGACGTTTGTGTGTGTGAGACGTGGCTTAAGGGTCCGTGACGTTTGTGTGTGTGAGACGTGGTTTAAGGGTCCGTGACGTTTGTGTGTGTGAGACGTGGCTTAAGGGTCCGTGACGTTTGTGTGTGTGAGACGTGGTTTAGGCGTCCGTGACGTTTGTGTGTGAGACGTGGTTTAAGGGTCCGTGACGTTTGTGTGTGTGTGAGACGTGGTTTAAGGGTCCGTGACGTTTGTGTGTGTGAGACGTGGTTTAAGGGTCCGTGACGTTTGTGTGTGTGAGATGTGGTTTAAGGGTCCGTGACGTTTGTGTGTGTGAGACGTGGTTTAAGGGTCCGTGACGTTTGTGTGTGTGTGAGACGTGGTTTAAGGGTCCGTGACGTTTGTGTGTGTGAGACGTGGTTTAAGGGTCCGTGACGTTTGTGTGTGTGAGATGTGGTTTAAGGGTCCGTGACGTTTGTGTGTGTGAGATGTGGTTTAAGGGTCCGTGACGTTTGTGTGTGAGACGTGGTTTAAGGGTCCGTGACGTTTGTGTGTGTGTGAGACGTGGTTTAAGGGTCCGTGACGTTTGTGTGTGTGTGAGACGTGGTTTAAGGGTCCGTGACGTTTGTGTGTGTGAGATGTGGTTTAAGGGTCCGTGACGTTTGTGTGTGTGAGATGTGGTTTAAGGGTCCGTGACGTTTGTGTGTGTGAGACGTGGTTTAAGGGTCCGTGACGTTTGTGTGTGTGTGAGACGTTTGTTTAAGGGTCCGTGACGTTTGTGTGTGTGTGAGACGTGGTTTAAGGGTCCGTGACGTTTGTGTGTGTGAGATGTGGTTTAAGGGTCCGTGACGTTTGTGTGTGTGAGACGTGGTTTAAGGGTCCGTGACGTTTGTGTGTGTGAGATGTGGTTTAAGGGTCCGTGACGTTTGTGTGTGTGAGATGTGGTTTAAGGGTCCGTGACGTTTGTGTGTGTGAGACGTGGTTTAGGCGTCCGTGACGTTTGTGTGTGTGAGACGTGGTTTAAGGGTCCGTGACGTTTGTGTGTGTGTGAGACGTGGTTTAAGGGTCCGTGACGTTTGTGTGTGTGAGACGTGGCTTAAGGGTCCGTGACGTTTGTGTGTGAGACGTGGTTTAAGGGTCCGTGACGTTTGTGTGTGTGAGACGTGGTTTAGGCGTCCGTGACGTTTGTGTGTGAGACGTGGTTTAAGGGTCCGTGACGTTTGTGTGTGTGTGAGACGTGGTTTAAGGGTCCGTGACGTTTGTGTGTGTGAGACGTGGCTTAAGGGTCCGTGACGTTTGTGTGTGAGACGTGGTTTAAGGGTCCGTGACGTTTGTGTGTGTGAGACGTGGTTTAGGCGTCCGTGACGTTTGTGTGTGAGACGTGGTTTAAGGGTCCGTGACGTTTGTGTGTGTGAGACGTGGCTTAAGGGTCCGTGACGTTTGTGTGTGCGAGACGTGGCTTAAGGGTCCGTGACGTTTGTGTGTGTGAGACGTGGTTTAGGCGTCCGTGACGTTTGTGTGTGTGAGACGTGGTTTAAGGGTCCGTGACGTTTGTGTGTGAGACGTGGTTTAAGGGTCCGTGACGTTTGTGTGTGTGTGAGACGTGGTTTAAGGGTCCGTGACGTTTGTGTGTGCGAGACGTGGCTTAAGGGTCCGTGACGTTTGTGTGTGTGAGATGTGGTTTAAGGGTCCGTGACGTTTGTGTGTGTGAGACGTGGCTTAAGGGTCCGTGACGTTTGTGTGTGTGAGACGTGGCTTAAGGGTCCGTGACGTTTGTGTGTGTGAGACGTGGCTTAAGGGTCCGTGACGTTTGTGTGTGTGAGATGTGGTTTAAGGGTCCGTGACGTTTGTGTGTGTGAGAAGTGGCTTAAGGGTCCGTGACGTTTGTGTGTGTGAGACGTGGCTTAAGGGTCCGTGACGTTTGTGTGTGTGAGATGTGGCTTAAGGGTCCGTGACGTTTGTGTGTGCGAGACGTGGTTTAAGGGTCCGTGACGTTTGTGTGTGCGAGACGTGGTTTAAGGGTCCGTGACGTTTGTGTGTGTGAGACGTGGCTTAAGGGTCCGTGACGTTTGTGTGTGTGAGACGTGGTTTAAGGGTCCGTGACGTTTGTGTGTGTGAGATGTGGTTTAAGGGTCCGTGACGTTTGTGTGTGTGAGAAGTGGCTTAAGGGTCCGTGACGTTTGTGTGTGTGAGACGTGGCTTAAGGGTCCGTGACGTTTGTGTGTGCGAGACGTGGTTTAAGGGTCCGTGACGTTTGTGTGTGCGAGACGTGGTTTAAGGGTCCGTGACGTTTGTGTGTGAGACGTGGAGAAGAGCAGGATCAGGAGAAGAGCAGGAGTTCAGTTACTTACCTGGAGCAGACAGACCACCTCGTTCACCAGAAGTTCGCTGGCTTTCTTGGAGCTCAGCACTGGGACCATGTTCTCATCTTCACTGCAGCGTCTGTGGGAAAGCTGGACACAGAGGACAAAGGTTACAGTCGGTTCTGTCAGAAGAAGAACACAGTCACATGATAAGAAGACTTTTGACCCAGATGAATTCTGAGGAGCGTTCCGAGGAGCGTTCCGAGGAGCGTTCCGACGACGGGTCCGAGGACGGGACGGGTCTGAGGACAGGTCTGAGGACGGGTCTGAGGACGGGTCCGTGGACAGGACGGGTCTGAGGACGGGTCTGAGGACGGGTCTGAGGACAGGTCCGTGGACAGGACGGGTCTGAGGACGGGTCTGAGGACGGGTCTGAGGACGGGTCCGTGGACAGGACGGGTCTGAGGACGGGTCTGAGGACGGGTCCGTGGACAGGACGGGTCTGAGGACGGGTCTGAGGACGGGTCTGAGGACGGGTCTGAGGACGGGTCTGAGGACGGGTCCGTGGACAGGACGGGTCTGAGGACGGGTCTGAGGACGGGTCCGTGGACAGGACGGGTCTGAGGACGGGTCTGAGGACGGGTCTGAGGACGGGTCTGAGGACGGGTCTGAGGACGGGTCCGTAGACAGGACGGGTCTGAGGACGGGTCTGAGGACGGGTCCGTGGACAGGACGGGTCTGAGGACGGGTCTGAGGACGGGTCCGTGGACAGGACGGGTCTGAGGACGGGTCCGTGGACAGGACGGGTCTGAGGACGGGTCTGAGGACGGGTCTGAGGACAGGTCCGTGGACAGGACGGGTCTGAGGACGGGTCTGAGGACGGGTCTGAGGACGGGTCCGTGGACAGGACGGGTCTGAGGACGGGTCTGAGGACGGGTCTGAGGACGGGTCCGAGGACAGGACGGGTCTGAGGACGGGTCTGAGGACGGGTCCGTGGACAGGACGGGTCTGAGGACGGGTCTGAGGACGGGTCTGAGGACGGGTCTGAGGACGGGTCCGTGGACAGGTCTGAGGACGGGTCTGAGGACGGGTCCGTGGACAGGACGGGTCTGAGGACGGGTCTGAGGACGGGTCTGAGGACGGGTCCGTGGACAGGACGGGTCTGAGGACGGGTCTGAGGACGGGTCCGTGGACAGGACGGGTCTGAGGACGGGTCTGAGGACGGGTCTGAGGACGGGTCCGTGGACGGGTCCGTGGACGGGTCCGTGGACAGGACGGGTCTGAGTACGGGTCTGAGGACGGGTCCGTGGACAGGACGGGTCTGAGGACGGGTCTGAGGACGGGTCTGAGGACGGGTCCGTGGACAGGACGGGTCTGAGGACGGGTCTGAGGACGGGTCCGTGGACAGGACGGGTCTGAGGACGGGTCTGAGGACGGGTCCGAGGACGGGTCCGTGGACGGGTCCGTGGACGGGTCCGTGGACAGGACGGGTCTGAGGACGGGTCTGAGGACGGGTCCGTGGACAGGACGGGTCTGAGGACGGGTCTGAGGACGGGTCTGAGGACGGGTCCGAGGACGGGTCCGTGGACAGGACGGGTCTGAGGACGGGTCTGAGGACGGGTCTGAGGACGGGTCTGAGGACGGGTCTGAGGACGGGTCCGAGGACGGGTCCGTGGACAGGACGGGTCTGAGGACGGGTCTGAGGACGGGTCTGAGGACGGGTCTGAGGACGGGTCCGTGGACAGGACGGGTCTGAGGACGGGTCCGTGGACAGGACGGGTCTGAGGACGGGTCTGAGGACGGGTCTGAGGACGGGTCCGAGGACAGGACGGGTCTGAGGACGGGTCTGAGGACGGGTCCGTGGACAGGACGGGTCTGAGGACGGGTCTGAGGACGGGTCTGAGGACGGGTCCGTGGACAGGACGGGTCTGAGGACGGGTCTGAGGACGGGTCCGAGGACGGGTCCGTGGACAGGACGGGTCTGAGGACGGGTCTGAGGACGGGTCTGAGGACGGGTCCGAGGACGGGTCCGTGGACAGGACGGGTCTGAGGACGGGTCTGAGGACGGGTCTGAGGACGGGTCCGTGGACAGGACGGGTCTGAGGACGGGTCTGAGGACGGGTCCGTGGACAGGACGGGTCTGAGGACGGGTCTGAGGACGGGTCTGAGGACGGGTCCGTGGACAGGACGGGTCTGAGGACGGGTCTGAGGACGGGTCCGTGGACAGGACGGGTCTGAGGACGGGTCTGAGGACGGGTCTGAGGACGGGTCCGAGGACGGGTCCGTGGACAGGACGGGTCTGAGGACGGGTCTGAGGACGGGTCTGAGGACGGGTCCGAGGACGGGTCCGTGGACAGGACGGGTCTGAGGACGGGTCCGTGGACAGGACGGGTCTGAGGACGGGTCTGAGGACGGGTCTGAGGACGGGTCCGTGGACAGGACGGGTCTGAGGACGGGTCTGAGGACGGGTCTGAGGACGGGTCCGTGGACAGGACGGGTCTGAGGACGGGTCCGTGGACAGGACGGGTCTGAGGACGGGTCTGAGGACGGGTCCGTGGACAGGACGGGTCTGAGGACGGGTCTGAGGACGGGTCCGTGGACAGGACGGGTCCGAGGACGGGTCCGAGGACGGGTCCGTGGACAGGACGGGTCTGAGGACGGGTCTGAGGACGGGTCCGTGGACAGGACGGGTCTGAGGACGGGTCCGTGGACAGGACGGGTCTGAGGACGGGTCTGAGGACGGGTCTGAGGACAGGTCCGTGGACAGGACGGGTCTGAGGACGGGTCTGAGGACGGGTCTGAGGACGGGTCCGTGGACAGGACGGGTCTGAGGACGGGTCTGAGGACGGGTCTGAGGACGGGTCCGTGGACAGGACGGGTCTGAGGACGGGTCTGAGGACGGGTCTGAGGACGGGTCCGTGGACAGGACGGGTCTGAGGACGGGTCTGAGGACGGGTCTGAGGACGGGTCCGTGGACAGGACGGGTCTGAGGACGGGTCCGTGGACAGGACGGGTCTGAGGACGGGTCTGAGGACGGGTCTGAGGACGGGTCCGTGGACAGGACGGGTCTGAGGACGGGTCTGAGGACGGGTCCGTGGACAGGACGGGTCTGAGGACGGGTCTGAGGACGGGTCCGTGGACAGGACGGGTCTGAGGACGGGTCTGAGGACGGGTCCGTGGACAGGACGGGTCCGAGGACGGGTCCGAGGACGGGTCCGTGGACAGGACGGGTCTGAGGACGGGTCTGAGGACGGGTCCGTGGACAGGACGGGTCTGAGGACGGGTCCGTGGACAGGACGGGTCTGAGGACGGGTCTGAGGACGGGTCTGAGGACAGGTCCGTGGACAGGACGGGTCTGAGGACGGGTCTGAGGACGGGTCTGAGGACGGGTCCGTGGACAGGACGGGTCTGAGGACGGGTCTGAGGACGGGTCTGAGGACGGGTCCGTGGACAGGACGGGTCTGAGGACGGGTCTGAGGACGGGTCTGAGGACGGGTCCGTGGACAGGACGGGTCTGAGGACGGGTCTGAGGACGGGTCTGAGGACGGGTCCGTGGACAGGACGGGTCTGAGGACGGGTCTGAGGACGGGTCCGTGGACAGGACGGGTCTGAGGACTTAATGGAGTGTTCCAGGCTGAGGGAACATCTCCATCAGTCAGACCAGCTCAACATGAACCTGAAAACAGCCCCTGGTATTTCTCGCCTCCATGTTTGTGTTTGACAGCACTGGAGCATGCTGGGAAATATGACCTGGGAGCAAACACTGCAGCAGGCTCCACCCCCTGACCAGACCAGGCCCCGCCCACTGAGCACAGACTCAAACCTTCAGTCGTTAAATACATAAAGCTCACATTAAACATGTTTTTAATGTGTTTTCTTAGTACATAATACAATACTACTAGAATACTACTAGAATACTACTAGAATAATACTACAATAATACTACAATAATACTACAATAATACTACAATAATACTAGAATAATACTAGAATAATACTAGAATAATACTAGAATAATACTAGAATAATACTAGAATAATACTAGAATAATACTAGAATAATACTACAATAATACTACAATAATACTAGAATAATACTAGAATAATACTAGAATAATACTACAATAATACTACAATAATACTACAATAATACTAGAATAATACTAGAATAATACTAGAATAATACTAGAATAATACTACAATAACTGACAAGTAAAAAGTGTCTGGACAGAACATCTGATTTATTATTTGAAGTTTATGTATTTTGAATACAGCACACAATTAGCCACACAGACACATAAATATGACTAAATCATATCTGAAGAAACACAAATGTTTTCATTTCCTCACTGTGAGAAGAGAAACTACAGTTTTACTCAAGTTACTGCAGTACAAATATTACTCAAGTAAAAGTGTCAGAAAGTTGTGAGTAAATCTGCAGAGAATAAACACACACTCACCTCTGACACGAGCGCCATCCTGCCCAATAATACCACTCAGAACCAGGTCAGAACCAGGTCAGAACCAGGTCAGAACCAGGTCCAGCCCAGGGGTGTGGAGGCTGTCAGTGACGCAGAGGGAGGAGACACTTACGTTTCTTCAGAACAAACATTAATCTCTTCTAAGAATCCACCTGATCCACACCTCAGACCAGGACCAGGACCAGGACCAGGACCAGGACCAGGACCAGGACCAGGACCAGGACCTGGTCCTGGTCCTGGTCCAGAGCCAGGTCCTGGTGCAGGTTTACAGTGCTCTAAAGTATAGTGAGCACAGACACAGCTGTCACTTTGTTCTAACGATGAGCGTGCACATTTACAACTCTCTCTCTGTAAAAATAGGCAAAGTGGAATTCCAGGTGGATTTATTGTGCCAGACTCAAAAGTGCAAAAAAAGTGCAACAAATATTTACAGTTCTGTCAAACACAAACATGAGGCGAGAAATACCAGGGGCTGTTTTCAGGTCGAGTCTGACTCTGATGGAGAAGTTCCCTCAGGCTATTCTGGCTTCAGAACACTGTTATACACCACCAGAAGCTTGAATCTTAAACCTCCAGTTCTAATTCTGTAACAAAAAGAGTCTTTAACTCTTTTTCTTCATCTTTTGTCCTGCTCAAAATCTTCTCCTTCGTCTTTGATCCAGTGTTTGTGTCTTTAAGATGAAGCTGCACGACGCTCTGTGGTCCTGAACTCTAGTGTCTGACGTGTGAGAGCCTCTGCTGCAGTGGCTCTTTAGTCTCACTATGTGGCTCTTTAGTCTCACTATGTGGCTCTTTAGTCTCACTATGTGGCTCTTTAGTCTCACTATGTGGCTCTCTTTAGTCTCACTATGTGGCTCTTTAGTCTCACTATGTGGCTCTCTTTAGTCTCACTATGTGGCTCTTTAGTCTCACTATGTGGCTCTCTTTAGTCTCACTATGTGGCTCTTTAGTCTCACTATGTGGCTCTTTAGTCTCACTATGTGGCTCTTTAGTCTCACTATGTGGCTCTCTTTAGTCTCACTATGTGGCTCTTTAGTCTCACTATGTGGCTCTCTTTAGTCTCACTATGTGGCTCTTTAGTCTCACTATGTGGCTCTCTTTAGTCTCACTATGTGGCTCTTTAGTCTCACTATGTGGCTCTTTAGTCTCACTATGTGGCTCTTTAGTCTCACTATGTGGCTCTTTAGTCTCACTATGTGGCTCTCTTTAGTCTCACTATGTGGCTCTCTTTAGTCTCACTATGTGGCTCTTTAGTCTCACTATGTGGCTCTCTTTAGTCTCACTATGTGGCTCTTTAGTCTCACTATGTGGCTCTCTTTAGTCTCACTATGTGGCTCTTTAGTCTCACTATGTGGCTCTTTAGTCTCACTATGTGGCTCTTTAGTCTCACTATGTGGCTCTCTTTAGTCTCACTATGTGGCTCTTTAGTCTCACTATGTGGCTCTCTTTAGTCTCACTATGTGGCTCTTTAGTCTCACTATGTGGCTCTCTTTAGTCTCACTATGTGGCTCTCTTTAGTCTCACTATGTGGCTCTCTTTAGTCTCACTATGTGGCTCTTTAGTCTCACTATGTGGCTCTCTTTAGTCTCACTATGTGGCTCTCTTTAGTCTCACTATGTGGCTCTTTAGTCTCACTATGTGGCTCTTTAGTCTCACTATGTGGCTCTTTAGTCTCACTATGTGGCTCTTTAGTCTCACTATGTGGCTCTTTAGTCTCACTATGTGGCTCTTTAGTCTCACTATGTGGCTCTTTAGTCTCACTATGTGGCTCTCTTTAGTCTCACTATGTGGCTCTTTAGTCTCACTATGTGGCTCTTTAGTCTCACTATGTGGCTCTTTAGTCTCACTATGTGGCTCTTTAGTCTCACTATGTGGCTCTTTAGTCTCACTATGTGGCTCTTTAGTCTCACTATGTGGCTCTTTAGTCTCACTATGTGGCTCTTTAGTCTCACTATGTGGCTCTCTTTAGTCTCACTATGTGGCTCTTTAGTCTCACTATGTGGCTCTTTAGTCTCACTATGTGGCTCTTTAGTCTCACTATGTGGCTCTTTAGTCTCACTATGTGGCTCTTTAGTCTCACTATGTGGCTCTCTTTAGCAGACTTAGTAGATTAGTTTCCTCCTAAATAATCAGTTTAGACATGTTTATGCTAAATAACTTCAGTGTGAGGCGTTTAAAGGACGAGAGACTCTGGTACTTCTTCCGGAGCCTCCCCCTTCTTCTTCCGGAGCCTCCCCCTTCTTCTTCCGGAGCCTCCCCCTTCTTCCGGAGCCGCCCCCTTCTTCCGGAGCCTCCTTCTTCCGGAGCCGCCTCCTTCTTCCGGAGCCGCCTCCTTCTTCCGGAGCCTCCTCCTTCTTCCGGAGCCGCCTCCTTCTTCCGGAGCCGCCTCCTTCTTCCGGAGCCGCCCCCTTCTTCCGGAGCCGCCTCCTTCTTCCGGAGCCGCCTCCTTCTTCTTCCGGAGCCGCCTCCTTCTTCCGGAGCCTCCTCCTCCTTCTTCCGGAGCCTCCTCCTCCTTCTTCCGGAGCCTCCTCCTCCTTCTTCCGGAGCCGCCTCCTTCTTCCGGAGCCTCCTCCTTCTTCCGGAGCCTCCTCCTTCTTCTTCCGGAGCCTCCTCCTTCTTCTTCCGGAGCCGCCTCCTTCTTCCGGAGCCGCCTCCTTCTTCCGGAGCCGCCCCCTTCTTCCGGAGCCGCCCCCTTCTTCCGGAGCCTCCCCCTTCTTCCGGAGCCTCCTCCTTCTTCCGGAGCCGCCTCCTTCTTCCGGAGCCTCCTCCTTCTTCTTCCGGAGCCTCCTCCTTCTTCTTCCGGAGCCTCCTCCTTCTTCTTCCGGAGCCTCCTCCTTCTTCTTCCGGAGCCGCCTCCTTCTTCCGGAGCCGCCTCCTTCTTCCGGAGCCGCCCCCTTCTTCCGGAGCCGCCCCCTTCTTCCGGAGCCTCCTCCTTCTTCCGGAGCCGCCCCCTTCTTCCGGAGCCGCCCCCTTCTTCCGGAGCCGCCCCCTTCTTCCGGAGCCGCCTCCTTCTTCCGGAGCCGCCTCCTTCTTCCGGTTGTATTAGTGAACACAGGGCTGTCGACCTCAAGACAAGTTCAACACGCCCAGGGAATCTGTGACTTGTTGATCACATGATGCACATGACAGTTTACTATCACCACACTCTAGAGCACTCTAGAACACCTTAGAACACTCTCTAGAACACTCTAGAACACGTTTTAGCAGCAAGACTTCATTATCCTTTTAAACCAACGGAGTTCCGGAAGTGCGATTACAACCAAAGTGTCGATCACGTGGGAAAAGGGGGCGGGGCGGATCTGAACTACAGCTACAAATAATTATAGATCAAACTTCTTCCCCAAAGAAAGAAGAGGCAGAACATGCAAACTCCACAGAAAGGCACTTCCTGGGAATCGATCCCACGGCCTTGAGGGCAGTGACTCCTGTTAGCTCCTGTTAGCTCCTGTTAGCTCCTGTTAGCTCCTGTTAGCTCCTGTTAGCTCCTGTTAGCTCCTGTTAGCATGCTAAAAGCTCCGCAGGTATCACAAGTGTAACACACAGAATCAACACGAACAACAAAGTCAAGCTCGCGACAACCGGAAACGGCCCGTATCATCAACATTGACTAGACCATTAGTGTCAAAGAAACGTTAAACTGTGTGAGCTAACAGCTAACAGCTAACCGCTAAGCGCAGCCTTCCCCGGTGACAGCGGCAGGCTACATCCGCACACAGCGCTCGTTTCTCGGCGTGACGAGCACGGAAATGCCGCCGCTCAGCCCGGTTCCCCGCGGCGAACAGAGGCGGGTTTAACCGGGACACACACGGGTAAAAGCAGCTTCACTAAACTCACCAGAAGCTCCCGGTTCTTCAGCATCTTCCGTGAATCATTTGGACTGAAGTTGAACCAAACCGGAGCGGAAACCAACCCGCAAAAGTAAAAGCTCTGAGTGAAACACAGCTTTATTCTGAAATTCTGTTCCGGGCACGATAAACAATAGTTTGACTCTTCACAGATCAGTGCATTTGTCTTTCTTAGAGACAGAACTGTCTGGACTGAAGACAATTATAATGAAATATGTTTGAAATAATACGTTTTGTAAAATTATTATTCTTTCTTTTTTTTCAATAAAAAAGCTATTCGACCCATTTGTTTCCAATATAACACAGTGTAACCATTAAAAGCATGTGGTGTGGCTCAGGGGACGCTGGGACATGTGTCTAAGGACACGGGACGCTGGGACATGTGTCTAAGGACACGGGACGCTGGGACATGTGTCTAAGGACACGGGACGCTGGGACATGTGTCTAAGGACACGGGACGCTGGGACGCTGGGACATGTGTCTAAGGACACGGGACGCTGGGACATGTGTCTAAGGACACGGGACGCTGGGACGCTGGGACATGTGTCTAAGGACACGGGACGCTGGGACATGTGTCTAAGGACACGGGACGCTGGGACATGTGTCTAAGGACACGGGACGCTGGGACATGTGCCAAAGGACACGGGACGCTGGGACATGTGTCTAAGGACACGGGACGCTGGGACATGTGTCTAAGGACACGGGACGCTGGGACATGTGTCTAAGGACACGGGACGCTGGGACATGTGCCAAAGGACACGGGACGCTGGGACGCTGGGACATGTGTCTAAGGACACGGGACGCTGGGACATGTGTCTAAGGACACGGGACGCTGGGACATGTGCCAAAGGACACGGGACGCTGGGACGCTGGGACATGTGTCTAAGGACACGGGACGCTGGGACATGTGTCTAAGGACACGGGACGCTGGGACATGTGTCTAAGGACACGAGACGCTGGGACATGTGTCTAAGGACACGGGACGCTGGGACATGTGTCTAAGGACACGGGACGCTGGGACATGTGCCAAAGGACACGGGACGCTGGGACGCTGGGACATGTGTCTAAGGACACGGGACGCTGGGACATGTGTCTAAGGACACGGGACGCTGGGACATGTGCCAAAGGACACGGGACGCTGGGACGCTGGGACATGTGTCTAAGGACACGGGACGCTGGGACATGTGTCTAAGGACACGAGACGCTGGGACATGTGTCTCAGACTGTAGAGATGCTCCAAGGACGACTGTGAGGCAGCGGCAGTTGCCATAGATACAATAGAAAATGTACGGATAAACACAGGGAACCTTCTGTACGTGGACAAATACACGCTTCAGGACAAATACACACGAGGGACAAATACACACGAGGGACAAATACACACGAGGGACAAATACACACGAGGGACAAATACACACGAGGGACAAATACACACGAGGGACAAATACACGCTTCAGGACAAATACACACGAGGGACAAATACACGCTTCAGGACAAATACACACGAGGGACAGGTGAACGCTCTGAGGCAGATCTAACTGACAGAATGTGGTCTTGTCGCCCGTGGCAACAGGAACTTTAACTGAAACAACAAAGCCAATATCAACAGAGTGACACGCGAGAAAGTGATCCATGCATGACTCTGTAAAGACACACCAGGACAAATATGAGACATGAGGACAAATATGAGACATGAGGAAAAATATGAGACATGAGGACAAATATGAGACATGAGGACAAATATGAGACATGAGGACAAATATGAGACATGAGGACAAATATGAGACATGAGGACAAATATGAGACATGAGGACAAATATGAGACATGAGGACAAATATGAGACATGAGGACAAATATGAGACATGAGGACAAATATGAGACATGAGGACAAATATGAGACATGAGCAATCTGTAAGATGGAATCGTTTTGAGACGAGGAAGAAAAAGACAAAATAAGACAAAAAAAATGAATGAGTTATTGAAAGAGGACTTTGTGGAACCTCCTCCTCATCAACGTGTGGAAGACCAAGGACAGGCCACGCCCCCCTCACCAGTGACATCCAGGGACGGGACAGGCCACGCCCCCCTCACCAGTGAACAGGGACGGGACAGGCCACGCCCCCCTCACCAGTGAACAGGGACGGGACAGGCCACGCCCCCCTCACCAGTGAACATCCAGGGACGGGACAGGCCACGCCCCCCTCACCAGAGAACATCCAGGGACGGGACAGGCCACGCCCCCCTCACCAGAGAACATCCAGGGACGGGACAGGCCACGCCCCCCTCACCAGAGAACATCCAGGGACGGGACAGGCCACGCCCCCTCACCAGTGAACAGGGACGGGACAGGCCACGCCCCCCTCACCAGTGAACAGGGACGGGACAGGCCACGCCCCCTCACCAGTGAACAGGGACGGGACAGGCCACGCCCCCCTCACCAGTGAACAGGGACGGGACATTGAGAGAGTGACTCATACAAGGACCTGGTGTTTGAACCACAAACTGGACTCTGAGGAGTTCGTAAAAGTACCACGTTTGGAAAAACTCCGAAGTCATGTTTAGCCATTTTTGAACCAATATGGCCGACATTTGGTTGGGCGGACGGTGTTGCCGTAATAATATTTTTTACTTCTCTTGTCACCATCTGCCTCTGCGCCAAATTTCATGATTCTACGATTTTTTTGGGTCATTTCCCATCTCTCAATGCATTTTTGGTACATTTGGGGCTGACGAGCAAATTCTTTTTATTTCAGAAAAGGGAAATAGCCAAAATGTAGAGGCACGATTTTTAGAGGTGTGAACATTTTTGTGACTTTTCGTCAATGTCACTGGGTGAGAAATAGGGGCGTGTCCCGAGAAGAAAGAAAGAAGAAGAAGAATAATATTCTGATGCGAAAACAACGTTTCCCATTTTTCAAATATCATAAACTATACATTTTCCTCCCTCATGGTGTGGCTCCCTGGTCACTGACGCCCACTTTGTGTTTTTGGCCCTCTAAACAGTAATAATGTTACATTTTTGCATCACATGTTTATATGAACTGAACATAAAGAGATGGAACGTATTCGTGAGACACTTTGCACAAATGAGTGCTTTATATGTAAAGTGCTCGTTTAGTGCCACTTTTGCAGCGTTTACAACGGTAATGTTCCATTTTCCTATTACTACTTGTTAGAGCAATAATGGAATTAATGAAGAAAAGTAATGTTTGGTTTAAGTATTGAAGTATCTGAAGTGTACATTGTGTTGTGTGGGTCGTCAGGACGACTGAGGCCTGGAGGAAGGAGACACACGTATGATCTCATCCTGTAACTTTCACAAATAATGATACTTTTACATCTTGTTCTCTCATTGGCTGATCCGTTGGTGCATGGATAGGGTCATAGCTGACCTCAGATGTGGTTTATGGGTCTCTGTGCGTCTTCAGTATATAAGGGAGGTGCGTCCAGAGACGGGGTTCGTCTTCCTGGTCCCCAGAGGACAGGACTGTCTCCTGTATCTGACACTCACTTGTCTGTAATAAACAAACTTGGAAAGTTGCAGAGCTTTGTCAGCGTGAATCCTTTGTCTAGAGCCGACGCCCCAAACCAGCATCGATCCAGACGCCACAGTCTAAATAAGTATTAAATGAATATAATTAATATAATTAATATAATTAATATAATTAATATAATTAATATAATTACATCTGAATCTTTAGTATCAATTCCTAATGTTCTAATTATTAACAAAGTCTAATCCTTAAGTTAAATGTATAATTTATGTCACGCTTCAGTCTGGAGCGGGAGAGGGCGGGGCCAGAGCGGGAGAGGGCGGGGCCAGAGCGGGAGAGGGCGGGGCCAGAGCGGGAGAGGGCGGGGCCAGAGCGGGAGAGGGCGGGGCCAGAGCGGGAGAGGGCGGGGCCAGAGAAGTAGGCCAAACTTAATTGGTCAAATGGGAACAGGTGAGACGGGTCGAGATGGAAGTCAGAGGGCGACCGACACGTCCTGCACATGCTGCACATGCTGCACATGCCGCATATCCTGCACATGCTGCACATGCTGCACATGCTGCACATGCCGCACGTCCTGCACATGCTGCACATGCTGCACATGCCGCACGTCCTGCACATGCTGCACATGCTGCACATGCCGCACATCCTGCACATCCCGCACATGCCGCACATGCCGCACATGCCGCACATGCTGCACATGCTGCACATGCCGCACGTCCTGCACATGCCGCACATGCCGCACGTCCTGCACATGCTGCACATCCCGCACATGCTGCACATGCTGCACATCCCGCACATGCCGCACATGCTGCACATGCCGCACGTCCTGCACATGCCGCACATGCCGCACATGCCGCACATGCTGCACATCCCGCACATGCCGCACATGCCGCACGTCCTGCACATGCCGCACATCCCGCACATGCCGCACATGCCGCACATCCCGCACATGCCGCACATGCTGCACATGCCGCACGTCCTGCACATGCCGCACATGCCGCACATGCCGCACATGCCGCACATGCTGCACATCCCGCACATGCCGCACATGCCGCACGTCCTGCACATGCCGCACATCCCGCACATGCCGCACATGCCGCACATCCCGCACATGCCGCACATGCTGCACATGCCGCACGTCCTGCACATGCTGCACATCCCGCACATGCTGCACATCCCGCACATGCCGCACATGCCGCACATGCCGCACATCCCGCACATGCCGCACATGCCGCACGTCCTGCACATGCAGCACATCCCGCACATGCCGCACATGCCGCACATCCCGCACATGCCGCACATGCTGCACATGCCGCACATGCTGCACATGCCGCACATCCTGCACATGCCGCACATGCTGCACATCCCGCACATGCCGCACGTCCTGCACATGCCGCACATGCTGCACATGCCGCACATCCTGCACATGCCGCACATGCTGCACATGCCGCACATGCTGCACATGCCGCACGTCCTGCACATGCCGCACATGCCGCACGTCCTGCACATGCCGCACATGCCGCACATGCCGCACATGCCGCACATCCTGCACATGCTGCACATGCCGCACGTCCTGCACATGCCGCACATGCTGCACATGCAGCACATCCCGCACATGCCGCACATGCAGCACATCCCGCACATGCCGCACATGCCGCACATGCCGCACATGCCGCACATGCCGCACGTCCTGCACATGCCGCACGTGCTGCACATGCCGCACGTCCTGCACATGCCGCACGTGCTGCACATGCCGCACATGCCGCACATGCTGCACATGCGCACATCGCAGCGTCTTTTTGATTGTGCAAAATAAAGGAAATAAACGCACCACGGACGACGTGAGTTTTTGTTGGTGAGGATTTAGTGTGAGTCAAACGGACTCAAAGGAGGAAACTGAGCAGATTTTTAGCGAAGATCGACTAGAAGCCAAAACACAGAGGTTCACATGGACTAAACCAGGACTTCTTCATTTCTCTTCATTGATCAGTTTAAAACTTGTCGTGAGCTTCATAGTTTATTAGACACATTTCTGGATAAACAGAATATTCATGTTTCAGTAAAAACATCAGAGTAATCAGATTACTCCAGAAGATAAACACATTTATTATCTTTAATGACAGTGCTTCACGTCAAACCAGAACCATGTGTGTCACTGCTGTCCTGGTCCTGCTCCTGGTCCTGGTCCTAGTACGGTTCCAGGTTTGGTCCTGGGTAGGGTTCTCCGTAGGGTTCTCCGTAGGGTTCTCCGTAGGGTCCATAATAAACCCCTGGTTCTGGTCCCTGGTCCAGTTCTATGTCCTGCAGCTCCTGGTCACTGTAGACCTGGATTTGGTCCAGATCAGAACTTTTCACAGAAGCTTTGACCCCAAAACTGCGATAGAGGCTAACGGCCAGAACCATGAGGAGAACCTGAAAGACCAAGACTTTAGTCCTGCTTTAGTCCTGCTTTAGTCCTGCTTTAGTCCTGCTTTAGTCCTGCTTTAGACCTGCTTTAGACCTGCTTTAGTCCTGCTTTAGTCCTGCTTTAGACCTGCTTTAGTCCTGCTTTAGACCTGCTTTAGTCCTGCTTTAGTCCTGCTTTAGTCCTGCTTTAGTCCTGCTTTAGTCCTGCTTTAGTCCTGCTTTAGTCCTGCTTTAGTCCTGCTTTAGTCCTGCTTTAGTCCTGCTTTAGTCCTGCTTTAGACCTGCTTTAGACCTGCTTTAGTCCTGCTTTAGTCCTGCTTTAGACCTGCTTTAGTCCTGCTTTAGTCCTGCTTTAGTCCTGCTTTAGTCCTGCTTTAGTCCTGCTTTAGTCCTGCTTTAGACCTGCTTTAGTCCTGCTTTAGTCCTGCTTTAGTCCTGCTTTAGTCCTGCTTTAGACCTGCTTTAGACCTGCTTTAGACCTGCTTTAGACCTGCTTTAGTCCTGCTTTAGTCCTGCTGTAGTCCTGCTTTAGTCCTGCTTTAGTCCCGCTTTAGTCCCGCTTTAGTCCTGCTTTAGTCCCGCTTTAGTCCCGCTTTAGTCCTGCTTTAGTCCTGCTTTAGTCCTGCTTTAGTCCCGCTTTAGTCCCGCTTTAGTCCTGCTTTAGTCCTGCTTTAGTCCTGCTTTAGTCCTGCTTTAATCCTGCTTTAGACCTGCTTTAGACCTGCTTTAGTCCTGCTTTAGTCCTGCTTTAGTCCCGCTTTAGTCCTGCTTTAGTCCTGCTTTAGTCCTGCTTTAGTCCTGTCTTTAGTCCCGCTTTAGTCCTGGTTTAGTCCTGCTTTAGTCCTGCTTTAGACCTGCTTTAGTCCTGCTTTAGACCTGCTTTAGTCCTGCTTTAGTCCTGCTTTAGTCCCGCTTTAGTCCTGCTTTAGTCCTGCTTTAGTCCTGCTTTAGTCCTGTTTTAGTCCCGCTTTAGTCCTGCTTTAGTCCTGCTTTAGTCCCGCTTTAGTCCTGCTTTAGTCCTGCTTTAGACCTGCTTTAGACCTGCTTTAGTCCTGCTTTAGTCCTGCTTTAGTCCTGCTTTAGTCCTGTTTTAGTCCCGCTTTAGTCCTGCTTTAGTCCTGCTTTAGTCCCGCTTTAGTCCTGCTTTAGTCCTGCTTTAGACCTGCTTTAGTCCTGCTTTAGTCCTGCTTTAGTCCCGCTTTAGTCCTGCTTTAGTCCTGCTTTAGACCTGCTTTAGACCTGCTTTAGACCTGCTTTAGTCCCGCTTTAGTCCCGCTTTAGTCCTGCTTTAGTCCTGTCTTTAGTCCCGCTTTAGTCCTGGTTTAGTCCTGCTTTAGTCCTGCTTTAGACCTGCTTTAGTCCTGCTTTAGACCTGCTTTAGTCCTGCTTTAGTCCTGCTTTAGTCCTGCTTTAGTCCTGCTTTAGTCCTGCTTTAGTCCTGCTTTAGACCTGCTTTAGACCTGCTTTAGTCCTGCTTTAGTCCTGCTTTAGTCCTGTTTTAGTCCTGCTTTAGTCCTGCTTTAGTCCTGCTTTAGTCCTGCTTTAGTCCCGGTTTAGTCCCGGTTTAGTCCTGCTTTAGTCCTGCTTTAGTCCTGTTTTAGTCCTGCTTTAGTCCTGTCTTTAGACCTGCTTTAGACCTGCTTTAGACCTGCTTTAGTCCTGCTTTAGTCCTGCTTTAGTCCCGGTTTAGTCCCGGTTTAGTCCTGCTTTAGTCCTGCTTTAGTCCTGCTTTAGTCCTGTCTTTAGTCCTGCTTTAGACCTGCTTTAGACCTGCTTTAGTCCTGCTTTAGTCCTGCTTTAGTCCTGCTTTAGTCCTGTTTTAGTCCTGCTTTAGTCCTGTCTTTAGTCCTGTTTTAGTCCTGCTTTAGTCCTGTCTTTAGTCCTGTCTTTAGACCTGCTTTAGTCCTGCTTTAGTCCTGCTTTAGACCTGCTTTAGTCCTGTCTTTAGTCCTGCTTTAGTCCTGTTTTAGTCCTGCTTTAGTCCTGTCTTTAGTCCTGTCTTTAGACCTGCTTTAGACCTGCTTTAGTCCTGTTTTAGTCCTGCTTTAGTCCTGCTTTAGTCCTGTCTTTAGTCCTGCTTTAGTCCTGCTTTAGTCCTGCTTTAGTCCTGTTTTAGTCCTGCTTTAGTCCTGCTTTAGTCCTGCTTTAGTCCTGCTTTAGTCCTGCTTTAGTCCTGCTTTAGACCTGCTTTAGTCCTGCTTTAGTCCTGCTTTAGTCCTGCTTTAGTCCTGTCTTTAGTCCTGTCTTTAGTCCTGCTTTAGTCCTGCTTTAGTCCCGGTTTAGTCCTGCTTTAGTCCTGCTTTAGTCCTGCTTTAGTCCTGCTTTAGTCCTGCTTTAGTCCTGCTTTAGTCCTGCTTTAGTCCTGCTTTAGTCCTGCTTTAGTCCTGCTTTAGTCCTGCTTTAGTCCCGGTTTAGTCCTGCTTTAGTCCTGCTTTAGTCCTGCTTTAGTCCTGCTTTAGTCCTGCTTTAGTCCTGCTTTAGTCCCGGTTTAGTCCTGCTTTAGTCCTGCTTTAGTCCTGCTTTAGTCCTGCTTTAGTCCTGTCTTTAGTCCTGCTTTAGTCCTGCTTTAGACCTGCTTTAGTCCTGTCTTTAGTCCTGTCTTTAGTCCTGCTTTAGTCCTGCTTTAGTCCTGCTTTAGTCCTGTCTTTAGTCCTGCTTTAGTCCTGGTTTAGACCTGCTTTAGTCCTGGTTTAGACCTGCTTTAGTCCTGCTTTAGTCCTGTCTTTAGTCCTGCTTTAGTCCTGCTTTAGACCTGCTTTAGTCCTGTCTTTAGTCCTGTCTTTAGTCCTGCTTTAGTCCTGCTTTAGTCCTGTCTTTAGTCCTGCTTTAGTCCTGGTTTAGACCTGCTTTAGTCCTGGTTTAGACCTGCTTTAGACCTGCTTTAGTCCTGCTTTAGTCCTGCTTTAGTCCTGTCTTTAGTCCTGCTTTAGTCCTGCTTTAGACCTGCTTTAGTCCTGTCTTTAGTCCTGTCTTTAGTCCTGCTTTAGTCCTGCTTTAGTCCTGCTTTAGTCCTGTCTTTAGTCCTGCTTTAGTCCTGCTTTAGTCCTGTCTTTAGTCCTGCTTTAGTCCTGGTTTAGACCTGCTTTAGTCCTGGTTTAGTCCTGCTTTAGACCTGCTTTTGTCCCGCTTTAGTCCCGGTTTAGTCCCGGTTTAGTCCCGCTTTAGTCCTGCTTTAGTCCTGCTTTAGTCCTGCTTTAGTCCTGGTTTAGTCCTGTCTTTAGTCCTGCTTTAGTCCTGCTTTAGTCCTGCTTTAGTCCTGTCTTTAGTCCTGCTTTAGTCCTGCTTTAGTCCTGCTGTAGACCTGCTTTAGTCCTGCTTTAGACCTGCTTTAGTCCTGCTTTAGACCTGCTTTAGTCCTGCTGTAGACCTGCTTTAGTCCTGCTTTAGACCTGCTTTAGTCCTGTCTTTAGTCCTGCTTTAGTCCTGCTTTAGTCCTGCTTTAGTCCTGCTTTAGTCCTGCTTTAGTCCAGCTTTAGACCTGCTTTAGACCTGCTTTAGTCCTGTCTTTAGTCCTGCTTTAGTCCTGCTTTAGTCCTGCTTTAGTCCTGCTTTAGTCCTGTCTTTAGTCCTGCTTTAGTCCTGCTTTAGACCTGCTTTAGTCCTGCTTTAGTCCTGCTTTAGTCCTGCTTTAGTCCTGCTTTAGTTCTGCTTTAGTCCTGCTTTAGTCCTGCTTTAGTCCTGCTTTAGTCCTGCTTTAGTCCTGCTTTAGTCCTGCTTTAGTCCTGCTTTAGTCCTGTCTTTAGTCCTGTCTTTAGTCCTGCTTTAGTCCTGCTTTAGACCTGCTTTAGACCTGCTTTAGTCCTGCTTTAGACCTGCTTTAGTCCTGCTTTAGTCCTGCTTTAGACCTGCTTTAGTCCTGTCTTTAGACCTGCTTTAGTCCTGCTTTAGTCCTGTCTTTAGTCCTGCTTTAGTCCTGCTTTAGTCCTGCTTTAGTCCTGCTTTAGTCCTGCTTTAGTCCTGCTTTAGACCTGCTTTAGTCCTGGTTTAGTCCTGCTTTAGTCCTGCTTTAGTCCTGTCTTTAGTCCTGCTTTAGTCCTGCTTTAGTCCTGGTTTAGTCCTGCTTTAGTCCTGCTTTAGACCTGCTTTAGTCCTGCTTTAGTCCTGCTTTAGTCCTGCTTTAGTCCTGCTTTAGTCCTGCTTTAGTCCTGCTTTAGACCTGCTTTTGTCCCGCTTTAGTCCCGGTTTAGTCCCGGTTTAGTCCTGCTTTAGTCCTGCTTTAGTCCTGTTTTAGTCCTGGTTTAGTCCTGTTTTAGTCCTGCTTTAGTCCTGTCTTTAGTCCTGCTTTAGTCCTGCTTTAGACCTGCTTTAGTCCTGCTTTAGTCCTGCTTTAGACCTGCTTTAGACCTGCTTTAGTCCTGCTTTAGTCCTGTCTTTAGTCCTGCTTTAGTCCTGCTTTAGACCTGCTTTAGTCCTGGTTTAGTCCTGTTTTAGTCCTGCTTTAGTCCCGGTTTAGTCCCGCTTTAGTCCTGCTTTAGTCCTGTTTTAGTCCTGGTTTAGTCCTGTTTTAGTCCTGCTTTAGTCCTGTCTTTAGTCCTGCTTTAGTCCTGCTTTAGACCTGCTTTAGTCCTGCTTTAGTCCTGCTTTAGACCTGCTTTAGACCTGCTTTAGTCCTGCTTTAGACCTGCTTTAGTCCTGCTTTAGTCCTGCTTTAGACCTGCTTTAGACCTGCTTTAGTCCTGCTTTAGTCCTGTCTTTAGTCCTGCTTTAGTCCTGCTTTAGTCCTGCTTTAGTCCTGCTTTAGTCCTGCTTTAGACCTGCTTTAGTCCTGGTTTAGTCCTGCTTTAGACCTGCTTTAGTCCTGTCTTTAGTCCTGTCTTTAGTCCTGCTTTAGTCCTGCTTTAGTCCTGCTTTAGTCCTGGTTTAGTCCTGTCTTTAGTCCTGCTTTAGTCCTGCTTTAGTCCTGCTTTAGTCCTGCTTTAGACCTGCTTTAGTCCTGGTTTAGTCCTGCTTTAGACCTGCTTTAGTCCTGCTTTAGTCCTGCTTTAGTCCTGCTTTAGTCCTGCTTTAGACCTGCTTTAGTCCTGTTTTAGTCCTGCTTTAGTCCTGTCTTTAGTCCTGCTTTAGTCCTTGTTTAGTCCTGCTTTAGTCCTGCTTTAGACCTGCTTTAGTCCTGCTTTAGTCCTGCTTTAGTCCTGCTTTAGACCTGCTTTAGTCCTGCTTTAGACCTGCTTTAGTCCTGCTTTAGACCTGCTTTAGTCCTGCTTTAGTCCTGCTTTAGACCTGCTTTAGTCCTGTTTTAGACCTGCTTTAGTCCTGCTTTAGTCCTGCTTTAGACCTGCTTTAGTCCTGCTTTAGTCCTGCTTTAGTCCTGCTTTAGTCCTGCTTTAGTCCTGCTTTAGTCCTGCTTTAGACCTGCTTTAGACCTGCTTTAGTCCTGCTTTAGTCCTGCTTTAGTCCTGCTTTAGTCCTGCTTTAGTCCTGCTTTAGACCTGCTTTAGTCCTGCTTTAGACCTGCTTTAGACCTGCTTTAGTCCTGCTTTAGTCCTGCTTTAGTCCTGCTTTAGTCCTGCTTTAGTCCTGCTTTAGTCCCGGTTTAGTCCTGCTTTAGTCCTGCTTTAGTCCTGCTTTAGACCTGCTTTAGTCCTGCTTTAGTCCTGCTTTAGTCCCGGTTTAGTCCTGCTTTAGTCCTGCTTTAGTCCTGCTTTAGTCCTGCTTTAGTCCTGCTTTAGTCCTGCTTTAGTCCTGCTTTAGTCCCGGTTTAGTCCTGCTTTAGTCCTGCTTTAGTCCTGCTTTAGTCCTGGTTTAGTCCTGCTTTAGACCTGCTTTAGTCCTGCTTTAGTCCTGCTTTAGTCCTGCTTTAGTCCTGCTTTAGTCCTGCTTTAGTCCTGCTTTAGTCCTGCTTTAGTCCTGCTTTAGACCTGCTTTAGTCCTGCTTTAGTCCTGCTTTAGTCCTGCTTTAGTCCTGTCTTTAGTCCTGCTTTAGTCCTGGTTTAGTCCTGCTTTAGACCTGCTTTAGTCCTGCTTTAGTCCTGTCTTTAGTCCTGCTTTAGTCCTGTCTTTAGTCCTGCTTTAGTCCTGTCTTTAGTCCTGCTTTAGTCCTGGTTTAGACCTGCTTTAGTCCTGCTTTAGTCCTGTCTTTAGTCCTGCTTTAGTCCTGGTTTAGACCTGCTTTAGTCCTGCTTTAGACCTGCTTTAGTCCTGCTTTAGTCCTGTCTTTAGTCCTGCTTTAGTCCTGCTTTAGTCCTGGTTTAGTCCTGCTTTAGACCTGCTTTAGTCCTGTCTTTAGTCCTGCTTTAGTCCTGCTTTAGTCCTGCTTTAGTCCCGGTTTAGACCTGCTTTAGTCCTGCTTTAGTCCTGGTTTAGTCCTGCTTTAGTCCTGCTTTAGTCCTGCTTTAGTCCTGCTTTAGTCCCGGTTTAGACCTGCTTTAGTCCTGCTTTAGTCCTGGTTTAGTCCTGCTTTAGACCTGCTTTTGTCCCGCTTTAGTCCCGGTTTAGTCCCGGTTTAGTCCCGCTTTAGTCCTGCTTTAGTCCTGCTTTAGTCCTGCTTTAGTCCTGGTTTAGTCCTGTCTTTAGTCCTGCTTTAGTCCTGCTTTAGTCCTGCTTTAGTCCTGTCTTTAGTCCTGCTTTAGTCCTGCTTTAGACCTGCTTTAGTCCTGTCTTTAGTCCTGCTTTAGTCCTGCTTTAGTCCTGCTTTAGTCCTGCTTTAGTCCTGCTTTAGTCCTGCTTTAGACCTGCTTTAGTCCTGTCTTTAGTCCTGCTTTAGTCCTGCTTTAGTCCTGCTTTAGTCCTGTCTTTAGTCCTGCTTTAGTCCTGCTTTAGACCTGCTTTAGTCCTGCTTTAGTCCTGGTTTAGTCCTGTCTTTAGTCCTGCTTTAGTCCTGCTTTAGTCCTGCTTTAGTCCTGTCTTTAGTCCTGCTTTAGTCCTGCTTTAGACCTGCTTTAGTCCTGTCTTTAGTCCTGCTTTAGTCCTGCTTTAGTCCTGCTTTAGTCCTGCTTTAGTCCTGCTTTAGTCCTGGTTTAGTCCTGTCTTTAGTCCTGCTTTAGTCCTGCTTTAGTCCTGCTTTAGTCCTGTCTTTAGTCCTGCTTTAGTCCTGCTTTAGACCTGCTTTAGTCCTGTCTTTAGTCCTGCTTTAGTCCTGCTTTAGTCCTGCTTTAGACCTGCTTTAGTCCTGCTTTAGTCCTGCTTTAGTCCTGCTTTAGTCCTGCTTTAGACCTGCTTTAGTCCTGCTTTAGACCTGCTTTAGTCCTGCTTTAATCCTGCTTTAGTTCTGCTTTAGTCCTGCTTTAGTCCTGCTTTAGTCCTGCTTTAGTCCTGTCTTTAGTCCTGGTTTAGTCCTGCTTTAGTCCTGCTTTAGTCCCGCTTTAGTCCCGGTTTAGTCCTGTCTTTAGTCCTGCTTTAGACCTGCTTTAGTCCTGCTTTAGTCCTGCTTTAGTCCTGCTTTAGTCCTGCTTTAGTCCTGTCTTTAGTCCTGTCTTTAGTCCTGCTTTAGTCCTGCTTTAGACCTGCTTTAGTCCTGCTTTAGACCTGCTTTAGTCCTGCTTTAGACCTGCTTTAGACCTGCTTTAGTCCTGCTTTAGTCCTGTCTTTAGTCCTGTCTTTAGTCCTGCTTTAGTCCTGCTTTAGACCTGCTTTAGACCTGCTTTAGTCCTGCTTTAGACCTGCTTTAGTCCTGCTTTAGTCCTGTCTTTAGACCTGCTTTAGTCCTGCTTTAGTCCTGTCTTTAGTCCTGCTTTAGTCCTGCTTTAGTCCTGCTTTAGTCCTGCTTTAGTCCTGCTTTAGTCCTGCTTTAGTCCTGCTTTAGTCCCGGTTTAGTCCTGCTTTAGACCTGCTTTAGTCCTGCTTTAGACCTGCTTTAGTCCTGGTTTAGTCCTGCTTTAGACCTGCTTTAGTCCTGCTTTAGTCCTGCTTTAGTCCTGCTTTAGTCCTGCTTTAGTCCTGCTTTAGACCTGCTTTAGTCCTGGTTTAGTCCTGCTTTAGTCCTGTCTTTAGTCCTGTCTTTAGTCCTGCTTTAGTCCCGGTTTAGTCCCGGTTTAGTCCCGCTTTAGTCCCGCTTTAGTCCCGTTTTAGTCCTGCTTTAGTCCTGCTTTAGTCCTGCTTTAGTCCTGCTTTAGTCCTGCTTTAGTCCCGCTTTAGTCCCGGTTTAGTCCTGCTTTAGACCTGCTTTAGTCCTGCTTTAGACCTGCTTTAGTCCTGGTTTAGTCCTGCTTTAGACCTGCTTTAGTCCTGCTTTAGTCCTGCTTTAGTCCTGCTTTAGTCCTGCTTTAGTCCTGCTTTAGACCTGCTTTAGTCCTGGTTTAGTCCTGCTTTAGTCCTGTCTTTAGTCCTGTCTTTAGTCCTGCTTTAGTCCCGGTTTAGTCCCGGTTTAGTCCCGCTTTAGTCCCGCTTTAGTCCCGTTTTAGTCCTGCTTTAGTCCTGTCTTTAGTCCTGCTTTAGTCCTGCTTTAGTCCTGGTTTAGTCCTGCTTTAGTCCTGCTTTAGACCTGCTTTAGTCCTGCTTTAGTCCTGCTTTAGTCCTGCTTTAGTCCTGCTTTAGTCCTGCTTTAGTCCTGCTTTAGTCCTGCTTTAGTCCTGCTTTAGTCCTGCTTTAGTCCTGCTTTAGTCCTGCTTTAGACCTGCTTTAGTCCTGCTTTAGTCCTGCTTTAGTCCCGGTTTAGTCCCGGTTTAGTCCTGCTTTAGTCCTGCTTTAGTCCTGTTTTAGTCCTGGTTTAGTCCTGTCTTTAGTCCTGCTTTAGTCCTGCTTTAGTCCTGCTTTAGTCCTGCTTTAGTCCCGCTTTAGTCCCGCTTTAGTCCTGTTTTAGTCCTGCTTTAGTCCTGTCTTTAGTCCTGCTTTAGTCCTGCTTTAGTCCTGCTTTAGTCCCGCTTTAGTCCCGGTTTAGTCCTGCTTTAGTCCTGCTTTAGTCCTGCTTTAGACCTGCTTTAGTCCTGCTTTAGTCCTGCTTTAGACCTGCTTTAGTCCTGCTTTAGTCCTGCTTTAGTCCTGCTTTAGTCCTGCTTTAGTCCTGCTTTAGACCTGCTTTAGTCCTGTCTTTAGTCCTGTCTTTAGTCCTGCTTTAGTCCTGCTTTAGTCCTGCTTTAGTCCTGGTTTAGTCCTGCTTTAGTCCTGCTTTAGTCCTGCTTTAGTCCTGCTTTAGACCTGCTTTAGTCCTGGTTTAGTCCTGCTTTAGACCTGCTTTAGTCCTGCTTTAGTCCTGCTTTAGTCCTGGTTTAGTCCTGTCTTTAGTCCTGCTTTAGTCCTGCTTTAGTCCTGCTTTAGTCCTGCTTTAGTCCTGCTTTAGTCCTGCTTTAGACCTGCTTTAGTCCTGGTTTAGTCCTGCTTTAGACCTGCTTTAGTCCTGCTTTAGTCCTGCTTTAGTCCTGCTTTAGTCCTGCTTTAGTCCTGCTTTAGACCTGCTTTAGTCCTGTTTTAGTCCTGCTTTAGTCCTGTCTTTAGTCCTGCTTTAGTCCTTGTTTAGTCCTGTTTTAGTCCTGCTTTAGTCCTGCTTTAGTCCTGCTTTAGTCCTGCTTTAGACCTGCTTTAGTCCTGCTTTAGTCCTGCTTTAGACCTGCTTTAGTCCTTGTTTAGTCCTGTTTTAGTCCTGCTTTAGTCCTGCTTTAGTCCTGTTTTAGTCCTGCTTTAGTCCTGTCTTTAGTCCTGCTTTAGTCCTTGTTTAGTCCTGTTTTAGTCCTGCTTTAGTCCTGCTTTAGTCCTGCTTTAGTCCTGCTTTAGACCTGCTTTAGACCTGCTTTAGTCCTGCTTTAGTCCTGCTTTAGTCCTGTCTTTAGTCCTGTCTTTAGACCTGCTTTAGTCCTGCTTTAGTCCTGCTTTAGTCCTGCTTTAGTCCTGTCTTTAGTCCTGCTGTAGTCCTGCTTTAGTCCTGTCTTTAGTCCTGTCTTTAGTCCTGCTTTAGTCCTGCTTTAGTCCTGCTTTAGTCCTGCTTTAGACCTGCTTTAGACCTGCTTTAGTCCTGCTTTAGTCCTGCTTTAGTCCTGCTTTAGACCTGCTTTAGTCCTGCTTTAGTCCTGCTTTAGTCCTGCTTTAGACCTGCTTTAGTCCTGCTTTAGTCCTGCTTTAGTCCTGCTTTAGTCCTGTCTTTAGTCCTGGTTTAGTCCTGCTTTAGTCCTGCTTTAGACCTGCTTTAGTCCTGCTTTAGACCTGCTTTAGTCCTGGTTTAGTCCTGCTTTACTCCTGCTTTAGACCTGCTTTAGTCCTGCTTTAGACCTGCTTTAGTCCTGCTTTAGACCTGCTTTAGACCTGCTTTAGTCCTGCTTTAGACCTGCTTTAGACCTGCTTTAGTCCTGCTTTAGACCTGCTTTAGTCCTGCTTTAGACCTGCTTTAGTCCTGCTTTAGACCTGCTTTAGTCCTGCTTTAGTCCTGCTTTAGACCTGCTTTAGTCCTGGTTTAGTCCTGCTTTAGTCCTGTCTTTAGTCCTGTCTTTAGTCCTGCTTTAGTCCTGTCTTTAGTCCTGTCTTTAGTCCTGCTTTAGTCCTGCTTTAGTCCCGCTTTAGTCCCGCTTTAGTCCTGCTTTAGACCTGCTTTTGTCCCGCTTTAGTCCCGGTTTAGTCCCGGTTTAGTCCTGCTTTAGTCCTGCTTTAGACCTGCTTTAGTCCTGCTTTAGTCCTGCTTTAGTCCTGTCTTTAGTCCTGCTTTAGTCCTGTCTTTAGTCCTGCTTTAGTCCTGTCTTTAGTCCTGTCTTTAGTCCTGCTTTAGTCCTGCTTTAGACCTGCTTTAGACCTGCTTTAGTCCTGTCTTTAGTCCTGCTTTAGTCCTGCTTTAGTCCTGCTTTAGTCCTGTCTTTAGTCCTGTCTTTAGTCCTGCTTTAGTCCTGTCTTTAGTCCTGTCTTTAGTCCTGCTTTAGTCCTGCTTTAGTCCCGCTTTAGTCCTGTCTTTAGTCCTGTCTTTAGTCCTGCTTTTGTCCCGCTTTAGTCCCGGTTTAGTCCCGGTTTAGTCCTGCTTTAGTCCTGCTTTAGTCCTGCTTTAGACCTGCTTTAGTCCTGCTTTAGTCCTGTCTTTAGTCCTGCTTTAGTCCTGCTTTAGACCTGCTTTAGTCCTGTCTTTAGTCCTGCTTTAGTCCTGCTTTAGTCCTGCTTTAGTCCTGCTTTAGTCCTGCTTTAGTCCTGGTTTAGTCCTGCTTTAGTCCTGCTTTAGTCCTGTCTTTAGTCCTGCTTTAGTCCTGTCTTTAGTCCTGCTTTAGTCCTGCTTTAGTCCTGCTTTAGTCCTGGTTTAGTCCTGCTTTAGTCCTGCTTTAGTCCTGCTTTAGACCTGCTTTAGTCCTGCTTTAGTCCTGTCTTTAGTCCTGCTTTAGTCCTGCTTTAGACCTGCTTTAGACCTGCTTTAGTCCTGTCTTTAGTCCTGCTTTAGTCCTGCTTTAGTCCTGCTTTAGTCCTGCTTTAGTCCTGCTTTAGTCCTGGTTTAGTCCTGCTTTAGTCCTGCTTTAGTCCTGCTTTAGACCTGCTTTAGTCCTGCTTTAGTCCTGTCTTTAGTCCTGTCTTTAGTCCTGCTTTAGTCCTGTTTTAGTCCTGCTTTAGTCCTGTCTTTAGTCCTGCTTTAGTCCTGCTTTAGACCTGCTTTAGTCCTGCTTTAGTCCTGTCTTTAGTCCTGCTTTAGTCCTGCTTTAGACCTGCTTTAGACCTGCTTTAGTCCTGTCTTTAGTCCTGCTTTAGTCCTGCTTTAGACCTGCTTTAGACCTGCTTTAGTCCTGCTTTAGACCTGCTTTAGTCCTGTCTTTAGTCCTGCTTTAGTCCTGCTTTAGTCCTGCTTTAGTCCTGCTTTAGTCCTGCTTTAGTCCTGGTTTAGTCCTGCTTTAGTCCTGCTTTAGTCCTGTCTTTAGTCCTGTCTTTAGTCCTGTCTTTAGTCCTGCTTTAGTCCTGCTTTAGTCCTGTCTTTAGTCCTGTCTTTAGACCTGCTTTAGTCCTGCTTTAGACCTGCTTTAGTCCTGCTTTAGTCCTGCTTTAGACCTGCTTTAGTCCTGGTTTAGTCCTGCTTTAGACCTGGTTTAGTCCTGTCTTTAGACCTGCTTTAGTCCTGCTTTAGTCCTGCTTTAGACCTGCTTTAGTCCTGCTTTAGTCCTGCTTTAGACCTGCTTTAGACCTGCTTTAGTCCTGTCTTTAGTCCTGTCTTTAGTCCTGCTTTAGTCCTGCTTTAGTCCTGTCTTTAGTCCTGCTTTAGTCCTGCTTTAGTCCTGCTTTAGACCTGCTTTAGTCCTGCTTTAGACCTGCTTTAGTCCTGCTTTAGTCCTGCTTTAAACCTGCTTTAGTCCAGCTTTAGTCCTGCTTTAGTCCTGCTTTAGTCCTGCTTTAGTCCTGCTTTAGTCCTGCTTTAGTCCTGGTTTAGTCCTGTCTTTAGTCCTGCTTTAGTCCTGCTTTAGTCCTGCTTTAGTCCTGCTTTAGTCCTGTCTTTAGTCCTGCTTTAGTCCTGCTTTAGTCCTGCTTTAGTCCTGTCTTTAGTCCTGTCTTTAGTCCTGCTTTAGTCCTGCTTTAGTCCTGCTTTAGACCTGCTTTAGTCCTGCTTTAGACCTGCTTTAGTCCTGCTTTAGTCCTGCTTTAGTCCTGTCTTTAGTCCTGCTTTAGTCCTGCTTTAGTCCTGCTTTAGTCCTGCTTTAGTCCTGCTTTAGACCTGCTTTAGTCCTGCTTTAGACCTGCTTTAGTCCTGCTTTAGTCCTGTCTTTAGTCCTGCTTTAGTCCTGCTTTAGTCCTGCTTTAGTCCTGCTTTAGTCCTGCTTTAGTCCTGCTTTAGTCCTGCTTTAGTCCTGCTTTAGACCCGCTTTAGTCCCGCTTTAGTCCTGCTTTAGTCCTGCTTTAGTCCTGCTTTAGTCCTGCTTTAGTCCTGCTTTAGTCCTGGTTTAGTCCTGCTTTAGTCCTGCTTTAGTCCTGCTTTAGACCTGCTTTAGTCCTGCTTTAGTCCTGTCTTTAGTCCTGTCTTTAGTCCTGCTTTAGTCCTGCTTTAGACCTGCTTTAGTCCTGCTTTAGACCTGCTTTAGTCCTGCTTTAGTCCTGCTTTAGTCCTGCTTTAGACCTGCTTTAGACCTGCTTTAGTCCTGCTTTAGTCCTGCTTTAGTCCTGTCTTTAGTCCTGTCTTTAGTCCTGCTTTAGTCCTGCTTTAGTCCTGTCTTTAGTCCTGTCTTTAGACCTGCTTTAGTCCTGCTTTAGACCTGCTTTAGACCTGCTTTAGTCCTGCTTTAGTCCTGCTTTAGTCCTGTCTTTAGTCCTGTCTTTAGTCCTGCTTTAGTCCTGCTTTAGTCCTGTCTTTAGTCCTGCTTTAGACCTGCTTTAGTCCTGCTTTAGACCTGCTTTAGTCCTGCTTTAGTCCTGCTTTAGTCCTGCTTTAAACCTGCTTTAGTCCAGCTTTAGTCCTGCTTTAGTCCTGCTTTAGTCCTGCTTTAGTCCTGCTTTAGTCCTGCTTTAGTCCTGGTTTAGTCCTGTCTTTAGTCCTGCTTTAGTCCTGCTTTAGTCCTGCTTTAGTCCTGCTTTAGTCCTGTCTTTAGTCCTGCTTTAGTCCTGCTTTAGTCCTGCTTTAGTCCTGTCTTTAGTCCTGTCTTTAGTCCTGCTTTAGTCCTGTCTTTAGTCCTGCTTTAGACCTGCTTTAGTCCTGCTTTAGACCTGCTTTAGTCCTGCTTTAGACCTGCTTTAGTCCTGCTTTAGTCCTGCTTTAAACCTGCTTTAGTCCAGCTTTAGTCCTGCTTTAGTCCTGCTTTAGTCCTGCTTTAGTCCTGCTTTAGTCCTGCTTTAGTCCTGGTTTAGTCCTGTCTTTAGTCCTGCTTTAGTCCTGCTTTAGTCCTGCTTTAGTCCTGCTTTAGTCCTGTCTTTAGTCCTGCTTTAGTCCTGCTTTAGTCCTGCTTTAGTCCTGTCTTTAGTCCTGTCTTTAGTCCTGCTTTAGTCCTGCTTTAGTCCTGCTTTAGTCCTGCTTTAGTCCTGCTTTAGACCTGCTTTAGTCCTGCTTTAGTCCTGCTTTAGTCCTGCTTTAGTCCTGCTTTAGTCCTGCTTTAGTCCTGCTTTAGACCTGCTTTAGTCCTGCTTTAGTCCTGCTTTAGTCCTGCTTTAGTCCTGCTTTAGACCTGCTTTAGTCCTGCTTTAGTCCTGCTTTAGTCCTGCTTTAGTCCTGCTTTAGACCTGCTTTAGTCCTGCTTTAGTCCTGGTTTAGTCCTGCTTTAGTCCTGTCTTTAGTCCTGCTTTAGTCCTGCTTTAGTCCTGCTTTAGTCCTGCTTTAGACCCGCTTTAGTCCTGCTTTAGTCCTGCTTTAGTCCTGCTTTAGTCCTGCTTTAGTCCTGCTTTAGTCCTGCTTTAGTCCTGGTTTAGTCCTGCTTTAGTCCTGGTTTAGTCCTGCTTTAGTCCTGGTTTAGTCCTGCTTTAGTCCTGCTTTAGTCCTGGTTTAGTCCTGTCTTTAGTCCTGTCTTTAGTGCTGCTTTAGACCTGCTTTAGTCCTGCTTTAGACCTGCTTTAGTCCTGGTTTAGTCCTGTCTTTAGTCCTGTCTTTAGACCTGCTTTAGTCCTGCTTTAGTCCTGCTTTTGTCCTGGTTTAGTCCTGCTTTAGTCCTGCTTTAGTCCTGCTTTTGTCCTGGTTTAGTCCTGCTTTAGTCCTGCTTTAGTCCTGCTTTTGTCCTGGTTTAGTCCTGCTTTAGTCCTGCTTTAGTCCTGCTTTAGTCCTGCTTTAGTCCTGCTTTAGTCCTGTCTTTAGTCCTGCTTTAGTCCTGCTTTAGTCCTGGTTTAGTCCTGCTTTAGTCCTGCTTTAGTCCTGCTTTAGTCCTGCTTTAGTCCTGCTTTTGTCCTGGTTTAGTCCTGCTTTAGTCCTGCTTTAGTCCTGCTTTAGTCCTGGTTTAGTCCTGCTTTAGACCTGCTTTAGTCCTGGTTTAGTCCTGCTTTAGTCCTGGTTTAGCTCTGACCTGGAGGAAGATCAGGCTCAGGTCCATTCCAACGATGGTCAGAACATTCTCCTTCAGCCAACCACGGAGCGCCACCTCACAGCCCTGAAAAAACACAGCCAATCAGGGCCAGGACCAGGACCAGGACCAGGACCAGGACCAGGACCAGACCAGGACCAGGACCAGGACCAGGACCAGACCAGACCAGGGCCAGGACCAGACCAGACCAGGACCAGGACCAGACCAGGACCAGGACCAGGACTAGACCAGGACCAGGACCAGGACCAGGACCAGGACCAGGACCAGACCAGACCAGGACCAGGACCAGACCAGGACCAGACCAGACCAGGGCCAGGACCAGGACCAGGACCAGGACCAGGACCAGGACCAGGACCAGACCAGGACCAGGACCAGGACCAGGACCAGGACCAGGGCCAGGGCCAGGACCAGGACCAGGACCAGACCAGGACCAGACCAGACCAGGACCAGGACCAGACCAGGACCAGGACCAGGACCAGACCAGGACCAGACCAGACCAGGACCAGACCAGGACCAGACCAGGACCAGGACCAGACCAGGACCAGACCAGGACCAGGACCAGGACCAGGGCCAGGACCAGGACCAGGACCAGACCAGGACCAGGACCAGGACCAGACCAGGACCAGACCAGACCAGGACCAGGACCAGACCAGGACCAGACCAGGACCAGGACCAGACCAGGACCAGACCAGGACCAGGACCAGGACCAGGGCCAGGGCCAGGACCAGGACCAGGACCAGGACCAGACCAGGACCAGACCAGACCAGGACCAGGACCAGACCAGGACCAGACCAGGACCAGGACCAGACCAGGACCAGACCAGGACCAGGACCAGACCAGGACCAGACCAGGACCAGGACCAGACCAGGACCAGACCAGACCAGGACCAGGACCAGACCAGGACCAGGACCAGGACCAGGGCCAGGGCCAGGACCAGGACCAGGACCAGGACCAGACCAGGACCAGGACCAGGACCAGACCAGGACCAGACCAGACCAGGACCAGGACCAGACCAGGACCAGACCAGGACCAGGACCAGGGCCAGGGCCAGGACCAGGACCAGGACCAGGACCAGACCAGGACCAGACCAGACCAGGACCAGGACCAGACCAGGACCAGGACCAGGACCAGACCAGGACCAGACCAGACCAGGACCAGGACCAGACCAGGACCAGACCAGGACCAGGACCAGACCAGGACCAGACCAGGACCAGGACCAGGACCAGGACCAGGACCAGACCAGGACCAGGACCAGGACCAGACCCAGACCAGACCAGGACCAGGACCAGACCAGGACCAGACCAGGACCAGGACCAGACCAGGACCAGACCAGGACCAGGACCAGGACCAGGACCAGGGCCAGGGCCAGGACCAGGACCAGGACCAGGACCAGACCAGGACCAGACCAGACCAGGACCAGGACCAGACCAGGACCAGACCAGGACCAGGACCAGACCAGGACCAGACCAGGACCAGGACCAGACCAGGACCAGACCAGACCAGGACCAGGACCAGACCAGGACCAGGACCAGACCAGGACCAGACCAGGACCAGGACCAGGACCAGGGCCAGGGCCAGGACCAGGACCAGGACCAGGACCAGACCAGGACCAGGACCAGGACCAGACCAGGACCAGACCAGACCAGGACCAGGACCAGACCAGGACCAGACCAGGACCAGGACCAGACCAGGACCAGACCAGGACCAGGACCAGACCAGGACCAGACCAGGACCAGACCAGGACCAGACCAGGACCAGGACCAGGACCAGACCAGGACCAGGGCCAGGGCCAGGGCCAGGACCAGGACCAGGACCAGGACCAGACCAGGACCAGACCAGACCAAGACCAGGACCAGACCAGGACCAGACCAGGACCAGGACCAGACCAGGACCAGACCAGGACCAGGACCAGACCAGGACCAGGACCAGGACCAGACCAGGACCAGACCAGACCAGGACCAGGACCAGACCAGGACCAGGACCAGACCAGGACCAGGACCAGGACCAGGACCAGGACCAGACCAGGGCCAGGACCAGGACCAGGACCAGGACCAGACCAGGACCAGACCAGACCAGGACCAGGACCAGACCAGGACCAGGACCAGGACCAGACCAGGACCAGACCAGACCAGGACCAGGACCAGACCAGGACCAGGACCAGACCAGGACCAGACCAGGACCAGGACCAGGACCAGGGCCAGGGCCAGGACCAGGACCAGGACCAGGACCAGACCAGGACCAGGACCAGGACCAGACCAGGACCAGGACCAGGACCAGGACCAGACCAGGACCAGGACCAGACCAGGACCAGGACCAGACCAGGACCAGACCAGGACCAGGACCAGGGCCAGGGCCAGGGCCAGGACCAGGACCAGGACCAGGACCAGACCAGGACCAGACCAGACCAGGACCAGGACCAGACCAGGACCAGACCAGGACCAGGACCAGACCAGGACCAGACCAGGACCAGGACCAGACCAGGACCAGACCAGGACCAGGACCAGACCAGGACCAGACCAGACCAGGACCAGGGCCAGGACCAGGACCAGGACCAGGACCAGACCAGGACCAGGACCAGGACCAGACCAGGACCAGACCAGACCAGGACCAGGACCAGACCAGGACCAGACCAGGACCAGGACCAGACCAGGACCAGGACCAGGACCAGGGCCAGGACCAGGACCAGGACCAGGACCAGACCAGGACCAGACCAGACCAGGACCAGGACCAGACCAGGACCAGACCAGGACCAGGACCAGACCAGGACCAGACCAGGACCAGGACCAGACCAGGACCAGACCAGGACCAGGACCAGACCAGGACCAGGACCAGACCAGGACCAGGACCAGACCAGGACCAGGACCAGGACCAGACCAGGACCAGGACCAGACCAGGACCAGGACCAGGACCAGACCAGGACCAGACCAGGACCAGGACCAGGACCAGACCTCGCTGTAGGAGCTGTTCTGGGGCCGGTACTCGATGCTGTCGGAGGTGAGGGTCCGATTCCCGGAGCAGAAGAAACTCTCGCTGCCTTTTTTAGAGCTGTAGCAGGAACACGGCAGCACCGAGGCCTCTGATTGGTTCAAACTGCTCACAAACTGGTTTGTCAGCCAATCAGAAGGTCCCGTTCGCCCACAGCACTGCACCTGCAGAAAAACAATCAGGAGAGGGCTAAGTCCAGGAGTTCAACAAAGCATTAGGCCCCGCCCTGTTCTCTTAAAGCTGTGGTGTTCCTCAGGGCTCTGCATTAGGCCCCGCCCTGTTCTCTTAAAGCTGTGGTGTTCCTCAGGGCTCTGCATTAGGCCCCGCCCTGTTCTCTTAAAGCTGTGGTGTTCCTCAGGGCTCTGCATTAGGCCCCGCCCTGTTCTCTTAAAGCTGTGGTGTTCCTCAGGGCTCTGCATTAGGCCCCGCCCTGTTCTCTTAAAGCTGTGGTGTTCCTCAGGGCTCTGCATTAGGCCCCGCCCTGTTCTCTTAAAGCTGTGGTGTTCCTCAGGGCTCTGCATTAGGCCCCGCCCTGTTCTCTTAAAGCTGTGGTGTTCCTCAGGGCTCTGCTTTAGGCCCCGCCCTGTTTTCTTAAAGCTGTGGTGTTCCTCAGGGCTCTGCTTTAGGCCCCGCCCTGTTCTCTTAAAGCTGTGGTGTTCCTCAGGGCTCTGCTTTAGGCCCCGCCCTGTTCTCTTAAAGCTGTGGTGTTCCTCAGGGCTCTGCTTTAGGCCCCGCCCTGTTCTCTTAAAGCTGTGGTGTTCCTCAGGGCTCTGCATTAGGCCCCGCCCTGTTCTCTTAAAGCTGTGGTGTTCCTCAGGGCTCTGCATTAGGCCCCGCCCTGTTCTCTTAAAGCTGTGGTGTTCCTCAGGGCTCTGCATTAGGCCCCGCCCTGTTCTCTTAAAGCTGTGGTGTTCCTCAGGGCTCTGCTTTAGGCCCCGCCCTGTTCTCTTAAAGCTGTGGTGTTCCTCAGGGCTCTGCTTTAGGCCCCGCCCTGTTCTCTTAAAGCTGTGGTGTTCCTCAGGGCTCTGCATTAGGCCCCGCCCTGTTCTCTTAAAGCTGTGGTGTTCCTCAGGGCTCTGCTTTAGGCCCCGCCCTGTTCTCTTAAAGCTGTGGTGTTCCTCAGGGCTCTGCATTAGGCCCCGCCCTGTTCTCTTAAAGCTGTGGTGTTCCTCAGGGCTCTGCATTAGGCCCCGCCCTGTTCTCTTAAAGCTGTGGTGTTCCTCAGGGCTCTGCATTAGGCCCCGCCCTGTTCTCTTAAAGCTGTGGTGTTCCTCAGGGCTCTGCTTTAGGCCCCGCCCTGTTCTCTTAAAGCTGTGGTGTTCCTCAGGGCTCTGCTTTAGGCCCCGCCCTGTTCTCTTAAAGCTGTGGTGTTCCTCAGGGCTCTGCTTTAGGCCCCGCCCTGTTCTCTTAAAGCTGTGGTGTTCCTCAGGGCTCTGCTTTAGGCCCCGCCCTGTTCTCTTAAAGCTGTGGTGTTCCTCAGGGCTCTGCATTAGGCCCCGCCCTGTTCTCTTAAAGCTGTGGTGTTCCTCAGGGCTCTGCATTAGGCCCCGCCCTGTTCTCTTAAAGCTGTGGTGTTCCTCAGGGCTCTGCTTTAGGCCCCGCCCTGTTCTCTTAAAGCTGTGGTGTTCCTCAGGGCTCTGCATTAGGCCCCGCCCTGTTCTCTTAAAGCTGTGGTGTTCCTCAGGGCTCTGCATTAGGCCCCGCCCTGTTCTCTTAAAGCTGTGGTGTTCCTCAGGGCTCTGCTTTAGGCCCCGCCCTGTTCTCTTAAAGCTGTGGTGTTCCTCAGGGCTCTGCTTTAGGCCCCGCCCTGTTCTCTTAAAGCTGTGGTGTTCCTCAGGGCTCTGCTTTAGGCCCCGCCCTGTTCTCTTAAAGCTGTGGTGTTCCTCAGGGCTCTGCTTTAGGCCCCGCCCTGTTCTCTTAAAGCTGTGGTGTTCCTCAGGGCTCTGCATTAGGCCCCGCCCTGTTCTCTTAAAGCTGTGGTGTTCCTCAGGGCTCTGCATTAGGCCCCGCCCTGTTCTCTTAAAGCTGTGGTGTTCCTCAGGGCTCTGCATTAGGCCCCGCCCTGTTCTCTTAAAGCTGTGGTGTTCCTCAGGGCTCTGCTTTAGGCCCCGCCCTGTTCTCTTAAAGCTGTGGTGTTCCTCAGGGCTCTGCTTTAGGCCCCGCCCTGTTCTCTTAAAGCTGTGGTGTTCCTCAGGGCTCTGCTTTAGGCCCCGCCCTGTTCTCTTAAAGCTGTGGTGTTCCTCAGGGCTCTGCTTTAGGCCCCGCCCTGTTCTCTTAAAGCTGTGGTGTTCCTCAGGGCTCTGCTTTAGGCCCCGCCCTGTTCTCTTAAAGCTGTGGTGTTCCTCAGGGCTCTGCATTAGGCCCCGCCCTGTTCTCTTAAAGCTGTGGTGTTCCTCAGGGCTCTGCATTAGGCCCCGCCCTGTTCTCTTAAAGCTGTGGTGTTCCTCAGGGCTCTGCATTAGGCCCCGCCCTGTTCTCTTAAAGCTGTGGTGTTCCTCAGGGCTCTGCTTTAGGCCCCGCCCTGTTCTCTTAAAGCTGTGGTGTTCCTCAGGGCTCTGCTTTAGGCCCCGCCCTGTTCTCTTAAAGCTGTGGTGTTCCTCAGGGCTCTGCATTAGGCCCCGCCCTGTTCTCTTAAAGCTGTGGTGTTCCTCAGGGCTCTGCATTAGGCCCCGCCCTGTTCTCTTAAAGCTGTGGTGTTCCTCAGGGCTCTGCTTTAGGCCCCGCCCTGTTCTCTTAAAGCTGTGGTGTTCCTCAGGGCTCTGCATTAGGCCCCGCCCTGTTCTCTTAAAGCTGTGGTGTTCCTCAGGGCTCTGCTTTAGGCCCCGCCCTGTTCTCTTAAAGCTGTGGTGTTCCTCAGGGCTCTGCTTTAGGCCCCGCCCTGTTCTCTTAAAGCTGTGGTGTTCCTCAGGGCTCTGCTTTAGGCCCCGCCCTGTTCTCTTAAAGCTGTGGTGTTCCTCAGGGCTCTGCTTTAGGCCCCGCCCTGTTCTCTTAAAGCTGTGGTGTTCCTCAGGGCTCTGCTTTAGGCCCCGCCCTGTTCTCTTAAAGCTGTGGTGTTCCTCAGGGCTCTGCATTAGGCCCCGCCCTGTTCTCTTAAAGCTGTGGTGTTCCTCAGGGCTCTGCATTAGGCCCCGCCCTGTTCTCTTAAAGCTGTGGTGTTCCTCAGGGCTCTGCATTAGGCCCCGCCCTGTTCTCTTAAAGCTGTGGTGTTCCTCAGGGCTCTGCTTTAGGCCCCGCCCTGTTCTCTTAAAGCTGTGGTGTTCCTCAGGGCTCTGCTTTAGGCCCCGCCCTGTTCTCTTAAAGCTGTGGTGTTCCTCAGGGCTCTGCTTTAGGCCCCGCCCTGTTCTCTTAAAGCTGTGGTGTTCCTCAGGGCTCTGCTTTAGGCCCCGCCCTGTTCTCTTAAAGCTGTGGTGTTCCTCAGGGCTCTGCTTTAGGCCCCGCCCTGTTCTCTTAAAGCTGTGGTGTTCCTCAGGGCTCTGCTTTAGGCCCCGCCCTGTTCTCTTAAAGCTGTGGTGTTCCTCAGGGCTCTGCATTAGGCCCCGCCCTGTTACAATAGACTTCATATTTTAGACTTGATACTTTATTAAAAATTCTGACTCTGAAAATAAAACTTAAATAGTTCAGTTTGACTCAAATCCTTGGTGGGCCCTCGGCATGGTCAGTGTGGTCAGTGTGGTCAGTGAGGTCAGTGTGGTCAGTGTGGTCAGTGCGGTCAGTGTGGTCAGTGCGGTCAGTGTGGTCAGTGTAGTCAGTGTGGTCAGTGTGGTCAGTGAGGTCAGTGTGGTCAGTGTGGTCGTAGATAAGGTCAGGGACTAAAGTCCAGAGCAGCTCAGGTTTAGACCGTTACCGCGGCAACAGACTCAGACTTAATGAACCGCTGTGTGATACTGACGTAATGCTGCAGGTCGTCCAGCAGGAGGCGCTCTGTCTGTGGATAGTCCAGGATGATGGTGTCCACACTGTGGGTCAGACTTTTAGAGATCTGAGGAAACAGAAGAAAACAGAATATATACCAGGACTAAACCAGGACTAAACCAGGACTAAACCAGGACTAAACCAGGACTAAACCAGGACTAAACCAGGACTAAACCAGGACTGAACCAGGACTTAACCAGGACTAAACCAGGACTAAACCAGGACTAAACCAGGACTAAACCAGGACTGAACCAGGACTTAACCAGGACTTAACCAGGACTAAACCAGGACTAAACCAGGACTAAACCAGGACTAAACCAGGTCTAAACCAGGACTAAACCAGGACTAAACCAGGACTGAACCAGGTCTAAACCAGGACTAAACCAGGACTAAACCCGGACTGAACCAGGACTGAACCAGGACTAAACCAGGACTAAACCAGGACTGAACCAGGACTGAACCAGGACTAAACCAGGACTAAACCAGGACTGAACCAGGACTGAACCAGGACTAAACCAGGGCTAAACCAGGACTAAACCAGGTCTAAACCAGGTCTAAACCAGGTCTAAACCAGGACTAAACCAGGACTGAACCAGGACTGAACCAGGTCTAAACCAGGACTAAACCAGGACTAAACCAGGGCTAAACCAGGACTAAACCAGGTCTAAACCAGGTCTAAACCAGGACTAAACCAGGACTGAACCAGGACTGAACCAGGTCTAAACCAGGACTAAACCAGGACTAAACCAGGACTAAACCAGGACTAAACCAGGTCTAAACCAGGACTAAAGCAGGACTAAACCAGGACTAAACCAGGACTAAACCAGGACTAAACCAGGACTAAACCAGGACTAAACCAGGACTAAAGCAGGACTAAACCAGGACTAAACCAGGACTAAACCAGGACTGAACCAGGACTTAACCAGGACTAAACCAGGACTAAACCAGGTCCAAACCAGGTCTAAACCAGGACTAAACCAGGACTAAACCAGGACTAAACCAGGTCTAAACCAGGTCTAAACCAGGTCTAAACCAGAACTAAACCAGGTCTAAACCAGGTCTAAACCAGGACTAAACCAGGTCTAAACCAGGTCTAAACCAGGTCTAAACCAGAACTAAACCAGGTCTAAACCAGGTCTAAACCAGGACTAAACCAGGACTAAACCAGGACTAAACCAGGACTGAACCAGGACTTAACCAGGACTAAACCAGGACTAAACCAGGTCTAAACCAGGACTAAACCAGGACTAAACCAGGACTAAACCAGGACTAAACCAGGTCTAAACCAGGACTAAACCAGGACTAAACCAGGACTAAACCAGGACTGAACCAGGTCTAAACCAGGACTAAACCAGGACTAAACCAGGACTAAACCAGGACTAAACCAGGACTGAACCAGGACTGAACCAGGACTAAACCAGGACTAAACCAGGGCTAAACCAGGACTAAACCAGGTCTAAACCAGGTCTAAACCAGGACTAAACCAGGACTGAACCAGGACTGAACCAGGTCTAAACCAGGACTAAACCAGGACTAAACCAGGACTAAACCAGGACTAAACCAGGTCTACAATAGGACTAAACCAGGACTAAACCAGGTCTAAACCAGGTCTAAACCAGAACTAAACCAGGTCTAAACCAGGACTAAACCAGGACTAAACCAGGACTAAACCAGGACTAAACCAGGACTAGACCAGGACTAAACCAGGACTAAACCAGGACTAGACCAGGACTAAACCAGGACTAAACCAGGACTAAACCAGGACTAAACCAGGTCTAAACCAGGACTAAACCAGGTCTAAACCAGGACTAAACCAGGACTAAACTAACCAGGTCTAAACCAGAACTAAACCAGGACTAAACCAGGAACCAGGAATAAACCAGGACTAAACAAGGTCTAAACCAGGACTAAACCAGGACTAAACCAGGACTAAACCAGGTCCAAACCAGGTCTAAACCAGGACTAAACCAGGACTAAACCAGGTCTAAACCAGGACTAAACCAGGTCTAAACCAGGTCTAAACCAGGTCTAAACCAGAACTAAACCAGGTCTAAACCAGGTCTAAACCAGGACTAAACCAGGTCTAAACCAGGTCTAAACCAGGTCTAAACCAGGTCTAAACCAGAACTAAACCAGGTCTAAACCAGGTCTAAACCAGGTCTAAACCAGGACTAAACCAGGACTTGTGTTGGACCTTGTCTCTGTTGACGAGGAGCAGAAGAGTCACAAAAATCTGAGCCAGGACCAGGAGCAGCAGGAAACACAGCACCTGCAGAGATGAAACCAGGACAAAGACCAGGACATGTTCATGTCTTTAACATCACGTCACGTTATGTTCCACTCAAACGTTTGGAACGTGATGGACTTTGACACAATGTTGTGTTGTTTCCTGCAGGTGGCGCTCACCAGCAGCAGCAGCACACGACTCTCCCTCTGAGAGGCCACGAACCCCAGCAGACTGACCCCGACCACCAGAGCACCCAGAGCAAGGAGAACCACAGCCACCAGCTTCAGCTCGCCTGGAACATGAGAGGAACATGAGAGGAACATGAGAGGAACATGAGAGGAACATGAGAGGAACATGAGAGGAACATGAGAGGAACATGAGAGGAACATGAGAAGAACATGAGAAGAACATGAGAGGAACATGAGAGGAACATCAGAGGAACATGAGAGGAACATGAGAGGAACATGAGAGGAACATGAGAGGAACATGAGAGGAACATGAGAGGAACATGAGAGGAACATCAGAGGAACATGAGAAGAACATGAGAGGAACATGAGAGGAACATCAGAGGAACATGAGAGGAACATGAGAGGAACATGAGAGGAACATGAGAGGAACATGAGAAGAACATGAGAGGAACATGAGAGGAACATCAGAGGAACATGAGAAGAACATGAGAGGAACATGAGAGGAACATCAGAGGAACATGAGAGGAACATGAGAGGAACATGAGAGGAACATGAGAGGAACATGAGAGGAACATGAGAAGAACATGAGAGGAACATGAGAGGAACATGAGAAGAACATGAGAAGAACATGAGAGGAACATGAGAGGAACATGAGAGGAACATGAGAAGAACATGAGAGGAACATGAGAGGAACATGAGAAGAACATGAGAAGAACATGAGAAGAACATGAGAGGAACATGAGAGGAACATGAGAGGAACATGAGAGGAACATGAGAAGAACATGAGAGGAACATGAGAGGAACATGAGAAGAACATGAGAGGAACATGAGAGGAACATGAGAAGAACATGAGAAGAACATGAGAGGAACATGAGAGAGACATGAGAGGAACATGAGAGGAACATGAGAGGAACATGAGAGGAACATCAGAGGAACATTAGAGGAACATGAGAGGAACATGAGAAGAACATGAGAGGAACATGAGAAGAACATGAGAGGAACATCAGAGGAACATGAGAGGAACATGAGAAGAACATGAGAGGAACATGAGAGGAACATGAGAGGAACATGAGAGGAACATCAGAGGAACATTAGAGGAACATGAGAGGAACATGAGAGGAACATGAGAGGAACATGAGAAGAACATGAGAGGAACATGAGAGGAACATGAGAAGAACATGAGAGGAACATGAGAGGAACATGAGAAGAACATGAGAGGAACATGAGAGGAACATGAGAAGAACATCAGAGGAACATGAGAGGAACATGAGAGGAACATGAGAGGAACATGAGAGGAACATGAGAAGAACATGAGAGGAACATGAGAGGAACATGAGAAGAACATGAGAGGAACATGAGAGGAACATGAGAGGAACATGAGAGGAACATGAGAGGAACATGAGAAGAACATGAGAAGAACATGAGAGGAACATCAGAGGAACATGAGAGGAACATGAGAGGAACATGAGAGGAACATGAGAAGAACATGAGAGGAACATGAGAGGAACATGAGAAGAACATGAGAGGAACATGAGAAGAACATGAGAGGAACATGAGAGGAACATGAGAGGAACATGAGAGGAACATGAGAAGAACATGAGAGGAACATGAGAGGAACATGAGAGGAACATGAGAGGAACATGAGAGGAACATGAGAGGAACATGAGAGGAACATGAGAGGAACATGAGAGGAACATGAGAGGAACATGAGAAGAACATGAGAGGAACATGAGAGGAACATGAGAAGAACATGAGAGGAACATGAGAAGAACATGAGAGGAACATGAGAGGAACATGAGAGGAACATGAGAGGAACATGAGAGGAACATGAGAGGAACATCAGAGGAACATGAGAGGAACATGAGAGGAACATGAGAAGAACATGAGAGGAACATGAGAAGAACATGAGAGGAACATCAGAGGAACATGAGAGGAACATGAGAGGAACATGAGAGGAACATGAGAAGAACATGAGAGGAACATGAGAGGAACATGAGAAGAACATGAGAGGAACATGAGAGGAACATGAGAAGAACATGAGAGGAACATGAGAGGAACATGAGAAGAACATCAGAGGAACATGAGAGGAACATGAGAGGAACATGAGAGGAACATGAGAGGAACATGAGAGGAACATGAGAGGAACATGAGAAGAACATGAGAGGAACATGAGAGGAACATGAGAAGAACATGAGAAGAACATGAGAGGAACATGAGAGGAACATGAGAAGAACATGAGAGGAACATGAGAGGAACATGAGAGGAACATCAGAGGAACATGAGAGGAACATGAGAGGAACATGAGAGGAACATGAGAAGAACATGAGAGGAACATGAGAGGAACATGAGAAGAACATGAGAGGAACATGAGAAGAACATGAGAGGAACATGAGAGGAACATGAGAAGAACATGAGAGGAACATCAGAGGAACATGAGAGGAACATGAGAAGAACATGAGAGGAACATGAGAAGAACATGAGAGGAACATCAGAGGAACATGAGAGGAACATGAGAGGAACATGAGAGGAACATGAGAGGAACATGAGAAGAACATGAGAGGAACATGAGAGGAACATGAGAGGAACATGAGAGGAACATGAGAAGAACATGAGAGGAACATGAGAGGAACATGAGAGGAACATGAGAGGAACATGAGAGGAACATGAGAAGAACATGAGAGGAACATGAGAAGAACATGAGAGGAACATGAGAGGAACATGAGAAGAACATGAGAGGAACATGAGAGGAACATGAGAAGAACATGAGAGGAACATGAGAAGAACATGAGAGGAACATCAGAGGAACATGAGAGGAACATGAGAAGAACATGAGAGGAACATGAGAAGAACATGAGAAGAACATGAGAGGAACATCAGAGGAACATGAGAGGAACATGAGAGGAACATGAGAGGAACATGAGAAGAACATGAGAGGAACATGAGAGGAACATGAGAGGAACATCAGAGGAACATCAGAGGAACATGAGAAGAACATGAGAGGAACATGAGAGGAACATGAGAGGAACATCAGAGGAACATGAGAGGAACATGAGAGGAACCTGAGAGGAACATCAGAGGAACATGAGAGGAACATGAGAAGAACATGAGAGGAACATGAGAGGAACATGAGAGGAACATCAGAGGAACATCAGAGGAACATGAGAAGAACATGAGAGGAACATGAGAGGAACATGAGAGGAACATGAGAGGAACATCAGAGGAACATCAGAGGAACATGAGAGGAACATGAGAGGAACCTGAGAGGAACATCAGAGGAACATCAGAGGAACATGAGAAGAACATGAGAGGAACATGAGGGGAACATGAGAGGAACATGAGAGGAACATGAGAAGAACATGAGAGGAACATGAGAAGAACATGAGAGGAACATGAGGGGAACATGAGGGGAACATGAGAAGAACATGAGAGGAACATGAGAAGAACATGAGAGGAACATGAGAGGAACATGAGAGGAACATGAGAGGAACATGAGAGGAACATGAGAGGAACATGAGAAGAACATGAGAGGAACATGAGAGGAACATGAGAAGAACATGAGAGGAACATGAGAAGAACATGAGAGGAACATGAGAGGAACATGAGAAGAACATGAGAGGAACATGAGAGGAACATGAGAAGAACATGAGAGGAACATGAGAGGAACATGAGAAGAACATGAGAGGAACATGAGAGGAACATGAGAAGAACATGAGAGGAACCTGAGAGGAACATGAGAAGAACATGAGAGGAACCTGAGAAGAACATGAAAGGAACATGAGAGGAACATCAGAGGAACATGAGAGGAACATGAGAGGAACATGAGAGGAACATGAGAAGAACATGAGAGGAACATGAGAGGAACATGAGAGGAACATGAGAGGAACATGAGAAGAACATGAGAGGAACATGAGAGGAACATGAGAAGAACATCAGAGGAACATGAGAAGAACATGAGAGGAACATGAGAGGAACATGAGAGGAACATGAGAAGAACATGAGAGGAACATGAGAGGAACATGAGAGGAACATGAGAGGAACATGAGAGGAACATGAGAAGAACATGAGAAGAACATGAGAGGAACATGAGAGGAACATGAGAGGAACATGAGAGGAACATGAGAAGAACATGAGAGGAACATCAGAGGAACATGAGAGGAACATGAGAAGAACATGAGAGGAACATCAGAGGAACATCAGAGGAACATGAGAAGAACATGAGAGGAACATGAGGGGAACATGAGAGGAACATGAGAGGAACATGAGAAGAACATGAGAGGAACATGAGAAGAACATGAGAGGAACATGAGGGGAACATGAGAGGAACATGAGAGGAACATGAGAGGAACATGAGAGGAACATCAGAGGAACATCAGAGGAACATGAGAGGAACATGAGAGGAACATCAGAGGAACATCAGAGGAACATGAGAGGAACATGAGAAGAACATCAGAGGAACATCAGAGGAACATGAGAGGAACATGAGAGGAACATGAGAGGAACATCAGAGGAACATCAGAGGAACATGAGAAGAACATGAGAAGAACATGAGGGGAACATGAGAGGAACATGAGAGGAACATGAGAAGAACATGAGAGGAACATGAGAAGAACATGAGAGGAACATGAGGGGAACATGAGAGGAACATCAGAGGAACATGAGAGGAACATCAGAGGAACATCAGAGGAACATGAGAGGAACATGAGAGGAACATGAGAGGAACATCAGAGGAACATCAGAGGAACATGAGAAGAACATGAGAAGAACATGAGAGGAACATCAGAGGAACATCAGAGGAACATGAGAGGAACATGAGAGGAACATGAGAGGAACATGAGAGGAACATGAGAGGAACATGAGAGGAACATGAGAGGAACATGAGAGGAACATGAGAGGAACATCAGAGGAACATGAGAGGAACATGAGAAGAACATGAGAGGAACATGAGAGGAACATGAGAGGAACATCAGAGGAACATGAGAAGAACATGAGAGGAACATGAGAAGAACATGAGAGGAACATGAGAGGAACATGAGAGGAACATGAGAGGAACATGAGAAGAACATGAGAGGAACATCAGAGGAACATGAGAGGAACATGAGAGGAACATGAGAGGAACATCAGAGGAACATGAGAAGAACATGAGAGGAACATGAGAGGAACATGAGGGGAACATGAGAGGAACATGAGAAGAACATGAGAGGAACATGAGAAGAACATGAGAGGAACATGAGGGGAACATGAGAGGAACATGAGAGGAACATGAGAGGAACATGAGAGGAACATGAGAGGAACATGAGAAGAACATGAGAGGAACATGAGAGGAACATGAGAGGAACATGAGAGGAACATGAGAGGAACATGAGAAGAACATGAGAGGAACATGAGAAGAACATGAGAGGAACATCAGAGGAACATGAGAGGAACATGAGAAGAACATGAGAGGAACATGAGAGGAACATGAGAGGAACATGAGAGGAACATGAGAAGAACATGAGAGGAACATCAGAGGAACATGAGAGGAACATGAGAGGAACATCAGAGGAACATGAGAGGAACATGAGAGGAACATGAGAGGAACATGAGAAGAACATGAGAGGAACATGAGAGGAACATGAGAGGAACATGAGAAGAACATGAGAGGAACATGAGAGGAACATGAGAAGAACATGAGAGGAACATGAGAGGAACATGAGAGGAACATGAGAAGAACATGAGAGGAACATCAGAGGAACATGAGAGGAACATGAGAGGAACATGAGAGGAACATCAGAGGAACATCAGAGGAACATGAGAAGAACATGAGAGGAACATGAGAGGAACATGAGAAGAACATGAGAGGAACATGAGAAGAACATGAGAGGAACATGAGAGGAACATGAGAAGAACATGAGAAGAACATGAGAGGAACATGAGAGGAACATGAGAGGAACATGAGAGGAACATGAGAAGAACATGAGAGGAACATGAGAGGAACATGAGAAGAACATGAGAGGAACATGAGAGGAACATGAGAAGAACATGAGAGGAACATGAGAGGAACATCAGAGGAACATGAGAGGAACATGAGAGGAACATGAGAGGAACATGAGAAGAACATGAGAGGAACATGAGAGAGACATGAGAGGAACATGAGAGGAACATGAGAGGAACATGAGAAGAACATGAGAAGAACATGAGAGGAACATGAGAGGAACATGAGAGGAACATGAGAAGAACATGAGAGGAACATGAGAGGAACATGAGAAGAACATGAGAGGAACATGAGAGAGACATGAGAGGAACATGAGAAGAACATGAGAGGAACATGAGAAGAACATGAGAAGAACATGAGAGGAACATGAGAGGAACATCAGAGGAACATGAGAGGAACATGAGAGGAACATGAGAGGAACATGAGAAGAACATGAGAAGAACATGAGAGGAACATCAGAGGAACATGAGAGGAACATGAGAGGAACATGAGAGGAACATGAGAAGAACATGAGAGGAACATGAGAGGAACATGAGAAGAACACATGAGAAGAACATGAGAGGAACATGAGAGGAACATGAGAAGAACATGAGAGGAACATCAGAGGAACATGAGAGGAACATGAGAGGAACATCAGAGGAACATCAGAGGAACATGAGAAGAACATGAGAGGAACATGAGAGGAACATGAGAAGAACATGAGAGGAACCTGAGAGGAACATGAGAAGAACATGAGAGGAACATGAGAGGAACATGAGAGGAACATGAGAGGAACATGAGAAGAACATGAGAGGAACATGAGAAGAACATGAGAGGAACATCAGAGGAACATGAGGGGAACATGAGAGGAACATGAGAGGAACATGAGAAGAACATGAGAGGAACATGAGAGGAACATGAGAGGAACATGAGAGGAACATGAGAGGAACATGAGAAGAACATGAGAAGAACATGAGAGGAACATGAGAGGAACATGAGAGGAACATGAGAGGAACATGAGAAGAACATGAGAGGAACATGAGAGGAACATGAGAGGAACATGAGAGGAACATGAGAGGAACATGAGAGGAACATGAGAGGAACATGAGAGGAACATGAGAAGAACATGAGAGGAACATGAGAAGAACATGAGAGGAACATGAGAGGAACATGAGAAGAACATGAGAGGAACATGAGAGGAACATGAGAAGAACATGAGAGGAACATGAGAGGAACATGAGAGGAACATGAGAGGAACATGAGAGGAACATGAGAAGAACATGAGAGGAACATGAGAGGAACATGAGAGGAACATGAGAGGAACATGAGAAGAACATGAGAGGAACATGAGAGGAACATGAGAGGAACATCAGAGGAACATGAGAGGAACATGAGAGGAACATGAGAGGAACATGAGAGGAACATGAGAAGAACATGAGAGGAACATGAGAGGAACATGAGAAGAACATGAGAAGAACATGAGAGGAACATGAGAGGAACATGAGAGGAACATGAGAGGAACATGAGAAGAACATGAGAGGAACATGAGAGGAACATGAGAAGAACATGAGAGGAACATGAGAGGAACATGAGAGGAACATGAGAAGAACATGAGAGGAACATGAGAAGAACATGAGAAGAACATGAGAGGAACATGAGAGGAACATGAGAAGAACATGAGAAGAACATGAGAGGAACATGAGAGGAACATGAGAAGAACATGAGAGGAACATGAGAAGAACATGAGAAGAACATGAGAGGAACATGAGAGGAATGGCAGTGTCAGGAGCAGTACCTGAGGAGATGATGTGGATGAAGCTGCTGGAGTCGAAGAGGATCCAGACTCCACATCCTGCTACACTGAGGCCCAGCGCCTGAGGTCAGATGTCACAATTAGAACATCAGATTTAGGATTAATAGCATATTAGCACTATACTATTTTAAATAGTAACATATATATTTACGGTAATTATGTTTATATTTTTAATCCTGGTTTAGTCCTGGTTTAGACCTGGTTTAGTCCTGGTTTAGAGCTGGTTTAGTTCTGGTTTAGAGCTGGTTTAGTCCTGGTTTAGACCTGGTTTAGACCTGGTTTAGTCCTGGTTTAGTCCTGGTTTAGTCCTGGTTTAGTCCTGGTTTAGTCCTGGTTTAGTCCTGGTTTAGAGCTGGTTTAGAGCTGGTTTAGAGCTGGTTTAGTCCTGGTTTAGTCCTGGTTTAGACCTGGTTTAGTCCTGGTTTAGAGCTGGTTTAGAGCTGGTTTAGTCCTGGTTTAGAGCTGGTTTAGTTCTGGTTTAGAGCTGGTTTAGTCCTGGTTTAGACCTGGTTTAGACCTGGTTTAGACCTGGTTTAGTCCTGGTTTAGTCCTGGTTTAGTCCTGGTTTAGAGCTGGTTTAGAGCTGGTTTAGAGCTGGTTTAGTCCTGGTTTAGTCCTGGTTTAGACCTGGTTTAGTCCTGGTATAGACCTGGTTTAGAGCTGGTTTAGTCCTGGTTTAGACCTGGTTTAGTCCTGGTATAGACCTGGTTTAGAGCTGGTTTAGTCCTGGTTTAGACCTGGTTTAGAGCTGGTTTAGTCCTGGTTTAGAGCTGGTTTAGTTCTGGTTTAGAGCTGGTTTAGTCCTGGTTTAGACCTGGTTTAGACCTGGTTTAGTCCTGGTTTAGTCCTGGTTTAGTCCTGGTTTAGAGCTGGTTTAGTCCTGGTTTAGAGCTGGTTTAGAGCTGGTTTAGTCCTGGTTTAGAGCTGGTTTAGTCCTGGTTTAGTCCTGGTTTAGTCCTGGTTTAGAGCTGGTTTAGTCCTGGTTTAGTCCTGGTTTAGACCTGGTTTAGAGCTGGTTTAGAGCTGGTTTAGAGCTGGTTTAGTCCTGGTTTAGTCCTGGTTTAGAGCTGGTTTAGTCCTGGTTTAGTCCTGGTTTAGAGATGGTTTAGTCCTGGTTTAGTCCTGGTTTAGACCTGGTTTAGTCCTGGTTTAGAGCTGGTTTAGAGCTGGTTTAGTCCTGGTTTAGTCCTGGTTTAGTCCTGGTTTAGAGCTGGTTTAGTCCTGGTTTAGTCCTGGTTTAGACCTGGTTTAGAGCTGGTTTAGTCCTGGTTTAGTCCTGGTTTAGTCCTGGTTTAGAGCTGGTTTAGTCCTGGTTTAGCGCTGGTTTAGTCCTGGTTTAGAGCTGGTTTAGTCCTGGTTTGGTCCTGGTTTAGTCCTGGTTTAGAGCTGGTTTAGTCCTGGTTTAGTCCTGGTTTAGTCCTGGTTTAGAGCTGGTTTAGTCCTGGTTTAGTCCTGGTTTAGAGCTGGTTTAGTCCTGGTTTAGTCCTGGTTTAGTCCTGGTTTAGAGCTGGTTTAGTCCTGGTTTAGTGCTGGTTTAGTCCTGGTTTAGAGCTGGTTTAGTCCTGGTTTAGTCCTGGTTTAGAGCTGGTTTAGTCCTGGTTTAGAGCTGGTTTAGTCCTGGTTCAGTCCTGGTTTAGTCCTGGTTTAGTCCTGGTTTAGAACTGGTTTAGTCCTGGTTTAGTCCTGGTTTAGAGCTGGTTTAGTCCTGGTTTAGTCCTGGTTTAGACCTGGTTTAGAGCTGGTTTAGTGCTGGTTTAGTCCTGGTTTAGAGCTGGTTTAGTCCTGGTTTAGAGCTGGTTTAGAGCTGGTTTAGAGCTGGTTTAGTCCTGGTTTAGAGCTGGTTTAGTCCTGGTTTAGTCCTGGTTTAGAGCTGGTTTAGTCCTGGTTTAGTCCTGGTTTAGTGCTGGTTTAGTTCTGGTTTAGAGCTGGTTTAGTCCTGGTTTAGAGCTGGTTTAGTCCTGGTTTAGAGCTGGTTTAGTGCTGGTTTAGACCTGGTTTAGTCCTGGTTTAGTCCTGGTTTAGAGCTGGTTTAGTCCTGGTTTAGTGCTGGTTTAGAGCTGGTTTAGTCCTGGTTTAGTCCTGGTTTAGAGCTGGTTTAGTGCTGGTTTAGAGCTGGTTTAGAGCTGGTTTAGTCCTGGTTTAGTCCTGGTTTAGAGCTGGTTTAGTCCTGGTTTAGTCCTGGTTTAGAGCTGGTTTAGTCCTGGTTTAGTCCTGGTTTAGTCCTGGTTTAGAGCTGGTTTAGTCCTGGTTTAGTCCTGGTTTAGAGCTGGTTTAGTCCTGGTTTAGAGCTGGTTTAGTCCTGGTTTAGTCCTGGTTTAGTCCTGGTTTAGAGCTGGTTAATCCTGCTTTAGTCCTGGTTTAGTCCTGGTTTAGAGATGGTTTAGTCCTGGTTTAGTCCTGGTTTAGTCCTGGTTTAGAGCTGGTTTAGTCCTGGTTTAGTCCTGGTTTAGTCCTGGTTTAGAGCTGGTTTAGACCTTGTTTAGACCTGGTTTAGTCCTGGTTTAGAGCTGGTTTAGTCCTGGTTTAGAGCTGGTTTAGTCCTGGTTTAGAGCTGGTTTAGACCTTGTTTAGACCTGGTTTAGTCCTGGTTTAGAGCTGGTTTAGTCCTGGTTTAGAGCTGGTTTAGTCCTGGTTTAGAGCTGGTTTAGACCTGGTTTAGTCCTGGTTTAGAGCTGGTTTAGTCCTGGTTTAGAGCTGGTTTAGACCTTGTTTAGACCTGGTTTAGTCCTGGTTTAGAGCTGGTTTAGTCCTGGTTTAGAGCTGGTTTAGTGCTGGTTTAGTCTTGGTTTAGAGCTGGTTTAGTGCTGGTTTAGTCCTGGTTTAGAGCTGGTTTAGTCCTGGTTTAGTCCTGGTTTAGAGCTGGTTTAGACCTGGTTTAGTCCTGGTTTAGAGCTGGTTTAGACCTGGTTTAGTCCTGGTTTAGTCCTGGTTTAGAGCTGGTTTAGTCCTGGTTTAGAGCTGGTTTAGACCTGGTTTAGTCCTGGTTTAGAGCTGGTTTAGTCCTGGTTTAGTCCTGGTTTAGTCTTGTTTCAGAGCTAGTTTAGTCCTGGTTTAGTCCTGGTTTAGAGCTGGTTTAGTCCTGGTTTAGTCCTGGTTTAGAGCTGGTTTAGTCCTGGTTTGGTCCTGGTTTAGTCCTGGTTTAGAGCTGGTTTAGTCCTGGTTTAGTCCTGGTTTAGTCCTGGTTTAGAGCTGGTTTAGTCCTGGTTTAGTCCTGGTTTAGAGCTGGTTTAGTCCTGGTTTAGTCCTGGTTTAGTCCTGGTTTAGAGCTGGTTTAGTCCTGGTTTAGTGCTGGTTTAGTCCTGGTTTAGAGCTGGTTTAGTCCTGGTTTAGTCCTGGTTTAGAGCTGGTTTAGTCCTGGTTTAGAGCTGGTTTAGTCCTGGTTCAGTCCTGGTTTAGTCCTGGTTTAGTCCTGGTTTAGTCCTGGTTTAGTCCTGGTTTAGACCTGGTTTAGTCCTGGTTTAGAGCTGGTTTAGTCCTGGTTTAGTCCTGGTTTAGACCTGGTTTAGAGCTGGTTTAGTGCTGGTTTAGTCCTGGTTTAGAGCTGGTTTAGTGCTGGTTTAGTCCTGGTTTAGAGCTGGTTTAGTCCTGGTTTAGAGCTGGTTTAGAGCTGGTTTAGAGCTGGTTTAGTCCTGGTTTAGAGCTGGTTTAGTCCTGGTTTAGTCCTGGTTTAGAGCTGGTTTAGTCCTGGTTTAGTCCTGGTTTAGTGCTGGTTTAGTTCTGGTTTAGAGCTGGTTTAGTCCTGGTTTAGAGCTGGTTTAGTCCTGGTTTAGAGCTGGTTTAGTGCTGGTTTAGACCTGGTTTAGTCCTGGTTTAGAGCTGGTTTAGTCCTGGTTTAGTCCTGGTTTAGAGCTGGTTTAGTCCTGGTTTAGTCCTGGTTTAGTCCTGGTTTAGAGCTGGTTTAGTCCTGGTTTAGTCCTGGTTTAGAGCTGGTTTAGTCCTGGTTTAGAGCTGGTTTAGTCCTGGTTTAGTCCTGGTTTAGTCCTGGTTTAGAGCTGGTTAATCCTGCTTTAGTCCTGGTTAAGTCCTGGTTTAGAGATGGTTTAGTCCTGGTTTAGTCCTGGTTTAGTCCTGGTTTAGAGCTGGTTTAGTCCTGGTTTAGTCCTGGTTTAGTCCTGGTTTAGAGCTGGTTTAGACCTTGTTTAGACCTGGTTTAGTTCTGGTTTAGAGCTGGTTTAGTCCTGGTTTAGAGCTGGTTTAGTCCTGGTTTAGAGCTGGTTTAGACCTGGTTTAGTCCTGGTTTAGAGCTGGTTTAGACCTGGTTTAGTCCTGGTTTAGAGCTGGTTTAGACCTGGTTTAGAGCTGGTTTAGACCTTGTTTAGACCTGGTTTAGTCCTGGTTTAGAGCTGGTTTAGTCCTGGTTTAGAGCTGGTTTAGTGCTGGTTTAGTCTTGGTTTAGAGCTGGTTTAGTGCTGGTTTAGTCCTGGTTTAGAGCTGGTTTAGTCCTGGTTTAGTCCTGGTTTAGAGCTGGTTTAGACCTGGTTTAGTCCTGGTTTAGAGCTGGTTTAGACCTGGTTTAGTCCTGGTTTAGTCCTGGTTTAGAGCTGGTTTAGTCCTGGTTTAGAGCTGGTTTAGACCTGGTTTAGTCCTGGTTTAGAGCTGGTTTAGTCCTGGTTTAGAGCTGGTTTAGTCCTGGTTTAGTCCTGGTTAAGAGCTGGTTTAGTCCTGGTTTAGAGCTGGTTTAGTCCTGGTTTAGAGCTGGTTTAGAGCTGGTTTAGTCCTGGTTTAGTCCTGGTTTAGAGCTGGTTTAGTCCTGGTTTAGAGCTGGTTTAGAGCTGGTTTAGTCCTGGTTTAGAGCTGGTTTAGTCCTGGTTTAGAGCTGGTTTAGTTCTGGTTTAGAGCTGGTTTAGAGCTGGTTTAGTCCTGGTTTAGTCCTGGTTTAGAGCTGGTTTAGTCCTGGTTTAGTCCTGGTTTAGTCCTGGTTTAGAGCTGGTTTAGTCCTGGTTTAGAGCTGGTTTAGAGCTGGTTTAGTCCTGGTTTAGTCCTGGTTTAGTCCTGGTTTAGTCCTGGTTTAGTCCTGGTTTAGAACTGGTTTAGTCCTGGTTTAGTCCTGGTTTAGAGCTGGTTTAGTCCTGGTTTAGTCCTGGTTTAGACCTGGTTTAGAGCTGGTTTAGTGCTGGTTTAGTCCTGGTTTAGAGCTGGTTTAGAGCTGGTTTAGTCCTGGTTTAGAGCTGGTTTAGAGCTGGTTTAGTCCTGGTTTAGTCCTGGTTTAGAGCTGGTTTAGTCCTGGTTTAGAGCTGGTTTAGAGCTGGTTTAGTCCTGGTTTAGTCCTGGTTTAGAGCTGGTTTAGAGCTGGTTTAGTCCTGGTTTAGTCCTGGTTTAGAGCTGGTTTAGTCCTGGTTTAGTCCTGGTTTAGAGCTGGTTTAGTCCTGGTTTAGAGCTGGTTTAGAGCTGGTTTAGTCCTGGTTTAGTCCTGGTTTAGTCCTGGTTTAGTCCTGGTTTAGTCCTGGTTTAGAACTGGTTTAGTCCTGGTTTAGTCCTGGTTTAGAGCTGGTTTAGTCCTGGTTTAGTCCTGGTTTAGACCTGGTTTAGAGCTGGTTTAGTGCTGGTTTAGTCCTGGTTTAGAGCTGGTTTAGTGCTGGTTTAGTCCTGGTTTAGAGCTGGTTTAGTCCTGGTTTAGTCCTGGTTTAGAGCTGGTTTAGTCCTGGTTTAGAGCTGGTTTAGAGCTGGTTTAGTCCTGGTTTAGTCCTGGTTTAGTCCTGGTTTAGTCCTGGTTTAGAACTGGTTTAGTCCTGGTTTAGTCCTGGTTTAGAGCTGGTTTAGTCCTGGTTTAGACCTGGTTTAGAGCTGGTTTAGTGCTGGTTTAGTCCTGGTTTAGAGCTGGTTTAGTGCTGGTTTAGTCCTGGTTTAGAGCTGGTTTAGTCCTGGTTTAGAGCTGGTTTAGAGCTGGTTTAGAGCTGGTTTAGTCCTGGTTTAGAGCTGGTTTAGTCCTGGTTTAGTCCTGGTTTAGAGCTGGTTTAGTCCTGGTTTAGTCCTGGTTTAGAACTGGTTTAGTCCTGGTTTAGTCCTGGTTTAGTCCTGGTTTAGTCCTGGTTTAGTCCTGGTTTAGTCCTGGTTTAGTCCTGGTTTAGAACTGGTTTAGTCCTGGTTTAGTCCTGGTTTAGAGCTGGTTTAGTCCTGGTTTAGTCCTGGTTTAGACCTGGTTTAGAGCTGGTTTAGTGCTGGTTTAGTCCTGGTTTAGAGCTGGTTTAGAGCTGGTTTAGTCCTGGTTTAGAGCTGGTTTAGAGCTGGTTTAGTCCTGGTTTAGTCCTGGTTTAGAGCTGGTTTAGTCCTGGTTTAGAGCTGGTTTAGAGCTGGTTTAGTCCTGGTTTAGTCCTGGTTTAGAGCTGGTTTAGAGCTGGTTTAGTCCTGGTTTAGTCCTGGTTTAGAGCTGGTTTAGTCCTGGTTTAGTCCTGGTTTAGAGCTGGTTTAGTCCTGGTTTAGAGCTGGTTTAGAGCTGGTTTAGTCCTGGTTTAGTCCTGGTTTAGTCCTGGTTTAGTCCTGGTTTAGTCCTGGTTTAGAACTGGTTTAGTCCTGGTTTAGTCCTGGTTTAGAGCTGGTTTAGTCCTGGTTTAGTCCTGGTTTAGACCTGGTTTAGAGCTGGTTTAGTGCTGGTTTAGTCCTGGTTTAGAGCTGGTTTAGTGCTGGTTTAGTCCTGGTTTAGAGCTGGTTTAGTCCTGGTTTAGTCCTGGTTTAGAGCTGGTTTAGTCCTGGTTTAGAGCTGGTTTAGAGCTGGTTTAGTCCTGGTTTAGTCCTGGTTTAGTCCTGGTTTAGTCCTGGTTTAGAACTGGTTTAGTCCTGGTTTAGTCCTGGTTTAGTCCTGGTTTAGACCTGGTTTAGAGCTGGTTTAGTGCTGGTTTAGTCCTGGTTTAGAGCTGGTTTAGTGCTGGTTTAGTCCTGGTTTAGAGCTGGTTTAGTCCTGGTTTAGAGCTGGTTTAGAGCTGGTTTAGAGCTGGTTTAGTCCTGGTTTAGAGCTGGTTTAGTCCTGGTTTAGTCCTGGTTTAGAGCTGGTTTAGTCCTGGTTTAGTCCTGGTTTAGTGCTGGTTTAGTTCTGGTTTAGAGCTGGTTTAGTCCTGGTTTAGAGCTGGTTTAGTCCTGGTTTAGAGCTGGTTTAGTGCTGGTTTAGACCTGGTTTAGTCCTGGTTTAGAGCTGGTTTAGTCCTGGTTTAGAGCTGGTTTAGTCCTGGTTTAGAGCTGGTTTAGTCCTGGTTTAGAGCTGGTTTAGTCCTGGTTTAGTCCTGGTTAAGAGCTGGTTTAGTCCTGGTTTAGAGCTGGTTTAGTCCTGGTTTAGACCTGGTTTAGTCCTGGTTTAGTCCTGGTTTAGAGCTGGTTTAGAGCTGGTTTAGTCCTGGTTTAGTCCTGGTTTAGAGCTGGTTTAGTCCTGGTTTAGAGCTGGTTTAGAGCTGGTTTAGTCCTGGTTTAGAGCTGGTTTAGTCCTGGTTTAGAGCTGGTTTAGTTCTGGTTTAGAGCTGGTTTAGTCCTGGTTTAGTCCTGGTTTAGGGCTGGTTTAGTCCTGGTTTAGAGCTGGTTTAGAGCTGGTTTAGTCCTGGTTTAGAGCTGGTTTAGAGCTGGTTTAGTCCTGGTTTAGTCCTGGTTTAGAGCTGGTTTAGTCCTGGTTTAGAGCTGGTTTAGAGCTGGTTTAGTCCTGGTTTAGTCCTGGTTTAGACCTGGTTTAGAGCTGGTTTAGTCCTGGTTTAGTCCTGGTTTAGAGCTGGTTTAGTCCTGGTTTAGTCCTGGTTTAGAGCTGGTTTAGTCCTGGTTTAGAGCTGGTTTAGAGCTGGTTTAGTCCTGGTTTAGTCCTGGTTTAGAGCTGGTTTAGTCCTGATTTAGTCCTGGTTTAGTCCTGGTTTAGAGCTGGTTTAGTCCTGATTTAGTCCTGGTTTAGTCCTGGTTTAGAGCTGGTTTAGTCCTGGTTTAGACCTGGTTTAGTCCTGGTTTAGTCCTGGTTTAGAGCTGGTTTAGTCCTGGTTTAGTCCTGGTTTAGTCCTGGTTTAGAGCTGGTTTAGAGCTGGTTTAGAGCTGGTTTAGTCCTGGTTTAGAGCTGGTTTAGAGCTGGTTTAGTCCTGGTTTAGTCCTGGTTTAGACCTGGTTTAGTCCTGATTTAGTCCTGGTTTAGTCCTGGTTTAGAGCTGGTTTAGTCCTGGTTTAGAGCTGGTTTAGTCCTGGTTTAGACCTGGTTTAGTCCTGGTTTAGAGCTGGTTTAGTCCTGGTTTAGTCCTGGTTTAGTCCTGGTTTAGAGCTGGTTTAGAGCTGGTTTAGAGCTGGTTTAGTCCTGGTTTGTAGCTGGTTTAGAGCTGGTTTAGTCCTGGTTTATAGCTGGTTTAGTCCTGGTTTATTCCTGGTTTAGTCCTGGTTTAGAGCTGGTTTAGTCCTGGTTTAGAGCTGGTTTAGTCCTGGTTTAGTCCTGGTTAAGAGCTGGTTTAGTCCTGGTTTAGAGCTGGTTTAGTCCTGGTTTAGAGCTGGTTTAGTCCTGGTTTAGAGCTGGTTTAGAGCTGGTTTAGTCCTGGTTTAGAGCTGGTTTAGTCCTGGTTTAGTCCTGGTTTGGTCCTGGTTTAGTCCTGGTTTAGTCCTGGTTTAGTGCTGGTTTAGTCCTGGTTTAGAGCTGGTTTAGTCCTGGTTTAGTCCTGGTTTAGAGCTGGTTTAGTCCTGGTTTAGAGCTGGTTTAGTCCTGGTTTAGAGCTGGTTTAGAGCTGGTTTAGTCCTGGTTTAGTCCTGGTTTAGAGCTGGTTTAGTCCTGGTTTAGAGCTGGTTTAGAGCTGGTTTAGTCCTGGTTTAGAGCTGGTTTAGAGCTGGTTTAGTCCTGGTTTAGAGCTGGTTTAGAGCTGGTTTAGTCCTGGTTTAGAGCTGGTTTAGAGCTGGTTTAGTCCTGGTTTAGTCCTGGTTTAGAGCTGGTTTAGTCCTGGTTTAGACCTGGTTTAGACCTGGTTTAGAGCTGGTTTAGTCCTGGTTTAGTCCTGGTTTAGAGCTGGTTTAGTCCTGGTTTAGAGCTGGTTTAGTCCTGGTTTAGTCCTGGTTTAGAGCTGGTTTAGTCCTGCTTTAGTCCTGGTTTAGAGCTGGTTTAGTCCTGGTTTAGAGCTGGTTTAGTCCTGGTTTAGAGCTGGTTTAGAGCTGGTTTAGTCCTGGTTTAGTCCTGGTTTAGAGCTGGTTTAGTCCTGATTTAGTCCTGGTTTAGTCCTGGTTTAGAGCTGGTTTAGTCCTGGTTTAGAGCTGGTTTAGTCCTGGTTTAGTCCTGGTTTAGAGCTGGTTTAGTCCTGGTTTAGTCCTGGTTTAGTCCTGGTTTAGAGCTGGTTTAGTCCTGGTTTAGTCCTGGTTTAGTCCTGGTTTAGAGCTGGTTTAGAGCTGGTTTAGAGCTGGTTTAGTCCTGGTTTAGTCCTGGTTTAGTCCTGGTTTAGACCTGGTTTAGTCCTGATTTAGTCCTGGTTTAGTCCTGGTTTAGAGCTGGTTTAGTCCTGGTTTAGAGCTGGTTTAGTCCTGGTTTAGACCTGGTTTAGTCCTGGTTTAGAGCTGGTTTAGTACTGGTTTAGTCCTGGTTTAGAGCTGGTTTAGTCCTGGTTTAGTCCTGGTTTAGTCCTGGTTTAGAGCTGGTTTAGTCCTGGTTTAGTCCTGGTTTAGAGCTGGTTTAGTCCTGGTTTAGTCCTGGTTTAGTCCTGGTTTAGAGCTGGTTTAGAGCTGGTTTAGAGCTGGTTTAGTCCTGGTTTAGAGCTGGTTTAGAGCTGGTTTAGTCCTGGTTTAGTCCTGGTTTAGTCCTGGTTTAGACCTGGTTTAGTCCTGGTTTAGTCCTGGTTTAGAGCTGGTTTAGAGCTGGTTTAGAGCTGGTTTAGTCCTGGTTTAGAGCTGGTTTAGAGCTGGTTTAGTCCTGGTTTAGTCCTGGTTTAGTCCTGGTTTAGACCTGGTTTAGACCTGGTTTAGAGCTGGTTTAGTCCTGGTTTAGAGCTGGTTTAGTCCTGGTTTAGTCCTGGTTTAGTCCTGGTTTAGAGCTGGTTTAGTCCTGGTTTAGAGCTGGTTTAGAGCTGGTTTAGTCCTGGTTTAGTCCTGGTTTAGTCCTGGTTTAGAGCTGGTTTAGTCCTGGTTTAGAGCTGGTTTAGTCCTGGTTTAGAGCTGGTTTAGAGCTGGTTTAGTCCTGGTTTAGTCCTGGTTTAGAGCTGGTTTAGTCCTGGTTTAGACCTGGTTTAGACCTGGTTTAGAGCTGGTTTAGTCCTGGTTTAGAGCTGGTTTAGAGCTGGTTTAGTCCTGGTTTAGAGCTGGTTTAGAGCTGGTTTAGTCCTGGTTTAGTCCTGGTTTAGAGCTGGTTTAGTCCTGGTTTAGAGCTGGTTTAGTCCTGGTTTAGAGCTGGTTTAGAGCTGGTTTAGTCCTGGTTTAGTCCTGGTTTAGAGCTGGTTTAGTCCTGGTTTAGAGCTGGTTTAGTCCTGGTTTAGAGCTGGTTTAGTCCTGGTTTAGTCCTGGTTTAGTCCTGGTTTAGTCCTGGTTTAGAGCTGGTTTAGTCCTGGTTTAGTCCTGGTTTAGTCCTGGTTTAGAGCTGGTTTAGAGCTGGTTTAGTCCTGGTTTAGTCCTGGTTTAGTCCTGGTTTAGTCCTGGTTTAGAGCTGGTTTAGTCCTGGTTTAGAGCTGGTTTAGTCCTGGTTTAGAACTGGTTTAGTCCTGGTTTAGAGCTGGTTTAGTCCTGGTTTAGTCCTGGTTTAGAGCTGGTTTAGTCCTGGTTTAGTCCTGGTTTAGTCCTGGTTTAGAGCTGGTTTAGTCCTGGTTTAGAGCTGGTTTAGAGCTGGTTTAGTCCTGGTTTAGTCCTGGTTTAGTCCTGGTTTAGTCCTGGTTTAGTCCTGGTTTAGACCTGGTTTAGTCCTGGTTTAGTCCTGGTTTAGACCTGGTTTAGAGCTGGTTTAGAGCTGGTTTAGTCCTGGTTTAGTCCTGGTTTAGAGCTGGTTTAGTCCTGGTTTAGAGCTGGTTTAGTCCTGGTTTAGTCCTGGTTTAGAGCTGGTTTAGAGCTGGTTTAGTCCTGGTTTAGTCCTGGTTTAGAGCTGGTTTAGTCCTGGTTTAGTCCTGGTTTAGAGCTGGTTTAGAGCTGGTTTAGTCCTGGTTTAGTCCTGGTTTAGACCTGGTTTAGTCCTGGTTTAGTCCTGGTTTAGTCCTGGTTTAGAGCTGGTTTAGTCCTGGTTTAGTCCTGGTTTAGAGCTGGTTTAGTCCTGGTTTAGTCCAGATTTAGTCCTGGTTTAGAGCTGGTTTAGTCCTGGTTTAGTCCTGGTTTAGAGCTGGTTTAGTCCTGGTTTAGTCCTGGTTTAGTCCTGGTTTAGTCCTGGTTTAGAGCTGGTTTAGTCCTGGTTTAGAGCTGGTTTAGTCCTGGTTTAGTCCTGGTTTAGTCCTGGTTTAGAGCTGGTTTAGTCCTGGTTTAGTCCTGGTTTAGTCCTGGTTTAGAGCTGGTTTAGTCCTGGTTTAGAGCTGGTTTAGTCCTGGTTTAGTCCTGGTTTAGTCCTGGTTTAGAGCTGGTTTAGTCCTGGTTTAGAGCTGGTTTAGAGCTGGTTTAGTCCTGGTTTAGTCCTGGTTTAGACCTGGTTTAGAGCTGGTTTAGTCCTGGTTTAGTCCTGGTTTAGTCCTGGTTTAGAGCTGGTTTAGTCCTGGTTTAGAGCTGGTTTAGAGCTGGTTTAGTCCTGGTTTAGTCCTGGTTTAGTCCTGGTTTAGTCCTGGTTTAGAGCTGGTTTAGTCCTGGTTTAGAGCTGGTTTAGAGCTGGTTTAGTCCTGGTTTAGTCCTGGTTTAGTCCTGGTTTAGTCCTGGTTTAGAGCTGGTTTAGTCCTGGTTTAGAGCTGGTTTAGTCCTGGTTTAGTCCTGGTTTAGAGCTGGTTTAGTCCTGGTTTAGTCCTGGTTTAGAGCTGGTTTAGAGCTGGTTTAGTCCTGGTTTAGTCCTGGTTTAGTCCTGGTTTAGACCTGGTTTAGTCCTGGTTTAGTCCTGGTTTAGTCCTGGTTTAGAGCTGGTTTAGTCCTGGTTTAGTCCTGGTTTAGAGCTGGTTTAGTCCTGGTTTAGTCCTGGTTTAGAGCTGGTTTAGTCCTGGTTTAGTCCTGGTTTAGTCCTGGTTTAGAGCTGGTTTAGTCCTGGTTTAGTCCTGGTTTAGACCTGGTTTAGAGCTGGTTTAGAGCTGGTTTAGTCCTGGTTTAGTCCTGGTTTAGTCCTGGTTTAGAGCTGGTTTAGTCCTGGTTTAGAGCTGGTTTAGTCCTGGTTTAGTCCTGGTTTAGTCCTGGTTTAGAGCTGGTTTAGAGCTCTTTAGTGCTGGTTTACCACATAGACGCAGTAGCAGACGCTGGAGCTGAGCTGGAGCAGTTGGATCTTGTTGTGGAGCTTCATGCTTGTGACTTCCTGCTTCATGTAAACATTAACTCAGCTGAGTTTCCATGGAAACGCTCTCACTTCCGGGACTCGGGCTTCATATTAGAACTGATGGCATTTTGTTTTAAAGGTGTTTTTTAAATGTCGCTCTTTAGAACAAAATGTATTTTATTTCATCTGATATAAATGAAGTCAAATGTCACGTGACTCAGTTTAAGTCATATTTCTATTGCTCCTCTTGTGACGTCAGGACCTGCCGCTCCTGCAGGGGGCGCTGTTCTCACACACGTGTGGCCATTACGTAACAGGGAGACACAGGGCCTCTTCCTGCAGGGGGCGCCACAGCTCCACCAGCAGGAGCCGCGGGAGACCGGAGGAGGAGCGGGGAACCGGACACCGAGGCATCTGCGGGGACACGGCACCAGAGCCCGGGGACACGGCACAAGAGCCCGGGGACACGGCACCAGAGCCCGGGGACACGGCACCAGAGCCCGGGGACACGGCACCAGAGCCCGGGGGAAGAACTGCACTTCAGCCGGTCAGAAGTAACGGAACAAACCGGGGAACGGCGAGAAGCGGAGGAAACAAAGCCGAGAAGAGCGGAGTTTCTCCGGGCTAGAGTGTGTGAGAGGCGGCGGGCACCGGGAGCAGCACCGGCAGCACCGGGGGCAGCACCGGGGGCAGCACCGGGGGCAGCACCGGGGGCAGCACCGGGAGCAGCACCGGGAGCAGCACCGGCAGCACCGGGAGCAGCACCGGGGCAGCGCGGAGCGCAGCGCTTTGTCTCCCTCTGTGAGAGCTCCAGTCCCGGCGGCATGAGGAAGAACAGCTCCGGTAAACGGGTGAGTACCGGCGCCCCCCCCGGGCCCCCGCCCGCGGAGGATCCATGTTTTCTCTGCGTGACCCGCGCGCGCGTGCGACTGACAGTCGCGTGCACGTTCATGAATAATGCGCGTGCACTGTGACGCACGCAGATCCTTCTCCACGAGGATCATGTGACGTCGCAATGGTCACGTGACACGCCCATTGTTTCTTTGTTGTGAACCGCATCAGACTCACGCTTTGTCCAGGTCCAGAGAAGGTCCAGGTCCAGAGCAGGTCCAGGTCCAGAGAAGGTCCAGGTCCAGAGAAGGTCCAGGTCCAGAGAAGGTCCAGGTCCAGAGCAGGTCCAGGTCCAGAGCAGGTCCAGGTCCAGAGAAGGTCCAGGTCCAGAGAAGGTCCAGGTCCAGAGAAGATCCAGGTCCAGAGAAGGTCCAGGTCCAGAGCAGGTCCAGGTCCAGAGAAGGTCCAGGTCCAGAGAAGGTCCAGGTCCAGAGAAGGTCCAGGTCCAGAGCAGGTCCAGGTCCAGAGCAGGTCCAGGTCCAGAGAAGGTCCAGGTCCAGAGAAGGTCCAGGTCCAGAGAAGATCCAGGTCCAGAGAAGGTCCAGGTCCAGAGAAGGTCCAGGTCCAGAGAAGGTCCAGGTCCAGAGCAGGTCCAGGTCCAGAGAAGGTCCAGGTCCAGAGAAGGTCCAGGTCCAGAGAAGGTCCAGGTCCAGAGCAGGTCCAGGTCCAGAGCAGGTCCAGGTTCAGAGAAGGTCCAGGTCCAGAGCAGGTCCAGGTCCAGAGAAGGTCCAGGTCCAGAGAAGGTCCAGGTCCAGAGAAGGTCCAGGTCCAGAGCAGGTCCAGGTCCAGAGAAGGTCCAGGTCCAGAGAAGGTCCAGGTCCAGAGAAGGTCCAGGTCCAGAGAAGGTCCAGGTCCAGAGCAGGTCCAGGTCCAGAGAAGGTCCAGGTCCAGAGAAGGTCCAGGTCCAGAGAAGGTCCAGGTCCAGCGCAGGTCCAGGTCCAGAGCAGGTCCAGGTCCAGAGAAGGTCCAGGTCCAGAGAAGGTCCAGGTCCAGAGAAGATCCAGGTCCAGAGAAGGTCCAGGTCCAGAGAAGGTCCAGGTCCAGAGAAGGTCCAGGTCCAGAGCAGGTCCAGGTCCAGAGAAGGTCCAGGTCCAGAGAAGGTCCAGGTCCAGAGAAGGTCCAGGTCCAGAGCAGGTCCAGGTCCAGAGCAGGTCCAGGTCCAGAGAAGGTCCAGGTCCAGAGCAGGTCCAGGTCCAGAGAAGGTCCAGGTCCAGAGAAGGTCCAGGTCCAGAGAAGGTCCAGGTCCAGAGCAGGTCCAGGTCCAGAGAAGGTCCAGGTCCAGAGCAGGTCCAGGTCCAGAGAAGGTCCAGGTCCAGAGAAGGTCCAGGTCCAGAGAAGGTCCAGATAAGTTCCAGGTCCAGAGAAGGTCCAGGTCCAGAGAAGGTCCAGATAAGGTCCAGGTCCAGAGCAGGTCCAGGTCCAGAGAAGGTCCAGGTCCAGAGAAGGTCCAGGTCCAGAGAAGGTCCAGGTCCAGAGAAGGTCCAGGTCCAGAGCAGGTCCAGGTCCAGAGAAGGTCCAGGTCCAGAGAAGGTCCAGGTCCAGAGAAGATCCAGGTCCAGAGAAGGTCCAGGTCCAGAGAAGGTCCAGGTCCAGAGAAGGTCCAGATAAGTTCCAGGTCCAGAGAAGGTCCAGGTCCAGAGAAGGTCCAGATAAGGTCCAGGTCCAGAGCAGGTCCAGGTCCAGAGAAGGTCCAGGTCCAGAGAAGGTCCAGGTCCAGAGAAGGTCCAGGTCCAGAGAAGGTCCAGGTCCAGAGCAGGTCCAGGTCCAGAGAAGGTCCAGGTCCAGAGAAGGTCCAGAGAAGGTCCAGGTCCAGAGAAGGTCCAGGTCCAGAGCAGGTCCAGGTCCAGAGAAGGTCCAGGTCCAGAGAAGGTCCAGGTCCAGAGAAGGTCCAGGTCCAGAGAAGGTCCAGGTCCAGAGCAGGTCCAGGTCCAGAGAAGGTCCAGGTCCAGAGAAGGTCCAGGTCCAGAGAAGGTCCAGGTCCAGAGCAGGTCCAGGTCCAGAGCAGGTCCAGGTCCAGAGAAGGTCCAGGTCCAGAGAAGGTCCAGGTCCAGAGCAGGTCCAGGTCCAGAGAAGGTCCAGGTCCAGAGAAGGTCCAGGTCCAGAGCAGGTCCAGGTCCAGAGAAGGTCCAGGTCCAGAGAAGGTCCAGGTCCAGAGAAGGTCCAGGTCCAGAGCAGGTCCAGGTCCAGAGAAGGTCCAGGTCCAGAGAAGGTCCAGGTCCAGAGCAGGTCCAGGTCCAGAGCAGGTCCAGGTCCAGAGAAGGTCCAGGTCCAGAGAAGGTCCAGGTCCAGAGCAGGTCCAGGTCCAGAGAAGGTCCAGGTCCAGAGAAGGTCCAGGTCCAGAGAAGGTCCAGGTCCAGAGCAGGTCCAGGTCCAGAGCAGGTCCAGGTCCAGAGAAGGTCCAGGTCCAGAGAAGGTCCAGGTCCAGAGAAGATCCAGGTCCAGAGAAGGTCCAGGTCCAGAGAAGGTCCAGGTCCAGAGCAGGTCCAGGTCCAGAGAAGGTCCAGATCCAGAGAAGGTCCAGGTCCAGAGAAGGTCCAGGTCCAGAGCAGGTCCAGGTCCAGAGCAGGTCCAGGTTCAGAGAAGGTCCAGGTCCAGAGCAGGTCCAGGTCCAGAGAAGGTCCAGGTCCAGAGAAGGTCCAGGTCCAGAGAAGGTCCAGGTCAAGAGCAGGTCCAGGTCCAGAGAAGGTCCAGGTCCAGAGAAGGTCCAGGTCCAGAGAAGGTCCAGGTCCAGAGCAGGTCCAGGTCCAGAGAAGGTCCAGGTCCAGAGAAGGTCCAGGTCCAGAGCAGGTCCAGGTCCAGAGAAGGTCCAGGTCCAGAGAAGGTCCAGGTCCAGAGAAGGTCCAGGTCCAGAGAAGGTCCAGGTCCAGAGCAGGTCCAGGTCCAGAGAAGGTCCAGGTCCAGAGAAGGTCCAGGTCCAGAGAAGGTCCAGGTCCAGAGCAGGTCCAGGTCCAGAGAAGGTCCAGGTCCAGAGCAGGTCCAGGTCCAGAGAAGGTCCAGGTCCAGAGAAGGTCCAGGTCCAGAGAAGGTCCAGGTCCAGAGCAGGTCCAGGTCCAGAGCAGGTCCAGGTCCAGAGAAGGTCCAGGTCCAGAGAAGGTCCAGGTCCAGAGAAGATCCAGGTCCAGAGAAGGTCCAGGTCCAGAGAAGGTCCAGGTCCAGAGCAGGTCAAGGTCCAGAGAAGGTCCAGGTCCAGAGAAGGTCCAGGTCCAGAGCAGGTCCAGGTCCAGAGCAGGTCCAGGTTCAGAGAAGGTCCAGGTCCAGAGCAGGTCCAGGTCCAGAGCAGGTCCAGGTCCAGAGAAGGTCCAGGTCCAGAGAAGGTCCAGGTCCAGAGCAGGTCCAGGTCCAGAGCAGGTCCAGGTCCAGAGAAGGTCCAGGTCCAGAGAAGGTCCAGGTCCAGAGAAGGTCCAGGTCCAGAGAAGGTCCAGGTCCAGAGCAGGTCCAGGTCCAGAGAAGGTCCAGGTCCAGAGAAGGTCCAGGTCCAGAGAAGGTCCAGGTCCAGAGCAGGTCCAGGTCCAGAGCAGGTCCAGGTCCAGAGAAGGTCCAGGTCCAGAGAAGATCCAGGTCCAGAGAAGGTCCAGGTCCAGAGAAGGTCCAGGTCCAGAGAAGGTCCAGGTCCAGAGCAGGTCCAGGTCCAGAGAAGGTCCAGGTCCAGAGAAGGTCCAGGTCCAGAGCAGGTCCAGGTCCAGAGCAGGTCCAGGTCCAGAGCAGGTCCAGGTCCAGAGAAGGTCCAGGTCCAGAGAAGGTCCAGGTCCAGAGAAGGTCCAGGTCCAGAGAAGGTCCAGATAAGTTCCAGGTCCAGAGAAGGTCCAGGTCCAGAGAAGGTCCAGATAAGGTCCAGGTCCAGAGCAGGTCCAGGTCCAGAGAAGGTCCAGGTCCAGAGAAGGTCCAGGTCCAGAGAAGGTCCAGGTCCAGAGAAGGTCCAGGTCCAGAGCAGGTCCAGGTCCAGAGAAGGTCCAGGTCCAGAGAAGGTCCAGGTCCAGAGAAGATCCAGGTCCAGAGAAGGTCCAGGTCCAGAGAAGGTCCAGGTCCAGAGAAGGTCCAGATAAGTTCCAGGTCCAGAGAAGGTCCAGGTCCAGAGAAGGTCCAGATAAGGTCCAGGTCCAGAGCAGGTCCAGGTCCAGAGAAGGTCCAGGTCCAGAGAAGGTCCAGGTCCAGAGAAGGTCCAGGTCCAGAGCAGGTCCAGGTCCAGAGAAGGTCCAGGTCCAGAGAAGGTCCAGAGAAGGTCCAGGTCCAGAGAAGGTCCAGGTCCAGAGCAGGTCCAGGTCCAGAGAAGGTCCAGGTCCAGAGAAGGTCCAGGTCCAGAGAAGGTCCAGGTCCAGAGAAGGTCCAGGTCCAGAGAAGGTCCAGGTCCAGAGCAGGTCCAGGTCCAGAGAAGGTCCAGGTCCAGAGAAGGTCCAGGTCCAGAGAAGGTCCAGGTCCAGAGCAGGTCCAGGTCCAGAGCAGGTCCAGGTCCAGAGAAGGTCCAGGTCCAGAGAAGGTCCAGGTCCAGAGAAGATCCAGGTCCAGAGAAGGTCCAGGTCCAGAGAAGGTCCAGGTCCAGAGAAGGTCCAGGTCCAGAGCAGGTCCAGGTCCAGAGAAGGTCCAGGTCCAGAGAAGGTCCAGGTCCAGAGAAGGTCCAGGTCCAGAGCAGGTCCAGGTCCAGAGCAGGTCCAGGTCCAGAGAAGGTCCAGGTCCAGAGCAGGTCCAGGTCCAGAGAAGGTCCAGGTCCAGAGAAGGTCCAGGTCCAGAGCAGGTCCAGGTCCAGAGAAGGTCCAGGTCCAGAGCAGGTCCAGGTCCAGAGAAGGTCCAGGTCCAGAGAAGGTCCAGGTCCAGAGAAGGTCCAGGTCCAGAGAAGGTCCAGGTCCAGAGAAGGTCCAGATAAGTTCCAGGTCCAGAGAAGGTCCAGATAAGTTCCAGGTCCAGAGAAGGTCCAGGTCCAGAGAAGGTCCAGATAAGGTCCAGGTCCAGAGCAGGTCCAGGTCCAGAGAAGGTCCAGGTCCAGAGAAGGTCCAGGTCCAGAGAAGGTCCAGGTCCAGAGAAGGTCCAGGTCCAGAGAAGATCCAGGTCCAGAGAAGGTCCAGGTCCAGAGAAGGTCCAGGTCCAGAGAAGGTCCAGATAAGTTCCAGGTCCAGAGAAGGTCCAGGTCCAGAGAAGGTCCAGATAAGGTCCAGGTCCAGAGCAGGTCCAGGTCCAGAGAAGGTCCAGGTCCAGAGAAGGTCCAGGTCCAGAGAAGGTCCAGGTCCAGAGAAGGTCCAGGTCCAGAGCAGGTCCAGGTCCAGAGAAGGTCCAGGTCCAGAGAAGGTCCAGGTCCAGAGAAGGTCCAGGTCCAGAGAAGGTCCAGGTCCAGAGCAGGTCCAGGTCCAGAGAAGGTCCAGGTCCAGAGAAGGTCCAGGTCCAGAGAAGATCCAGGTCCAGAGAAGGTCCAGGTCCAGAGAAGGTCCAGGTCCAGAGAAGGTCCAGGTCCAGAGAAGGTCCAGATAAGTTCCAGGTCCAGAGAAGGTCCAGGTCCAGAGAAGGTCCAGGTCCAGAGCAGGTCCAGGTCCAGAGAAGGTCCAGGTCCAGAGAAGGTCCAGGTCCAGAGAAGGTCCAGGTCCAGAGAAGGTCCAGATAAGTTCCAGGTCCAGAGAAGGTCCAGAGAAGATCCAGGTCCAGAGAAGATCCAGGTCCAGAGAAGGTCCAGGTCCAGAGAAGGTCCAGGTCCAGAGAAGGTCCAGGTCCAGAGAAGGTCCAGATAAGTTCCAGGTCCAGAGAAGGTCCAGAGAAGGTCCAGGTCCAGAGAAGATCCAAGTCCAGAGAAGGTCCAGGTCCAGAGAAGGTCCAGGTCCAGAGAAGGTCCAGGTCCAGAGAAGGTCCAGGTCCAGAGAAGGTCCAGATAAGTTCCAGGTCCAGAGAAGGTCCAGAGAAGGTCCAGGTCCAGAGAAGGTCCAGGTCCAGAGAAGGTCCAGATAAGTTCCAGGTCCAGAGAAGGTCCAGAGAAGGTCCAGGTCCAGAGAAGGTCCAGGTCCAGAGAAGGTCCAGGTCCAGAGAAGGTCCAGATAAGTTCCAGGTCCAGAGAAGGTCCAGAGAAAATCCAGGTCCAGAGCAGGTCCAGAGAAGGTCCAGGTCCAGAATAGGTCCAGGTCCAGAGAAGATTCAGTCCAGGTCCAGAGAAGGTCCAGGCCTGAGCTGGAGATGCTCCTGAGGTTTGAAAGATGAACAAAAGCCACGTTTCCTCTGATGTTCTGGAGAACACGCTCCTTCCAAACTCTGACTCGATCTCGTGCTAAAACGCCGTGTTTCCACTGATGCTAACGACTATGTGGAGCCTTAGCAACACAAAGCTAGCAAAGCACGTTAGCAACACAAAGCTAGCAAAGCGCATTAGCAACACAAAGCTAGCAAAGCACGTTAGCAACACAAAGCTAGCAAAGTACATTAGCAACACAAAGCTAGCAAAGCGCATTAGCAACACAAAGCTAGCAAAGCACGTTAGCAACACAAAGCTAGCAAAGTGCATTAGCAACACAAAGCTAGCAAAGCACGTTAGCAACACAAAGCTAGCAAAGCGCATTAGCAACACAAAGCTAGCAAAGCAAGTTAGCAACACAAAGCTAGCAAAGCGCATTAGCAACACAAAGCTAGCAAAGCAAGTTAGCAACACAAAGCTAGCAAAGCGCATTAGCAACACAAAGCTAGCAAAGCAAGTTAGCAACACAAAGCTAGCAAAGCGCATTAGCAACACAAAGCTAGCAAAGCGCATTAGCAACACAAAGCTAGCAAAGCAAGTTAGCAACACAAAGCTAGCAAAGCACGCCCCTCACACACGCTACCGTTAGCCACGCCCCTCACTGTAACTACTAAACGTCTTGAGACTCGCTCAGATCGAGCTCAGGAGTAAAAGTATATCCAAATCACCGGCAGGGCATCTGACTCTTCTGTCTCTCAGGGCCCCGAGGCTCCTCAGGCTCAGCAGGAGAAAACAGGATGGATCCGAAAGTTCTGCGGAAAAGGACTTTTCAGAGAAATCTGGAAAAACAGATTTGTGATTCTGAAACAAGACCAACTGTTTATCTGCCACAAAGAGGTAGGTCCTAGTTTAGTCCTGGTTTAGACCTGGTTTAGTCCTAGTTTAGACCTGGTTTGGACCTGGTTTAGACCTGGTTTAGACCTGGTTTGGACCTGGTTTAGACCTGGTTTAGTACTGGTTTAGTCCTGGTTTAGACCTGGTTTAGACCTGGTTTAGAGCTGGTTTAGTCCTAGTTTAGACCTGGTTTAGACCTGGTTTAGAGCTGGTTTAGACCTGGTTTAGTCCTGGTTTAGTCCTAGTTTAGACCTGGTTTGGACCTGGTTTAGACCTGGTTTGGACCTGGTTTGGACCTGGTTTAGACCTGGTTTAGTACTGGTTTAGTACTGGTTTAGTCCTGGTTTAGACCTGGTTTAGTCCTGGTTTAGTCCTGGTTTGGACCTGGTTTAGTCCTGGTTTAGTCCTGGTTTAGACCTGGTTTAGAGCTGGTTTAGACCTGGTTTAGTCCTGGTTTAGTCCTAGTTTAGACCTGGTTTGGACCTGGTTTAGACCTGGTTTAGACCTGGTTTGGACCTGGTTTGGACCTGGTTTAGTACTGGTTTAGTACTGGTTTAGTCCTGGTTTAGACCTGGTTTAGTCCTGGTTTGGACCTGGTTTAGTCCTGGTTTAGTCCTGGTTTAGACCTGGTTTAGACCTGGTTTAGACCTGGTTTGGACCTAGTTTGGACCTGGTTTAGACCTGGTTTAGACCTGGTTTAGACCTGGTTTGGACCTGGTTTAGACCTGGTTTAGACCTGGTTTGGACCTGGTTTGGACCTGGTTTGGACCTGGTTTAGTCCTGGTTTAGTCCTGGTTTGGACTTGGTTTAGTCCTGGTTTAGTCCTGGTTTGGACCTGGTTTGGACCTGGTTTAGTCCCGGTTTGGACCTGGTTTGGACCTGGTTTAGACCTGGTTTAGACCTGGTTTAGACCTGGTTTGGACCTGGTTTGGACCTGGTTTGGACCTGGTTTGGACCTGGTTTAGTCCTGGTTTAGTCCTGGTTTGGACCTGGTTTAGACCTGGTTTAGACCTGGTTTAGACCTGGTTTGGACCTGGTTTAGACCTGGTTTAGACCTGGTTTAGTCCTGGTTTGGACCTGGTTTAGACCTGGTTTAGACCTGGTTTAGTCCTGTTTTGGACCTGGTTTAGTCCTGGTTTGGACCTGGTTTAGTCCTGGTTTAGACCTGGTTTGGACCTGGTTTAGACCTGGTTTAGTCCTGGTTTGGACCTGGTTTAGACCTGGTTTAGACCTGGTTTAGACCTGGTTTGGACCTGGTTTAGTGTTGGTTTAGTCCTGGTTTAGACCTGGTTTAGACCTGGTTTAGACCTGGTTTAGTCCTGGTTTAGTCCTGGTTTGGACCTGGTTTGGACCTGGTTTAGTCCTGGTTTAGACCTGGTTTAGACCTGGTTTAGACCTGGTTTAGTCCTGGTTTAGTCCTGGTTTGGACCTGGTTTGGACCTGGTTTAGTCCTGGTTTAGTCATGGTTTGGACCTGGTTTGGACCTGGTTTAGACCTGGTTTAGTCCTGGTTTGGACCTGGTTTAGACCTGGTTTGGACCTGGTTTAGTCCTGGTTTAGTCCTGGTTTAGTCCTGGTTTAGTCCTGGTTTAGACCTGGTTTGGACCTGGTTTAGTCCTGGTTTAGACCTGGTTTGGACCTGGTTTAGACCTGGTTTGGACCTGGTTTAGTCCTGGTTTAGACCTGGTTTAGACCTGGTTTGGACCTGGTTTGGACCTGGTTTAGACCTGGTTTAGTCCTGGTTTAGTCCTGGTTTAGACCTGGTTTAGACCTGGTTTGGACCTGGTTTGGACCTGGTTTAGTCCTGGTTTAGTCCAGGTTTAGACCTGGTTTAGTCCTGGTTTAGTCCTGGTTTAGACCTGGTTTAGTCCTGGTTTAGTCCTGGTTTAGTCCTGGTTTAGACCTGGTTTAGTCCTGGTTTAGTCCTGGTTTAGACCTGGTTTAGTCCTGGTTTGGACCTGGTTTGGACCTGGTTTAGTCCTGGTTTAGTCATGGTTTGGACCTGGTTTGGACCTGGTTTAGACCTGGTTTAGTCCTGGTTTGGACCTGGTTTAGACCTGGTTTGGACCTGGTTTAGTCTTGGTTTAGTCCTGGTTTAGTCCTGGTTTAGACCTGGTTTGGACCTGGTTTAGTCCTGGTTTAGTCCTGGTTTAGACCTGGTTTGGACCTGGTTTAGTCCTGGTTTAGTCCTGGTTTAGACTTGGTTTAGTGCTGGTTTAGACCTGGTTTGGACCTGGTTTGGACCTGGTTTGGACCTGGTTTAGTCCTGGTTTAGTCCAGGTTTAGACCTGGTTTAGTCCTGGTTTAGTCCTGGTTTAGTCCTGGTTTAGACCTGGTTTAGTCCTGGTTTAGTCCTGGTTTAGACCTGGTTTAGTCCTGGTTTAGACCTGGTTTAGTCCTGGTTTAGTCCTGGTTTAGACCTGGTTTAGTCCTGGTTTAGTCCTGGTTTAGACCTGGTTTAGTCCTGGTTTGGACCTGGTTTGGACCTGGTTTAGACCTGGTTTAGTCCTGGTTTAGTCCTGGTTTAGTCCTGGTTTAGACCTGGTTTAGTCCTGGTTTAGTCCTGGTTTAGACCTGGTTTAGTCCTGGTTTAGTCCTGGTTTAGTCCTGGTTTAGACCTGGTTTAGACCTGGTTTGGACCTGGTTTAGTCTTGGTTTAGTCCTGGTTTAGACCTGGTTTAGTCCTGGTTTAGTCCTGGTTTAGTCCTGGTTTAGACCTGGTTTAGACCTGGTTTAGACCTGGTTTAGACCTGGTTTGGACCTGGTTTAGACCTGGTTTAGTCCTGGTTTAGTCCTGGTTTAGACCTGGTTTAGACCTGGTTTGGACCTGGTTTAGTCCTGGTTTAGTCCTGGTTTAGTCCTGGTTTAGACCTGGTTTAGACCTGGTTTGGACCTGGTTTGGACCTGGTTTAGACCTGGTTTAGACCTGGTTTGGACCTGGTTTAGTCCTGGTTTAGTCCTGGTTTAGACCTGGTTTAGACCTGGTTTAGACCTGGTTTAGACCTGGTTTAGTCCTGGTTTGGACCTGGTTTGGACCTGGTTTAGTCCTGGTTTAGTCCTGGCTTAGACCTGGTTTAGACCTGGTTTGGACCTGGTTTGGACCTGGTTTAGTCCTGGTTTAGACCTGGTTTGGACCTGGTTTAGACCTGGTTTGGACCTGGTTTAGTCCTGGTTTAGACCTGGTTTGGACCTGGTTTAGTCCTGGTTTAGTCCTGGTTTAGTCCTGGTTTAGACCTGGTTTAGACCTGGTTTGGACCTGGTTTAGACCTGGTTTGGACCTGGTTTAGTCCTGGTTTAGTCCTGGTTTAGTCCTGGTTTAGACCTGGTTTAGACCTGGTTTAGTCCTGGTTTAGTCCTGGTTTAGACCTGGTTTAGTCCTGGTTTAGTCCTGGTTTAGACCTGGTTTAGTCCTGGTTTAGACCTGGTTTAGACCTGGTTTGGACCTGGTTTGGACCTGGTTTAGTCCTGGTTTAGTCCTGGTTTAGTGCTGGTTTAGACTTGGTTTGGACCTGGTTTAGTCCTGGTTTGGACCTGGTTTAGATCTGGTTTGGACCTGGTTTAGACCTGGTTTGGACCTGGTTTAGACCTGGTTTAGACCTGGTTTGGACCTGGTTTAGTCCTGGTTTAGTCCTGGTTTAGACCTGGTTTAGACCTGGTTTAGTCCTGGTTTAGACCTGGTTTAGACCTGGTTTGGACCTGGTTTGGACCTGGTTTGGACCTGGTTTAGTCCTGGTTTAGTCCTGGTTTAGACCTGGTTTGGACCTGGTTTGGACCTGGTTTGGACCTGGTTTGGACCTGGTTTAGTCCTGGTTTAGTCCTGGTTTAGACCTGGTTTAGACCTGGTTTAGACCTGGTTTAGACCTGGTTTAGTCCTGGTTTAGACCTGGTTTGGACCTGGTTTAGTCCTGGTTTAGTCCTGGTTTAGACCTGGTTTAGTCCTGGTTTAGTCCTAGTTTAGTCCTGGTTTGGACCTGGTTTGGACCTGGTTTAGTCCTGGTTTGGACCTGGTTTGGACCTGGTTTAGTCCTGGTTTAGTCCTGGTTTGGACCTGGTTTAGTCCTGGTTTAGACCTGGTTTAGACCTGGTTTGGACCTGGTTTGGACCTGGTTTAGACCTGGTTTAGACCTGGTTTGCACCTGGTTTAGACCTGGTTTAGTCCTGGTTTAGTCATGGTTTGGACCTGGTTTGGACCTGGTTTAGACCTGGTTTAGACCTGGTTTGGACCTGGTTTAGTCCTGGTTTAGACCTGGTTTGGACCTGGTTTGGACCTGGTTTGGACCTGGTTTAGTCCTGGTTTAGTCATAGTTTGGACCTGGTTTGGACCTGGTTGAGACCTGGTTTAGACCTGGTTTGGACCTGGTTTAGTCCTGGTTTAGTCCTGGTTTAGTCCTGGTTTGGACCTGGTTTGGACCTGGTTTAGTCCTGGTTTAGTCCTGGTTTAGACCTGGTTTGGACCTGGTTTAGACCTGGTTTAGACCTGGTCTGGACCTGGTTTAGACCTGGTTTGGACCTGGTTTAGTCCTGGTTTAGACCTGGTTTGGACCTGGTTTAGACCTGGTTTGGACCTGGTTTGGACCTGGTTTAGACCTGGTTTGGACCTGGTTTAGTCCTGGTTTAGTCCTGGTTTAGACCTGGTTTAGTGCTGGTTTAGACTTGGTTTGGACCTGGTTTAGACCTGGTTTGGACCTGGTTTGGACCTGGTTTAGTCCTGGTTTAGTCCTGGTTCAGTCCTGGTTTAGACCTGGTTTAGTCCTGGTTTAGACCTGGTTTAGACCTGGTTTGGACCTGGTTTAGTCTTGGTTTAGTCCTGGTTTAGACCTGGTTTGGACCTGGTTTGGACCTGGTTTAGTCCTGGTTTAGTCCTGGTTTAGTCCTGGTTTAGTCCTGGTTTAGACCTGGTTTAGTCCTGGTTTAGACCTGGTTTAGTCCTGGTTTAGACTTGGTTTAGACTTGGTTTGGACCTGGTTTGGACCTGGTTTGGACCTGGTTTAGTCCTGGTTTAGTCCTGGTTTAGTCCTGGTTTAGTCCTGGTTTAGACCTGGTTTAGTCCTGGTTTAGTCCTGGTTTAGTCCTGGTTTAGACCTGGTTTAGTCCTGGTTTAGACCTGGTTTAGTCCTGGTTTAGACCTGGTTTAGTCCTGGTTTAGTCCTGGTTTAGTCCTGGTTTAGTCCTGGTTTAGACCTGGTTTAGTCCTGGTTTAGACCTGGTTTAGTCCTGGTTTAGTCCTGGTTTAGACCTGGTTTAGTCCTGGTTTAGTCCTGGTTTAGTCCTGGTTTAGTCCTGGTTTAGACCTGGTTTAGTCCTGGTTTAGACCTGGTTTAGTCCTGGTTTAGTCCTGGTTTAGACCTGGTTTAGACCTGGTTTGGACCTGGTTTGGACCTGGTTTAGACCTGGTTTGGACCTGGTTTAGACCTGGTTTAGACCTGGTTTAGACCTGGTTTGGACCTGGTTTGGACCTGGTTTGGACCTGGTTTAGTCCTGGTTTAGTCCTGGTTTAGACCTGGTCTGGACCTGGTTTAGACCTGGTTTGGACCTGGTTTAGTCCTGGTTTAGACCTGGTTTGGACCTGGTTTAGACCTGGTTTAGTCCTGGTTTAGTCCTGGTTTAGACCTGGTCTGGACCTGGTTTAGACCTGGTTTGGACCTGGTTTAGTCCTGGTTTAGACCTGGTTTGGACCTGGTTTAGACCTGGTTTGGACCTGGTTTGGACCTGGTTTAGACCTGGTTTGGACCTGGTTTAGTCCTGGTTTAGACCTGGTTTGGACCTGGTTTAGTCCTGGTTTAGTCCTGGTTTAGACCTGGTCTGGACCTGGTTTAGACCTGGTTTGGACCTGGTTTAGACCTGGTTTAGACCTGGTTTGGACCTGGTTTAGTCCTGGTTTAGTCCTGGTTTAGACCTGGTTTAGTCCTGGTTTAGTCCTGGTTTGGACCTGGTTTGGACCTGGTTTAGTCCTGGTTTAGACCTGGTTTAGTCCTGGTTTAGTGCTGGTTTAGACTTGGTTTGGACCTGGTTTAGACCTGGTTTGGACCTGGTTTGGACCTGGTTTAGTCCTGGTTTAGTCCTGGTTTGGACCTGGTTTAGTCCTGGTTTAGTCCTGGTTTAGTCCTGGTTTGGACCTGGTTTGGACCTGGTTTAGTCCTGGTTTAGTCCTGGTTTAGACCTGGTCTGGACCTGGTTTAGACCTGGTTTGGACCTGGTTTAGTCCTGGTTTAGACCTGGTTTGGACCTGGTTTAGACCTGGTTTGGACCTGGTTTGGACCTGGTTTAGACCTGGTTTAGACCTGGTTTGGACCTGGTTTGGACCTGGTTTAGACCTGGTTTAGTCCTGGTTTAGTCCTGGTTTAGACCTGGTTTAGTGCTGGTTTAGACCTGGTTTGGACCTGGTTTAGACCTGGTTTGGACCTCGTTTGGACCTGGTTTAGTCCTGGTTTAGTCCAGGTTTAGACCTGGTTTAGTCCTGGTTTAGTCCTGGTTTAGACCTGGTTTAGTCCTGGTTTAGTCCTGGTTTAGACCTGGTTTAGTCCTGGTTTAGTCCTGGTTTAGACCTGGTTTGGACCTGGTTTGGACCTGGTTTAGTCCTGGTTTAGTCCTGGTTTAGTGCTGGTTTAGACTTGGTTTGGACCTGGTTTGGACCTGGTTTAGACCTGGTTTAGTCCTGGTTTAGTCCTGGTTTAGTCCTGGTTTAGTCCTGGTTTAGACCTGGTTTAGTCCTGGTTTAGACCTGGTTTAGACCTGGTTTGGACCTGGTTTAGTCTTGGTTTAGTCCTGGTTTAGACCTGGTTTGGACCTGGTTTGGACCTGGTTTGGACCTGGTTTAGACCTGGTTTAGACCTGGTTTAGACCTGGTTTAGACCTGGTTTGGACCTGGTTTGGACCTGGTTTAGACCTGGTTTAGACCTGGTTTGGACCTGGTTTAGACCTGGTTTGGACCTGGTTTGGACCTGGTTTAGTCCTGGTTTAGTCATGGTTTGGACCTGGTTTGGACCTGGTTTAGACCTGGTTTAGACCTGGTTTGGACCTGGTTTAGTCCTGGTTTAGACCTGGTTTGGACCTGGTTTAGTCCTGGTTTAGACCTGGTTTAGACCTGGTTTGGACCTGGTTTGGACCTGGTTTAGACCTGGTTTGGACCTGGTTTAGACCTGGTTTAGACCTGGTTTGGACCTGGTTTGGACCTGGTTTAGACCTGGTTTAGACCTGGTTTGGACCTGGTTTAGTCCTGGTTTAGTCCTGGTTTAGTCCTGGTTTGGACCTGGTTTGGACCTGGTTTAGTCCTGGTTTAGTCCTGGTTTAGACCTGGTTTGGACCTGGTTTGGACCTGGTTTAGTCCTGGTTTAGTCCTGGTTTAGTCCTGGTTTGGACCTGGTTTAGACCTGGTTTGGACCTGGTTTGGACCTGGTTTAGTCCTGGTTTAGTCCTGGTTTAGTCCTGGTTTAGACCTGGTTTAGTCCTGGTTTAGACCTGGTTTAGTCCTGGTTTAGACCTGGTTTAGTCCTGTTTTAGTCCTGGTTTAGTCCTGGTTTAGTCCTGGTTTAGTCCTGGTTTAGACCTGGTTTAGTCCTGGTTTAGACCTGGTTTAGTCCTGGTTTAGTCCTGGTTTAGACCTGGTTTAGTCCTGGTTTAGTCCTGGTTTAGTCCTGGTTTAGTCCTGGTTTAGACCTGGTTTAGTCCTGGTTTAGACCTGGTTTAGTCCTGGTTTAGACCTGGTTTAGTCCTGGTTTAGACCTGGTTTAGTCCTGGTTTAGACCTGGTTTAGACCTGGTTTAGTCCTGGTTTAGACCTGGTTTAGTCCTGGTTTAGTCCTGGTTTAGTCCTGGTTTAGACCTGGTTTAGTCCTGGTTTAGACCTGGTTTAGTCCTGGTTTAGACCTGGTTTAGTCCTGGTTTAGTCCTGGTTTAGTCCTGGTTTAGTCCTGGTTTAGACCTGGTTTAGTCCTGGTTTAGACCTGGTTTAGTCCTGGTTTAGTCCTGGTTTAGACCTGGTTTAGTCCTGGTTTAGTCCTGGTTTAGTCCTGGTTTAGTCCTGGTTTAGACCTGGTTTAGTCCTGGTTTAGACCTGGTTTAGTCCTGGTTTAGTCCTGGTTTAGACCTGGTTTAGACCTGGTTTGGACCTGGTTTGGACCTGGTTTAGACCTGGTTTGGACCTGGTTTAGACCTGGTTTAGACCTGGTTTAGACCTGGTTTGGACCTGGTTTGGACCTGGTTTGGACCTGGTTTAGTCCTGGTTTAGTCCTGGTTTAGACCTGGTCTGGACCTGGTTTAGACCTGGTTTGGACCTGGTTTAGTCCTGGTTTAGACCTGGTTTGGACCTGGTTTAGACCTGGTTTAGTCCTGGTTTAGTCCTGGTTTAGACCTGGTCTGGACCTGGTTTAGACCTGGTTTGGACCTGGTTTAGTCCTGGTTTAGACCTGGTTTGGACCTGGTTTAGACCTGGTTTGGACCTGGTTTGGACCTGGTTTAGACCTGGTTTGGACCTGGTTTAGTCCTGGTTTAGACCTGGTTTGGACCTGGTTTAGTCCTGGTTTAGTCCTGGTTTAGACCTGGTCTGGACCTGGTTTAGACCTGGTTTGGACCTGGTTTAGACCTGGTTTAGACCTGGTTTGGACCTGGTTTAGTCCTGGTTTAGTCCTGGTTTAGACCTGGTTTAGTCCTGGTTTAGTCCTGGTTTGGACCTGGTTTGGACCTGGTTTAGTCCTGGTTTAGACCTGGTTTAGTCCTGGTTTAGTGCTGGTTTAGACTTGGTTTGGACCTGGTTTAGACCTGGTTTGGACCTGGTTTGGACCTGGTTTAGTCCTGGTTTAGTCCTGGTTTGGACCTGGTTTAGTCCTGGTTTAGTCCTGGTTTAGTCCTGGTTTGGACCTGGTTTGGACCTGGTTTAGTCCTGGTTTAGTCCTGGTTTAGACCTGGTCTGGACCTGGTTTAGACCTGGTTTGGACCTGGTTTAGTCCTGGTTTAGACCTGGTTTGGACCTGGTTTAGACCTGGTTTGGACCTGGTTTGGACCTGGTTTAGACCTGGTTTAGACCTGGTTTGGACCTGGTTTGGACCTGGTTTAGACCTGGTTTAGTCCTGGTTTAGTCCTGGTTTAGACCTGGTTTAGTGCTGGTTTAGACCTGGTTTGGACCTGGTTTAGACCTGGTTTGGACCTCGTTTGGACCTGGTTTAGTCCTGGTTTAGTCCAGGTTTAGACCTGGTTTAGTCCTGGTTTAGTCCTGGTTTAGACCTGGTTTAGTCCTGGTTTAGTCCTGGTTTAGACCTGGTTTAGTCCTGGTTTAGTCCTGGTTTAGACCTGGTTTGGACCTGGTTTGGACCTGGTTTAGTCCTGGTTTAGTCCTGGTTTAGTGCTGGTTTAGACTTGGTTTGGACCTGGTTTGGACCTGGTTTAGACCTGGTTTAGTCCTGGTTTAGTCCTGGTTTAGTCCTGGTTTAGTCCTGGTTTAGACCTGGTTTAGTCCTGGTTTAGACCTGGTTTAGACCTGGTTTGGACCTGGTTTAGTCTTGGTTTAGTCCTGGTTTAGACCTGGTTTGGACCTGGTTTGGACCTGGTTTGGACCTGGTTTAGACCTGGTTTAGACCTGGTTTAGACCTGGTTTAGACCTGGTTTGGACCTGGTTTGGACCTGGTTTAGACCTGGTTTAGACCTGGTTTGGACCTGGTTTAGACCTGGTTTGGACCTGGTTTGGACCTGGTTTAGTCCTGGTTTAGTCATGGTTTGGACCTGGTTTGGACCTGGTTTAGACCTGGTTTAGACCTGGTTTGGACCTGGTTTAGTCCTGGTTTAGACCTGGTTTGGACCTGGTTTAGTCCTGGTTTAGACCTGGTTTAGACCTGGTTTGGACCTGGTTTGGACCTGGTTTAGACCTGGTTTGGACCTGGTTTAGACCTGGTTTAGACCTGGTTTGGACCTGGTTTGGACCTGGTTTAGACCTGGTTTAGACCTGGTTTGGACCTGGTTTAGTCCTGGTTTAGTCCTGGTTTAGTCCTGGTTTGGACCTGGTTTGGACCTGGTTTAGTCCTGGTTTAGTCCTGGTTTAGACCTGGTTTGGACCTGGTTTGGACCTGGTTTAGTCCTGGTTTAGTCCTGGTTTAGTCCTGGTTTGGACCTGGTTTAGACCTGGTTTGGACCTGGTTTGGACCTGGTTTAGTCCTGGTTTAGTCCTGGTTTAGTCCTGGTTTAGACCTGGTTTAGTCCTGGTTTAGACCTGGTTTAGTCCTGGTTTAGACCTGGTTTAGTCCTGTTTTAGTCCTGGTTTAGTCCTGGTTTAGTCCTGGTTTAGTCCTGGTTTAGACCTGGTTTAGTCCTGGTTTAGACCTGGTTTAGTCCTGGTTTAGTCCTGGTTTAGACCTGGTTTAGTCCTGGTTTAGTCCTGGTTTAGTCCTGGTTTAGTCCTGGTTTAGACCTGGTTTAGTCCTGGTTTAGACCTGGTTTAGTCCTGGTTTAGACCTGGTTTAGTCCTGGTTTAGACCTGGTTTAGTCCTGGTTTAGACCTGGTTTAGACCTGGTTTAGTCCTGGTTTAGACCTGGTTTAGTCCTGGTTTAGTGCTGGTTTAGACTTGGTTTAGTCCTGGTTTAGACCTGGTTTAGTCCTGGTTTAGTCCTGGTTTAGTGCTGGTTTAGACCTGGTTTAGTCCTGGTTTAGTTCTGGTTTGGACCTGGTTTGGACCTGGTTTAGTCCTGGTTTAGTGCTGGTTTAGACTTGGTTTGGACCTGGTTTAGTCCTGGTTTGGACCTGGTTTGGACCTGGTTTAGTCCTGGTTTAGTCCTGGTTTAGTCCTGGTTTAGTCTTAGACTGTAGTTGTGAAATTAGAGCTTTAGTGTAACGTGAGATTAAACCAAGAACAAGAGAAAGTCTCACACTTTCAATAAACCTGGACCTGGACCTGGACTGGACCTGGACCTGGACCTGGACTGGACCTGGACTGGACCTGGACTGTGAGAGCGCCTCCTTCAGGTCAGATTGAGGCTAATCCTTGATAATCTGAGGTAATCCCACAGGCCTCAGCAGCTGCTCAGGGGCACAAGGGCAGCAGCCACAGCCGCCCTGGGGCAGAAACACACTTCAAACTGATCAGTCTTTCACTGTTATTTTGTTATTACATGTCAATACAGGGTTATGACAGGGTTATGACAGGGTTATGACAGGGTTATGACAGGGTTATGTCAGGGTTATGACAGGGTTATGTCAGGGTTATGTCAGGGGTATGACAGGGGTATGACAGGGTTATGACAGGGTTATGACAGGGTTATGACAGGGTTCTAGACCTGTTCTAGACCTGCTCCTGGTTCTCCTCAGGTGAAAGAACCCGGTCGGGCTGATGAGGTCTTGGATCTTCTGGACTTCGATCGTTGTGAGGAACTTCGAAAGAACCGGAGCCGGAGCAAAAAGAACCACAGCAAGTTTAGACTTCTGAGAACTTCAACCCCAGGAAACAAGGTGAGGAGGAGGAGGAGGTGAAGAGAGGAGGAAGAGGAGAGGAAGAGGAGATGAGGAGGTGGAGGAGAGGAAGAGGGGAGGTGAAGAGAGGAGGTGAAGGAGAGGAAGAGGAGGGGAGGAGGTGAAGAGAGGAGGAAGAGGAGAGGAAGAGGAGATGAGGAGGTGGAGGAGAGGAGGAGGAGGAGGTGAAGAGAGGAGGAAGAGGAGATGAGGAGGTGGAGGAGAGGAAGAGGGGAGGTGAAGAGGAGAGGAGGTGGAGGAGAGGAAGAGGAGGGGAGGAAGAGGAGGGGAGGAGAGGAACAGGAGATGAAGGAGGAGAGGAAGAGGAGGTGAAGGAGGAGGGGAGGAGAGGAAGAGGGGAGGAGGAGAGGAAGAGGAGCAGAGGAAGAGGGGAGGTGAAGAGGAGGAAGAGGTGAAGGAGGAAGAGGAGGAAGAGGAGGGGAGGAAGAGGAAAGGAGGAGGTGAAGAGGAGGAGGAGGTGAAGAGAGGAGGAGAGGAAAAGGAGATGAGGTGGAGGAGAGGAAGAGAGGAGAGGAAGAGGGGAGGTGAAGAGGGGGTAAAGAGGAAGAGGTGAGGAGGAGAGGAAGAGGAGGGGAGGAGGTGAAGGAGGAGGAGGAGAGGAAGAGGGGAGGTGAAGAGGAGGAGGAAGAGGGGGAGGAGGAGAAGAGAGGAGGAGGAAGAGGAGAGAGGAAGAGGAAAGGAGGAGGTGAAGAGTAGGAGGAGGAGAGGAAGAGGGGGAGGAGGAAGGGGAGGAGCAAGAGGGGGAGGAGGAGGAGCAAACATTAAATACTTAAATGTTGCTCTGAAGTGTCAGTGTTTCTAATGTACTGCTGATTATTACACGTTATTACATGATTGTTACTACATGTTATCTACACGTTATTACACGTTATTACACGTTATGACATGTTATTACACGTTATTACACGTTATTACATGTTATGACATGTTATTACACGTTATTACATGATTGTTACTACACGTTATTACACGTTATTACATGATTGTTACTACATGTTATTACATGTTATTACACGTTATTACATGTTATTACATGATTGTTACTACATGTTATCTACACGTTATTACACGTTATGACATGTTATTACACGTTATTACATGATTGTTACTACATGTTATTACACGTTATGACATGTTATTACACGTTATTACATGATTGTTACTACATGTTATTACATGTTATTACATGATTGTTACTACATGTTATCTACACGTTATTACACGTTATTACATGTTATGACATGTTATTACACGTTATTACATGATTGTTACTACATGTTATCTACACGTTATTACACGTTATGACATGTTATTACACGTTATTACATGATTGTTACTACATGTTATTACACGTTATTACATGTTATTACATGTTATTACATGTTATTACATGATTGTTACTACATGTTATCTACACGTTATTACACGTTATGACATGATTGTTACTACACGTTATCTACACGTTATTACATGTTATTACACGTCATTACATGTTATTACACGTTATGACATGTTATGACATGTTATTACATGTTATGACATGTTTCTCAGACGTCGACTCTGGTGTTTCTGGCCCTGAGTCCAGAAGAGAAAGAGTCCTGGATCCAGGTCCTGAACCTGGCCCTGACCAGAGCCAAGAACCGGATCCTGGATGAGGTACGGACAGGGACTGGGACTGGAACTGGGACAGGGACTGGGACAGGGACAGGGACTGGAACTGGGACAGGGACTGGGACTGGGACAGGGACAGGGACTGGGACAGGGACTGGTTTCTATAGCAACTTCCGCTCCACGGATGTGTCACATGTTCATAGAGTTGCTGTATCAGCCACATTCCACAGTTGAACATTAGAACGTTGTATCAGGCTGAGCAAACATATGTGACTGACCGAGGCTAAAGCAGGTACATGTCTACCCGGAGACATTTTGAGTTATTCACAGATTCTGAAAGTGTGAATTCAAAGCTCTACAATGATGTCTCACTCATGTAGATCTGATCATATTTGAGTAAGTTGTGGTCATTTGAATGTAAACAACTCTCAAACCCATTCACTGAGAAAACGGGGCTCAAAGTTTCTCACCTGAGAGAGACCAGAGTCACAGGGGGCGGGGCTCATTTGCATCTCATTGAGATAAGCCCTCCCCCTGTCACACTGACAGCCCCTCCCCCTACAGCTGTCACTCAAGACTCAAGAGGAGTGTTGTTATTGATGGTAACTGGACTTGAATCAGAATTAGAAGTTACTATATTAAAATGGAAATACTTGGATTACAAAAGGCCCTGAATAGAATCAAAGAATGAGAATAGGGTTCATTGCATTTGTCGATAAACATAATTCACAGGTGATTCACCAACAATGGTGCACTGAATGATTCAACACAAATAACAAAAGATAAGATAAGAGCCTTTAATGTTACAACGCAGTAGATACAGGGGGAAAGGACAGTAACTTATAGGAAGTTTAAAAAACACTCTTAATAGAAGAACTCTTATAAACAGATGCCAGGGCCAGGTATACGAACTGCAACGGGTCCATGGCTTTGAATATATGAGATATGAGATAATAGATATGATATGTACACCACCAGAGTCCAATTACATCAGAGATCACATCCTCATCCTCTTCTTCCTCTGTGCACTCTTCTGTGCTGTGACTCGGCTCTTGGCATCAAAGCTGTAAACAAATAACAGGACATTTAAGAAATGGCTAACTATTTCACATAAAACACTCATTAACTATTTTTTTTTTTAACACAATGTGAGAGTTTCAATATAAATACCTGAAGTGCTGATAACTCTTGATCTTTGGAAGCCGTCTGAAGAAGGGACTCAGATGCTTCTGCCAGTCCAAGTTCTTGACAAACACTTTGCCATCCGCCGTTCCAACAAGCTGTGGGATACTGAGGTGAGACTCAGGAGAGCTGTTTTCCACTACCTGATGACAAGGGCGACAATGTAAAAAAATGAGAACAGAAGAAACATATCTTAAGCAGAGAGCAGCACTGAAGTTTTGCCAGGCCAATGTTTACACATTACAGTAGTCAAATCATATAAACTAACCTCAGCGATGTCTTCCAAAGTGTCAACCCTGGTCTTCATGTATGCTCGCTTGATAATCTGATGATCTGTGCGTGGCCTGCAGCTTCTGATGTGTGGGAGAAGCTGTTTCCACAGTGATCTGAAGCTTGATGTACAAACTGCAGGCTCACCTGAAAAACAGATGTTGCTTATGGTTAATTATACTCTAATCATTAAAACATGAAAATCACCAAAATAATGTTTTACACTTACCACGCTCCTTAGCAGACTTCACGTAGAGACAGGTCATGTCAGTCAGGGTGTCTTTGCCAATTCTGAAAAGGGGGATAAAAGGATTAGGGTTAACAGTAATATGGGAATAACACGCTTCACAGATAACAGTTCACATTGTGACGTTAACGGTGTATTTAAGATGAAAAACGAGGAGATATTGGGACATCTGCCCTCGGCTAGCGGGGCTAGCTAGCTCACTTGAGATAACACGGCTCGTAAAAGCAAAACACTTGCAGAACAGCACACCAAAACATAAACATACACTCGAGTTTAAAACCTGCGCACATTAAAGTGATTAAAAGCGGGTGTTTTAGTCGCAAAGCTTACCTGGTTCAGCCGTCCTGTTGTCTCTCCCAACACCGTGCACAGAGAGACACACAGGAAGCTGATAATGGCCAGGCAAGCGCGTGATTGGTTCGAGTGACGCAGTGCGTGCGTGACGTGCAACGTACGTAAGCCACGTGACCAGAAGTGGTATCGGGAGTTGTAGTTTTTTTCTCTTCCCTCGCCGAAAAATAACCCGATAACATAGCAAAGTTTAGCTTACAACTTAGCTCCGAATAGCTGCGATTAGCTCCGGGCTGTGGGGCTAACAGCCGGTTTAGCACCATAAAATAGACACAAAGCACAACCCACACAACCCACGGGCCAACCCACGCCGAAAAATAACCCGATAACATGGTGATAACAGCAAGTAATCACATTAAGCCCGTATTGCAGAGTGCACTGAAGCAACATGTTAGCTTAGCATTAGCTCCACCGGAGCAGACAAGTAAGATTCTAAAGTGATCACGAGACCGCCTTAAAACACAGCGTTAAAGCAATAATTTAGTAGTAAAGTAAAAGTGTACCTGAGTAAACAGTTCCGTTGCAACGTAGTCCAGGAAATGTAAGCTCTGAAGACTGTGCTCTGCAGACGGTCTGGAGTAATGAGAGGAAAACACGGAGCAGCAGCTGTAGCCATGCGGATCACAGCTGATTGGTGGAAAATGTAAACAATACGTTGGCTAGAAAAAGGTGACGCCCCCCAGGAGAGCAGGAAAAAGACCCCAAAACTCCACATTTTTAACAGCTTAATGTATACGTTTAAGACAACCAATAGTGTTATCTGAAGCACACAGGGGCTTATTCATAACTTCAACTAGCACATTCTGCCAAAAAATGAAAATCACAAATTTGGGGGGAAAAAAGTAAAATGCTGTTTTTCTCAGTTTCACCGAGGCCGACATGGTCCGACAATTCTCGTGGCGAGTCACATATGTCTGTCGCCTTAACCCGACCGACCTGGTATAAAACCAAAAAAAAACAAATCTTTTATTTTTCGTTCTTTCCTAAAGCGTAGTGTACAATATCTTTATAGCGCTAATAAACTTATCTTTCATCTCGAAGGAAAAATAACACATTGTGCGGCGCAGGTGCGTCTTCATTTTGGGTCCTCCATGTGCATTAAACAGACCCTACGGGAGGGAACTATATTGTCTTTAACCTGTCAGTTTGCCTCTGTCAGCGCCACTGCCCTCGCCACCGCTCATGTTGTCCTCTATCATGGAGTGGCGTCATTTAAATTTGACTTATGCAATGCATTCTGGGATTGAAACACGCCCAGCAGCGTCATCACAACAAACATGGCGGCGCCCGTGTCCCCCGCATGTTCCCCCCGCTCGCCTTCACTACCAAAATAAAGACTGTTGAAGCAAAAAATTGCGACAATTTGGATCTTTTTTCTTTTGCCTTCAAAGTAAAATAAGAATTTACCGTCCGATCCACTTGAAAAATGTTGGGTCGGGTCACAGCAACAGACAATTTATTTGGGGCCTTATTTGTTCTTTTAGAGGTGACGTTACACCAGATCTAACGCGTACTTCTGTTTGACACCAGACCTCAGAGTCGGTGTGGTCAGCTTTAATCACCTCCAGGGGAACTATTGACCTCTGTATTGATCAGAACTTTATTGATCAGTGGAAACAACTCGCTCTCTAGAGTTCATGTGTTTTATGTAACGAAGCCAATAAAAGCACTTTCATTTCAAGACAATACAATGATCGGCCCTCACCACGCCACATGGAGGGGGCGCTAACACGCCAACACGCCACATGGAGGGGGCGCTAATGCGCCACATGGAGGGGGCGCTAACACGCCACATGGAGGGGGCGCTAATGCGCCACATGGAGGGGGCGCTAACACGCCAACACGCCACATGGAGGGGGCGCTAATGCGCCACATGGAGGGGGCGCTAACACGCCACATGGAGGGGGCGCTAATGCGCCACATGGAGGGGGCGCTAACACGCCAACACGCCACATGGAGGGGGCGCTAACGCGCAACATGGAGGGGGCGCTAACGCGCCACATGGAGGGGGCGCTAACACGCCAACAAGCCACATGGAGGGGGCGCTAACACACCAACACACAACATGGAGGGGGCGCTAACGCACCACATGGAGGGGGCGCTAACGCGCCACATGGAGGGGGCGCTAACACGCCAACACACAACATGGAGGGGGCGCTAACACGCCAACACGCCACATGGAGGGGGCGCTAACGCGCCACATGGAGGGGGCGCTAACACGCCAACACACAACATGGAGGGGGCGCTAACACGCCACATGGAGGGGGCGCTAACGCGCCACATGGAGGGGGCGCTAACACGCCAACACGCCACATGGAGGGGGTGCTAACACGCCAACAAGCCACATGGAGGGGGCGCTAACGCGCCACATGGAGGGGGCGCTAACACACCAACACACAACATGGAGGGGGTGCTAACGCGCCACATGGAGGGGGCGCTAACACGCCAACACACAACATGGAGGGGGCGCTAACACGCCAACACGCCACATGGAGGGGGCGCTAACACGCCAACACGCTACATGGAGGGGGCGCCAACACGCCAACACGCCACATGGAGGGGGCGCTAACACGCCAACACGCCACATGGAGGGGGCGCTAACACACCAACACACAACATGGAGGGGGCGCTAACGCGCCACATGGAGGGGGCGCTAACACGCCAACACACAACATGGAGGGGGCGCTAACACGTCAACACGGTACATGGAGGGGGCGCTAACGCGCCACATGGAGGGGGTGCTAACACGCCAACACGCCACATGGAGGGGGCGCTAACGCGCCACATGGAGGGGGCGCTAACACGCCAACACGCCATATGGAGGGGGCGCTAACACGCCAACAAGCCACATGGAGGGGGCGCTAACGCGCCACATGGAGGGGGCGCTAACACACCAACACACAACATGGAGGGGGCGCTAACGCGCCACATGGAGGGGGCGCTAACACGCCAACACACAACATGGAGGGGGCGCTAACACGCCAACACGCCACATGGAGGGGGCGCTAATGCGCCACATGGAGGGGGCCCTAACACGCCACATGGAGGGGGCGCTAATGCGCCACATGGAGGGGGCGCTAACACGCCAACACGCCACATGGAGGGGGCGCTAACGCGCAACATGGAGGGGGCGCTAACGCGCCACATGGAGGGGGCGCTAACACGCCAACAAGCCACATGGAGGGGGCGCTAACGCGCCACATGGAGGGGGCGCTAACACACCAACACACAACATGGAGGGGGCGCTAACGCACCACATGGAGGGGGCGCTAACGCGCCACATGGAGGGGGCGCTAACACGCCAACACACAACATGGAGGGGGCGCTAACACGCCAACACGCCACATGGAGGGGGCGCTAACGCGCCACATGGAGGGGGCGCTAACACGCCAACACACAACATGGAGGGGGCGCTAACACGCCACATGGAGGGGGCGCTAACACGCCACATGGAGGGGGCGCTAATGCGCCACATGGAGGGGGCGCTAACACGCCAACACGCCACATGGAGGGGGCGCTAACGCGCAACATGGAGGGGGCGCTAACACGCCAACAAGCCACATGGAGGGGGCGCTAACGCGCCACATGGAGGGGGCGCTAACACACCAACACACAACATGGAGGGGGCGCTAACGCACCACATGGAGGGGGCGCTAACGCGCCACATGGGGGGGGCGCTAACACGCCAACACACAACATGGAGGGGGCGCTAACACGCCAACACGCCACATGGAGGGGGCGCTAACGCGCCACATGGAGGGGGCGCTAACACGCCAACACACAACATGGAGGGGGCGCTAACACGCCACATGGAGGGGGCGCTAACGCGCCACATGGAGGGGGCGCTAACACGCCAACACGCCACATGGAGGGGGTGCTAACACGCCAACAAGCCACATGGAGGGGGCGCTAACGCGCCACATGGAGGGGGCGCTAACACACCAACACACAACATGGAGGGGGTGCTAACGCGCCACATGGAGGGGGCGCTAACACGCCAACACACAACATGGAGGGGGCGCTAACACGCCAACACGCCACATGGAGGGGGTGCTAACACGCCAACACGCTACATGGAGGGGGCGCCAACACGCCAACACGCCACATGGAGGGGGCGCTAACACGCCACATGGAGGGGGCGCTAACACACCAACACACAACATGGAGGGGGCGCTAACGCGCCACATGGAGGGGGCGCTAACACGCCAACAAGCCACATGGAGGGGGCGCTAACGCGCCACATGGAGGGGGCGCTAACACACCAACACACAACATGGAGGGGGTGCTAACGCGCCACATGGAGGGGGCGCTAACACGCCAACACACAACATGGAGGGGGCGCTAACACGCCAACACGCCACATGGAGGGGGCGCTAACACGCCAACACGCTACATGGAGGGGGCGCCAACACGCCAACACGCCACATGGAGGGGGCGCTAACACGCCACATGGAGGGGGCGCTAACACACCAACACACAACATGGAGGGGGCGCTAACGCGCCACATGGAGGGGGCGCTAACACGCCAACACACAACATGGAGGGGGCGCTAACACGTCAACACGGTACATGGAGGGGGCGCTAACGCGCCACATGGAGGGGGTGCTAACACGCCAACACGCCACATGGAGGGGGCGCTAACGCGCCACATGGAGGGGGCGCTAACACGCCAACACGCCATATGGAGGGGGCGCTAACACGCCAACAAGCCACATGGAGGGGGCGCTAACGCGCCACATGGAGGGGGCGCTAACACACCAACACACAACATGGAGGGGGCGCTAACGCGCCACATGGAGGGGGCGCTAACGCGCCACATGGAGGGGGCGCTAACACGCCAACACACAACATGGAGGGGGCGCTAACACGCCAACACGCCACATGGAGGGGGCGCTAACACGCCAACACACAACATGAAGGGGGCGCTAACACGCCAACACACCACATGGAGGGGGCGCTAACGCGCCACATGGAGGGGGCGCTAACACGCCAACACGCCACATGGAGGGGGCGCTAACACGCCAACAAGCCACATGGAGGGGGCGCTAACGCGCCACATGGAGGGGGCGCTAACACACCAACAAGCCACATGGAGGGGGCGCTAACACACCAACACACAACATGGAGAGGGCGCTAACGCGCCACATGGAGGGGGCGCTAACACGCTCGTAATACTCGAGTACTGTGTGTTGCAGGTGTAATACTCGAGTACTGTGTGTAATACTCGAGTACTGTGTGTTGCAGGTGTAATACTCGAGTACTGTGTGTAATACTCGAGTACTGTGTGTTGCAGGTGTAATACTCGAGTACTGTGTGTAATACTCGAGTACTGTGTGTTGCAGGTGTAATACTCGAGTACTGTGTGTAATACTCGAGTACTGTGTGTTGCAGGTGTAATACTCGAGTACTGTGTGTAATACTCGAGTACTGTGTGTTGCAGGTGTAATATTCTAGTACTGTGTGTAATACTCGAGTACTGTGTGTTGCAGGTGTAATACTCGAGTACTGTGTGTAATACTCGAGTACTGTGTGTTGCAGGTGTAATACTCGAGTACTGTGTGTAATACTCGAGTACTGTGTGTTGCAGGTGTAATATTCTAGTACTGTGTGTAATACTCGAGTACTGTGTGTTGCAGGTGTAATACTCGAGTACTGTGTGTAATACTCGAGTACTGTGTGTTGCAGGTGTAATATTCTAGTACTGTGTGTAATACTCGAGTACTGTGTGTTGCAGGTGTAATACTCGAGTACTGTGTGTAATACTCGAGTACTGTGTGTTGCAGGTGTAATACTCGAGTACTGTGTGTAATACTCGAGTACTGTGTGTTGCAGGTGTAATACTCGAGTACTGTGTGTAATACTCGAGTACTGTGTGTTGCAGGTGTAATACTCGAGTACTGTGTGTAATACTCGAGTACTGTGTGTTGCAGGTGTAATATTCTAGTACTGTGTGTAATACTCGAGTACTGTGTGTTGCAGGTGTAATACTCGAGTACTGTGTGTAATACTCGAGTACTGTGTGTTGCAGGTGTAATATTCTAGTACTGTGTGTAATACTCGAGTACTGTGTGTTGCAGGTGTAATACTCGAGTACTGTGTGTAATACTCGAGTAATGTGTGTTGCAGGTGTAATACTCGAGTACTGTGTGTAATACTCGAGTACTGTGTGTTGCAGGTGTAATATTCTAGTACTGTGTGTAATACTCGAGTACTGTGTGTTGCAGGTGTAATACTCGAGTACTGTGTGTAATACTCGAGTACTGTGTGTTGCAGGTGTAATATTCTAGTACTGTGTGTAATACTCGAGTACTGTGTGTTGCAGGTGTAATACTCGAGTACTGTGTGTAATACTCAAGTACTGTGTGTTGCAGGTGTAATACTCGAGTACTGTGTGTAATACTCGAGTACTGTGTGTTGCAGGTGTAATACTCGAGTACTGTGTGTAATACTCGAGTACTGTGTGTTGCAGGTGTAATACTCGAGTACTGTGTGTAATACTCGAGTACTGTGTGTTGCAGGTGTAATACTCGAGTACTGTGTGTAATACTCGAGTACTGTGTGTTGCAGGTGTAATATTCTAGTACTGTGTGTAATACTCGAGTACTGTGTGTTGCAGGTGTAATACTCGAGTACTGTGTGTAATACTCAAGTACTGTGTGTTGCAGGTGTAATACTCGAGTACTGTGTGTAATACTCGAGTACTGTGTGTTGCAGGTGTAATATTCTAGTACTGTGTGTAATACTCGAGTACTGTGTGTAATACTCGAGTACTGTGTGTTGCAGGTGTAATATTCTAGTACTGTGTGTAATACTCGAGTACTGTGTGTAATACTCGAGTACTGTGTGTTGCAGGTGTAATACTCGAGTACTGTGTGTAATACTCGAGTACTGTGTGTTGCAGGTGTAATACTCGAGTACTGTGTGTAATACTCGAGTACTGTGTGTTGCAGGTGTAATACTCGAGTACTGTGTGTAATACTCGAGTACTGTGTGTTGCAGGTGTAATATTCTAGTACTGTGTGTAATACTCGAGTACTGTGTGTAATACTCGAGTACTGTGTGTTGCAGGTGTAATACTCGAGTACTGTGTGTAATACTCGAGTACTGTGTGTTGCAGGTGTAATACTCGAGTACTGTGTGTAATACTCGAGTACTGTGTGTTGCAGGTGTAATATTCTAGTACTGTGTGTAATACTCGAGTACTGTGTGTAATACTCGAGTACTGTGTGTTGCAGGTGTAATACTCGAGTACTGTGTGTAATACTCGAGTACTGTGTGTTGCAGGTGACCGTTCAGGACGTGCAGCTGGCTCATCTGACCAGAGACCGGGTCAGGATCCCTCACACGCGCCGCCTGCCCACACGAGGACATCTGCTGACCACACAAGGACATCTGACCACACAAGGACATCTGACCACACGAGGACACCTGCTGACCGTGGTACAACTCATGTGGAGCAAAGTCAGAGATAAGATAAAAAGAAAAAAGATAGTCACAAAACTAAAGAACATTTAAGAGATTTCATCATCTCTTGGACACAACGAGTTATTTAACACAGTTCTGCCAAGACTCGACTAATAACCCAACCTCCTGTCCCTGTCCCTGTCCCTGTCCCTGTCCCTGTCCCCGACCCTGTCCCTCCCTCTTTCCTGTTCACAGGCCTCAGCGTCTTCAGATGGAGCTCTGACTCTGGATCTGATCCACGAAGACGACGTCAACCTCAGGTCCAGGACCGAGACCTCAAGACAACCACACACTCTGCCCAGACAGGTCAGGACTGTGGTCAGGACTGTGGTCAGGACTGTGGTCAGGACTGTGGTCAGGACTGTGGTCAGGACTGTGGACTGGACTGTGGTTAGGACTATGGACTGGACTGTGGTCAGGACTGTGGTCAGGACTGTGGTCAAGACTGTGGTCAGGACTGTGGACTGGACTGTGGTCAGGACTGTGGTCAGGACTGTGGACTGGACTGTGGTTAGGACTATGGACTGGACTGTGGTCAGGACTGTGGTCAGGACTGTGGTCAGGACTGTGGTCTGGACTGTGGTTAGGACTGTGGTCAGGACTGTGGTCAGGACTGTGGACTGGACTGTGGTTAGGACTATGGACTGGACAGTGGTCAGGATTGTGGTCAGGACAGTGGGACTGGACTGTGGACTGGACTGTGGACTGAAGCCCTCGTGCTCCTCAAACTGACCTGCAGCTCTTTTATTGCTGACCGCATCTTGGTGTTTTGATGTGTCCAGCCTCTGCCGTGATGTGTAGAGACCGGACCAGCCTCAGCGGTCATAGATGACCACCTGCTTCTGCCAATCAGAGTGTAGCAGACGAGCTCCTGGCGAGATCGGCCTGATGAACCTCGTCCTGCTTCAATCTGACTCAAGCAGTTCTGTGCTTTGTCCTGCAGGTGGCGCCGGGGCTCAAGTCTGTGTCAGAGAAGAGCGTGTCTTTGGACCAGATCCCACACGGCTCCAGACCCGGTCCAGAGTCCGGCTACGGTCCCGGTCCAGAGTCCAGGTCCAGTCCCGGTCCAGCGTCCGGCTACGGTCCCGGTCCAGCGTCCGGCTACGGTCCCGAGTCCAGGTCCGGGTCCATCTCACAACTGCAGGAGCTGATCCAGGAGAAGATCCAGAGAACGGAGAAGCTGCTGACGCAACTCAGGCCGGACCAGGGACCGAACCCGGACTCTAAAGAGAACCAAGACCTGGCCCAGGACCGAGACGAGGCCCAGAGGCTGCTCAGCGAGGCCCTGGACCAGTGGAACCAGGCTCACGAGGTCCTGAGTCAGGTCCAGGAGCTGAAGGATCTTTATCTTCAGATGGACACCAGCACTAGCATGAGCGCTAATCAGAGCTAGCACCAGCAGGACCATGGACAGTTGTTTGATGGAGCGTTCAGGACCATGGACAGTTGTTTGATGGAGCGTTCAGGACCATGGACAGTTGTTTGATGGAGCGTTCAGGACCATGGACAGTTGTTTGATGGAGCGTTCAGGACCATGGACAGTTGTTTGATGGAGCGTTCAGGACCATGGACAGTTGTTTGATGGAGCGTTCAGGACCATGGACAGTTGTTTGATGGAGCGTTCAGGACCATGGACAGTTGTTTGATGGAGCGTTCAGGACCATGGACAGTTGTTTGATGGAGCGTTCAGGACCATGGACAGTTGTTTGATGGAGCGTTCTTCAGGTTGAAGCTGGAGTTTTGGACGGTTTGAGACGAGACGATGGGACTTTCTTTTAGCTTTAGACGCACGCGACGTAAACGTGTTCTTTTACTCCAGATGCCCCGCTTTGGACTGCACATGTGCGAGTCTCTGCGACACCGCTCTGCTCCGTCACCTTTGACTATTCAAATATGAGCCATAAAAGCAGTTCAACACGTTTGTGAAGAATTGTTAAACTCCTTTTGCACATTTGAAAATCAATGCAATTTGGGTAAAAAAAAAAAAAGCTATAAATAATGTGAGAATTAAACACAAATGTGTCACTGAGCTATCATTTTACAGTCCAGTTCTAGTCCTGGTTTGGACCTGGTTTAGACCTGGTTCAGTCCTGGTTCAGTCCTGGTTCAGTCCTGGTTCAGTCCTGGTTCAGTCCTGGTTTAGTCCTGGTTTAGTCCTGGTTTAGTCCTGATTTGCGTCTCATTTGTTTAGGCAAATCAGCAGGACATTGTCCCACAGGATGAAACGCTGCTCTCACATAAACAGCGCCCTCGTGTGGACAGTGGCCACATCACACTCTCACTAAACATTATTATTAGGCCCGAGCACCACAAGCTGGCGACAGGCCTATTCGTCCTATACGTCCTATTCGTCCTATTCGTCCTATTCGTCCTATACGTCCCGTAAGGCCGTGTGAAGCACGGCTGTGAAAGTGCTCGTCCACTTCCAACACTGACTAACACTCCTTCACTCACGCACGCCCCGTGCAGACTAATTAGTAATAGGAAAATGGAACATTACTGTTGTAAACGGGCGGAGCCCGTGCAAAAGTGCACACTAAACGAGCACTTTACATATAAAGCACTCATTTGTGCAAAGGAGCTCATGAACACGTTCCATCTCTTTATGTTCAGTTCATATAAACATGTGATGCAAAAATGTAACATTATTACTGTTTAGAGGGCCAAAAACACAAAGTGGGCGGAGCCCACTCAAAATTAACAAAAGTACCCGTCAGTGACCAGGGACCCACACCATGAGGGAGGAAAATGTATAGTTTATGATATTTGAAAAATGGGAAACATTGTTTTCGCATCAGAATATTCTTCTTCTTCTCGGGACACGCCCCTCAGGACACGCCCCTCTACATTCTGGCTATCTCTCTTTTCTAGAATGAAATAATTGGCTCTTCAGCCACAAATGCTCCAAAAATGCATCGAGAGGTTGGAAATGACAAAAATAAAATCTGATGTAGAATCATGACATTTGGCGCAGAGGCAGATGGAGACAAGAGAAGTAACAAATATTATTACGGCAACGTCGTCCGTCCAACCAAATGTCGGCCATATTGGTTCAAAAATGGCTAAGCATGACTCGGGAGTTTTTACAAACGTGGTACTTTCACAAACTCCTCCCCCTCAGGGCGTCGGCCCTAAAAAGCTGAAATTGGGTGAAAATGGTGCTGAGGCGTGGGACGTCCAAAGTTCTTTCATGACTTTGACCCTGTCACGGTCTCTGAGCGGCTCAAACTGGAGCTGCAAGTTCAGAAATGTCCATTTTACATTTCTGCCGTTTGCCTCAAATTAGAACCAGTTGTTAAACTCTTTGCCCTAAAACTACTTGAAGTGAAATACATGAATGTGGCGCCACAGCGCCCCCTGCAGGTTTTATATGGAGGTTTAATGTTTAGTTTTGAGACATTTTACGAAATTTGACACACAATTCAATTTTGGCCCCATCAAAAAAGTCAATGACTCATGTCATAATTGTGATGTCGTTGCCGTAGCGATGACATAAACCTTCCATGTTATTCCAATGGGGAAATCACCAGAACATGTTTACACTTTAGACTTTCACAAACTCCTCCCCCTCAGGGCGTTAGACATATGAACCTGATGAAATGTGGTGAGACTCATCTTCAGGACCATCAAAGTTAAACACATTTTTATTCTAAGAGTCACGGTGTCTGTGCGGCAAAGAATTCAAAATAAAATGTCTTTTTCATGTAAAACAAAGTGAATCACAGATTCAGCAGTCGATGTAATACAAGGACAATTGGGGCGCGTTAGCCACGCCCCCTCCTCTTGCGGCGTGGCGAGGGCCGATCATTGCCGCTTGCGGCTTTAATTTTCACTATTTTCAGGAGCAAATATTTATTTTTGAAAAAAAATTCTTTAATGGATTTGTCAAGTTTGTATTTAGGATTTGTTTATTTGGTTAAAATTGGGGTCAAAGTTCATGTGACGGGTTTAACATCATTATATTTCAGATTCGACTCAACATTTGGCCCGTTTGTGTCAAGTTTGTAATTGTAGAACACTCTTACCTGGAGGAGGCGCGGCACATGAAGGAGGTGCGGCACATGAACGTTCTTACCTGGAGGAGGCGCGGCACATGAAGGAGGCGCGGCACATGAACGTTCTTACCTGGAGGAGGCGCGGCACATGAAGGAGGCGCGGCACATGAACGTTCTTACCTGGAGGAGGCGCGGCACATGAAGGAGGCGCGGCACATGAACGTTCTTACCTGGAGGAGGCGCGGCATATGACCGCTCTTACCTGGAGGAGGCGTGGCATATGACCGCTCTTACCTGGAGGTGTGGCATATGACCGCTCTTACCTGGAGGAGGCGTGGCACATGACCGCTCTTACCTGGAGGAGGCGTGGCATATGACCGCTCTTACCTGGAGGAGGCGTGGCATATGACCGCTCTTACCTGGAGGAGGCGTGGCACATGAACGCTCTTACCTGGAGGAGGCGTGGCATATGACCGCTCTTACCTGGAGGAGGTGTGGCATATGACCGCTCTTACCTGGAGGAGGCGTGGCACATGAATGCTCTTACCTGGAGGAGGCGTGGCATATGACCGCTCTTACCTGGAGGAGGCGTGGTATATGACCGCTCTTACCTGGAGGAGGCGTGGCACATGAACGCTCTTACCTGGAGGAGGCGTGGCACATGACCGCTCTTACCTGGAGGAGGCGTGGCATATGACCGCTCTTACCTGGAGGAGGCGTGGCACATGAACGCTCTTACCTGGAGGAGGCGTGGCACATGACCGCTCTTACCTGGAGGAGGCGTGGCACATGACCGCTCTTACCTGGAGGAGGCGTGGCACATGACCGCTCTTACCTGGAGGAGGCGTGGCACATGACCGCTCTTACCTGGAGGAGGCGCGGCATATGACCGCTCTTACCTGGAGGAGGCGTGGCACATGAACGCTCTTACCTGGAGGAGGCGTGGTATATGACCGCTCTTACCTGGAGGAGGCGTGGCATATGACCGCTCTTACCTGGAGGAGGCGTGGCATATGACCGCTCTTACCTGGAGGAGGCGTGGCATATGACCGCTCTTACCTGGAGGAGGCGTGGCACATGAACGCTCTTACCTGGAGGAGGCGTGGTATATGACCGCTCTTACCTGGAGGAGGCGTGGTATATGACCGCTCTTACCTGGAGGAGGCGTGGCATATGACCGCTCTTACCTGGAGGAGGCGTGGTATATGACCGCTCTTACCTGGAGGAGGCGTGGCACATGAACGCTCTTACCTGGAGGAGGCGTGGCATATGACCGCTCTTACCTGGAGGAGGCGTGGCATATGACCGCTCTTACCTGGAGGAGGCGTGGTATATGACCGCTCTTACCTGGAGGAGGCGTGGCATATGACCGCTCTTACCTGGAGGAGGCGTGGCATATGACCGCTCTTACCTGGAGGAGGCGTGGCATATGACCGCTCTTACCTGGAGGAGGCGTGGCATATGACCGCTCTTACCTGGAGGAGGCGTGGTATATGACCGCTCTTACCTGGAGGAGGCGTGGCACATTAACGCTCTTACCTGGAGGAGGCGTGGCATATGACCGCTCTTACCTGGAGGAGGCGTGGCATATGACCGCTCTTACCTGGAGGAGGCGTGGCATATGACCGCTCTTACCTGGAGGAGGCGTGGCATATGACCGCTCTTACCTGGAGGAGGCGTGGTATATGACCGCTCTTACCTGGAGGAGGCGTGGCATATGACCGCTCTTACCTGGAGGAGGCGTGGCATATGACCGCTCTTACCTGGAGGAGGCGTGGCATATGACCGCTCTTACCTGGAGGCGGCGTGGCATATGACCGCTCTTACCTGGAGGAGGCGTGGCATATGACCGCTCTTACCTGGAGGCGGCGTGGCATATGACCGCTCTTACCTGGAGGAGGCGTGGCATATGACCGCTCTTACCTGGAGGAGGCGTGGCATATGACCGCTCTTACCTGGAGGAGGCGTGGCATATGACCGCTCTTACCTGGAGGAGGCGTGGCATATGACCGCTCTTACCTGGAGGAGGCGTGGCATATGACCGCTCTTACCTGGAGGAGGCGTGGCATATGACCGCTCTTACCTGGAGGAGGCGTGGCATATGACCGCTCTTACCTGGAGGAGGCGTGGCATATGACCGCTCTTACCTGGAGGAGGCGTGGCATATGACCGCTCTTACCTGGAGGAGGCGTGGCATATGACCGCTCTTACCTGGAGGAGGCCGGGTCAGAAGCCAGGTCAGACGTGAGATCAGACGTGGGTCAGACGCAGTGAACCCGGGATGAGTCACAGGAGTAAAAAACAGGTTTATTTTAAAACAGACAAAATTCAAACCTGAACAATTCTTCAACTCAAACTTTTCTCAACATTTTCTCCTCCGACACTTTAAGTATTTGTAAAGTAAAATCTCCAGTGAAAGAAACTGCCACAAACCCAAGTCATGATCACAAAATGAGACACCACGGGAGGACATCCGGGGCAACGGGAGGACATCCGGGGCAACGGGAGGACATCCGGGGCAACGGGAGGACATCCGGGGCAACGGGAGGACATCCGGGGCAACGGGAGGGCACCTGGGGCAACGGGAGGGCACCTGGGGCAACGGGAGGGCACCCGGGGCAAACACAAGTCTACATCACCCGGTTTAGTCCCGGTTTAGCGCCCCCCTCTGGTGCCACGCCCCCCTCTGGTGTCACTGCCACAGAGCGCCCCCCTCTGGTGCCACGCCCCCCTCTGGTGTCACTGCCACAGAGCGCCCCCCTCTGGTGCCACGCCCCCCTCTGGTGCCACGCCCCCCTCTGGTGCCATGGCCATGTACTCGTCGAGCTCGGCGTCCAGGCGACTGCGGGACAGGGACATGTACTGGTCCAGCTGCTCGTCCAGGCGGCTCTTGGTCTTGGACATGTACTCGTCCAGTTCTGCGTCCAGCTGCTTTTTAGAGGGAACCCACTTCTTCTCCAGACCACGCCCCATTGTTGCCACGCCCAGACGGCTCTGCACAGATTTTCCTAAAAAGGACAAAGTATTGCATGTTTTACAGCTTTGACGAGCAGAGGTTCAACTGTCCTGACCAAGCGTCTCCTCTGGTACTGGACACTGCACTAACCAGGGACTGTTCTCCTCGTACTCCCCACAGGGGCCAGGACACTGGGGGGCCAGGACACTGGGGGGCCAGGACACTGGGGGGCCAGGACACTGGGGGGCCAGGACACTGGGGCCCACAGCAGGGTTCAGAGCCCACCACAGTCTCAATCCTGGTTCTGACCTCAGCGTTTGACCATCGACCACAACATTCTACTGCAGAGGTCAGAATGTGATGTAGGTGTCTGAGGCCCCTCCCTCAGAGGCCCAGGGGTCAGTACTGGGTCCAGTTCTGTTTCCTCTTTATATGCTGCCGTTAGGTCACATGGTCAGGTCACATGGTCAGGTCACATGGTCAGGTCACATGGTCAGGTCACATGGTCAGATGCAGATGACACTCAGCTGTATTTATCAATGAACCTGATCAGAGCGATCAAGTACAGACTTAGAGCTTGTGTGAAGGAGATAAAAACCTGGATGACACTAAACTACCTGCTTCTTAACCCTGAACAAACCGAGGTCATTGTGCTGGTCCTAAACATGTACGAGACGCTCTATCAGAGCAGATAGTCACACTGGACAATGTCAGTGTTGCCTCCAGTTCTACTGTAAGAAACCTTGGAGTCTTATTTGACCAGGAGCTCTCATTTAAAGCTCATATAAATCAAGCTTGTAAAACAGACTATTTCCATTCGCGCAACAAGAGCCAAAATCAGAAGAATCCGGCCTAAAAGTGAAGCTGAAACGTCTCCTGCATTTGTAACGACTAGATTCTCCTGTAACTCCTGCTCACAGCAGGTCCTAAAAGCTCCATAAAAAGCTTTAACTGGTTCAAAATGCAGCAGCAAGATTACAAACAGGAACAAACAGAAGAGAGCACATTACACCGGTGCTGGAGTCTCTTCACTGGCTCCTGTCCAGTTTAGAATCACATTTAAAATTCTACTCTTGACCTACAAAGCCATAAATGACATGGCCCCTCCCACCTCAAAGATGCTCTAGAACCATATCATCCAAACAGAGCTCTTCGTTCTCAGAATGTCGGCCTTCTGGTGGTCCCAAGAGTCTCTAAAAGTACTGTAGAAGGTAGAGCCTTCTGGTGGTGCCAAGAGTCTCTAAAAGTACTGTAGGAGGTAGAGCCTTCTGGTGGTGCCAAGAGTCTCTAAAAGTACTGTAGGAGGTAGAGCCTTCTGGTGGTGCCAAGAGTCTCTAAAAGCACAGTAGGAGGTAGAGCGTTTAGCTCCCAAGCTCCTGTGTTATGGAATCAGCTCCCGACCCATGTTAAATATGCTGACACAGTCTCTTCATTTAAGTCCAGGCTTAAAACGTTCCTCTTTAAATGACCTATGTTCAGGCCAGTTATGAACAGAAATATAAAGCTTCAGTTTCAGCTCCGCTGCCCTAGCAGCAACTCTGGGGGAAGTATGACTCTGTCCTCTGATAAACACTACTTATACTATGAGCAGTATTTAGTTCCACTCTTCTCAGGAGTGTTTCAGTTTCAGACTCTGACCTGGAGATTCAGATGCTCCTCAACTGCCTGAGGAATGCTCTTTACTAGATGAATGGCTCTTCATCAGCCTGGATGAACTGTGATGAGTTGAATCTTCTGCAGAGGAGGTCACCGGACACTCGGCAGAGGAGGTCACCGGACACTCGGCAGAGGAGGTCACCGGACACTCGGCAGAGGAGGTCACCGGACACTCGGCAGAGGAGGTCACCGGACACTCGGCAGACTCAAGCGTATCGTGAGGAACATGGAGTTTGAACCATGTTCTCAGCCTGGTGAAGTTCTCGATTTACTGGTCAGTCTATGTTCCAACTCTCTCTTCTGGTCATGAGCTTTGAGCAATGGCCCAAAAGACAAGATCGTGGTCCAAATGGGTGGCTGGGCGCTCCCCTAGATATGTGATCACTTTATTTCTGAAATATAAAGACGAACCTTTGAAAGGACGAGCCTGTCCCAGACGCATCCTCCTCCTCAGGACTCCTCTTAGAGCGCCCCCTGTAGGAAAGAAAAAGAATCAGCATTAATCTGACACAGCACTGCCCTCTTTTGGCCACACTGAAGTACAGAAGTTTTAAACACTAAATACAGTGATGGTGGGTGAGGGTGTGGGGGGTGAGGGTGTGGGGGGTGAGGGTGTGGGGGGTGAGGGTGTGGGGGGTGAGGGTGTGGGGGGTGAGGGTGTGGGGGGTGAGGGTGTGGGGGGTGAGGGTGTGGGGGGTGAGGGTGTGGGGGGTGAGGGTGTGGGTTAGGGTTAGAGAAACTTTACTTACTGTGTGTGTCTGGGTTAGTTGTACGTCTGTTGTGTGTTTCTTGTACGTCTGTTGTGTGTTTGTTGTACGTCTGTTGTGTGTTTGTTGTACGTCTGTTGTGTGTTTCTTGTACGTCTGTTGTGTGTTTCTTGTACGTCTGTTGTGTGTTTGTTGTACGTCTGTTGTGTGTTTGTTGTACGTCTGTTGTGTGTTTCTTGTACGTCTGTTGTGTGTTTCTTGTACGTCTGTTGTGTGTTTGTTGTACGTCTGTTGTGTGTTTCTTGTACGTCTGTTGTGTGTTTCTTGTACGTCTGTTGTGTGTTTCTTGTACGTCTGTTGTGTGTTTGTTGTACGTCTGTTGTGTGTTTGTTGTACGTCTGTTGTGTGTTTCTTGTACGTCTGTTGTGTGTTTCTTGTACGTCTGTTGTGTGTTTGTTGTACGTCTGTTGTGTATAACTCACATTTTGGGCTGAAGCTGAACTGAGACTTTGGGGGAAATATGACCCGCGGGCTGAGGGCGGGGCTTAACCTGCTCCTGGGGGCGGGGTTAAACATGCTCCTGGGGGCGGGGCCGAACCTGCTCCTGGGGGCGGGGTTAAAGCGAGCAACACGTCTGTATTTGTTCCTGAAGTTCCAAACGCCCAGTTTCCAGGAGTTCTTCCAGCCGATCCGAGTCCACACACTGCTCCTCTTCAGCGCCCCCTGCAGGAGGACAGAGACACAGCAGGACAGGGCTCTAAACAACCCTGCAGGAGGACAGAGACACAGCAGGACAGGGCTCTAAACAACCCTGCAGGAGGACAGAGACACAGCAGGACAGGGCTCTAAACAACCCTGCAGGAGGACAGAGACAGAGCAGGACAGGGCTCTAAACAATCCTGCAGGAGGACAGAGACAGAGCAGGACAGGGCTCTAAACAACCCTGCAGGAGGACAGAGACACAGCAGGACAGGGCTCTAAACCCTGCAGGAGGACAGACACAGCAGGACAGGGCTCTAAACAACCCTGCAGGAGGACAGAGACACAGCAGGACAGGGCTCTAAACAACCCTGCAGGAGGACAGAGACACAGCGGGACAGGGCTCTAAACAACCCTGCAGGAGGACAGAGACACAGCGGGACAGGGCTCTAAACAACCCTGCAGGAGGACAGAGACACAGCAGGACAGGGCTCTAAACAATCCTGCAGGAGGACAGAGACACAGCAGGACAGGGCTCTAAACAACCCTGCAGGAGGACAGAGACAGAGCAGGACAGGGCTCTAAACAATCCTGCAGGAGGACAGAGACACAGCAGGACAGGGCTCTTAACAACCCTGCAGGAGGACAGAGACACAGCAGGACAGGGCTCTAAACAACCCTGCAGGAGGACAGAGACACAGCAGGACAGGGCTCTAAACAACCCTGCAGGAGGACAGAGACACAGCAGGACAGGGCTCTAAACAATCCTGCAGGAGGACAGAGACACAGCAGGACAGGGCTCTAAACAATCCTGCAGGAGGACAGAGACACAGCAGGACAGGGCTCTAAACAATCCTGCAGGAGGACAGAGACACAGCAGGACAGGGCTCTAAACAATCCTGCAGGAGGACAGAGACACAGCAGGACAGGGCTCTAAACAGTGTTCAGCAAGTGGTTAATAAAGGCAAAGCTTTTGACCCGAGAGAAGAATGTGGCGTGTTCTTTATCCTGCGACGCTGACGATCCACGAGAACCAATCAAAAGATTCCATCCAGGAGAAGACGAGTATTTGACAATTTAATCTGACATTTTCTCCCTTTATTTCAATGAAAGGACCTGGACTGTACCTGAGACGTGGACATGAGGACACACACTTGTCTGACCTGAGACGTGGACATGAGGACACACACTTGTCTGACCTGAGACGTGGACATGAGGACACACACTTGTCTGACCTGAGACGTGGACATGAGGACACACACTTGTCTGACCTGAGACGTGGACATGAGGACACACACTTGTCTGACCTGAGACGTGGACATGAGGACACACACTTGTCTGACCTGAGACGTGGACATGAGGACACACACTTGTCTGACCTGAGACGTGGACATGAGGACACACACTTGTCTGACCTGAGACGTGGACATGAGGACACACACTTGTCTGACCTGAGACGTGGACATTCGGGGGACGTTCCAGAGACGCAGAACCATTGGCTTTTTATTCATCTTAAACAGAACTTTCCTCCGGGTCAAATGCTGCAAGAAGACCTCTGAGAACCTGAGGGACAGAGGGACATTTAGAGACTCATGTAGGTCTAGGTCTGTAGAACTGCAGGTCTGTAGGACAGTAGGACAGTAGGTCTGTAGAACTGCATGTCTGCAGGACAGTAGATCTGTAGAATTGTAGGTCTGTAGGAAGAGTAGGTCTGCATGTATGTAGGTCTGTAGGACTGCAGGTCTGTAGAACTGTAGGTCTGTAGGACTGCAGGTCTGTAGGACAGTAGGACTGCAGGTCTGTAGAACTGTAGGTCTGTAGGACTGCAGGTCTGTAGGACAGTAGGACTGCAGGTCTGTAGAACTGTAGGTCTGTAGGACTGCAGGTCTGTAGGACAGTAGGACTGCAGGTCTGTAGAACTGTAGGTCTGTAGGACTGCAGGTCTGTAGGACAGTAGGTCTGTAGGACTGCAGGTCTGTAGGACAGTAGCACTGCAGGTCTGTAGGACTGCAGGTCTGTAGGACTGCAGGTCTGTAGGACAGTAGGTCTGTAGGACTGCAGGTCTGTGGGACAGCAGGTCTGTAGGACAGTAGGTCTGTAGGACTGCAGGTCTGTAGGACAGTAGGACTGCAGGTCTGTAGAACTGTAGGTCTGTAGGACTGCAGGTCTGTAGGACAGTAGCACTGCAGGTCTGTAGGACTGCAGGTCTGTAGGACAGTAGGTCTGTAGGACTGCAGGTCTGTGGGACAGCAGGTCTGTAGAACTGTATGTCTGTAGGTCTGTAAGACAGGTCTGTAGAACTGTGTCTGTAGGTCTGTAGAATAGTAGGTCTGTAGGTCTGTATGACAGTAGGTCTGTAGGTCTGTATTTCTGTAGAACTAAGACAGTACGACTGTAGGTCTGTAGAACTGTAGGACCGTAGGACTGTAAGACAGTAGGTCTGTAGGACAGTAGGACAGTAGGTCTGTAGGTCCTATAGGACAGTAGATCAGTAGGACTGTAAGACAGTAGGACAGTAGGTCTGTAGGACACTAGGACAGTAGGTCTGTGGGACAGTAGGTCTGTGGGACAGTAGGTCAGTAGGACACTAGGACAGTAGGTCTGTAGGACAGTAGGTCTGTAGGACACTAGGACAGTAGGTCTGTAGGATAGGACAGTAGGTCTGTAGGACACTAGGACAGTAGGTCTGTTGGTCAGTAGGTCTGTAGGACTGTAAGACAGTAGGACACTAGGACAGTAGGTCTGTGGGACACTAGGTCTGTAGGACAGTAGGACAGTAGGTCTGTAGGTCCTATAGGACAGTAGATCAGTAGGACTGTAAGACAGTAGGACAGTAGGTCTGTAGGACACTAGGACAGTAGGTCTGTGGGACAGTAGGTCAGTAGGACACTAGGACAGTAGGTCTGTAGGACAGTAGGTCTGTAGGACACTAGGACAGTAGGTCTGTAGGATAGGACAGTAGGTCTGTAGGACACTAGGACAGTAGGTCTGTTGGTCAGTAGGTCTGTAGGACTGTAAGACAGTAGGACACTAGGACAGTAGGTCTGTGGGACACTAGGTCAGTAGGACAGTAGGTCTGTTAGGACACTAGGTCAGTAGGACAGTAGGTCTGTGGGACACTAGGTCAGTAGGACAGTAGGTCTGTTAGGACACTAGGTCAGTAGGACAGTAGGTCTGTGGGACACTAGGTCAGTAGGACAGTAGGTCTGTTAGGACACTAGGTCAGTAGGTCTGTAGGACACTAGGACAGTAGGACAGTAGGTCTGTGGGACACTAGGTCAGTAGGACAGTAGGTCTGTAGGACACTAGGACAGTAGGACAGTAGGTCGTGTGATGAACTCACCGGTCGTTCAGTGACTGTGTGGTGTTCTTCTCGAGGTAAAGTGGTCTGGGCTTCTCCATTTCAAGTCTTCAAAGTGAGTCCAGCACCAAAAGTGTGAAACGTCACGATCAGTGTCACACGGGCCGAGACACAAAATCAAATGTTTACATCGTCGTTTCATGTTCAGTCACGCTTTTTTAACGTTCCACCGAAAACACTGATTTCTATTTTAAATGAAGTCGTTTAACGACTTTATCCATGAAACAACTGTTTCAATCTGTGACTGAAACTTCTGCAGAATATTTATGAATAAAGAGTTTTATTCATGTCACAGTTTTGTTTTGGGCTTTTCTATGAGTTTTAGAGTCGATTTAGTCCAAACGTTAGAAACGTGTCATGAATATGAAGTAGAATCGCCTCGAGATCTGAGACGTTTCACCATGTTTGAGGTGTTTAGGCTCACGCATGTGTGCAGAGAAAGACCTCAGAGCAGATTGAGGTCGAATGAGGTCAAAGGTGAGGTCTTTCTGCACAAACGTCTCCTGTGAACTGAAACGCGGGCCTCGATCTCACTGGGTTCTGCTTAAATAAGGTTCTAGCTCAAGACAAAGTGCAAACGTCACCAAAAGCCTGAAACGTCGCTATAAACATCATCAAAAGCCTGAAACGTCACCAAAAAACGAAAATGTGACCTAAAGCCCTAAACTTCACCAAAAGCGTCACCAAAAGCCTGAAATGTCGAAACGTCACCAAAAGCCTGAAACGTCACCAAAACGTCACCAAAAGCATGAAACGTCACCAAAGGCATGAAACGTCACCAAAAACGTCACCAAGAGCATGAAACGTCACCAAAGGCATGAAACGTCACCAAAAACGTCACCAAGAGCATGAAACGTCACCAAAAAACGTCACCAAAAGCATGAAACGTCACCAAAAAACGTCACCAAAAGCATGAAACGTCACCAAAAACGTCACCAAAAGCATGAAACGTCACCAAAAACGTCACCAAGAGCATGAAACGTCACCAAAAAACGTCACCAAGAGCATGAAACGTCACCAAGAGCATGAAACGCCACCAAATGCTTGAAATGTATTCAAAAGCCTGAAACATGACCTAAACGTCACCAAAAACCTAAAATGTGACCTAAAGCCCTAAACATCACCAAAAGCCTGAAACGTCTAGCTTCAGACAAAGTGCAACAAACACAGTCTAAACTCCAGAAACACGCCTTGAATCCACTGAAGGTCAAGTACAGAAACATAAACTTGACAAAAGCCGAACAAAATCAAACATTTCCGTCCAATAATAATCTGTAATTTCACTAAACTTAAAGAAACACGTGAATTACAGACTGAAAATGTGCATAAACTCACCGCGAGTCGCACGAGGCTCCTGTTACTTTAGCATTAGCTTAGCGTTAGCCTAGCGTTAGCTCACTTGTTAGCAGTTAGCCTCGCCGTTAGCTGTTAGCCACGATCCGCGCCGCTGTTTCGTGTTCTTTTTGTTTCCGGGAGATAAAGATGACGTCGTACACGAGCCCCGCGTGGGTGACGTAGCCTCGTCAGGTGAGAAGAATGACTTAAATGAGCCTAAAATGAGGCTAAAGATGTTGAAAAGTGACGCAGACTTTGTGTTTGTGCCGCAGCTGAAGCTCTGAGATCAACACAAAGCAACGCTCATCATTTTATTTGACATAAACTTTATTATGTTATGATTTTTTTAATGTAATATAATCATGAGAGTGGAGGTGAGTATTAAGTCACAGTTACATCATTTATATTTGAGTTAAATTAGTGTAATATACAAATCAAAGTTTTCGAATCCACATTTTACATCTTTTGAATGGGCAGGAGACGCTAAAAGATCTTTATTTTCCCATGAATATCTCAATAAACAAAAAGCCTGAGCACATTATTAGGCCCGAGCGCCACAAGCTGGCGAGAGGCCTATTAATCTCGTAAGGCCGTGTGAAGCACGGCTGCGAAAGTGCACACGTAGTGCGCACGAAATCGAGCGCGAAGCGCTCGCCCACTTCCAAACACTCACTAACACTCCTCCTCACGCTCGCCCCGTGCAGACTAATTAATAGTAGGAAAATGGAACATTACCGTTGTAAACGCTGCAAAAGTGGCACTAAACGAGCACTTTACATATAAAGCACTCATTTGTGCAAAGTGTCTCACGAATACGTTCCATCTCTTTATGTTCAGTTCATATAAACATGTGATGCAAAAATGTAACATTATTACTGTTTAGAGGGCCAAAAACACAAAGTGGGCGTCAGTGACCAGGGAGCCACACCATGAGGGAGGAAAATGTATAGTTTATGATATTTGAAAAATGGGAAACGTTGTTTTCGCATCAGAATATTATTCTTCTTCTTCTTTCTTTCTTCTCGGGACACGCCCCTATTTCTCACCCAGTGACATTGACGAAAAGTCACAAAAATGTTCACACCTCTAAAAATCGTGCCTCTACATTTTGGCTATTTCCCTTTTCTGAAATAAAAAGAATTTGCTCGTCAGCCCCAAATGTACCAAAAATGCATTGAGAGATGGGAAATGACCCAAAAAAATCGTAGAATCATGAAATTTGGCGCAGAGGCAGATGGTGACAAGAGAAGTAAAAAATATTATTACGGCAACACCGTCCGCCCAACCAAATGTCGGCCATATTGGTTCAAAAATGGCTAAACATGACTTCGGAGTTTTTCCAAACGTGGTACTTTTACAAACTCCTCCCCCTCAGGGCGTCGGCCCTAAAAAGCTGAATTGTGTGAAAATGGTGCTGAGGCGTGGGACATGAAAAGTTATTCAAATGACATTGACCCTGTCACGGTCTCGTGCGGCGAAGCCACAAACTGTAGCAAGAATTTCAGAAATCTCCCAAATTTAACATTTCTGCCGTTTGCGCAGATAAAGTCCGAATTGCGTCAAATTAGAATCAGTTGTTAAACTCTTTGCCCTAAACCTACTTGAAGTAAAATAAATTAATTTGGAGCCACAGCGCCCCCTACAGATTTTATATGGAGGTTTAATGTTTAGTTTTGCGAAATTATATGAAATTTGACACAAAACTCAATTTTGGCCCCATCAAAAAAGTCAATGACTCATGTCATAATTGTGATGTCGTTGCCGTAGCGATGACCAAAACCTTCCATGTTATTCCAATGGGGAAATCGCCAGAACATGTTTACACTTTAGACTTTCACAAACTCCTCCCCCTCAGGGCGTTAGACATATGAACCTGATGAAATGTGGTGAGACTCATCTTCAGGACCATCAAAGTTAAACACATTTTCATTCAAAGAGTCACGGTGTCTGTGGGACAAAGCTGCACATTTTGCCAAGAATTCAAAATAAAATAGCTTTTTGATGTAAAACAAAGGGGAGAAGATGTGACAGCGTCACAGATTCAGCAGTAGATGTAACAAAAGGACCATTGGGGCGCGTTAGCCACGCCCCCTCCTCTTGCGGCGTGGCGAGGGCCGATCATTGCCGCTTGTGGCTATATTTCATTTTATTATTGTAGAACACGTTTTTCAGGCCATTTCACAGGTCGAATCCAGGTCCAATTTTCATATTTAAGGTTCTTTTTGTAGATATTTTCTGTTACAGTGTAATACACTGTGTCTGGAGCTGGTTCTGAAGCTGGTTCTGGGTGTGGTTCTGGAGCTGGTTCTGGTTCTGGAGCTGGTTCTGGAGCTGGTTCTGGAGCTGGTTCTGGTGCTGGTTCTGGTACTGGTTCTGGAGCTGGTTCTGGTGCTGGTTCTGGAGCTGGTTCTGGAGCTGGTTCTGGAGCTGGTCCTGGTTCTGGAGCTGGTTCTGGTACTGGTTCTGAAGCTGGTTCTGGTTCTGGAGATGAAGCTGGTTCTGGAGCTGAAGCTGGTTCTGGAGCTGGTTCTGGTTCTGGAGCTGAAGCTGGTTCTGGTTCTGGTTCTGGAGCTGGGTCTGGAGCTGGTTCTGGTTCTGGAGCTGAAGCTGGCTCTGGAGCTGGTTCTGGAGCTGGTTCTGGAGCTGGGTCTGGAGCTGGTTCTGGTTCTGGAGCTGAAGCTGGTTCTGGAGCTGAAGCTGGGTCTGGAGCTGGTTCTGGAGCTGGTTCTGGAGCTGGGTCTGGAGCTGGTTCTGGAGCTGGTTCTGGTGCTGGTTCTGGTACTGGTTCTGGAGCTGGTTCTGGTGCTGGTTCTGGAGCTGGTTCTGGAGCTGGTTCTGGAGCTGGTCCTGGTTCTGGAGCTGGTTCTGGTACTGGTTCTGAAGCTGGTTCTGGTTCTGGAGATGAAGCTGGTTCTGGAGCTGAAGCTGGTTCTGGAGCTGGTTCTGGTTCTGGAGCTGAAGCTGGTTCTGGTTCTGGAGCTGGGTCTGGAGCTGGTTCTGGTTCTGGAGCTGAAGCTGGCTCTGGAGCTGGTTCTGGAGCTGGTTCTGGAGCTGGGTCTGGAGCTGGTTCTGGAGCTGAAGCTGGTTCTGGAGCTGAAGCTGGTTCTGGAGCTGGGTCTGGAGCTGGTTCTGGAGCTGGTTCTGGAGCTGGGTCTGGAGCTGGTTCTGGAGCTGGTTCTGGTTCTGGTTATGGAGCTGAAGCTGGTTCTGGAGCTGAAGCTGGTTCTGGAGCTGGTTCTGGAGCTGGGTCTGGAGCTGGTTCTGGAGCTGGTTCTGGAGCTGAAGCTGGTTCTGGAGCTGAAGCTGGGTCTGGTTCTGGAGCTGGTTCTGGAGCTGGGTCTGGAGCTGGTTCTGGTTCTGGAGCTGAAGCTGGTTCTGGAGCTGGTTCTGGAGCTGGTTCTGGTTCTGGTTCTGGAGCTGAAGCTGGTTCTGGAGCTGAAGCTGGGTCTGGAGCTGGGTCTGGAGCTGGGTCTGGAGCTGGTTCTGGAGCTGAAGCTGGTTCTGGAGCTGAAGCTGGTTCTGGAGCTGGTTCTGGAGCTGAAGCTGGTTCTGGAGCTGGAGCTGGTTCTGGAGCTGGTTCTGGAGCTGGTTCTGGAGCTGGGTCTGGAGCTGGTTCTGGAGCTGAAGCTGGTTCTGGAGCTGAAGCTGGGTCTGGAGCTGGTTCTGGAGCTGGGTCTGGAGCTGGGTCTGGAGCTGAAGCTGGTTCTGGAGCTGGTTCTGGAGCTGGGTCTGGAGCTGAAGCTGGTTCTGGAGCTGAAGCTGGGTCTGGAGCTGGTTCTGGAGCTGGTTCTGGAGCTGGTTCTGGTGCTGGTTCTGGTACTGGTTCTGGAGCTGGTTCTGGTGCTGGTTCTGGAGCTGGTTCTGGAGCTGGTTCTGGAGCTGGTTCTGGAGCTGGTCCTGGTTCTGGAGCTGGTTCTGGTACTGGTTCTGAAGCTGGTTCTGGTTCTGGAGATGAAGCTGGTTCTGGAGCTGAAGCTGGTTCTGGAGCTGGTTCTGGTTCTGGAGCTGAAGCTGGTTCTGGTTCTGGTTCTGGTTCTGGTTCTGGAGCTGGGTCTGGAGCTGGTTCTGGTTCTGGTTCTGGAGCTGAAGCTGGCTCTGGAGCTGGTTCTGGAGCTGGTTCTGGAGCTGGGTCTGGAGCTGGTTCTGGTTCTGGAGCTGAAGCTGGTTCTGGAGCTGAAGCTGGGTCTGGAGCTGGGTCTGGAGCTGGTTCTGGAGCTGGTTCTGGAGCTGGGTCTGGAGCTGGTTCTGGAGCTGGTTCTGGTTCTGGTTATGGAGCTGAAGCTGGTTCTGGAGCTGAAGCTGGTTCTGGAGCTGGTTCTGGAGCTGGGTCTGGAGCTGGTTCTGGAGCTGGTTCTGGAGCTGAAGCTGGTTCTGGAGCTGAAGCTGGGTCTGGTTCTGGAGCTGGTTCTGGAGCTGGGTCTGGAGCTGGTTCTGGTTCTGGAGCTGAAGCTGGTTCTGGAGCTGGTTCTGGAGCTGGTTCTGGTTCTGGAGCTGAAGCTGGTTCTGGAGCTGAAGCTGGGTCTGGAGCTGGTTCTGGAGCTGGGTCTGGAGCTGGGTCTGGAGCTGGAGCTGGTTCTGGAGCTGGGTCTGGAGCTGAAGCTGGTTCTGGAGCTGAAGCTGGGTCTGGAGCTGGTTCTGGAGCTGGTTCTGGAGCTGGTTCTGGTGCTGGTTCTGGTACTGGTTCTGGAGCTGGTTCTGGTGCTGGTTCTGGAGCTGGTTCTGGAGCTGGTTCTGGAGCTGGTTCTGGAGCTGGTCCTGGTTCTGGAGCTGGTTCTGGTACTGGTTCTGAAGCTGGTTCTGGTTCTGGAGATGAAGCTGGTTCTGGAGCTGAGGCTGGTTCTGGAGCTGGTTCTGGTTCTGGAGCTGAAGCTGGTTCTGGTTCTGGAGCTGGGTCTGGAGCTGGTTCTGGAGCTGAAGCTGGCTCTGGAGCTGGTTCTGGAGCTGGTTCTGGAGCTGGGTCTGGAGCTGGTTCTGGTTCTGGAGCTGAAGCTGGGTCTGGAGCTGGGTCTGGAGCTGGTTCTGGAGCTGGGTCTGGAGCTGGTTCTGGAGCTGGTTCTGGTGCTGGTTCTGGTACTGGTTCTGGAGCTGATTCTGGTGCTGGTTCTGGAGCTGGTTCTGGAGCTGGTTCTGGAGCTGGTCCTGGTTCTGGAGCTGGTTCTGGTACTGGTTCTGAAGCTGGTTCTGGTTCTGGAGATGAAGCTGGTTCTGGAGCTGAAGCTGGTTCTGGAGCTGGTTCTGGTTCTGGAGCTGAAGCTGGTTCTGGTTCTGGAGCTGGGTCTGGAGCTGGTTCTGGTTCTGGAGCTGAAGCTGGCTCTGGAGCTGGTTCTGGAGCTGGTTCTGGAGCTGGTTCTGGAGCTGGTTCTGGTTCTGGAGCTGAAGCTGGTTCTGGAGCTGAAGCTGGGTCTGGAGCTGGGTCTGGAGCTGGTTCTGGAGCTGGTTCTGGAGCTGGGTCTGGAGCTGGTTCTGGAGCTGGTTCTGGTTCTGGTTATGGAGCTGAAGCTGGTTCTGGAGCTGAAGCTGGTTCTGGAGCTGGTTCTGGAGCTGGGTCTGGAGCTGGTTCTGGAGCTGGTTCTGGAGCTGAAGCTGGTTCTGGAGCTGAAGCTGGGTCTGGTTCTGGAGCTGGTTCTGGAGCTGGGTCTGGAGCTGGTTCTGGTTCTGGAGCTGAAGCTGGTTCTGGAGCTGGTTCTGGAGCTGGAGCTGGTTCTGGAGCTGAAGCTGGTTCTGGAGCTGAAGCTGGGTCTGGAGCTGGGTCTGGAGCTGGGTCTGGAGCTGAAGCTGGTTCTGGAGCTGAAGCTGGTTCTGGAGCTGGTTCTGGAGCTGGTTCTGGAGCTGAAGCTGGTTCTGGAGCTGGTTCTGGAGCTGGTTCTGGAGCTGGTTCTGGAGCTGGGTCTGGAGCTGGTTCTGGAGCTGAAGCTGGTTCTGGAGCTGAAGCTGGGTCTGGAGCTGGTTCTGGAGCTGGGTCTGGAGCTGAAGCTGGGTCTGGAGCTGGTTCTGGAGCTGGTTCTGGAGCTGGTTCTGGAGCTGGTTCTGGAGCTGGGTCTGAACAGCCAAACCTGAGGATCAGTTTGGACAAAACAAACAAAACGAATGCTAACATCTTTTAGCTAACAATGTGTTGCTATGGTAACAATCACTTGTTTGATCAAACCTGATCTGACACAGAACAAGTTTGCATTTTTAAGGTGCTCAAGGGTCCGCCACCTGCTCGCCCCCTCGACTGATAAATGAGGCTCAGAACCTTGTGTCTCTGTGGGAGGAGCTACTTTAAGGTCTGGTCTTTATGTCTCTGTGGGAGGAGCATGTCTCAGTTGGAGGGACATGTCCCTCCCGCAGAGACATCTGTGGATCAAGTGGATTCATTGGGACACGTGTGTGGAGCTGCAGTACCGCCGTCCGCCGCCAGGGCACGTGATTCATGGTCTGAGCCGCACTTTTATTTTCTATTATTTTTAGCGCGTGCTGGAGTTGCCTCACTTCCTGTTATGTCTGGCGTCTGGGCGCGTGACCCGAGCGTCTGGAGCGTGCGCGCGCAGCAGACAGACGCACGCGCACACACACACACACACACAGACAGACACACATACACACACACACACACACAGACAGACACACACACACTCACACACACACACACACACAGACAGACACACATACACACACACACACACACACACACACACTCACACACACACACACACACACACACACACACACACTCACACACACACACACACACACACACACACACTCACACATACACACACACACACACACACACACACACACTCACACACACACACACACACACACAGACAGACCGGAGCCACAGCAGCAGCAGGTCTGACGGGTCTGACGCACCGCACTCTCCCCGGACACGAGCGCTCATCCCCGGCACAGACAAACCCGCTCTGCCCGCGGGCTCCGGAGCCTCAGGTACCGTGACAACTGTTGATAACGTTTAGTCCCGGCTCCGGTTTGGACCAGGATTAGACCCGGCTCAGACCTGCGAGAGGCGTCTTTACGTTTCTTCTGCATTTCCATCTGAAAACAGGGTTTCTACCTCGTTTAGCCTCATTTAGTCCTGGTTTAGCCCTGGTTTAGTCCTGGTTTAGTCCTGGTTTAGCCCTGGTTTAGTCCTGGTTTAGTCCTGGTTTAGTCCTGGTTTAGCCCTGGTTTAGACCTGGTTTAGTCCTGGTTTAGTCCTGGTTTAGTCCTGGTTTAGTCCTGGTTTAGTCCTGGTTTAGCCCTGGTTTAGTCCTGGTTTAGTCATGTGTCTTCTTCTTTGGTGTTACATTACTTCCATCTACTGTAGTTGTACGTCTTCAGTACTGTATTTTCTGGACTATAAGTCGCACCATAGTGTGGCCGGGGTGCGACTTATATGTGATATCATTTGTCATTTTCACACTGATAACCAAAAGTGATTTGGGGTAATACTGATACTGTGCTAAATGTGTTAGCATGTTAGCATGTTAGCATGTTCTTTATGCTATAGTTATCTGAATAACTTTTCATATGCTACGCTAACATACCAGACACTTACCACAGTTCTGTCCGTGCGTGATGTAGCTGAATGTTAGCGTTAGCATATGTACACCTATTCACCATGTCATATGCACTTTAAACTAACCCAGGACTAAGGTGTAAGCTAGATATAAACTACTACCAACTAACTAAACCTAAACTAGGACTAAACCAGAATTAAACCATGAATAACTAGCAAAATGGTTTATCTTCTGGTGTTACAGACTTGTCTTTGTGGGATCTAATGGGATCTGGTGGGATCTAACGGGATCTAATGGGGTCTGGTGGGATCTAACGGGATCTAATGGGGTCTGGTGGGATCTAACGGCATCTGGTTGGATCTGGTGGGATCTAACGGGATCTAATGGGGTATAGTGGGATCTGGTGGGGTCTGGTGGGATCTGGTAATGTCTAATGGGATCTGGTGGGATCTAATGGGGTCTGGTGGGATCTAACGGCATCTGGTGGGATCTAACGGGATCTAATGGGGTATAGTGGGATCTGGTGGGGTCTAATGGGGTCTGGTGGGATCTGGTAATGTCTAATGGGATCTGGTGGGATCTAATGGGGTCTGGTGGGATCTAACGTCATCTGGTGGGGTATAGTGGGATCTGGTAATGTCTAATGGGATCTGGTGGGATCTAATGGGGTCTGGTGGGATCTAACGTCATCTGGTGGGGTATAGTGGGATCTGGTAATGTCTAATGGGATCTGGTGGGATCTAATGGGGTCTGGTGGGATCTAACGTCATCTGGTGGGGTATAGTGGGATCTGGTAATGTCTAATGGGATCTGGTGGGATCTAATGGGGTCTGGTGGGATCTAACGTCATCTGGTGGGGTATAGTGGGATCTGGTGGGATCCAATGGGATCTGGTGGGATCTAATGAGGTCTGGTGGGACCTAATGGGATCTGGTGGGATCTAATGAGGTCAGTTGGGATCTAACGGGATCTTGTGGGATCTAATGAGGTCTGGTGGGATCTGTGCTGGTCAGAGAGGTTGTAAGCGCAGAATGGCAGTCACGTCTTTGTCCTTCTGCCCCGGGTGTGACGCAGAAGTGTCCCCCAGAACACGGCCTGATGCTGGTGTTTTGTGTTCCAGAGATCATGTCCTTGTCTGACGCGGCTCCTGCCTCAGATCTCAGGTCAGGTCTTGGCTCGGGTCCTGGCCCTGGTTGTAGTCCGGGTCTTGGCTCGGGTCCTGGCCCTGGTTGTAGTCCGGGTCTTGGCTCGGGTCCTGGCCCTGGTTGTAGTCCGGGTCTTGGCTCGGACCCGGTCCACAGCGCCGTACACAGTTTGCAGCGTCTGTGTCAGCCGGGGGAGAGCGAGGGCTTTTCACGCAGAGCCATCGAGAGTCTGGTCAGGAAACTGAGAGAGAGACGAGAAGAGCTGGACGCGCTGGTCACCTCCGTCACCACCAGGGGGCGCCAGCCTGGACTCTGCGTAACCATCCAGAGGACGCTGGACGGACGGCTGCAGGTACAAACACCCCAAAGTCTCCGGGAAAGTCTCCTGACCTCTGACACCTGAGCAGGGACGTCCAGTGGTCATCGTGATGATTCAGGTCATAATCGTGATGATGATGATTCAGGTCATAATCGTGATGATTCAGGTCATAATCGTGATGATGATGATTCAGGTCATAATCGTGATGATTCAGGTCATAATCGTGATGATTCAGGTCATAATCGTGATGATTCAGGTCATAATCGTGATGATGATGATTCAGGTCATAATCGTGATGATTCAGGTCATAATCGTGATGATTCAGGTCATAATCGTGATGATTCAGGTCATAATCGTGATGATTCAGGTTCAGGTCATAATCGTGATGATTCAGGTCATAATCGTGATGATTCAGGTCATAATCGTGATGATGATGATTCAGGTCATAATCGTGATGATGATGATTCAGGTCATAATCGTGATGATTCAGGTCATAATCGTGATGATGATGATTCAGGTCATAATCGTGATGATTCAGGTCATAATCGTGATGATTCAGGTCATAATCGTGATGATGATGATTCAGGTCATAATCGTGATGATTCAGGTCATAATCGTGATGATTCAGGTTCAGGTCATAATCGTGATGATTCAGGTCATAATCGTGATGATGATGATTCAGGTCATAATCGTGATGATGATGATTCAGGTCATAATCGTGATGATTCAAGTCATAATCGTGATGATTCAGGTCATAATCGTGATGATTCAGGTCATAATCGTGATGATTCAGGTCATAATCGTGATGATGATGATTCAGGTCATAATCGTGATGATTCAGGTCATAATCGTGATGATTCAGGTCATAATCGTGATGATTCAGGTTCAGGTCATAATCGTGATGATTCAGGTCATAATCGTGATGATGATGATTCAGGTCATAATCGTGATGATTCAGGTCATAATCGTGATGATTCAGGTCATAATCGTGATGATGATGATTCAGGTCATAATCGTGATGATTCAGGTCATAATCGTGATGATTCAGGTCATAATCGTGATGATTCAGGTCATAATCGTGATGATGATGATTCAGGTCATAATCGTGATGATTCAGGTCATAATCGTGATGATTCAGGTCATAATCGTGATGATTCAGGTCATAATCGTGATGATTCAGGTTCAGGTCATAATCGTGATGATTCAGGTCATAATCGTGATGATTCAGGTCATAATCGTGATGATGATGATTCAGGTCATAATCGTGATGATTCAGGTCATAATCGTGATGATTCAGGTCATAATCGTGATGATTCAGGTTCAGGTCATAATTGTGATGATTCAGGTCATAATCGTGATGATGATGATTCAGGTCATAATCGTGATGATGATGATTCAGGTCATAATCGTGATGATTCAGGTCATAATCGTGATGATTCAGGTCATAATCGTGATGATGATGATTCAGGTCATAATCGTGATGATGATGATTCAGGTCATAATCGTGATGATTCAGGTCATAATCGTGATGATTCAGGTCATAATCGTGATGAGTCATAATCGTGATGATTCAGGTCATAATCGTGATGATGATGATTCAGGTCATAATCGTGATGATTCAGGTCATAATCGTGATGATTCAGGTCATAATCGTGATGATGATGATTCAGGTCATAATCGTGATGATTCAGGTCATAATCGTGATGATTCAGGTCATAATCGTGATGATTCAGGTCATAATCGTGATGAGTCATAATCGTGATGATTCAGGTCATAATCGTGATGATTCAGGTCATAATCGTGATGATTCAGGTCATAATCGTGATGAGTCATAATCGTGATGATTCAGGTCATAATCGTGATGAGTCATAATCGTGATGATTCAGGTCATAATCGTGATGATGATGATTCAGGTCATAATCGTGATGATTCAGGTCATAATCGTGATGATGATGATTCAGGTCATAATCGTGATGATTCAGGTCATAATCGTGATGATTCAGGTCATAATCGTGATGATGATGATTCAGGTCATAATCGTGATGATTCAGGTCATAATCGTGATGAGTCATAATCGTGATGATTCAGGTCATAATCGTGATGAGTCATAATCGTGATGATTCAAGTCATAATTATTTCACTTGACTTTATTCTCCAGAAAACTACATGTTATTTGTTCTTTTTCATTGAGAAAATTTGATATCAGAATTAGGTCTGCAAGATTAAAGTCTCTGGTCCTGGTTCGGTCTTGTCTCTGGTCCTGGTCCTGGTCCTGGTCCTGGTCTTGTCCCTGGTCCTGGTCCTGGTCCTTGTCTTGTCTCTGGTCCTGGTCCTGGTCCTGGTCCTGGTCTTGTCTCTGGTCCTGGTCCTGGTCCTGGTCCTGGTCCTGGTCCTGGTCCTGGTCCTGGTCCTGGTCCTGGTCCTTGTCTTGTCTCTGGTCCTGGTCCTGGTCCTGGTCCTGGTCCTGGTCCTGGTCCTGGTCCTGGTCCTGGTCCTGGTCCTGGTCCTGGTCCTGGTCTTGTCTCTGGTCCTGGTCCTTGTCTTGTCTCTGGTCCTGGTCCTGGTCCTGGTCCTGGTCCTGGTCCTGGTCCTGGTCCTGGTCCTGGTCCTGGTCCTTGTCTTGTCTCTGGTCCTGGTCCTGGTCCTGGTCTTGTCTCTGGTCCTGGTCCTGGTCCTGGTCCTGGTCCTTGTCTTGTCTCTGGTCCTGGTCCTGGTCCTGGTCCTGGTCTTGTCTCTGGTCCTGGTCCTGGTCCTGGTCCTGGTCCTGGTCCTGGTCCTGGTCCTGGTCCTGGTCCTGGTCCTTGTCTTGTCTCTGGTCCTGGTCCTGGTCCTGGTCCTGGTCCTGGTCCTGGTCCTGGTCCTGGTCCTGGTCCTGGTCCTGGTCCTGGTCCTGGTCTTGTCTCTGGTCCTGGTCCTTGTCTTGTCTCTGGTCCTGGTCCTGGTCCTGGTCCTGGTCCTGGTCCTGGTCCTGGTCCTGGTCCTGGTCCTGGTCCTGGTCCTTGTCTTGTCTCTGGTCCTGGTCCTGGTCCTGGTCCTTGTCTTGTCTCTGGTCCTGGTCCTGGTCCTGGTCCTGGTCTTGTCTCTGGTCCTGGTCCTGGTCCTGGTCCTGGTCCTGGTCCTGGTCCTGGTCCTGGTCCTGGTCCTGGTCCTGGTCCTGGTCCTGGTCCTGGTCCTGGTCCTGGTCCTGGTCCTGGTCCTGGTCCTGGTCTTGTTTTGTCTGGGACACAGGAAAGAGGCGGAGCTTCTCTGCAGCTGTCGAGTCACAAAATCTCCTGATTTTACTTTTCTCTGTTTTATTTTCATATTTGACCCGAGTTTCTGCCACAAACTGTCATAAACTTCCTTCCCTCCTTCCTTTCTCCTTCCCTTCCTCCTTTCCCTCCTTCCTTCCTTCCCTCCTCCTTCCCTTCCTTCCTCCCTCCCTTCCCTCCTCTTTCCCTTCCTCCTTTCCCTCCTTCCTTCCTTCCTTCCTTCCTTCCTCCCTCCTTCCCTTCCTCCCTCCCTTTCCTTCCTCCCTTCCCTCCTCCTTCCCTTCCTCCCTTCCTCCCTCCCTTCCCTCCTCTTTCCCTCCTCCTTCCCTCTTCCTTCCTTCCTCCTTCCCTTTCCTTCCTCCCTTCCCTCCTCCTTCCCTTCCTCCCCCCTTCCCTCCTCTTTCCCTTCCTCCTTTCCCTCCTCCTTCCCTCTTCCTTCCTTCCTCCTTCCCTTCCTCCCTCCCTTTCCTTCCTCCCTTCCCTTCTCCTTCCCTTCCTCCCTTTGTTCCTCCTTCCCTCCTCCTTCCTTCCCTCCTTCCTTTCTCCTTCCCTCCTCCCTTCCTCACTTCTTCCTTCTCTCCTCCCTTCCTCCCTCCTTCCCATCCTCCCTTCCCTCCTCCTTCCCTTCCTCCTTTCCCTCCTTCCTTCCCTCCTCCTTCCCTCCTCCTTCCTTCCTTCCTTTCTCCCTCCCTCCTTCCCTTCCTCCCTCCTTCCCTTCCTCCCTTCCCTCCTCCTTCCCTTCCTCCCTCCTCCCTCCCTCTTTCCCTCCTCCTCTGTGTTTAGTCTTGATGCTTCAGCCTTGGCCTCAGTCTCCTCTTTCCTCTAGTTTTCATCAGTTTGTCGTTTCCTTCTCTCTTTCAGGTTGCCGGGCGTAAAGGTTTCCCTCATGTGATTTACGCTCGTTTGTGGCGTTGGCCCGACCTTCACAAGAACGAGCTCAAACACGCCGCCTTCTGCCGCTTCGCTTTCGACCTGAAGTATGACAGCGTCTGCGTCAACCCGTACCACTACGACCGAGTGCCCGCGCCCTCGGGCCTCACAGGTACGACCCCGCGCCCTCAGGCACGACCCAGCGGCCTCAGGCACGACCCGGCTCCCTCAGGTACGACCCCGCGCCCTCAGGTACGACCCCGCGCCCTCAGGTACGACCTTCAGGCCTCAGGTACGACCCTCGGGCCTCAGGTACGACCCTCAGGCCTCAGGTACGACCTTCAGGCCTCAGGTATGACCCCGCGCCCTCATGTACGACCCTCAGGTACGACCCTCGGGCCTCAGGTACGACCCTCAGGCCTCAGGTATGACCCCGCGCCCTCAGGTACGACCCTCGGGCCTCAGGTAAGACCCTCAGGCCTCAGGTATGACCCCGCTCCCTTGGGTACGACCGTCAGGCCTCAGATACGACCCCGCGCCCTCAGGTACGACCCTCGGGCCTCAGGTACGACCCCGCGCCCTCAGGTACGACCCCGCGCCCTCAGGTACGACCCTCAGGCCTCAGTTACGACCCCGCGCCCTCAGGTACGACCCTCGGGCCTCAGGTACGACCCTCGGGCCGTACCTCGGGCCTCAGGTACAACCCTCAGGCCTCAGGTACGACCCCGCGCCCTCAGGTACAACCCCGCGCCCTCAGGTACAACCCCGCGCCCTCAGGTACAACCCCGCGCCCTCAGGTACGACCCTGCGCCCTTAGGTACAACCCCGCGCCCTCAGGTACGACCCTCAGGCCTCAGGTACGACCCCGCGCCCTCAGGTACGACCCTCAGGCCTCAGGTACGACCCTCAGGCCTCAGGTATGACCCCGCTCCCTCAGGTACGACCCTCAGGCCTCAGGTATGACCCCGCGCCCTCAGGTACGACCCTCAGGCCTCAGGTACGACCCTCAGGCCTCAGGTATGACCCCGCTCCCTCAGGTACGACCCTCAGGCCTCAGGTATGACCCCGCGCCCTCAGGTACGACCCTCAGGCCTCAGGTACGACCCTCAGGCCTCAGGTATGACCCCGCTCCCTCAGGTACGACCCTCAGGCCTCAGGTATGACCCCGCGCCCTCAGGTACGACCCTCGGGTCTCACAATTACGACCCGGCTCCCTCAGGTACGACCCTCAGGCCTCAGGTATGACCCCGCGCCCTCAGGTACGACCCTCGGGTCTCACAATTACGACCCGGCTCCCTCAGGTACGACCCTCAGGCCTCAGGTATGACCCCGCTCCCTCAGGTACGACCCTCAGGCCTCAGGTATGACCCCGCACCCTCAGGTCCAACCCTCGGGCCTCAGGTACGACCCTCAGGCCTCAGGTATGACCCCGCTCCCTCAGGTACGACCCCGCACCCTCAGGTACGACCCTCGGCCCTCAGGTACGACCCCGCGCCCTCAGGTACGACCCCGCACCCTCAGGTACGACCCTCGGCCCTCAGGTACGACCCCGCGCCCTCAGGTACGACCTTCGGGCCTCAGGTACGACCTCGCACTGTGTGTGCACTATAATGACGCATTTTGTGGACATTTTAGTTTTTCTTCACATCATGAACTTTTTAATCTTTAGTTTGGGCTCGCTCTGATTGGTCAGAACAGTCACATGGCACATGAGCCCGCCAAGCCCCCGGAAGCCAAGATGGCCGCCATTGAAGCCTATGGAGCTGCTCATTGGCTCATGGTTCCAAAAAAGTGTTTTAGTTCCGCATTACTTCCTGAACAGTGGTATAACTCCTCCCACTTTTGTGAGGTCATCGCCGTGAGGCTTTGGCGTCGGGAGCGCGCACGTCACAGCAGCGTGAACGACTGAGAAGAGTCAACACCGACTTTTGGAATAATTCGGCTTGAAATAGTCTGTTTACGTAACGTATAATGATGAATTGTTATATCCATAAATATACATGTATCATGTTGTAAAGCTCTGATATTCATCATTATTTATATCATTATAAAGAAGTGTTAAGATACAAAGTCCAGTTTAATGACAATGAATGACATTTAGAGGTTTAATAACGTCCTCATCATTTTCTGTAGTTTTTGGTTTGGGTATTTATTTTGTTATTAACTTTTCAGTTATTTATTTACATAATATAATTTGGCCAATATGCATTTTTTTAATCAAATGAGATGAAATATAAAATATAATCATCGATTCTGTTACATAATTGAGTTAAACAGTATTTAATTATATTCACTTTTTCCTTTTTGGAGCACTTTGAGAAGAAGGCACTGTCCTCATTCTCAGGCTCCGCCCCAAAACTGTGGCTCCGCTATGTCGATGATACGTTTGTAACAATCAAGAAACAAGAGCTGGAAACCTTCTCTGATCACATCAATGCTGTGGACCCACATATCAGGTTTACAAGAGAAGACGCTAAGGAGAATCGCTTGGCCTTTCTTGATTGTTCCACGATCAGAGGAGAGGACGGGAAACTCCAAATAGAAGTATATAGGAAACCTACACACACGGACCAGTATCTGCTCTTTGGTTCCAACCACCCACTACAGCACAAGCTGTGATCAGAACCTCACAACACAGAGGACAAGAGGTGTCCACCAGCTCAGAGGACGAGAGGTGTCCACCAGCTCAGAGGACAAGAGGTGTCCACCAGCTCAGAGGACAAGAGGAGCCCACCAGCTCAGAGGACAAGAGGTGTCCACCAGCTCAGAGGACAAGAGGTGTCCACCAGCTCAGAGGACAAGAGGTGTCCACCAGCTCAGAGGACAAGAGGAGCCCACCAGCTCAGAGGGCAAGAGGTGTCCACCAGCTCAGAGGACAAGAAGAAAGAGGAAAAACATGTGTGAAATGCCCTCTCAGCCTGTGGTTTCCCCGCTTGGGCTCTCAACAGAGTGAAGAGAACCAAGAAGCAGGACCAAAGGGAAACTGAACAGAGAAGGAAGGGTGTTTCTATCCCTTATGTGTCTGGCCTGTCGGAAAAACTGCAGAGAATTTTTAGACAACACGAAGTCCCTGTTTATTTTAAACCAGGAAACACTTTAAGACAAAAACTGGTTCACCCAAAGGACAAGTTGCCGACTCAAAAACAGAGCAATGTAGTTTATTCGATCCAATGCAGTGAAGAAAGCTGTAAAGAACGGTACATAGGTGAGACAAAACAGCCTCTACACAAGAGGCTCTATCAGCACAGAAGAAATACTAGTTCAGGACCACAGAGTGCCGTGCATCTCCATCTTGAAGCCTCTAATCACTCGTTTGAAGACGGTGAGGTGAAGGTTTTAAGCAGGAGAAAAGATGGTTTGAAAGAGGAGTTAAGGAAGCTATTTTTGTTAAAAAAGAAAGACCTTCTTTAAACAGAAATGGAGGGCTAAGGTTTCATCTTCCTGTTATTTATAATGGGATTCTGAACCCCTGGAAAGGTAGAGGACCAGGACCAGGACATTTAGATGTCCTCAGGTCCTCAGGGTGGTTGAGCCAGGGTCTCACAAAGACAAAGAGGATTCTAATAGTCCATTAAGATTCTGAATAGGCTCGGTAGATACAAGGGGGAGTTTCTGTTGAAACAAACAACTCTTTCTACTTCAGGAAGGCTCCTCCCAATGGGCGGGGCTTACCACAGAACAGTATTAATATCAGAGTTCTCCACCTAAATTCTTTTATTGACAATGACTCTTGGATGAGAGTCGAAACGTCTATTTTTTCAAACTGAGTCCAGATGAAACAACTGAAGCTTTTTCTACTGTGGAACACGCCTGGACCAATGAGGGACACGCCCACACTTTTTCCTTTTGTGTGGTTTTTGTGTCATGTCAATCTTTAATAAATACAAACACATTTGCTTATTAATGTATTTAATAAGAATAATGAACATGAATGAATTTGTTCAATAAATGTAAATCTGTTTATAACTACAAATGATAAATTGATTTCAGCCACAGTTTTAGTTGAGTTTTAAAGCTACAATGTGGTTAAATTGTCTCCTTATTCAGGAGTTTTGGAGTCTGTTGTTCATTATTATTATTATCATTAGAATCAGAAAAGGTTTATTCCATTGTCAAAGAACAGAATTCACAAACAGTGGAACTTGCTTTGGTGATTCAGTGCAACATAAAAATATTAACAAAGATAAAACTACCTGTAAGTCAAATAGAACAAACTGAATAAGATAAGATATTCATTTATTGTCCACACATGAGGAAATTTTGTTGTTGCAACACAGTAGATCCAGAGGAAAAGGACAGAAAAGTTATAGGAAGTTTAAAAACACTCTTAATAGAAGAACTCTTATAAACAGTGACCTGTAGTGACCTGTAGTGACCTGCAGTGACCTGCAGTGACCTGTAGTGACCTGTAGTGACCTGCAGTGACCTGTAGTGACCTGTAGTGACCTGCAGTGACCTGCAGTGACCTGTAGTGACCTGCAGTGACCTGTAGTGACCTGTAGTGACCTGTAGTGACCTGTAGTGACCTGCAGTGACCTGTAGGGACCTGTAGTGACCTGCAGTGACCTGCAGTGACCTGTAGTGACCTGCAGTGACCTGTAGTGACCTGCAGTGACCTGTAGTGACCTGCAGTGACCTGCAGTGACCTGTAGTGACCTGTAGTGACCTGTAGTGACCTGCAGTGACCTGTAGTGACCTGTAGTGACCTGCAGTGACCTGTAGTGACCTGTAGTGACCTGTATCAAATCAAATCAATTTATTTTTGTAAGGCCCAAAATCACAACAACAGTTGCCTCTGAGGGCCACAGGGAGAAATGAATCAACAATGTCTGTGGTGGCGATGGAGTCAGACAATGTCTGTGGGGACGAGGGACGATGTCCCAGGGTCCTCTGTCCTTAGACTCTCCTTCTCGGCCAGGAAAAACTACAAAAAAAAAAAAAAAAACCTCTTTGGGAAAAAAGCGTAGAAACCTGGAGGAGTTCCAGTGAAGGAGAGATCCCACTCTCACAGACGGACAGACGGACACAAGGAGACTGGAGCTGGACCCACTCTTCAGGCAGAAGAGGGACCGACTGAGGCGAACTGGACCCACTCTTCAGGCAGATGAGGGACCGTCCACACGGGGCAGGGACCACTTCACCAGGGGAGGGGCATCTGGGTCCACAGGTCCTCAGGAGTGAGAGAAAGAAAAGAAGGCGGTGAACAGTTTGCAAGTGGAATCAAAAAATAAATATTGTTTGATAGCATAAGTAGTCAGAAGAAGAGGATAGTGCTCAAGCTGTCATACTTCCCCCAGCACAGTTACTCCTAGGGCAGCGTAGCTGAAGCTGTGGGTTTATGTTTCTGTTCCTAACTACTCTGACCATAAGCGATTTCGAAGAGGAACGTTTTAAGCCTGGACTTAAATGAAGAGACTGTGTCAGCGTATTTAACATGGGTCGGGAGCTGATTCCATAACACAGGAGCTTGGGAGCTAAACGCTCTGCCTCCTACAGTACTTTTAGAGACTCTTGGGACCACCAGAAGGCCGACATTCTCAGAACGAAGAGCTCTGTTTGGATGATATGGTTCTAGAGCATCTTTGAGGTGGGAGGGGCCATGTCATTTATGGCTTTGTAGGTCAAGAGTAGAATTTTAAATGTGATTCTAAACTGGACAGGAGCCAGTGAAGAGACTCCAGCACCGGTGTAATGTGCTCTCTTCTGTTAGTTCCTGTTTGTAATCTTGCTGCTGCATTTTGAACCAGTTAAAGCTTTTTATGGAGCTTTTAGGACCTGCTGTGAGCAGGAGTTACAGGAGAATCTAGTCGTTACAAATGCAGGAGACGTTTCAGCTTCACTTTTAGGCCGGATTCTTATGATTTTGGCTCTTGTTGCGCAAATGGAAATAGTCTGTTTTACAAGATTGATTTATATGAGCTTTAAATGAGAGCTCCTGGTCAAATAAGACTCCAAGGTTTCTTACAGTAGAACTGGAGGCTTCACTGACATTGTCCAGTGTGACTATCTGCTCTGATAGAGCGTCTCGTACATGTTTAGGACCAGCACAATGACCTCGGTTTGTTCAGGGTTAAGAAGCAGGTAGTTTAGTGTCATCCAGGTTTTTATCTCCTTCACACAAGCTCTAAGTCTGTACTTGATCGCTCTGATCAGGTTCATTGATAAATACAGCTGAGTGTCGTCTGCACCTGACCATGTGACCTGACCATGTGACCTGACCATGTGACCTGATCATGTGACCTGACCATGTGACCTGACCATGTGACCTGACCATGTGACCTGACCATGTGACCTGATCATGTGACCTGACCATGTGACCTGATCATGTGACCTGACCATGTGACCTGACCATGTGACCTAACGGCAGCATATAAAGAGGAAACAGAATTGGACCGAGTACTGACCCCTGTGGCACACCGTAAATGACTTTAGAGCAGGTGAGGAGCTCTGGTTTACATGAACAAATTGGAACCTATCAGATAAATAGGATTTAAACCAGCTGAGGGCGGAGCCTCTGAGGGCGGGGCCTCTGACACCTACATCACGTTCTAACCTCTGCAGTAGAATGTTGTGGTCGATGGTCAAACGCTGAGGTCCAACAGAACCAGGACTGAGACCAGTCCATCGTCAGCGGCTAATAACAAATCATTTGTGACTTTAACTAGTGCAGTTTCAGTGCTGTGGTGGGCTCTGAACCCTGACTGGAAAACTTCAAATAAGTTATTGTCCTGCAGGTGGCGACAAAGCTGTTTTACTACAACTTTTTCAAGGATTTTAGAGACGAAGGGAAGATTTGAAATAGGTCTGTAGTTTACCAATAGGTCGGGATCTAGATTAGGCTTTTTCAGAAGAGGTTTAATGACTGCATGTTTGAAGGACTGTGGAACATAGCCACTTTGGAGTGAAGTATTTATTATATTAAGAATAGGGTCTATAATTAGGGGAAGAATGTCTTTGAGGAGCTTGGAATGGGGTCTAGGACACAAGTTGAGCTTTTAGAGGACATAATGGCTGAAGTTATCTCTCTTGATCAACAGCTGAACATTTCTAAGTTTACAGGTGGATTTATATGGGACGTTAGATTTACAGCTTGGGCTAGTTCAGGGCTAATAGCGGGGGTAATTTCATCTAATTTATCTCTGATTGTTTTTATTTTATTATTAAAAAATAGGAGGAAATCATCAGAGCTAAGTGTAGCTGGGAGTGAGGGCTCTACTGCTGTGACAGTTTGTTACCATGGCTACAGTGCTGAAAAGGAATTTAGTGTTACTTGTGTTGACTTCTATTAGATGTGAATAATATTTGGTTCTGGCCTCACACAGAGCTGCTGACAGGACAGGAGCAACTTTTCCTGCTTTTAGAGATTCTTCTGTGTGAGCGCGACAAAATAATCCCTCTAACTTTCTAACTCTTTGTTTATGTGAACGCAGTTCTTGGTTGTACCAGGAGGAGGCGCTTTGACCTAATGATCACATGACGTGATCACATGACGTGATCACATGACGTGATCACATGACGTGATCACATGACGTGATCACATGACATGATCACATGACATGATCACATGACAGGATCACATGACATGTCACATGACATGATCACATGACATGATCACATGACATGATCACATGACATGTCACTGAATATTGGCTCTATTATTTCTTTGACTTTTGAGATATATTTTTCAGATATTGTCCTTTTCATTATAACTTTATTTTGTGGGACTGGATGATCTTTAAGAATAAACTGGAAGGTAATTAGGAAATGATCTGACAATATAGGGTTTTGAGGGAGGACAATGAGGTCACTAATCTCTGTTCCATACGTTAGGACAAGATCCAGAGTGTTCTTGTGAGTGTGAGTCGCTTTATTTACATTCTGAGTGAAACCAATGTTGTCTAACAAGGCGCTGAAGGCATTACTGAGAGCGTCATCATTCATGTTCACGTGGATATTAAAGTCTCCAACTATAACTATTTTATCCCAGGCTAACACTAAGTTTGATTTAAAGTCAGAAAACTCTGTTAAAAACTCTGAGTAGGGACCAGGAGGTCGGTAGATAACTATGAACAAAACTCCTTTTTGGTTTTTCATATTTGGACATGTGATTGACAGCATAAGGCTTTCAAATGAGTGAAATGCATTGTTAGTTTTAGGGCTCATGAGTCGCTTGAGTGTGAGATCACTGCCACACCACCACCTCGGCCTGTGCTCCTGGCAGTCTGAAAGTTAACATGGCTGGGTGGGGTTAACATGAGTGGGTGGGGTTAACATGGGTGGGTGGGGTTAACATGGGTGGGTGGGGTTAACATGGGTGGGTGGGGTTAACATGGGTGGGTGGGGTTAACATGAGTGGGTGGGGTTAACATGGGTGGGTGGGGTTAACATGGGTGGGTGGGGTTAACATGGGTGGGGTTTACATGGGTGGGTGGGGTTAACATGGGTGGGTGGGATTAACATGAGTGGGTGGGGTTAACATGGGTGGGTGGGGTTAACATGGGTGGGTGGGGTTAACATGGGTGGGTGGGGTTAACATGGGTGGGTGGGGTTAACATGGGTGGGTGGGGTTAACATGGGTGGGTGGGGTTAACATGGGTGGGTGGGGTTAACATGGGTGGGGTTTACATGGGTGGGTGGGGTTAACATGGGTGGGTGGGGTTAACATGGGTGGGTGGGGTTAACATGGGTGGGTGGGGTTAACATGGGTGGGTGGGGTTAACATGGGTGGGTGGGGTTAACATGAGTGGGTGGGGTTAACATGGGTGGGTGGGGTTAACATGGGTGGGTGGGGTTAACATGGGTGGGGTTTACATGGGTGGGTGGGGTTAACATGGGTGGGTGGGGTTAACATGGGTGGGTGGGGTTAACATGGGTGGGTGGGGTTAACATGGGTGGGTGGGGTTAACATGAGTGGGTGGGGTTAACATGGGTGGGTGGGGTTAACATGGGTGGGTGGGGTTAACATGGGTGGGGTTTACATGGGTGGGTGGGGTTAACATGGGTGGGTGGGATTAACATGAGTGGGTGGGGTTAACATGGGTGGGTGGGGTTAACATGGGTGGGTGGGGTTAACATGGGTGGGTGGGGTTAACATGGGTGGGGTTAACATGGGTGGGTGGGGTTAACATGGGTGGGTGGGGTTAACATGGGTGGGTGGGGTTAACATGGGTGGGTGGGGTTAACATGGGTGGGTGGGGTGGACTCATTTAGTCTGACGTAGTCGTCTTGTTGAAGCCACGTTTCAGTTAGAGCTGAAGATCTATGTTATAGTCACTAATTAATTCATGAACTAAGAGCGATTTGGAGTAAATTGCTCTAATGTTTAGCAGTCCACATTTTACGTGTTTATTCATTTGTATATTTGTGTCATTTGTGATTGTTATTTTCCTTAAGTTATTTGGGCTGAGCCTGAAATAGTTTTTCTGAGATGTGACTTTTTGGCATTATTTGTACGAGGGACACGAGGGACACGAGAGACACGAGGGACACGAGGGACACGAGGGACACGAGAGACACGAGAGACACGAGGGACACGAAGGACACGAGGGGCACGAGAGACACGAGGGACACGAGGGACACGAGGGACACGAGAGACACGAGGGACACGAGAGACACGAGGAACACGAGAGACACGAGGGACACGAGAGACACGAGGGACACGAGAGACACGAGGGACACGAGGAACACGAGGGACACGAGGGACACACACAGTCTCTATCTGTCTTGAATCTGAACACTTCACATGTAACAGAGCGGGCGAGAGTTCAGCGACAGAGGAGCGTCTTACACTGCTGCTCTGCACCTGGGGCTCATCCCTAGATGGTCACTTAACACGACTAAGACTATCGGTCTGCAGTGACCTGTAGTGACCTGTAGTGACCTGTAGTGACCTGCAGTGACCTGTAGTGACCTGTAGTGACCTGTAGTGACCTGCAGTGTAGTGACCTGTAGTGACCTGTAGTGACCTGTAGTGACCTGCAGTGTAGTGACCTGTAGTGACCTGTAGTGACCTGTAGTGACCTGCAGTGACCTGCAGTGTAGTGACCTGTAGTGACCTGTAGTGACCTGTAGTGACCTGCAGTGTAGTGACCTGTAGTGACCTGTAGTGACCTGTAGTGACCTGCAGTGTAGTGACCTGTAGTGACCTGTAGTGACCTGTAGTGACCTGCAGTGACGTGATTGACACATTTACATTTGGCTCAAACACAAAAGTTCATCTTTTCACATTTATTCATTTAAAGTTAGAACCAAAAGTCGTTACTTTTGCAACAGATGAAACATTAGAAGTTAGAACATTAGACGTTAGAACATTAGAAGTTAGAACATTAGAAGTTAGAACATTAGAAGTTAGAACATTAGACGTTAGAACATTAGAAGTTAGAACATTAGAAGTTAGAACATTAGAAGTTAGAACATTAGAAGTTAGAACATTAGAAGTTAGAACATTAGAAGTTAGAACATTAGACGTTAGAACATTAGAAGTTAGAACATTAGAAGTTAGAACATTAGAAGTTAGAACATTAGAAGTTAGAACATTAGAAGTTAGAACATTAGAAGTTAGAACATTAGACGTTAGAACATTAGAAGTTAGAACATTAGAAGTTAGAACATTAGACGTTAGAACATTAGAAGTTAGAACATTAGAAGTTAGAACATTAGAAGTTAGAACATTAGAAGTTAGAACATTAGAAGTTAGAACATTAGAAGTTAGAACATTAGAAGTTAGAACATTAGACGTTAGAACATTAGACGTTAGAACATTAGAAGTTAGAACATTAGAAGTTAGAACATTAGAAGTTAGAACATTAGAAGTTAGAACATTAGAAGTTAGAACATTAGAAGTTAGAACATTAGAAGTTAGAACATTAGAAGTTAGAACATTAGAAGTTAGAACATTAGACGTTAGAACATTAGAAGTTAGAACATTAGAAGTTAGAACATTAGACGTTAGAACATTAGACGTTAGAACATTAGACGTTAGAACATTAGAAGTTAGAACATTAGAAGTTAGAACATTAGAAGTTAGAACATTAGAAGTTAGAACATTAGAAGTTAGAACATTAGAAGTTAGAACATTAGAAGTTAGAACATTAGAAGTTAGAACATTAGAAGTTAGAACATTAGAAGTTAGAACATTAGAAGTTAGAACATTAGAAGTTAGAACATTAGAAGTTAGAACATTAGAAGTTAGAACATTAGACGTTAGAACATTAGACGTTAGAACATTAGAAGTTAGAACATTAGAAGTTAGAACATTAGACGTTAGAACATTAGACGTTAGAACATTAGAAGTTAGAACATTAGAAGTTAGAACATTAGAAGTTAGAACATTAGAAGTTAGAACATTAGAAGTTAGAACATTAGAAGTTAGAACATTAGAAGTTAGAACATTAGACGTTAGAACATTAGAAGTTAGAACATTAGACGTTAGAACATTAGAAGTTAGAACATAATTCACATGTTTCTGGACATATTCTATAGAAAACAAGCCTGTGCTTTGTTTAAACACCTCATGATGAAATATGTCATAAACCTTTACATTTATGTCAGATATGACACAGTTATATTTGAATTATTGGTTCTTTTTGCACATCATACAAACATCACTTTATTTCCTTCTTCCTCTAGTTTTCTTTGGTCTGTTTTTAACCTTTTGTCTCTTACAACATTTTGTTGGAGAAATAATGAGTTCTTTATTTGCAGAAGCACGAGCCATCGCCACGTGTTGTTCCAATGTATCTTTGTGTCGCTAAACGTTAGCTCGTGTTAGCTCGTGTTAGCTCGTGTTAGCTCGTGTTAGCTCGTGTTAGCTCGTGTTAGCTCATGTTAGCTCGTGTTAGCTCATGTTAGCTCGTGTTAGCTCGTGTTAGCTCGTGTTAACTGTGTAATCGTTGATTTACACTTCATATGGAACGATGTGTGAATCGTGAGGAATGACAAACAACTTACGTGTCTCGTGCTCTCGTCTCGTCACATGTTCTTCTGCTTGTGTTTAGTTTCTTCTGCTTGTGTTTAGTTTCTTCTGCTTGTGTTTAGTTTCTTCTGCTTGTGTTTAGTTTCTTCTGCTTGTGTTTAGTTTCTTCTGCTTGTGTTTAGTTTCTTCTGCTTGTGTTTAGTTTCTTCTGCTTGTGTTTAGTTTCTTCTGCTTGTGTTTAGTTTCCGTCACGTGTTCTCCTGAGGCTCGTTCATGAGGGTCACGTGCGCGCTCGGTGCGCGTACACCGTTCTCCAGGAGGTTAAAATGTATTTTTTAAGTATTTTAGAAACAGTTGAAGAGTGAAATTCCTTCTATTTTATTTTTTAGACTAAAAACAATTTTGCATGTTCGTTCATTTTAGAGGCCGAACTCCTGAAATGGTCCGACCAAAAGGCTGCATTCTGCAGAGTGACCACTACTCACTGTGGAGCCAGAGGCAGAGGGGGCGTGGCCACTACTCACTGTGGAGCCAGAGGGGGCGTGGCCACTACTCACTGTGGAGCCAGAGCCAGAGGGGGCGTGGCCACTAATCACTGTGGAGCCAGAGGGGGCGTGGCCACTACTCACTGTGGTGCCAGAGGGGGCGTGGCCACTACTCACTGTGGTGCCAGAGGCAGAGGGGGCGTGGCCACTACTCACTGTGGAGCCAGAGGGGGCGTGGCCTATCCAGATCATATAATACATCCATGGAGCCCGCACTGTAGCTGCTAAAGTGGCAACACTCGCTAATGAGCCCTCCTATTGGCTTAAAACGGCGGCCATGTTTGTTGGGCGGGGCTTGACTTGAGTGTAGTGACCCTAGAGTCCATCAGGGGGCAAACTGACCCTGTGCCTGTTCTCTTTCAGGTCCTCAGACCATCATAAAGGAGGAGCTGGTCCAGGACTGTCTCCACCTGGACCTGACCCCGCCCCTCGATCCTTACCAGCCCCGCCCCCTCTCCATATATCCCAGCATGCACCTGTCGCCCGCAGGTGTGTTCATGTGACCTCAGGAATTTCTCTGAGCTCAGGTGTGATTCTGCCTGTGTCCTGCAGGTGGCGCCGGCTGCAGTCCAGGACTCAACGAGGTCCAGGGTCTGATCCACATGAGTCCAGGACCAAGCCCCCCTCCCCCCCTCGCCCCTAGTCCAGACTACAGCCCTGGACCGGAGACCGGACCAGAGACCGGACCAGAGACCCACACAGGTCCAGTTTAAGTCCAGTTTAAGTCCAGTTTAAGTCCAGTTTAAGCCCAGACAAAGACCCACACAGGTCCAGTTTAAGTCCAGTTTAAGTCCAGTTTAAGTCCAGTTTAAGCCCAGACAAAGACCCACACAGGTCCAGTTTAAGTCCAGTTTTAAGTCCAGTTTAAGTCCAGTTTAAGCCCAGACAAAGACCCACACTGGTCCAGTTTAAGTCCAGTTTAAGTCCAGTTTAAGTCCAGTTTAAGTCCAGTTTAAGTCCAGTTTAAGCCCAGACAAAGACCCACACTGGTCCAGTTTAAGTCCAGTTTAAGTCCAGTTTAAGTCCAGTTTAAGTCCAGTTTAAGTCCAGTTTAAGCCCAGACAAAGACCCACACTGGTCCAGTTTAAGTCCAGTTTAAGCCCAGACAAAGACCCACACAGGTCCAGTTTAAGTCCAGTTTTAAGTCCAGTTTAAGTCCAGTTTAAGCCCAGACAAAGACCCACACAGGTCCAGTTTAAGTCCAGTTTAAGTCCAGTTTAAGTCCAGTTTAAGCCCAGACAAAGACCCACACTGGTCCAGTTTAAGTCCAGTTTAAGTCCAGTTTAAGTCCAGTTTAAGTCCAGTTTAAGTCCAGTTTAAGCCCAGACAAAGACCCACACTGGTCCAGTTTAAGTCCAGTTTAAGTCCAGTTTAAGTCCAGTTTAAGCCCAGACAAAGACCCACACTGGTCCAGTTTAAGTCCAGTTTAAGGCCAGTTTAAGCCCAGACAAAGACCCACACAGGTCCAGTTTAAGTCCAGTTTTAAGTCCAGTTTAAGTCCAGTTTAAGCCCAGACAAAGACCCACACAGGTCCAGTTTAAGTCCAGTTTAAGTCCAGTTTAAGTCCAGTTTAAGCCCAGACAAAGACCCACACAGGTCCAGTTTAAGTCCAGTTTAAGTCCAGTTTAAGTCCAGTTTAAGCCCAGACAAAGACCCACACTGGTCCAGTTTAAGTCCAGTTTAAGTCCAGTTTAAGTCCAGTTTAAGTCCAGTTTAAGCCCAGACAAAGACCCACACTGGTCCAGTTTAAGTCCAGTTTAAGTCCAGTTTAAGTCCAGTTTAAGTCCAGTTTAAGTCCAGTTTAAGCCCAGACAAAGACCCACACTGGTCCAGTTTAAGTCCAGTTTAAGTCCAGTTTAAGTCCAGTTTAAGTCCAGTTTAAGTCCAGTTTAAGCCCAGACAAAGACCCACACTGGTCCAGTTTAAGTCCAGTTTAAGTCCAGTTTAAGTCCAGTTTAAGTCCAGTTTAAGCCCAGACAAAGACCCACACTGGTCCAGTTTAAGTCCAGTTTAAGTCCAGTTTAAGTCCAGTTTAAGTCCAGTTTAAGCCCAGACAAAGACCCACACTGGTCCAGTTTAAGTCCAGTTTAAGCCCAGACAAAGACCCACACTGGTCCAGTTTAAGTCCAGTTTAAGTCCAGATTAAATCCAGATTAAGTCCAAATTAAGTCCAAATTAAATCCAGTTTAAGTCCAGACAAGGTCCAGCACAGCCCACATTTAAATTTGTCTTGTTGTTACAGAATCCTGGTCGAATGCCCCCTACAGCCCAATTGGTCTACAGTCTCAAAGTGGGAGGAGCCTGCACCCTTTACATCATCACCCACCGACCAATAACCACTACTGTGAGTCCAGCTGTAACTAACAGCCACCAGGGGGCGCTAGGACTGAGTGACTTTCTCCTTTGTGTGTTTCAGGGACACAACAGCAGAACAACGCTCAGTATCAGCCCCCAGTGTCCAGCCACCCAGGTGACCAGCCCCGTTTAGACCTGGTTTAGACCTGGTTTAGACCTGGTTTAGTCCTGGGTTAGTCCTGGTTTAGACCTGGTTTAGACCTGGTTTAGTCCTGGTTTAGTCCTGGTTTAGTCCTTGTTTAGACCTGGTTTAGTCCTGGTCTAGTCCTGGTTTAGACGGTGTAATGAGACTGTACTTTGGGGCGTGGTCAGGTCTGGACTTCTGGTGCTCCGTCTCGTACCTGGAGCAGGACGTCCGAGTGGGCGAGGTCTTCAAGGCTCCGTCCAGTTTCCCCGTCATCACCGTCGACGGCTACATGGACCCATCAGGAGGTGACCGCTTCTGCCTGGGCCGCCTGAGCAACGTCCAGCGCACAGAGGCCAGCCACAGGGCCAGGTAATGTGGGCCACGAGCCACAGGGCCAGGTAATGTGGGCCACGAGCCACAGGGCCAGGTAATGTGGGCCACGAGCCACAGGGCCAGGCAATGTGGGCCACGAGCCACAGGGCCAGGTAATGTGGGCCACGAGCCACAGGGCCAGGTAATGTGGGCCATGAGCCACAGGGCCAGGTAATGTGGGCCACGAGCCACAGGGCCAGGTAATGTGGGCCACGAGCCACAGGGCCAGGTAATGTGGGCCACGAGCCACAGGGCCAGGCAATGTGGGCCACGAGCCACAGGGCCAGGTAATGTGGGCCACGAGCCACAGGGCCAGGTAATGTGGGCCATGAGCCACAGGGCCAGGTAATGTGGGCCACGAGCCACAGGGCCAGGTAATGTGGGCCACGAGCCACAGGGCCAGGCAATGTGGGCCACGAGCCACAGGGCCATGTAATGTGGGCCACGAGCCACAGGGCCATGTAATGTGGGCCACGAGCCACAGGGCCATGTAATGTGGGCCCCGTAAAAGTTTGGATCAACTTACTTTCTTTCCTTCAATAACTGAAGAGTCCAAGTGTTGAGTTGAAGTGTCCTTTATCTCCTCCTGTCGCTAGCAAACGAGCTATAGCTAAGCTAGCACAGCTACAACAGAAACTATTGAACGTTACATTTGACTCACAGAAAGTGAATGTGAGACAAAGTCAAACACATGAGTTTGTGCTGCTTCAGAGCGTCTCCACGCGCGGCCCGCGTCACCTCACTGTTTCTGTCACAGGTTGCACATCGGGCGTGGTCTTCAGTTGGAACATCGCGGTGACGGAGACGTTTGGATGAGATGTTTGTCGGATCACGCCGTCTTCGTCCAGAGTTTTTATTTAGACCGTGAGTCCGGACGCACTCCAGGGGGCGCCGTGCACAAGGTCTACCCCGGAGCCTACATCAAGGTCTGGAACCAGAAGACCTGCTTTAGTCCCGCTTTAGTCCCGCTTTAGTCCTGCTTTAGTCCTGCTTTAGACCTGCTTTAGTCCTGCTTTAGTCCTGCTTTAGTCCCGCTTTAGTCCTGCTTTAGTCCTGCTTTAGTCCTGCTTTAGTCCTGCTTTAGTCCTGCTTTAGACCTGCTTTAGTCCTGCTTTAGTCCTGCTTTAGTCCTGCTTTAGTCCCGCTTTAGTCCTGCTTTAGTCCTGCTTTAGTCCCGCTTTAGTCCTGCTTTAGTCCTGCTTTAGTCCTGCTTTAGTCCTGCTTTAGACCTGCTTTAGTTCTGCTTTAGTCCTGCTTTAGTCCTGCTTTAGTCCTGCTTTAGTCCTGCTTTAGTCCTGCTTTAGACCTGCTTTAGTCCTGCTTTAGACCTGCTTTAGACCTGCTTTAGTCCTGTCTTTAGTCCTGCTTTAGTTCTGCTTTAGTCCTGCTTTAGTCCTGCTTTAGTTCTGCTTTAGTCCTGCTTTAGTCCTGCTTTAGACCTGCTTTAGACCTGCTTTAGACCTGCTTTAGTCCTGCTTTAGTCCTGCTTTAGTTCTGCTTTAGTCCTGCTTTAGTCCTGCTTTAGACCTGCTTTAGACCTGCTTTAGACCTGCTTTAGTCCTGTCTTTAGTCCTGCTTTAGTTCTGCTTTAGACCTGCTTTAGTCCTGCTTTAGTTCTGCTTTAGTCCTGCTTTAGTCCTGCTTTAGTCCTGCTTTAGTCCTGCTTTAGTCCTGCTTTAGACCTGCTTTAGACCTGCTTTAGACCTGCTTTAGTCCTGCTTTAGACCTGCTTTAGACCTGCTTTAGTCCTGCTTTAGACCTGGTTTAGTCCTGGTTTAGACCTGCTTTAGACCTGCTTTAGTTCTGCTTTAGACCTGCTTTAGACCTCCTTTAGTCCTGCTTTAGACCTGCTTTAGACCTGCTTTAGTCCTGCTTTAGTCCTGCTTTAGTTCTGCTTTAGACCTGCTTTAGACCTCCTTTAGTCCTGCTTTAGACCTGCTTTAGACCTGCTTTAGTCCTGCTTTAGTCCTGCTTTAGTCCTGCTTTAGTCCTGCTTTAGACCTGCTTTAGTCCTGCTTTAGACCTGCTTTAGACCTGCTTTAGACCTGCTTTAGACCTGGTTTAGTCCTGGTTTAGACCTGCTTTAGTCCTGCTTTAGTCCTGCTTTAGACCTGCTTTAGACCTGCTTTAGTCCTGCTTTAGACCTGGTTTAGTCCTGGTTTAGACCTGCTTTAGACCTGCTTTAGTTCTGCTTTAGTCCTGCTTTAGACCTGCTTTAGACCTGCTTTAGACCTGCTTTAGTCCTGCTTTAGTCCTGCTTTAGACCTGCTTTAGTCCTGCTTTAGACCTGCTTTAGACCTGCTTTAGTCCTGCTTTAGACCTGCTTTAGACCTGCTTTAGTCCTGCTTTAGACCTGCTTTAGACCTCCTTTAGTCCTGCTTTAGACCTGCTTTAGACCTGCTTTAGACCTGCTTTAGTCCTGCTTTAGACCTGCTTTAGTCCTGCTTTAGTCCTGCTTTAGTCCTGCTTTAGTCCTGCTTTAGACCTGCTTTAGTCCTGCTTTAGTCCTGCTTTAGTCCTGCTTTAGTCCTGCTTTAGACCTGCTTTAGTCCTGCTTTAGACCTGCTTTAGTCCTGCTTTAGTCCTGCTTTAGTCCTGCTTTAGACCTGCTTTAGACCTGCTTTAGTCCTGCTTTGAACCTGCTTTAGTCCTGCTTTAGTCCTGCTTTAGTCCTGCTTTAGTCCTGCTTTAGTCCTGCTTTAGTCCTGCTTTAGACCTGCTTTAGTCCTGCTTTAGTCCTGCTTTAGTCCTGCTTTAGTCCTGCTTTAGACCTGCTTTAGTCCTGCTTTAGACCTGCTTTAGTCCTGCTTTAGTCCTGCTTTAGTCCTGCTTTAGTCCTGCTTTAGACCTGCTTTAGTCCTGCTTTAGACCTGCTTTAGTCCTGCTTTAGACCTGCTTTAGTCCTGCTTTAGACCTGCTTTAGTCCTGCTTTAGTCCTGCTTTAGTCCTGCTTTAGTCCTGCTTTAGTCCTGCTTTAGACCTGCTTTAGTCCTGCTTTAGTCCTGCTTTAGTCCTGCTTTAGTCCTGCTTTAGACCTGCTTTAGTCCTGCTTTAGACCTGCTTTAGTCCTGCTTTAGTCCTGCTTTAGACCTGCTTTAGACCTGCTTTAGTCCTGCTTTAGACCTGCTTTAGACCTGCTTTAGTCCTGCTTTAGTCCTGCTTTAGTCCTGCTTTAGACCTGCTTTAGACCTGCTTTAGACCTGCTTTAGTCCTGCTTTAGACCTGCTTTAGACCTGCTTTAGTCCTGCTTTAGACCTGCTTTAGACCTGCTTTAGACCTGCTTTAGTCCTGCTTTAGACCTGCTTTAGACCTGCTTTAGTCCTGCTTTAGACCTGCTTTAGACCTGCTTTAGTCCTGCTTTAGTCCTGCTTTAGTCCTGCTTTAGGCCTGCTTTAGTCCTGCTTTAGACCTGCTTTAGACCTGCTTTAGACCTGCTTTAGTCCTGCTTTAGTCCTGCTTTAGACCTGCTTTAGTCCTGCTTTAGACCTGCTTTAGACCTGCTTTAGTCCTGCTTTAGTCCTGCTTTAGACCTGCTTTAGTCCTGCTTTAGACCTGCTTTAGACCTGCTTTAGTCCTGCTTTAGTCCTGCTTTAGTCCTGCTTTAGACCTGCTTTAGTCCTGCTTTAGACCTGCTTTAGACCTGCTTTAGTCCTGCTTTAGACCTGCTTTAGTCCTGCTTTAGACCTGCTTTAGACCTGCTTTAGACCTGCTTTAGTCCTGCTTTAGACCTGCTTTAGACCTGCTTTAGTCCTGCTTTAGACCTGCTTTAGTCCTGCTTTAGTCCTGCTTTAGTCCTGCTTTAGTCCTGCTTTAGACCTGCTTTAGTCCTGCTTTAGACCTGCTTTAGTCCTGCTTTAGTCCTGCTTTAGTCCTGCTTTAGTCCTGCTTTAGACCTGCTTTAGTCCTGCTTTAGACCTGCTTTAGTCCTGCTTTAGTCCTGCTTTAGTCCTGCTTTAGTCCTGCTTTAGACCTGCTTTAGTCCTGCTTTAGACCTGCTTTAGTCCTGCTTTAGTCCTGCTTTAGTCCTGCTTTAGTCCTGCTTTAGACCTGCTTTAGTCCTGCTTTAGACCTGCTTTAGTCCTGCTTTAGACCTGCTTTAGACCTGCTTTAGTCCTGCTTTAGACCTGCTTTAGTCCTGCTTTAGTCCTGCTTTAGTCCTGCTTTAGTCCTGCTTTAGACCTGCTTTAGTCCTGCTTTAGACCTGGTTTAGACCTGCTTTAGTCCTGCTTTAGTCCTGCTTTAGTCCTGCTTTAGTCCTGCTTTAGACCTGCTTTAGTCCTGCTTTAGTCCTGCTTTAGTCCTGCTTTAGTCCTGCTTTAGTCCTGTCTTTAGTCCTGCTTTAGTCCTGCTGTAGACCTGCTCCTGGTGTGACCTCAGTCTGACCCTGGTGTGACCTCAGTCTGACCCTGGTGTGACCTCAGTCTGACCCTGGTGTGACCTCAGTCTGACCCTGGTGTGACCTTGTCTCCTGCAGGTGTTTGATCTTCGCTTGTGTCACAGAGAAATGCAGAGAGTGTCGTACAGAGACCAGGACCACAGCAGCGGTGAGTTTCACTGAACGACTATGTGGAGCCATAGCAACCCAAACTAGCAAAGCACGTTAGCAACACAAAGCTAGCAAAACACGTTAGCAACACAAAGCTAGCAAACGCGTTAGCAACACAAAGCTAGCAAAGTGCGTTAGCAACAGCTGTTTCCTGTTTATTCCAGTTCAAACGCCACGCCCCTCACACACGCTAGCTTTAGCCACGCCCCTCACACACGCTAGCTTTAGCCACGCCCCTCACACACTAGCTTTAGCCACGCCCCTCACACACACTAGCTTTAGCCACGCCCCTCACACACACTAGCTTTAGCCACGCCCCTCACACACACTAGCTTTAGCCACGCCCCTCACACACACTAGCTTTAGCCACACCCCTCACACACTAGCTTTAGCCACGCCCCTCACATACACTAGCTTTAGCCACGCCCCTCACACACTAGCTTTAGCCACGCCCCTCACACACACTAGCTTTAGCCACGCCCCTCAAACACACTAGCTTTAGCCACGCCCCTCACACACACTAGCTTTAGCCACGCCCCTCACACACACTAGCTTTAACCACGCCCCTCACACACACTAGCTTTAGCCACGCCCTTCACACACTAGCTTTAGCCACGCCCCTCACACTACTAGCTTTAGCCACACCCCTCACACACTAGCTTTAGCCACGCCCCTCACATACACTAGCTTTAGCCACACCCCTCACACACTTGCTTTAGCCACGCCCCTCACATACACTAGCTTTAACCACGCCCCTCACACACACTAGCTTTAGCCACGCCCCTCACACACACTAGCTTTAGCCACGCCCCTGACACACTAGCTTTAGCCACGCCCCTCACACACTAGCTTTAGCCACGCCCCTCACACACACTAGCTTTAGCCACGCCCCTCACACACTAGCTTTAGCCACGCCCCTGACACACTAGCTTTAGCCACACCCCTCACACACTCGCTTTAGCCACGCCCCTCACATACACTAGCTTTAGCCACGCCCCTCACACACACTAGCTTTAGCCACGCCCCTCAAACACACTAGCTTTAGCCACGCCCCTCACACACACTAGCTTTAGCCACGCCCCTCACACACACTAGCTTTAACCACGCCCCTCACACACACTAGCTTTAGCCACGCCCTTCACACACTAGCTTTAGCCACGCCCCTCACACTACTAGCTTTAGCCACACCCCTCACACACTAGCTTTAGCCACGCCCCTCACATACACTAGCTTTAGCCACACCCCTCACACACTCGCTTTAGCCACGCCCCTCACATACACTAGCTTTAGCCAAGCCCCTCACACACACTAGCTTTAGCCACGCCCCTCACACACACTAGCTTTAGCCACGCCCCTGACACACTAGCTTTAGCCACGCCCCTCACACACTAGCTTTAGCCACGCCCCTCACACACACTAGCTTTAGCCACGCCCCTCACACACACTAGCTTTAGCCATGCCCCTGACACACTAGCTTTAGCCACGCCCCTCACACACTAGCTTTAGCCACGCCCCTCACACACACTAGCTTTAGCCACGCCCCTCACACACACTAGCTTTAGCCACGCCCCTGACACACTAGCTTTAGCCACACCCCTCACACACTCGCTTTAGCCACGCCCCTCACACACACTAGCTTTAGCCACGCCCCTCACACACACTAGCTTTAGCCACGCCCCTGACACACTAGCTTTAGCCACGCCCCTCACACACTAGCTTTAGCCACGCCCCTCACACACTCGCTTTAGCCACGCCCCTCACATACACTAGCTTTAGCCACGCCCCTCACACACACTAGCTTTAGCCACGCCCCTCACACACACTAGCTTTAGCCACGCCCCTCACACACACTAGCTTTAGCCACGCCCCTGACACACTAGCTTTAGCCACGCCCCTCACACACACTAGCTTTAGCCACGCCCCTCACACACTAGCTTTAGCCACGCCCCTCACACACACTAGCTTTAGCCACGCCCCTCACACACACTAGCTTTAGCCACGCCCCTGACACACTAGCTTTAGCCACGCCCCTCACACACTAGCTTTAGCCACGCCCCTCACACACACTAGCTTTAGCCACGCCCCTCACACACACTAGCTTTAGCCACGCCCCTGACACACTAGCTTTAGCCACACCCCTCACACACTCGCTTTAGCCACGCCCCTCACACACACTAGCTTTAGCCACGCCCCTCACACACACTAGCTTTAGCCACGCCCCTGACACACTAGCTTTAGCCACGCCCCTCACACACTAGCTTTAGCCACGCCCCTCACACACTCGCTTTAGCCACGCCCCTCACATACACTAGCTTTAGCCACGCCCCTCACACACACTAGCTTTAGCCACGCCCCTCACACACACTAGCTTTAGCCACGCCCCTCACACACACTAGCTTTAGCCACGCCCCTGACACACTAGCTTTAGCCACGCCCCTCACACACACTAGCTTTAGCCACGCCCCTCACACACACTAGCTTTAGCCACGCCCCTCACACACACTAGCTTTAGCCACGCCCCTCACACACACTAGCTTTAGCCACGCCCCTGACACACTAGCTTTAGCCACGCCCCTCACACACTAGCTTTAGCCACGCCCCTCACACACACACACACAGATCAGGAGGATGAGTTCTGTTGGTGAAACACGTGTCCAGTCCTTGACCCTGTTCTCTGTCAGGTCCTCACGTGGACGCGCTCCGGGGCCTCTGTGTGTTCAGAGTGAGTTTGGTGAAAGGGTGGGGCCAGCAGTATCCGCGCCGCTGTATCCAGGACACCCCCTGCTGGCTGGAGGTGCACCTACACCGCGCTCTGCAGCTGCTGGACCAAGTTCTACATGCGCTGTCTCCACGGCAACACCACAACCTCTGACCCCACGGCAACGCCACCGCCTCCAACAACTGACCTGACCTCCGCACAGCTCAGTGTCGCCCCCTCTGGCTCTGAGGCGCAGTAGCAGTCAGTGTCGGCCCTTTTGCCCCACTTTGGGTCATTTTTCTGACCCCATTCTGACCCCGTTCTGCTCCTGACCCCGTTCTGACCCCGTTCTGCTCCTGACCCCGTTCTGACCCCGTTCTGCTCCTGACCCCGTTCTGACCCCGTTCTGCTCCTGACCCCGTTCTGACCCCGTTCTGCTCCTGACCCCGTTCTGACCCCGTTCTGCTCCTGACCCCGTTCTGACCCCGTTCTGCTCCTGACCCCGTTTTGACCCCAGACTTGAACTTGGAGATCAGTGACTTGATCTCATCTTCGTAATATCAAAAGTGGAGTTAGTTGCAGAAGGTTCCTCAGAAGGTTCCTCAGAAGGTTCCTCAGAAGGTTCCTCAGAAGGTTCCACAGAAGGTTCCTCAGAAGGTTCCACAGAAGGTTCCACAGAAGGTTCCTCAGAAGGTTCCTCAGAAGGTTCCACAGAAGGTTCCACAGAAGGTTCCTCAGAAGGTTCCACAGAAGGTTCCTCAGAAGGTTCCTCAGAAGGTTCCACAGAAGGTTCCTCAGAAGGTTCCTCAGAAGGTTCCACAGAAGGTTCCTCAGAAGGTTCCTCAGAAGGTTCCTCAGAAGGTTCCACAGAAGGTTCCTCAGAAGGTTCCACAGAAGGTTCCTCAGAAGGTTCCTCAGAAGGTTCCTCAGAAGGTTCCACAGAAGGTTCCTCAGAAGGTTCCACAGAAGGTTCCTCAGAAGGTTCCTCAGAAGGTTCCTCAGAAGGTTCCTCAGAAGGTTCCACAGAAGGTTCCTCAGAAGGTTCCACAGAATGTTCCTCAGAAGGTTCCACAGATTCACCTCTGACAGACGGGTCTCCATGACGACACCTTCAGCCGAAACTCTGAATGTCCAAAGAGATTATGCAAGAGACACCAGGGGACGCTGTGTGGTCAGAGCTCCTGTGTTCTGCTCCTCTTCCTCTGTCGTCTGCTCTGTGAGGACATGTCCCACAGCTTTAACTCTGTGAGGACATGTCCCCAGCTTTAACTCTGTGAGGACATGTCCCACAGCTTTAACTCTGTGAAGACATGTCCCCAGCTTTAACTCTGTGAGGACATGTCCCACAGCTTTAACTCTGTGAGGACATGTCCCCAGCTTTAACTCTGTGAGGACATGTCCCCAACTTTAACTCTGTGAGGACATGTCCCCAGCTTTAACTCTGTGAGGACATGTCCCCAACTTTAACTCTGTGAGGACATGTCCCACAGCTTTAACTCTGTGAGGACATGTCCCACAGCTTTAACTCTGTGAGGACATGTCCCACAGCTTTAACTCTGTGAGGACATGTCCCACAGCTTTAACTCTGTGAGGACATGTCCCACAGCTTTAACTCTGTGAGGACATGTCCCACAGCTTTAAATCTGTGAGGACATGTCCCACAGCTTTAACTCTGTGAGGACGCGTCCCACAGCTTTAAATCTGTGAGGACATGTCCCACAGCTTTAACTCTGTGAGGACATGTCCCACAGCTTTAACTCTGTGAGGACATGTCCCACAGCTTTAACTCTGTGAGGACATGTCCCACAGTGACAGTTCCTCCAGAGCAGAGACAGTTCCTCCAGAGAGGACACAGGAGCTTTCCTCAGGGCCCTCAGTGTCCCTCTGGTGCAGAATGGACCAAACGTCTCTGGGTTTGTAAAGCTTTAAGTGTCTTCAGTTTGTGTTGTTCATGATGTTCACAAACGTCTCATGACCAGAAGAACCGTCTGTGGCAGTGGTACTTTAATACAAGAACCCTCTGTGTGGCGGTGGTACTTTAATACAAGAACCCTCTGTGTGGCAGTGGTACTTTTATATAAGAACCCTCTGTGTGGCGGTGGTACTTTTGTATAAGAACCGTCTGTGGCAGTGGTACTTTTATATTCATTCAGGGGTAAATGCTCACAGGCGTTATTAGGGCTGGTAATTAATCCAATGTTAATCAGTCATTTCAACTCATCAGCTCCAACACGAGGCGGGGCCAGTTTAGTCCTGGAGGCGGGGCCAGTTTAGTCCTGGAGGCGGGGCCAGTTTAGTCCTGGAGGCGGGGCCAGTTTAGTCCTGGAGGCGGGGCCAGTTTAGTCCTGGAGGCGGGGCCAGTTTAGTCCTGGAGGCGGGGCCAGTTTAGTCCTGGAGGCGGGGCCAGTTTAGTCCTGGAGGCGGGGCCAGTTTAGTCCTGGAGGCGGGGCCAGTTTAGTCCTGGAGGCGGGGCCAGTTTAGTCCTGGAGGCGGGACCAGTTTAGGGAGGCGGGGCCAGTTTAGTCCTGGAGGCGGGGCCAGTTTAGTCCTGGAGGCCGGCGGCAGAGTGGTTAGCGCTCGGCGGCAGCGCTAACGCTCGGTGGTAGCGTGGTTAGAGTGGTTAGCTCTCGCCTCCCATGAAGGTCGGGCCAGACCAACGTCACATGATCTCTCTGGGCGGAGTCTGCATGTTCTGCTTGTGTTACCGTGGGTTCTTTGGCTCCTCCCACTGTCCAAACACTAGTGAACACAACCCTAGTGAATGTTGGTCTGTGTGTCTCTATGGTAACACCCCGCCTGAGGCCCAAAGTCACTGGGACAGGCTCCAGTCCCCCGCCTGAGGCCCAAAGTCACTGGGACAGGCTCCAGTCCCCCGCCTGAGGCCCAAAGTCACTGGGACAGGCTCCAGTCCCCCGCCCCCCCGCCTGAGGCCCAAAGTCACTGGGACAGGCTCCAGTCCCCCGCCTGAGGCCCAAAGTCACTGGGACAGGCTCCAGTCCCCCGCCTGAGGCCCAAAGTCACTGGAGGTCAGTGGTAGAGGCTGTTGAGCTCTAATACACACTTTGCTCAGTGCGATGCATCGTTATGACGTCCATGTTCTCAGATGAAAGCAGATTATTGTGGAGCAGATGTCAGCGTGGAGGAGGAGGAGCCTCAGACGCCCCGCCCACACGCCCCGCCCACACGCCCGTGACCTCATTATCAGAGTTTAACGATCGTCCCAGAAGTGCTTTTCTTTGAACCAAAACCATGAGTATTTGTGACGTCACGTTTTAAAGTGTTTTACACAGAACAATAACGACAGGTTTCGTCATATCGAACGTTTCCATGGCAAACGCTTGGACAGAACGTGCTCTCCGGCTCCTTTTGACCTTTTAGTTTCTTTTTCTCTTTATTTATTCAATGAGTTCTGACCAAAGATGAAAGTTGTGCATCATCACTATGTTTGTAACGCCATCAGAAATGATATAATATCGATGTATGTGTGTGATTCGAAGGCTTTTGTACCGTTTAAATGGAGCTTTAACTGTAAGAAATCTATGACTTTTGGACTGTGGCTGTTCATGTTTCAATGAGATATTTTAAAGATCATTTTTAAACCAAAACTCTGTTTTTCCTTCACTTCTTGTGGGCGGGGCTTCTGCCGTGGCGCCATTACGCACAAAGCATGGGCGGGGCTTACGGTTCAAAATATCGCACCGACGCCTCGCCATTCGCCGCTCTTCCGCCCGCCCCGGCACTGCGGCCAATGGGAGAGCGCGGCGCGGGTGAGTGAGCGGCAAACGGACTAATCGGAGGCGAGAAGGAGGGCGTCCGCGCTGGAGGTCGGACGAGAGTAAGATGGCGGGTCAGTTGTGCCCTGGCGTCCGTCTGAACTGCGTCTGACACCGCGCACAGGCTTTTCTCCTTTTCTGTTTTTATCTTTGTTTATTTACCGTTTTTGCATCGTTCAAATGGAGATGAAAAAGAGGATTACGGAGGAGCTGGGCGGCCGGAAACCAACGGAGGTGCGGAGTTCATGTTTTTATTTACTTATAACCCGCGTCGCTCCATCGTTCCCGCGTCACTTCAGGATTCAGACGCGACTTCAATCATTTATTTCTCTTTATTTCCTCCCGGTTCCGTTCAAAACCCTCTCGTTTAACGTTGTAGCTCATCCCGTCGGCTCAGTTTAATCCGTTTTATATATACGTGTGAGTGACGCTAAAGACGCGCGCGGGGATCAGCGGCGGCGCGCTCGGGATTTCCCCCGCGGCTCAGGCTCTCAGAGCGGCCGAGCGCAGCACGAGCTCCCGCTGTTCAACATGGAGCCGGATGAGAAACACAAACGGCCAAACAACAGTTGTGTGCGTTTCCCGCCCAGCCGTGTGTGACACCCGAGCCGCTGATACGGAGCTAACGCGGAGCTAGCGGCGCGTTAGCTCTGCCTTAGCTCCGTGCTAGCGCCAGAGCGGGCGAGGCTAGCAGCGCGTTAGCTCCGTGCTAGCGCCAGAGCGGGCGAGGCTAGCAGCGCGTTAGCTCCGTGCTAGCGCCAGAGCGGGCGAGGCTAGCAGCGCGTTAGCTATGCCTTAGCTCCGTGCTAGCGCCAGAGCGGGCGAGGCTAGCAGCGCGTTAGCTATGCCTTAGCTCCGTGCTAGCGCCAGAGCGGGCGAGGCTAGCGGCGCGTTAGCTCTGCCTTAGCTCCGTGCTAGCGCCAGAGCGGGCGAGGCTAGCAGCGCGTTAGCTCCGTGCTAGCGCCAGAGCGGGCGAGGCTAGCAGCGCGTTAGCTCCGTGCTAGCGCCAGAGCGGGCGAGGCTAGCGGCGCGTTAGCTCCGGGATAAGCGGCTCATACAAACATGAGGCGTTTGAGGCTGAAAGCTCTGAGGAAACTACAATGTGCAGTTGAGATATGGAATGTACTTATTTAAAAACGTTACTTTCTGTAAAACTAGAGCTGCAACTTTTGTTTTTCTTTTCAAACGTTTTATGTTGAGACTTTTAAACACATTCGACCCAAATGAAGGTGAAAATCTATGAATAAAGTGTTATTTATGACAGTTGTGGCGGCAGCTTCATCTTGACTTGTAGTTTGACTTTCCTTGTGATTGTAGTTGCATTATGAATCCAGCAGAGGGCGTCACACTCAGCCTGGTCCTGTCATACCTGTTGTGTCCAGGTGGTGGAGCTGCTCCTGGACAGCTGTGTCACTGCAGATGGAGAACTGGACGGTCTGAGCGAGGACTTTTCTGCTCTGGAGGTGCTCAGTCTGTGCAACACGGGCCTCAAGAGCCTGAGCAAGCTGCCCAAGCTGCCCAAGCTCAAGCGGGTCAGTACTGAGGGCTAATGCGGGCTGGGCCGGGTCAGGACCTGGACCGGGTCAGGACCTGGACTGGGTCAGGACCGGGTCAGGCCCTGGACCGGGTCAGGACCTGGACTGGGTCAGGACTGGGTCAGGCCCTGGACCGGGTCAGGACCTGGACTGGGTCAGGACCTGGACCGGGTCAGGACCTGGACCGGGTCAGGACCTGGACCTGGACTGGGTCAGGACCTGGACTGGGTCAGGACCGGGTCAGGGCCTGGACCTGGACTGGGTCAGGACCGGGTCAGGGACCTGGACCGGGTCAGGGACCGGGTCAGGGACCTGGACCTGGACCGGGTCAGGACCTGGACTCACTCTGTGGTTCTGTTGCAGCTGGAGCTCAGTGACAACGCGCTGTCGTCGGGGCTGGACGTCCTGTCGGACAAATGTCCTGCTCTCATTTATCTGAACCTGAGCGGGAACAACATCAAGGACCTGAGCGCCATCAAGGGGCTGGTACAGGAACTGCACCCACACATTTATGTAGCACTGAGCGCCATCAAGGGGCTGGTACAGGAACTGCACCCACACATTTATGTAGCACTGAGCGCCATCAAGGGGCTGGTACAGGAACTGCACCCACACATTTATGTAGCACTCGGAGGTCAAATGTGTCAGGTCCAGCTGAGGAGGTGGAGTTTAGACACCATGTTGTTAGCGTGCGTTAGCAGTGTTAGCGTGTGTTGTTGGTGGCGTGCGTTAGCAGCATAAGCGTGCATTAGGAGCGTTGGCATGCGTTAGCAGCGTTGGCGTGCGTTAGCAGCGTTGGCGTGCGTTAGCAGCGTTTGGCGTGCGTTAGCAGCGTTGGCGTGTGTTAGCGTGCGTTAGCAACGTTGGCGTTCGTTGGCGTGTGTTGGTGTTGGCGTGCGTTAGCAGCGTTGGCGTGTGTTGGTGTTGGCGTGCGTTGGTGTTGGCGTGTGTTGGTGTTGGCGTGCGTTAGCAGCGTTGGCGTGTGTTGGTGTTGGCGTGCGTTGGTGTTGGCGTGTGTTGGTGTTGGCGTGCGTTAGCAGCGTTGGCGTGTGTTGGTGTTGGCGTGCGTTGGTGTTGGCGTGTGTTGGCAGCGTTTGGCGTGCGTTAGCAGCGCTGGCGTGTGTTAGCGTGCGTTAGCAACGTTGGCGTGCGTTTGGCGTGCGTTGGCGTGTGTTGGTGTTGGCGTGCGTTAGCAGCGTTGGCGTGTGTTGGCGTGCGTTAGCAGCGTTGGCGTGCATTAGCAGCGTTGGCGTGCATTAGCAGCGTTGGCGTGCATTAGCAGCGTTGGCGTGCATTAGCGTGCGTTAGCAGCTTTGGAGTGTGTTGGTATTGGCGTGCATTAGCAGCGTTGGCGTGCATTAGCAGCGTTGGCGTGCATTAGCAGCGTTGGCGTGCATTAGCAGCGTTGGCGTGCATTAGCAGCGTTGGCGTGCATTAGCAGTGTTGGCGTGCATTAGCGTGCGTTAGCAGCGTTGGCGTGTGTTGGTATTGGCGCGCATTAGCAGTGTTGGCGTGCGTTAGTAGCGTCGGCATGTGTTGGTGTTGGCGTGCGTTAGCAGTGTTGCCGTGCGTTAGCAGCGTTGGCGTGCGTGAGCAGCGTTGGCGTGCGTTAGTAGCGTCGGCGTGTGTTGGTGTTGCGGTGCGTGAGCAGCGTTGGCGTGCGTTAGCAGCGTTGCCGTGCGTGAGCAGCGTTGCCGTGCGTGAGCAGCGTTGGCGTGCGTTAGTAGCGTCGGCGTGTGTTGGCGTGCGTGAGCAGCGTTGGCGTGCGTTAGCAGCGTTGCCGTGCGTTAGCAGCGTTGCCGTGCGTTAGCAGCGTTGCCGTGTGTTGGTGGTGGCGTTCGTTGGTGTGTGTTGGCGTGCGTTAGCAGCGTTGGCGTGCGTTGGTGTTGGCGTGCGTTGGTGTTGGCGTGCGTTGGTGTTGGCGTGTGTTGGTGTTGGCGTGCGTTAGCAGCGTTGGCGTGTGTTGGTGTTGGCGTGCGTTGGTGTTGGCGTGTGTTGGCGTGCGTTAGCAGCGTTGGCGTGCGTTGGTGTTGGCGTGTGTTGGTGTTGCCGTGCGTTAGCAGCGTTGCCGTGTGTTGGTGGTGGCGTTCGTTGGTGTGTGTTGGCGTGCGTTAGCAGCGTTGGCGTGCGTTGGTGTTGGCGTGCGTTGGTGTTGGCGTGCGTTGGTGTTGGCGTGTGTTGGTGTTGGCGTGCGTTAGCAGCGTTGGCGTGTGTTGGTGTTGGCGTGCGTTGGTGTTGGCGTGTGTTGGCGTGCGTTAGCAGCGTTGGCGTGCGTTGGTGTTGGCGTGTGTTGGTGTTGGCGTGCGTTAGCAGCGTTGGCGTGTGTTGGTGTTGGCGTGCGTTGGTGTTGGCGTGTGTTGGTGTTGGCGTGCGTTAGCAGCGTTGGCGTGCGTTGGTGTTGGCGTGCGTTGGTGTTGGCGTGCGTTGGTGTTGGCGTGCGTTGGTGTTGGCGTGTGTTGGTGTTGGCGTGCGTTAGCAGCGTTGGCGTGTGTTGGTGTTGGCGTGCGTTGGTGTTGGCGTGTGTTGGCGTGCGTTAGCAGCGTTGGCGTGTGTTGGTGTTGGCGTGCGTTGGTGTTGGCGTGTGTTGGTGTTGGCGTGCGTTAGCAGCGTTGGCGTGTGTTGGTGTTGGCGTGCGTTGGTGTTGGCGTGTGTTGGTGTTGGCGTGCGTTAGCAGCGTTGGCGTGTGTTGGTGTTGGCGTGCGTTGGTGTTGGCGTGTGTTGGCGTGCGTTAGCAGCGTTGGCGTGTGTTGGTGTTGGCGTGCGTTGGTGTTGGCGTGTGTTGGTGTTGGCGTGCGTTAGCAGCGTTGGCGTGTGTTGGTGTTGGCGTGCGTTGGTGTTGGCGTGTGTTGGTGTTGGCGTGTGTTGGTGTTGGCGTGTGTTGGTGTTGGCGTGCGTTGGTGTTGGCGTGTGTTGGTGTTGGCGTGCGTTAGCAGCGTTGGCGTGTGTTAGCAGCGTTGCTAACCCTGTGTCTCTGGAGCAGCACAAACTGGCGTCCCTTCAGTCCCTGGACCTGGAGGAGGACGAGGAGGACGAGGAATCCTGGAGAGAGAAGGTGTTCGAGCTGCTGCCTCAGATCTGCTTCTTAAACGGCTTCGACCAGGATCACAACCAGGCGCCGGACGATGGTTTGGACGCTTTGATCACATGACTCACGCTCTGAAACACTCTGAATCATTGAAACGTGTTTTGATTTCAGACGACGACGATGAGGCTGGTCCCCATGACGACGATGACGACGACGACGATGAAGACGACGAGGACCAAGGCTCTGAAGACGAGGAGGAGGTGGGGCTGTCCTACCTGATGAAGGAGGGCATCCAGGTGAGTCCGAGGCGTCACCATGGATACGCTCTGATCATGTGACCTCAGGGACACGCCCACAAACAGGATCTACACATGGTTCCATTGGCTCTGATCATGTGACTCTGCTCCAGGATGAAGAGGACGATGGAGATTATGTGGAGGAAGACGACGAGGAGGAGGAAGGAGGTTTGTATCACACTGCAGGGGTCACCAAGCATCAGGGGTCACCAAGCATCAGGGGTCACCAAGGATCAGGGGTCACCAAGGATCAGGGGTCACCAAGCATCAGGGGTCACCAAGCATCAGGGGTCACCAAGCATCAGGGGTCACCAAGCATCAGGGGTCACCAAGCATCAGGGGGTCACCAGGCATCAGGGGTCACCAAGCATCAGGGGTCACCAAGCATCAGGGGTCACCAAGCATCAGGTCGGACACTGCAGGGGTCGGTGTTGGATTGAGACGTTTCATTGTCGTTTGTTGCAGATGAAGACGCGCTTCGAGGAGAGAAGAGGAAGAGGGACGCAGAGGAGGAAGACGATGACGACGAGTGACCACGCCCCTGACCAACCTCAGCCAATCAGAGCCCAGAGACACGTTTCCACTGGTCCTGATGGTCATAAAGCGTCTGACATGATCCAAAGCCAAAGCATAAGCCACGCCCCTCACACACACTAGCTTTAGCCACGCCCCTCACACACACTAGCTTTAGCCACGCCCCTCACACACACTAGCTTTAGCCACGCCCCTCACACACTAGCTTTAGCCACGCCCCTCACACGCACTAGCTTTAGCCACGCCCCTCACACACACTAGCTTTAGCCACGCCCCTCACACACACTAGCTTTAGCCACGCCCCTCACAAACGCTAGCTTTAGCCACGCCCCTCACACACGCTAGCTTTAGCCACGCCCCTCACACACGCTAGCTTTAGCCACGCCCCTCACACACGCTAGCTTTAGCCACGCCCTCACACACACTAGCTTTAGCCACGCCCCTCACACACACTAGCTTTAGCCACGCCCCTCACAAACGCTAGCTTTAGCCACGCCCCTCACACACACTAGCTTTAGCCACGCCCCTCACACACACTAGCTTTAGCCACGCCCCTCACACACACTAGCTTTGGCCACGCCCCTCACACACACACTAGCTTTGGCCACGCCCCTCACTCACGCTAGCTTTGGCCACGCCCCTCACTCACGCTAGCTTTGGCCACGCCCCTCACTCACGCTAGCTTTAGCCACGCCCCTCACTCACGCTAGCTTTAGCCACGCCCCTCACACACGCTAGCTTTAGCCACGCCCCTCACACACACTAGCTTTAGCCACGCCCCTCACACGCGCTAGCTTTAGCCACGCCCCTCACACGCTGTCATGAACGATCAGGGAAAACATTGTCACCTTCAGCTCAAAACCTTTAAAGTGCAGACCCCTCAAAGCGCCCCCCCCTGGAGGCCCCTCAGAGCGTTGGCTTTGGCTCATGTGGTGTTCTTCAGTTCTTCCGTTTCCCAGCATCCTCGGCGTGGCTCCATGGCGCCCCCTCTCTGTAGGCGTAGGGGGCGTGGCTCCATGGCGCCCCCTCTGTAGGCGTAGGGGGCGTGGCTCCATGGCGCCCCCTCTGTAGGCGTAGGGGGCGTGGCTCCATGGCGCCCCCTCTCTGTAAATAGATTTGTCTGTAGTTTGTGTTGTGTTTTTATTATTTTATTTTTTTATTCCCGTGTGATGTCATCGAAGTTTTGGAATAAAAACGACTGGATTTTACCGTTTGACTTTGTTTTTCTTCATCGACTCAAACACTGGACACGGTCAGCGCGAGCACAGACTCCATCGGGACAAATCTGAAACAGGCGGCGACCAGACGGATCCAGGCAATCATTTTCTTATGAGCCTTATACACTCACCGGCCACTTTATTAGGTACACCTGTCCAACTGCTAATTTCTAATCAGCCAATCACATGGCAGCAACTCAATGCATTTAGGCTGTAGACTTTGTCAAGAGGATCTGCTGCAGGTCAGAGGTCAGAACGAGGGAAGAAGGTGATTTAAGTGACTGAACGTGGTGTGGGAGTATTTCAGAAACGGCTGATCTACTGGGATTTTCACGCACAACCATCTCTAGGGTTCACAGAGAATGGACTGAAAAAGAGAATATCCAGTGAGCGGCAGTTCTGTGGGTGCCAATGCCTTGTTGATGCCAGAGGTCAGAGGAAAATGGCCAGACTGGTTTGAGCTGATAAAGGCAACAGTAACTCGAATAACTCGTTACAACCGAGGTGCAGAAGATCATCTCTGACCGCACAACACGTCCAACTTGGAGGCGGACGGGCTACAGCAGCAGACCACACCGGGGGCCACACTGGGGGCCACTCCTGTCAGCTAAGAACAGGAAACTGAGGCTACAATTCCCACACAAAGCACAGGATCACCAAAATTGGACAATAGAAGACTGGAAAAAGGTGCTGGCGCTGGTGCAATGGTGTGGGGGATATTTTCTTGACACACGTTGGGGCCCTTAGCACCAATTGAGCATCGTGTCAACGCCACAGCCTGAGTGTTGTTGCTGACCATGTCCATTCCTTTATGACCACAGTGACCCATCTTCTGATGGACACTTCCATGTCATAAAAAGCAAATCATCTCAGACTGAACCTTTCTTGAACATGACAATGAGTTCACTCAAATGGCCTCCACAGTCTCCAGATCTCAGTCCAATAGAGGAGCAGCTTTAGGATGTGGTGGAACGGGAGATTCGCATCATGGATGTGCAGCCGACAAATCTGCAGCAACTGTGTGATGCTATGTCAAGATGCACCAAACTCTCTGAGGAATGTTTCCAGTGCCTTGTTGAATCTATGTCACGAAGGATTAAGGCAGTTCTGAAGGCAAAAGGGGGTCCGACCCAGTGCTAGCAAGATGTACCTAATACAGTGGCAGGTGAGTGTATGAGCCTTATATGGGGCTTATATGAGCCTTATATGAGCCTTATATGAGGCTTATATAAGGCTTGTATGAGGCTTATATGAGCCTTGTATGAGCCTTATATGAACCTTATATGAGGCTTATATGAGGTTTATATGAGGTTTATATGAAGCTTATATGAGCCTTATATGAGGCTTATATAAGGCTTATATGAGGCTTATATGAGCCTTATATGAGGCTTATATGAGGCTTATATGAGCCTTATATGAAGCTTGTATGAGGCTTATATGAGGCTTATATGAGCCTTATATGAGCCTTGTATGAAGCTTGTATGGGGCTTATATGAGCCTTGTATGAGGCTTGTATGAAGCTTGTATGAGGCTTATATGAGCCTTATATGAGCCTTATATGAAGCTTATATGAGGCTTTTATGAGGCTTATATGAGCCTTATATGAGGCTTATATGAGGCTTGTATGAAGCTTGTATGAGGCTTATATGAGGCTTATATGAGGCTTGTATGAAGCTTGTATGAGCCTTATATGAGGCTTATATGAAGCTTATATGAGGCTTTTATGAAGCTTATATGAAGCTTATATGAGGCTTATATAAGCCTTATATGAGGCTTATATGAGCCTTATATGAAGCTTATATGAAGCTTATATGAAGCTTATATGAGGCTTATATGAGCCTTATATGAAACTTATATGAGGCTTATATGAGCCTTATATGAAACTTATATGAGGCTTGTATGCAGCTTGTATGAGGCTTATGAGCCTTATATGAGGTTTATATGAGGTTTATATGAAGCTTATATGAGCCTTATATGAGGCTTATATAAGGCTTATATGAGGCTTATATGAGCCTTATATGAGGCTTATATGAGGCTTATATGAGCCTTATATGAAGCTTGTATGAGGCTTATATGAGGCTTATATGAGCCTTATATGAGCCTTATATGAGCCTTGTATGAGGCTTGTATGAAGCTTGTATGAGGCTTATATGAGCCTTATATGAGCCTTATATGAAGCTTATATGAGGCTTTTATGAGGCTTATATGAGCCTTATATGAGGCTTATATGAGGCTTGTATGAAGCTTGTATGAGGCTTATATGAGGCTTATATGAGGCTTGTATGAAGCTTGTATGAGCCTTATATGAGGCTTATATGAAGCTTATATGAGGCTTTTATGAAGCTTATATGAAGCTTATATGAGGCTTATATAAGCCTTATATGAGGCTTATATGAGCCTTATATGAAGCTTATATGAAGCTTATATGAAGCTTATATGAGGCTTATATGAGACTTATATGAAACTTATATGAGGCTTATATGAGCCTTGTATGAAACTTATATGAGGCTTGTATGCAGCTTGTATGAGGCTTATGAGCCTTATATGAGGCTTATATGAGGTTTATATGAGCCTTATATGAACCTTATATGAGGCTTATATGAGCCTTATATGAGGCTTGTATGAGGCTTATATGAGCCTTGTATGAGGCTCATATGATGCTTATATGTGGCTTATATGAGCCTTATATGAGCCTTATATGAGGCTTATATGAAGCTTGTATGAGGCTTATATGAGCCTTATATGAGGCTTATATGAGGCTTATATGAGCCTTATATGAGGTTTATATGAGGTTTATATGAAGCTTATATGAGCCTTATATGAGGCTTATATAAGGCTTATATGAGGCTTATATGAGCCTTATATGAGGCTTATATGAGCCTTATATGAAGCTTATATGAGGCTTATATGAGCCTTATATGAAACTTATTTGAGCCTCATGTGAGGCTTGTATGAAGCTTGTATGAGGCTTATATGAGGCTTATATGAGGCTTATATAAGGCTTATATGAGGCTTATATGAGGCTTGTAAGAGGCTTATATGAGGCTTATATGAAACTTATATGAGCCTTATTTGAGGCTTGTATGAGGCTCATATGAGGCTTATATGTGGCTTATATGAGCCTTATATGAAACTTATATGAGGCTTATATGAGCCTTATATGAAACTTATATGAGGCTTGTATGCAGCTTGTATGAGGCTTATATGAGCCTTATATGAGACTTATATGAGGTTTATATGAGCCTTATATGAGGCTTATTTGAAATTTATATGAGGCTTATATAAAGTTTATATGAAGCTTATATGAGGCTTATATGAGCCTTATATGAAGCTTATATGAGGTTTATATGAGCCTTATATGAGCCTTATATGAGAATTGTCTGAAGCTTATATGAGGCTTATATGAGCCTTATATGAAGCTTATATGAGGCTTGTATAAAGTTTATATGAAACTTATATGAGGCTTATATGAACCTTATATGAAGCTTATTTGAGGCTTATATGAGCCTTATATGAGCCTTATATGAGGCTTGTATGAGCCTTATATGAGCCTTATATGAGGCTTGTATGAGGCTTATATGTCGATTATATGAGGCTTGTATAAGCCTTATATGAGGCTTTTATGAGCCTTATATGAGGCTTTTATGAGCCTTGCATGAGGCTTGTATGAGGCTTATATGAGGCTTTTATGAAGCTTATATGAGGCTTATATGAGGCTTGTATGAGGCTTATATGAGGCTTTTATGAAGCTTATATGAGGCTTATATGAGGCTTATATGAGGCTTATATGAAGTTTATATGAAGCTTATATGAGGCTTATATGAGGCTTTTATGAAGCTTATATGAGGCTTAAATGAGGCTTAAATAAAGTTTATATGAAACTTATATGAGGCTTATATGAGGCTTTTATGAAGCTTAAATGAGGCTTATATGAGGCTTATATGAAGCTTATATGAAACTTATATGAGCCTTATTTGAGGCTTATATGAGGCTTATATGAGGCTTATATGAATCTTATATGAGGCTTATATGAGCCTTATATGAGGCTTATATGAGCCTTATATGAGCCTTATATGAACCTTATATGAGGCTTATATGAGCCTTGTATGAGGCTTGTATGAAGCTTGTATGAGGCTTATATGAGGCTTAAATGAGCCTTATATGAGCCTTATATGAGCCTTGTATGAGCCTTGTATGAGGCTTGTATGAAGCTTGTATGAGGCTTATATGAGGCTTATATGAGCCTTATATGAGCCTTATATGAGCCTTATATGAGGCTTGTATGAAGCTTGTATGAGCCTTATATGAGGTTTATATGAAGCTTACATGAGGCTTATATTAAGCTCATATGAAGCTTATATGAGGCTTGTATGAGGCTTATATGAGGCTTATATGAGGCTTATATGAGGCTTGTATAAAGTTTATATGAAACTTATATGAGGCTTATATAAAGTTTATAAGAAGCTTATATGAGGCTTATATGAGCCTTATATGAAGTTTATATGAGGTTTACATGAGCCTTATATGAGCCTTATATGAAGCTTGTAAGAAGCTTATATGAGGCTTATATGAGGCTTATATGAGCCTTATATGAAACTTATATGAGCCTTATATGAGCCTTATATGAGGCTTGTATGAGCCTTATATGAGGCTTGTATGAGGCTTATATGTCGATTACATGAGGCTTGTATGAGGCTTATATGAGGCTTTTATGAAGCTTATATGAAGCTTATATGAGGCTTATATGAGGCTTATATGAGGCTTATATGAGGGTTATATGAGGCTTATATTAAGCTCATATGAAGCTTATATGAGGCTTGTATGAGGCTTATATGAGGCTTATATGAGGCTTATATGAGGTTTATATTAGGCTCATATGAGGCTTATATGAGGCTTATATTAGGCTCATATGAGGCTTATATGAGGCTTATATGAGCCTTATATGAGCCTTATATGAGGCTTAAATTAGGCTTATATGAGCCTTATATGAGGCTTGTATGAAGCTTATATGAGGCTTATATGAGCCTTATATGAAGCTTGTATGAAGCTTATATGAGGCTTTTATGAGGCTTATATGAGGCTTATATGAGCCTTATATGAGGCTTGTATGAGCCTTATATGAGGCTTGTATGAGGCTTATATGTCGATTACATGAGGCTTGTATGAGGCTTATATGAGGCTTTTATGAAGCTTATATGAAGCTTATATGAGGCTTATATGAGGCTTATATGAGGCTTATATGAGGGTTATATGAGGCTTATATTAAGCTCATATGAAGCTTATATGAGGCTTGTATGAGGCTTATATGAGGCTTATATGAGGCTTATATGAGGTTTATATTAGGCTCATATGAGGCTTATATGAGGCTTATATTAGGCTCATATGAGGCTTATATGAGGCTTATATGAGCCTTATATGAGCCTTATATGAGGCTTAAATTAGGCTTATATGAGCCTTATATGAGGCTTGTATGAAGCTTATATGAGGCTTTTATGAGGCTTATATGAGGCTTATATGAGCCTTATATGAAACTTATAAGAGCCTTATATGAGGCTTGTATGAAGTTTATATGAGGTTTATATGAGGCTTATATGAGGCTTATATGAGCCTTATATGAAGCTTATATGAGGCTTGTATAAAGTTTATATGAAACTTATATGAGGCTTATATGAGCCTTATATGAAGCTTATATGAGGCTTATGTGAGGCTTATATGAGGCTTAAATGAGGCTTATTCGAGCCTTATATGAGCCTTAGATGAGGCTTGTATGAGGCTCATATGAGGCTTATATGAGGCTTATATGAGGCTTATATGAGGATTATATGAGCCTTATATGAGGCTTATATGAGGCTTATATGAGGCTTATTTGAAGCTTATATGAGGCTTATATGAGGCTTATATGAAGCTTATATTAGGCTTATATGAGCCTTATATGAAACTTATTTGAGCCTTATATGAGGCTTGTATGAGGTTTGTATGAGCCATATATGAGCCTTATATGAGGCTTGTATGAGGCTTATATGTCGATTACATGAGTCTTGTATGAGGCTTATATGAGGCTTTTATGAAGCTTATATGAGGCTTGTATGAGGCTTATATGAGGCTTTTATGAAGCTTATATGAATTTTATGAGGCTTATATGAAGCTTATATGAGGCTTATATGAGCTTTATATGAGGCTTATATGAGGCTTATATGAGGCTTGTATGAGGCTTATATGAGGCTTATATTAAGCTCATATGAGGCTTATATGAGGCTTGTATGAGGCTTATATGAGGTTTATATGAGGCTTATATTAGGCTCATATGAGGCTTATATGAAGCTTATATGAGGCTTATATTAGGCTCATATGAGGCTCGTATGAGGCTTGTATGGGGCTTATATGAGGCTTATATGAGGCTTATATTAGGCTCATATGAGGCTCGTATGAGGCTTGTATGGGGCTTATATGAGCCTTATATGAGCCTCATATGAGTCTTATATGAGGCTTATATGAGGCTTATATTAAGCTCATATGAGGCTTATATGAGGCTTATATGAGGCTTATATGAGGCTTATATGAGCCTTATATGAGCCTTATATGAAGCTTATATGAGGCTTATATGAGGCTTATATGAGCCTTATATGAGGCTTAAATGAGCCTTTATATGAGCCTTATGTGAGGCTTATATGAGGCTTAAATTAGGCCTATATGAGGCTTATATGAACCTTAAATGAGGCTCATATGAGGCTTATATGAACCATATATGAGGCTTATATGAGGCTTATATGAGCCTTATATGAGCCTCATACAATTCTCATATAAGCCTCATATGAGCCTAATATGAGGCTTATATGAGCCTCAATAAGCCTTATATGAGGCTCATATAAGGCTCATATAAAGGCTCATATAAGGCTCATATAAAGGCTCATATAAGCCTCATATAAGGCTCATATAAGCCTCACATAAGGCTCATATAAAGGCTCATATAAGGCTCATATAAAGGCTCATATAAGCTTCATATAAGCCTCATATAAGTCATAAGGCGCTGGTACAGCTGGCAGTCCGGTGTAAACGCTCTCTCTTCTTTCTCACACTTATTGTGCTTTATATCCTATATTTTGTAAATATAGTTAGTATATTTTTTCTATTTTACTGTACGATAGGGACACGCGCTGGAATAGTTTTTTAATTCAACTGTTTTTGACTTTTTTCGGCTGGATTTGAGCGTTTTTCGTTGCGTTCGTTGTGTTGTTGTGACGTGAGCTAGCTCCGCCCCCCGCGCCCTCCGGCCGCGCTAAAGTACGGCGTGTCGTCGGTACACGTTTATATACACGTTTATATGAAAGAGGAACTTCACCAACGATCGGGACACGCACTGGAATCGCTTTAAATTAACTTGTTTTGACTTTATTCGGCTGGATTGAGTGTTTTCGTCGTGTCGTGGCGATGTGTCTTGGCTCTGAGTCCCCCGGCTCCGGCCCCGCCCCCCGGCTCCGGCCCCGCCCCCGGCCGGCGCCGTACCGCGTTTCCACAAAGGAGGAACTCATGAAACTGCGGACAACAGTCGTCTTACCCGGAGATCGTCACGTTATCCCGTCGCAATACTGACCTAACCTAATACTGATGTGCAATTCTGTCATATGTGCAATTACTGTTGGAATTCATGTGTAATCTATGTGCTGTCGTGACACATATTCATGTGCAATTACTGTCGGGATCACATGCAATGGTATTTATGTATTTATTTATATGTCTATGGGAGTTTTTATTTATAGGAGATCTTCTACTGAAAGTGTTTTTCAGACTTCCTATAAGTGATCTGTTCTTCTGTATCTACCTGCGTTGCACCAATGAAATTTCCCCATGTGGGACAATAAAGGAATATCTTATCTTATCTTATCTTATCTTATGAGCCTAATATGAGCCTCATATGAGCCTTATATGAGGCTTATATGAGCCTCATATGAGCCTTATATGAGGCTTATATGAGGTTTATTTGTCTTCAGCCATTGCACATTATCTAGTTTATTTTCAATACTTGAAACACTTTATTCCTCGCTCACTCATTAGTATTTGTGCTTTTTGGCCTAATGATAATAATAAAGAAACACAAAATTCAAGTCTGATTTAAAAACTTTATTTAAGAAATACATAGTTAAAATTGTAAATTCTTTATTTAAATACAAACATTATTTTAAAAATGTAATACTTTAGGATCGTAAATATCAAAATAAATACTGAAAAAGTGATGAAAACCAGGTCTAAACCAGGTCTAAACCAGGACTAAACCAGGTCTAAGCCAGGTCTAAACCAGGACTAAACCAGGACTAAACCAGGTCTAAACCATGTCTAAACCAGGACTAAACCAGGACTAAACCAGGTCTAAACCATGTCTAAACCAGGACTAAACCAGGACTAAACCAGGTCTAAGCCAGGTCCAAACCAGGACTAAACCAGGTCTAAACCATGTCTAAACCAGGTTTAAGCCAGGTCCAAACCAGGACATCGCTGAGCCATTCGATCCAACACTGGAGACCCTGCAGAGCCTTCAAAATTGAGTTCCAGTCGTGGCTTTCGGTCGAGGGACAAACGACCGGGTCCAACTCCAGGCCCTGAGAGAGAGAGAGAGAGA
>NW_027315945.1:42045150-42061229 GCF_026437365.1 Eucyclogobius newberryi | reverse complement strand
AGTTACTGGTGCAAAGTGAGTTAGCTCTAAGTGTCTTGGTGGTTTTAGGGTAATTTTTTACTGCAAACTCATTACACTTGATGTGGAAATGAGTTCTAACGGCAGCTGAGCTGGAGGGTTTGTTCATCTGTTTACTGTGGCAACAGGACACGCGAGTTGTTACTGCAGCTTCCAATTATTTCAGAAAAATATCTTTCCCTAGTTCTACATAAGATTAGGTTGTACATGTTCAGCTTTTCTTTGTAAATCTCTTTTTGAACCTGGAGCTTTGACATGCGCCATTTCCGTTCGGCCCTGCGGCACTCCCTTTTCTGTGCCCTGACCGAATCATCATTTCTCCACGGCGCCTTCTGCTTATTTTTAACCATTTTAGCCTTTATAGGGGCGATGGTGTCCAGAACATTCAAAACACTAGATGTAACAGAGTTCAACAAATCATTTACATTAGAACATGAGACATTTTCAAAGTTTATCATTTCCATAAACAGTGCACCTGTGCCATCACTTATGTGTCTCCTCTGAACAACTGCAGGACCAGCCTCTGAACAGCTGCAGGACCAACCGGAGGTTTGGGAGAAACAGACAGGTCAAAGAAGACACAGAAATGATCAGACAGAGCAACATCGACCACATTAACATTTGAAATATTTACCCCCTTTGTAATGATGAGATCTAGAGTGTGCCATCTGCTGTGGGTGGGGCCACTCTGCTGTGGGTGGGGCCACTCTGCTGTGGGTGGGGCCACTCTGCTGTGGGTGGGGCCTCTCACATGCTGAGTAAGACTGAAGGTTTCAAGGACAGCATCAAGCTCTTTAGCGTTTCTGTCACAAATATTATCAACATGCACATTGAAATCACCTGTAATGACCAAACCATCAAAGTCTGTGCATATGACTGAAAGCATCTCAGTAAAATCATCAATAAAACTTTGGCAGTGCTGGGGAGGCTTGTATAAAACAATGAAGAGAATGGATGGAGACCGTTTTAGCTCCATTTTAAAGGATACATACTCAAATGATGAAAACACCCCAAAAGACAACCTGCGGGTAATTATTTCATCTCTAAAGACAGCACAGACTCCACCCCCTTTTTTGTTTTCTCGTGTTTCAGATTCAAACTTAAAGTTGGGTGGAGCAGATTCTGTCAGAACTACATTTCCTGTGTTTTTGTCAAGCCATGTTTCAGTTAAAAACATAAAATCAAGATTATAAGAAGAAATAAAATTATTAATTAAGAGAGATTTGTTACATAAGGATCTGACATTTAGCACAGCAAGTTTCAGACTAGTTTCAGTGAGACTGGGCTTTATCTTTTCACAGGGAATATGAATCACATTTCTCAGATTGGGCCTGACTCGCATTTTGTTTTCCCATCTGTGTGATGACGTGACTACAGAAATAGCACTAGGGGGGGCTCTTTTTACATAGGGCCCCGGGTTGGTTTGATTTTTAATGTGACAATAAGTCCCGGCAACGCTGAGACCCAGTGCATCCTAGCTATGGGAGATACCAGGTGAGAGGCGAGGTTGGATGGGTGGTGGGGCTTTTGTAGCCAAGGAGAGTTTGGGACCAGGTGAGAGGCGAGGGGGGATGGGTGGTGGGGCTTTTGTTGGTGTAGTCGGCATAGCCCTTGCTATATTGGGCGTGAGTGGAGCCATCTTAATGCCTGATTTGATCAGACTTTCAAAATGGCTGGGAAGGCCCATGGGTGAGAGTGGAGATGAGAAGGAGAATGATGAATCTTTAGTGGGAGTAGATGTTGCAGGGGGAACCCAGGGATGGTCTGAAGGCAGGGGCGATGACAGGGATGTTGTTGGGCTTGTCACAGATGGGTCCAAAGCCTTTGAAGATTGTTCCTTTGCTGGAGGCGGTGGAGGTGAATGTGGAGCAGCTGGAGCTGAATCCTTTGCTGGTGGTGGTGGAGCAGCTGCTGATGAATCCTTTGGTGGAGGCTGAGGTTGTGGTGCTTTTGATGTTGAAACATTGGCTCGGTCTTTGGCTGATGGAGCAGGAATTCTTCTCTCATTCCTCTCTTCTCTAACTATCTGCTCAGGACCCTGTCCAGGCCCAGTCCAATGCCTCAGAGCGTGGAGCAGGTTCTCTGTCAGCACCCTCACTCCACCTCTGCATAGGTGGGGGCCATTTCTCTTAAACAGGTCCTCTCGTTTCCAGAATAGATAGAAGTTCTCAATATAGTGTAGTCCTCTCGGGGAACACTCTTTGGACAGCCATGTGTTCAGCTGAAGAAGCCGGCTAAACTTGTTTATCCTCCTGTCGATGTTTGGAAGAGGTCCACTTATGAATGTTTTGATTTCCATTTTATCAAGCACTTCGAATAACTTCAAGAAGTCTTTTTTCAAAACTTCAGTCTGTTCCCGCCGCATGTCCACTGCACCCACGTGCACAATCAGCTGTTTAGCTCCTCCATGTTTGCCATAATATTTGGAAGGAGTGACGTTATCTCAGAAACAGTGGCGCTTGGAAAAGAATGTGTGTTTATCTTTTCATGCGTCACGTGACTTATCGCGGCGTCCCCAACTAAAACAATCTGCGTGAACTTGGCTCGTGGCACAGTTCCTCCTCGCTGTATTTTGGCCACGTCATCTTTCCTTTTTTCATTTAATTCCATCTCTGAAAGTGGTAAAAATCTGTTGATGAGCTGTATTTTAGGTGACTTCACGTTATCGTTTAGGTTTTGCCCCAAGTTTGTTCCAAGAAACAGCCTGGTCTTTCTGGTTTTTAGACAGTTTTGGAAACGACACAGAGTCACTGCGGTTTAGGTTGAAAGTAGCAGTTTTTCTTGTAAAAAGTGTGCTCTTCTTACCGTCGGTTGACACAGGAATGATATCGTGAAGAACTTTTTCAGATTCCAAAACAAATATCCGTGTTTTCAGCTCATTAATTTCTTGTTGATATTTCCGACAGCGTTCACAGTCTTTCTCCCTTCTTCTCCCGGACATGTCGCTGGCGTCAGATATGTCGTTAAAACTGGAAAAATGTTCTTAAAATCCTTGGTTTACTTGAAAAAATCTAAAGCAAAAATGTTTGGAAGACAAAAACTGATTAAAAAGCAATATAAATAAGGAAAGCAGCGATAGCAAGCGGAGCGAGCAAAAAAGCGTGTGCACTCTTCGGAAGCGGTTTGTATATTATATACACATATATTATATACACATATATTATATACACATTACATATATACACATATATTATATACACATATATTATATACGCATATATTATATACACATTACATATATACACATATATTATATACACATATATTATATACGCATATATTATATACACATTACATATACACATATATTATATACACATATATTATACACACATTAGATATATACACATATGTTATATACACATATATTATATACACATATATTATATACACATATATTATATACACATTAGATATATACACATATTATATACACATATATTATACACACATTAGATATATACACATATGTTATATACACATATATTATATACACATATATTATATACACATATGTTATATACACATATATTATATACACATATATTATATACACATATATTATATACACATATTATATTATATACACATATATTATATACACATATATTATATACACATATATTATATACATATGTCCAAAATAAAGCAATAGAAACACATAAGATACCCGGTGTCACATGGTCAGCACCACGGTGTGAACAGCTCCCATTTAAACTTCCAGGAGGAGTGAGGGAGGAGTCACTCTGCTCCGACCTTTAACCTCTGACATTTGACCTCTGCTCCGACCTTTGACCTCTGTTCAGGTCATATTTATGTCTCATTAACTGTTTAATAACGACGAGTGAAAAAAGTTTATGAATAAGTTTATTTATTAAAACATTTGGAGCTTTTTACATCGAGTCAAACAAGGAAAAAAGTTTTATTTACAAAGAAAAGTCACAAGACCGAGTTCTGACCCGTCCAGACCCGTCCAGACCCGGTCCGGTCCAGTCCTGGTCCAGAATCGGTCCAGACACTGTCCAGACTATGTCCAGACTCTGTCCAGACTCGGTCCAGACCCGGTCTGGTCCAGTCCTGGTCCAGTCCTGTCCAGACCCGGTCCAGTCTTGGGTCAGACTTTGATGTGCATTAGAACTTGTTTTCGATGAGACTGAAAATCTTCTGGAATTGTGTCTGAAAAACAACAAGTCAAAGTTTCAGCTTCTTTTTCTCTAAAAGCTCAAATCAAAGCCCTGACCCCAGCTCTGACCCCGGCCCTAACCCTGGTCCCGGTCACTCACCGTTGCAGCGATAGCGCAGGTTTGACCAGATGATGTTCTCTTGAGAGAAGCAGAAGACGCCGAGACGACCTCCTCTCATGGAGGAGTCCAGGAGCACCCCACTGTCAGCGACCTGCTCCGCCCCCTCGAACAACCTCAGCCTGAAACAGAGAGCACCCGGTGAGAGGAGCACCCGGTGAGAGGAGCACCTGGTGAGAGGAGCACCCGGTGAGAGGAGCACCCGGTGAGAGGAGCACCCAGTCCCGGTGAGAGGAGCACCCAGTCCCAGTGAGAGGAGCACCCAGTGAGAGGAGCACCCGGTGAGAGGAGCACCCGGTGAGAGGAGCACCCAGTCCCGGTGAGAGGAGCACCCAGTGAGAGGAGCACCCAGTGAGAGGAGCACCCGGTGAGAGGAGCACCCAGTGAGAGGAGCACCCAGTGAGAGGAGCACCCGGTGAGAGGAGCACCCAGTGAGAGGAGCACCCGGTGAGAGGAGCACCCGGTGAGAGGAGCACCCACCTGATGTACCCGACCTGCGGGCGGTGGCTCAGGCTCCACCTGTACGACGTCTTGTCTCTCCAGCCCTGGTTTCGTGGATCTTTCCACAGAAGTCGCGCTTGACCTTGAGTGTGACCCGTGTGCCACAGGGCGTTACGCAGGTACTCGCCAGGACCCGTGTCCGACTTCACCGCCTGCACCAATAACAGAGCAGAGGGGAGGAGCCAATCAGAGAGCAGAGGGGAGGAGCCAATCAGAGAGCAGAGGGGAGGAGCCAATCAGAGAGCAGAGGGGAGGAGCCAATCAGAGAGCAGAGAAGAGGAGCCAATCAGATCATTTATAATTGTACTTCCTGGTTGGACGTGAGCACAGATATGACACAGCTGTTACCTGGCAACCGGACTGTAAACAGTTCTGACACAATAACACCTTTATTTAAACTGTGTTTGTGTCGCACACTGACGACATCACACTGATGACATCACACTGGTGACATCACACTGACGACATCACACTGACGACATCACACTGACGACATCACACTGACGACATCACACTGACGACATCACACTGACGACATCACACTGATGACATCACACTGGTGACATCACACTGATGACATCACACTGACGACATCACACTGACGACATCACACTGGTGACATCACACTGACGACATAACACTGGTGACATCACACTGGTGACATCACACTGACGACATCACACTGGTGACATCACACTGATGACATCACACTGACGACATCACACTGACGACATCACACTGGTGACATCACACTGACGACATCACACTGACGACATCACACTGACGACATCACACTGATGACATCACACTGACGACATCACACTGGTGACATCACACTGACGACATCACACTGGTGACATCACACTGATGACATCACACTGACGACATCACACTGGTGACATCACACTGATGACATCACACTGACGACATCACACTGACGACATCACACTGATGACATCACACTGATGACATCACACTGACGACATCACACTGGTGACATCACACTGACGACATCACACTGGTGACATCACACTGATGACATCACACTGACGACATCACACTGGTGACATCACACTGATGACATCACACTGGTGACATCACACTGGTGACATCACACTGATGACATCACACTGACGACACCACACTGATGACATCACACTGACGACATCACACTGGTGACATCACACTGGTGACATCACACTGATGACATCACACTGACGACATCACACTGACGACATCACACTGATGACATCACACTGACGACATCACACTGGTGACATCACACTGGTGACATCACACTGATGACACCACACTGACGACATCACACTGATGACATCACACTGACGACATCACACTGGTGACATCACACTGGTGACATCACACTGATGACATCACACTGATGACATCACACTGACGACATCACACTGGTGACATCACACTGACGACATCACACTGACGACATCACACTGACGACATCACACTGACGACATCACACTGACGACATCACACTCATGACATCACACTGATGACATCACACTGACGACATCACACTGGTGACATCACACTGGTGACATCACACTGGTGACATCACACTGACGACATCACACTGACGACATCACACTGGTGACATCACACTGATGACATCACACTGACGACATCACACTGATGACATCACACTGGTGACATCACACTGATGACATCACACTGACGACATCACACTGACGACATCACACTGGTGACATCACACTGACGACATCACACTGGTGACATCACACTGACGACATCACACTGACGACATCACACTGGTGACATCACACTGATGACATCACACTGACGACATCACACTGGTGACATCACACTGACGACATCACACTGGTGACATCACACTGATGACATCACACTGACGACATCACACTGGTGACATCACACTGATGACATCACACTGACGACATCACACTGGTGACATCACACTGATGACATCACACTGACGACATCACACTGGTGACATCACACTGGTGACATCACACTGATGACATCACACTGACGACATCACACTGACGACATCACACTGATGACATCACACTGACGACATCACACTGGTGACATCACACTGGTGACATCACACTGATGACACCACACTGACGACATCACACTGATGACATCACACTGACGACATCACACTGGTGACATCACACTGGTGACATCACACTGATGACATCACACTGATGACATCACACTGACGACATCACACTGGTGACATCACACTGACGACATCACACTGATGACATCACACTGGTGACATCACACTGACGACATCACACTGACGACATCACACTCATGACATCACACTGATGACATCACACTGACGACATCACACTGACGACATCACACTGGTGACATCACACTGATGACATCACACTGACGACATCACACTGACGACATCACACTGGTGACATCACACTGATGACATCACACTGACGACATCACACTGACGACATCACACTCATGACATCACACTGATGACATCACACTGATGACATCACACTGACGACATCACACTCATGACATCACACTGATGACATCACACTGACGACATCACACTGACGACATCACACTGGTGACATCACACTGATGACATCACACTGATGACATCACACTCATGACATCACACTGATGACATCACACTGACGACATCACACTGGTGACATCACACTGGTGACATCACACTGATGACATCACACTGATGACATCACACTGACGACATCACACTGGTGACATCACACTGACGACATCACACTGACGACATCACACTGACGACATCACACTGACGACATCACACTGACGACATCACACTCATGACATCACACTGATGACATCACACTGACGACATCACACTGACGACATCACACTGGTGACATCACACTGATGACATCACACTGACGACATCACACTGACGACATCACACTCATGACATCACACTCATGACATCACACTGATGACATCACACTGACGACATCACACTGACGACATCACACTGGTGACATCACACTGATGACATCACACTGACGACATCACACTGACGACATCACACTCATGACATCACACTGATGACATCACACTGACGACATCACACTGATGACATCACACTGACGACATCACACTGACGACATCACACTCATGACATCACACTGATGACATCACACTGACGACATCACACTGACGACATCACACTCATGACATCACACTGATGACATCACACTGACGACATCACACTGACGACATCACACTGGTGACATCACACTGACGACATCACAGAGGGACTCAGATCTACTTCCTGTCATTTTAAGACTCATTTTTTGTTTGGTTTTCTCTTGTCATTGTTGTTATTATTATTGTTGCTGTTGATTGTCTTTGTTGTACTGTTTATGTCAAATAAATAAATGCAAATTAAAAAAAACAAATAATGATAAATATTTAGCACAGATGCCCTCCCACCGAACAGAACCTTTAGGACTTTAAGAACATAACCAGGCTTCGGTCAATGCTAACGTTAGCGCTTGTTTGTTTGTTGTCTAGCGCTCGCGCCTGGAGGACACGCCCCTTTCACAGAGAACATAACGAGGTCACGACCTTCAGCTGCAGCGCGGGCTCGGCGTTGGCGCGGAACGGTGCGGTTTGCCAGTACGTCTGCTCCGTCTGTTTCCACATGACCACGTAGAAGGAGGCGGAGTCTTGGTAGCCGAAGATGAAGCCGGCGTAGTCGTCGTCGGTGACGGTGTTTACGTGGAACGTGCCCTCGAAGTCCACGCCATTGAACGCCGTGTATCCTGAGAAGACACGAGAAGTGAAACGTCTCGTCACGACCGGATCAAACGTGTCATCGTCGTTTCTACAGTAAACAGGGGGCGGGGTTTAGCTGGAGGCGGAGTTTATGAAATCAGAGCGTTGCTGGTGTGATCCACTACTGAGAGTCATGTGGTGCCTGAGGTTCCTGTACAGGTCTTATACTGAGAGTCATGTGGTGCCGGGGGTTCCTGTACAGGTCTTATACTGAGAGTCATGTGGTGCCTGAGGTTCCTGTACAGTTCTTATACTGAGAGTCATGTGGTGCCTGAGGTTCCTGTACAGTTCTTATACTGAGAGTCATGTGGTGCCGGGGGTTCCTGTACAGGTCTTATACTGAGAGTCATGTGGTGCCTGAGGTTCCTGTACAGGTCTTATACTGAGAGTCATGTGGTGCCGGGGGTTCCTGTACAGTTCTTATACTGAGAGTCATGTGGTGCCGGGGGTTCCTGTACAGGTCTTATACTGAGAGTCATGTGGTGCCTGAGGTTCCTGTACAGGTCTTATACTGAGAGTCATGTGGTGCCGGGGGTTCCTGTACAGTTCTTATACTGAGAGTCATGTGGTGCCGGGGGTTCCTGTACAGGTCTTATACTGAGAGTCATGTGGTGCCTGAGGTTCCTGTACAGTTCTTATACTGAGAGTCATGTGGTGCCGGGGGTTCCTGTACAGTTCTTATACTGAGAGTCATGTGGTGCCGGGGGTTCCTGTACAGGTCTTATACTGAGAGTCATGTGGTGCCTGAGGTTCCTGTACAGTTCTTATACTGAGAGTCATGTGGTGCCGGGGGTTCCTGTACAGGTCTTATACTGAGAGTCATGTGGTGCCTGAGGTTCCTGTACAGTTCTTATACTGAGAGTCATGTGGTGCCTGAGGTTCCTGTACAGTTCTTATACTGAGAGTCATGTGGTGCCGGGGGTTCCTGTACAGGTCTTATACTGAGAGTCATGTGGTGCCTGAGGTTCCTGTACAGGTCTTATACTGAGAGTCATGTGGTGCCTGAGGTTCCTGTACAGTTCTTATACTGAGAGTCATGTGGTGCCGGGGGTTCCTGTACAGGTCTTATACTGAGAGTTATGTGGTGCCTGAGGTTCCTGTACAGTTCTTATACTGAGAGTCATGTGGTGCCTGAGGTTCCTGTACAGTTCTTTTACTGAGAGTCATGTGGTGCCGGGGGTTCCTGTACAGGTCTTATACTGAGAGTCATGTGGTGCCTGAGGTTCCTGTACAGGTCTTATACTGAGAGTCATGTGGTGCCTGAGGTTCCTGTACAGTTCTTATACTGAGAGTCATGTGGTGCCTGAGGTTCCTGTACAGTTCTTACTGCAGATGACAGACGCTTGAGTCATGAGGAGGAAGTGAAGAATCTCTGGCTCAAATCTGTTCTTACAACATGGAAGGAGCTGATCAGAACAAACTAAACACAGATGTCACAATCTTAAACTGGTAAAACTTTATGACCAAAAGTTTTGTTCCAAATAGAACTGACTGACTCAAGGTCTGGAGGACAAAAGGTCTGAAGGTGGGAGGAGAGTGGGAGGAGCTCAAAGTCACATGTTTGGAGAGAATTCTGTTGTAAAAATGTGTCATGTTTTTTCATAACTCCAGGTCAAAGGTCAAAGGTCTCATTCTTCACAGGGAAATGCAACAGCGCCACCAGGAGGATGGACCTCAGTAGCAGACGGGGCTGAGAGCATGGCAGACGTGTGGGCGGAGCTGTGCTGTAGGTTCTGTGGTCCGAGGTCTCCAGACGGACTCGATGAGACCTCAACAAGACCTCAGAAGACCTCAGCAAGACCTCAGAAGACCTCAACAAGACCTGAGAAGACCTCAACAAGACCTCGGAAGACCTCAACAAGACCTGAGAAGACCTCAACAAGACCTGAGAAGACCTCAACAAGACCTCAGAAGACCTCAGAAGACCTCAACAAGACCTGAGAAGACCTCAACAAGACCTGAGAAGACCTCAACAAGACCTCGGAAGACCTCAACAAGACCTCGGAAGACCTCAACAAGACCTCAGAAGACCTCAACAAGACCTGAGAAGACCTCAACAAGACCTCAGAAGACCTCAACAAGACCTGAGAAGACCTCAACAAGACCTCAGGTGACCTCAACAAGACCTCGGAAGACCTCAACAAGACCTCAGAAGACCTCAACAAGACCTGAGAAGACCTCAACAAGACCTGAGAAGACCTCAACAAGACCTCAGGTGACCTCAACAAGACCTCAGAAGACCTCAACAAGACCTCGGAAGACCTCATAAGACCTCAGCAAGACCTCGGAAGACCTCAACAAGACCTCAGAAGACCTCAGAAGACCTCAACAAAACCTTAGAAGACCTCAACAAAACCTTAGAAGACCTCAGGTGACCTCAACAAGACCTCAGAAGACCTCATAGGACCTCAACAAGACCTCGGAAGACCTCAACAAGACCTCGGAAGACCTCAACAAGACCTCGGAAGACCTCAACAAAACCTTAGAAGACCTCAACAAAACCTTAGAAGACCTCAGGTGATCTCAACAAGACCTCATAAGACCTCAACAAGACCTCGGAAGACCTCAACAAAACCTCAGAAGACCTCAACAAGACCTCAGAAGACCTCAACAAGACCTCAGAAGACCTCAATAAGACCTCGGAAGACCTCATAAGACCTCAACAAGACCTCGGAAGACCTCAACAAGACCTCGGAAGACCTCAACAAAACCTCAGAAGACCTCAACAAGACCTCAGAAGACCTCAACAAAACCTCAGAAGACCTCAGGTGACCTCAACAAGACCTCAAAATACCTCAACAGAACTTCAGAAGACCTCAACAAAACCTCAGAAGACCTAAGGCGACCTCAACAAGACCTCAGAAGACCTCAACAAGACCTAGGAAGACCTCGTAAGACCTCAACAAGACCTCAACAAAACCTCAGAAGACCTCAACAAGACCTCAGAAGACCTCAACAAAACCTCAGAAGACCTCAACAAGACCTCAGAAGACCTCAACAAAACCTCAGAAGACCTCAACAAGACCTCAGAAGACCTCAACAAAACCTCAGAAGAACTCAGAAGACCTCAACAAAACCTCAGAAGACCTCAGAGGACCTCAACAAGACCTCAGAAGACCTTAACAAGACCTCAGAAGACCTCAACAAGACCTCGGAAGACCTCACAAGACCTCGGAAGACCTCAAAAGACCTCAACAAGACCTCAGAAGACCTCATCAAAACCTCAGAAGACCTCAGGAGACCTCAACAAGACCTCAGAAGGCCTCATGACACCTCAGAAGACCTCAACAAGACAACAACAAGACCTCATAAGACCTCAACAAGACCTCATGACACCTCAAAAGACCTCAATGAGACCTAATACAACCTCAGATGACCTCAGACGACCTAAATGAGACCCAATAAGACCTCAATTAGACCTAATAAGACCTAATGAGACCTCAAAGGAGACTCAGGAAAGGTTCATGTCAAGTTTTTCTCACCCACAGCAAGTCCAGGGTCACTGTTCATGGTCTGCACGATCTCCATCCCCTGAAAGACAACAGAGGGTTAAACCAGTCCAGTCCCAGTCCAATCCAGTCCAGTCCCATTCAGACCTGGTTGAGCACCACCCAGTTGGGGTCAATCTGGGCGTCTCCCTCTGGATCCAAGACCACGGTCTGAAAGGCTCTGAAGTCGGTGAGTGTGACCTCTGCATTTTCTGGGCAGGCGTCCAGAGCGTCCTGCACCGTGTCGTTATCAAAGTCCAGCTCACACACGTTGCCCACGCCGTCCACTGGAGACGAGAGACATGTTAGACCCATTTTATTCCTGGTTTAGTCTGGTTCAGTCTGGTTTGGTCCTGGTTCAGTCTGGTTCAGTCTGGTTTGGTCCTGGTTCCGTCTGGTTCAGTCTGGTTCAGTCTGGTTTAGTCTGGTTTAGTCCTGGTTCAGTCTGGTTCAGTCTGGTTCAGTCTGGTTCAGTCTGGTTTAGTCTGGTTTAGTCCTGGTTCAGTCTGGTTCAGTCTGGTTCAGTCTGGTTCAGTCTGGTTTAGTCTGGTTTAGTCCTGGTTCAGTCTGGTTCAGTCTGGTTTAGTCTGGTTTAGTCCTGGTTTAGTCCTGGTTCAGTCTGGTTCAGTCTGGTTCAGTCTGGTTTAGTCCTGGTTTAGTCCTGGTTCAGTCTGGTTCAGTCTGGTTCAGTCTGGTTCAGTCTGGTTCAGTCTGGTTCAGTCTGGTTCAGTCTGGTTCAGTTGTGCTCTCACGGTCCGTGTCCCTCTGGTTGGGGTTGGGGATCAGTCTGCAGTTGTCGTAATCATCCAAAACGCCGTCGTTGTCGTCGTCATGGTCGCACTCGTCGCCGAGGCCGTCGTTGTCCGAGTCGAGCTGAGCGCTGTTCGGGAGGTCAGGGCAGTTATCACGAGAGTCCTGATGACCGTCACCATCTCTGCAAACAGAACCAATCACCCTGTGGTCACAGGGAGCTCAGACTGACACAGAACCGATCACCCACACAGACTAAACCAGACTAAACCAAACTGAACCAGGACTAAACCAGACGTCTGGAGCTTGGGCCCAAAAGACAACATTAATATCTTCTTCTTCTTCTTCTTCTTCTTCTTCTTCTTCTTCTTCTTCTTCTTCTTCTTCTTCTTCTTCTTCTTCTTCTTCTTCTTCTTCTTCTGTGTTTTATGGCGGTGGCTCCGCCCCCTACTGGAGGTGTACGTTTTAGACTTTAGACCTTATTCTTTGGAACATTATTATCGCTCAACATCAGGTTCTGCTGCTGCTAATGAGGTCATGGTTCTGTTTCCATGGCAGCTGCGACGGCCATCTTGTGCTTGGAAAAAGAGCTACATTCTCATGGAAAAACAGGGTTCTGGAGCTGGAGCTGGAGCTAAAGCTGGAGCTGGAGCTAAAGCTGGAGCTGGAGCTGGAGCTGGAGCTGGAGCTGGAGCTGGAGCTAAAGCTGGAGCTGGAGCTGGAGCTAAAGCTGGAGCTGGAGCTGGAGCTGGAGCTGGAGCTGGAGCTGGAGCTAAAGCTGGAGCTGGAGCTGGAGCTGGAGCTGGAGCTAAAGCTGGAGCTGGAGCTGGAGCTGGAGCTGGAGCTAAAGCTGGAGCTGGAGCTGGAGCTAAAGCTGGAGCTGGAGCTAAAGCTGGAGCTGGAGCTGGAGCTAAAGCTGGAGCTGGAGCTAAAGCTGGAGCTGGAGCTAAAGCTGGAGCTGGAGCTAAAGCTGGAGCTAAAGCTGGAGCTGGAGCTGGAGCTAAAGCTGGAGCTGGAGCTAAAGCTGGAGCTGGAGCTAAAGCTGGAGCTGGAGCTAAAGCTGGAGCTGGAGCTAAAGCTGGAGCTAAAGCTGGAGCTAAAGCTGGAGCTGGAGCTGGAGCTAAAGCTGGAGCTAAAGCTGGAGCTGGAGCTGGAGCTGGTGCTAAAGCTGGAGCTGGAGCTGGAGCTGGAGCTAAAGCTGGAGCTGGAGCTAAAGCTGGAGCTGGAGCTAAAGCTGGAGCTAAAGCTGGAGCTGGAGCTGGAGCTGGAGCTGGAGCTGGAGCTAAAGCTGGAGCTGGAGCTGGAGCTAAAGCTGGAGCTGGAGCTGGAGCTAAAGCTGGAGCTAAAGCTGGAGCTGGAGCTGGAGCTGGAGCTGGAGCTAAAGCTGGAGCTGGAGCTGTAGCTGGAGCTGGAGCTAAAGCTGGAGCTGGAGCTGGAGCTAAAGCTGGAGCTGGAGCTGGAGCTAAAGCTGGAGCTAAAGCTGGAGCTAAAGCTGGAGCTGGAGCTGGAGCTAAAGCTAAAGCTGGAGCTGGAGCTGGAGCTGGAGCTAAAGCTAAAGCTAAAGCTGGAGCTAAAGCTGGAGCTAAAGCTGGAGCTAAAGCTGGAGCTGGAGCTAAAGCTGGAGCTGGAGCTGGAGCTAAAGCTGGAGCTGAAGCTGGAGCTGGAGCTAAAGCTGGAGCTAAAGCTGGAGCTAAAGCTGGAGCTGGAGCTAAAGCTGGAGCTGGAGCTGGAGCTGGAGCTGGAGCTGGAGCTGGAGCTAAAGCTGGAGCTGGAGCTAAAGCTGGAGCTAAAGCTGGAGCTGGAGCTGGAGCTAAAGCTGGAGCTGGAGCTGGAGCTGGAGCTGGAGCTGGAGCTGGAGCTAAAGCTGGAGCTGGAGCTAAAGCTGGAGCTAAAGCTGGAGCTGGAGCTGGAGCTAAAGCTGGAGCTGGAGCTGGAGCTGGAGCTGGAGCTGGAGCTGGAGCTGGAGCTAAAGCTGGAGCTGGAGCTGGAGCTAAAGCTAAAGCTGGAGCTGGAGCTAAAGCTGGAGCTGGAGCTGGAGCTAAAGCTGGAGCTGGAGCTGGAGCTGGAGCTAAAGCTAAAGCTAAAGCTGGAGCTAAAGCTGGAGCTAAAGCTGGAGCTAAAGCTGGAGCTAAAGCTGGAGCTGGAGCTAAAGCTGGAGCTGGAGCTGGAGCTAAAGCTGGAGCTGAAGCTGGAGCTGGAGCTAAAGCTGGAGCTAAAGCTGGAGCTAAAGCTGGAGCTGGAGCTAAAGCTGGAGCTAAAGCTGGAGCTGGAGCTAAAGCTGGAGCTAAAGCTGGAGCTGGAGCTAAAGCTGGAGCTAAAGCTGGAGCTGGAGCTGGAGCTGGTCTTACTTGCACAGATCTGATGTGTGGAACACCTGGCCAGAGTTGTTGCTCTGACCTGTTCCTGAGGAACATGAAGCAGCAGCTCTGACCACAGCTCTGACCACAGCTCTGACCACAGCTCTGTCATAGGTCAGACTGTTGTGGTAACTCTGGAGTAACCGTGGATAGATGTTTCCATGGAAACAGAAGAGTATTTTACAGAGTAATGGAAACAAAAGCCAAACGTCTCACGTGTCCTGGTTTGTGTCACAGACGTCGCCCACGAGATCGTTGTCCACGTCGTCCTGAAACAGAAGAAGGTTTTACCTGTTTGTTTACCTGCATGGGTCATTGTTTGTTTGTTTACCTGCATGGGTCATTGTTTGTTTGTTTACCTGCATGGGTCATTGTTTGTTTGTTTACCTGCATGGGTCATTGTTTGTTTGTTTACCTGCATGGGTCATTGTTTGTTTGTTTACCTGCATGGGTCATTGTTTGTTTGTTTACCTGCATGGGCCATTGTTTGTTTGTTTACCTGCATGGGTCATTGTTTGTTTGTTTACCTGCATGGGTCATTGTTTGTTTGTTTACCTGCATGGGCCGTTGTTTGTTTGTTTGTTTACCGGCATGGGTCATTGTTTGTTTGTATACCTGCATGGGCCGTTGTTTGTTTGTTTGTTTAACTGCATGGGCCGTTGTTTGTTTGTTTGTTTACCTGCATGGATCGTTGTTTGTTTGTTTACCTGCATGGGCCGTTGTTTGTTTGTTTGTTTAACTGCATGGGCCGTTGGTTGTTTGTTTGTTTGTTTGTTTGTTTACCTGCATGGATCGTTGTTTGTTTGTTTACCTGCATGGGTCGT
>NW_027315945.1:41762650-42040150 GCF_026437365.1 Eucyclogobius newberryi | reverse complement strand
TCCTGGTCGCAGGCGTCTCCTTGGCCGTTGGAGTCCGTGTCTTTCTGGTCCGGGTTTGGGACGGTGGGACAGTTGTCACACGAGTCCCCGAACGAGTCCGAGTCCGAGTTCTGCTGGTCTTTGTTTGGGACGAGGCGGCAGTTATCCTGAGGTCAGAGGTCAGAGAGGTGGCATATTACCTGATCTGTCCCCTTTGTCTTTTCATCATGTCCCTGACCCTCCCAAACTGAATCCACGGGCCGGGGCCGGGGCCGGGGCCGGGGCCGGGGGGGCCGGGGCCGGCTCTTAGACAGGACGGGGAATTTTAAATTGTGGACGGCCATTTCATTAATTAATTAATTAAAAAAGTGAATATTACAGTGTTCTCGCTGAGGGCCTCTGGGGGCCCCGCCAGGCTGAAAAGTCATATACAACGCTCTCTTATAGTTAAGAACGCTACACTCAATAACGGAGACGACCATTCTGGAACCTGTTCAATCATCATCGTTTTCAAACCCTATCTAACAGCCTGTGCTTACTGGCGTAGGTCAAAGGTCAGAGGTCAGAGGTCAGACTTTTACCTCCACGTTCTTGATTCCGTCTCCGTCCGCGTCCTCGTCGCACTGGTCTCCGATGGCGTCTCCATCTGCGTCCTCCTGACCGCTGTTTGGGGTCAGAACGCAGTTGTCCTGGAAACACAGAGGTCCCTGACTCTGGCGCCCCCTGCAGGTCCTGTCAGGTCCTGTCAGGTCCTGTCTGCAGAGGCCCTGATTGGCTCTCACCTGTCAGCAGAGGCCCTGATTGGCTCTCACCTGTCTGCAGAGGCCCTGATTGGCTCTCACCTGTCAGCAGAGGCCCTGATTGGCTCTCACCTGTCAGCAGAGGCCCTGATTGGCTCTCACCTGTCTGCAGAGGCCCTGATTGGCTCTCACCTGTCAGCAGAGGCCCTGATTGGCTCTCACCTGTCTGCAGAGGCCCTGATTGGCTCTCACCTGTCTGCAGAGGCCCTGATTGGCTCTCACCTGTCTGCAGAGGCCCTGATTGGCTCTCACCTGTCTGCAGAGGCCCTGATTGGCTCTCACCTGTCAGCAGAGGCCTGATTGGCTCTCACCTGTCTGCAGAGGCCCTGATTGGCTCTCACCTGTCTGCAGAGGCCCTGATTGGCTCTCACCTGTCAGCAGAGGCCCTGATTGGCTCTCACCTGTCTGCAGAGGCCCTGATTGGCTCTCACCTGTCAGCAGAGGCCTGATTGGCTCTCACCTGTCTGCAGAGGCCCTGATTGGCTCTCACCTGTCAGCAGAGGCCCTGATTGGCTCTCACCTGTCAGCAGAGGCCATGATTGGCTCTCACCTGTCTGCAGAGGCCCTGATTGGCTCTCACCTGTCAGCAGAGGCCCTGATTGGCTCTCACCTGTCTGCAGAGGCCCTGATTGGCTCTCACCTGTCAGCAGAGGCCCTGATTGGCTCTCACCTGTCAGCAGAGGCCCTGATTGGCTCTCACCTGTCTGCAGAGGCCCTGATTGGCTCTCACCTGTCTGCAGAGGCCCTGATTGGCTCTCACCTGTCTGCAGAGGCCCTGATTGGCTCTCACCTGTCTGCAGTGGCGGTGCGTGTCTTCACAGGGCAGAGAACGATCCGGAAAACCATCGATGTCCGTGTCCAATCCACATGTGTTTCCATTCCCCGCCCAGCCCACGTTACACTGGAACCAGAGAGAACCACGTCTGAAGCATTTCATGCTCCACCGGTCTAAACCCGGTCTAAACCCGGTCTAAACCCGGTCTAAACCCGGTCTAAACCCGGTCTAAACCCGGTCTCAGTCTTACTGTGCAGGTGACCTCTCCGCTGCGTTCAAGGCTGCAGTGGGCGTTGGCGTCGCACGGGTTAAAGGTCAGACCGGAACAGGAGTTTTGGGCATAACATCCCGAGGTTTGGTTACCAAGGAAACCAGGTCGACATCCGCCACATTTGAATGAACCCTGGACCAGAACAAGGAACGGTCAAAGACTCAAAGAACTCATATATCTGATGTGTGTGAGGGGCGTGGCTAAAGCTAGTGTGTGTGAGGGGCGTGGCTAAAGCTAGTGTGTGTGAGGGGCGTGGCTAAAGCTAGTGTGTGTGAGGGGCGTGGCTAAAGCTAGTGTGTGTGAGGGGCGTAGCTAAAGCTAGTGTGTGTGAGGGGCGTGGCTAAAGCTAGTGTGTGTGAGGGGCGTGGCTAAAGCTAGTGTGTGTGAGGGGCGTGGCTAAAGCTAGTGTGTGTGAGGGGCGTGGCTAAAGCTAGTGCGTGTGAAGGGCGTGGCTAAAGCTAGTGCGTGTGAAGGGCGTGGCTAAAGATAGCGTGTGTGAAGCTAGTGTGTGTGAGGGGCGTGGCATTTGAACCTCTCTTTATGTCATGCTAATGCTAATGCTAACGTCAGACGCTTTATGACCTGGAAATATCAGATTGTGGCTCTGGACAAAGCCAGTGCCATAAACAGGAAACAGCTGTTGCTAACGTGCTTTGCTAGCTTTGTGTTGCTAAGGCGCCACATAGTCGTTAGCATCAGTGGAAACACGGCGTTTTAGCACGAGGTCACTGAGGTCACTGAGGTCACTGAGGTCACTGAGGTCACTGACCACGGTGTTGATGCACACGGAGTGGGCGGGGCAAACATCTGGACGATCCAAACACTCGTCGATGTCAGAACATTCCTGAAACAGAGACACAGAGTCCGGCTGAGTCCAGACCTGGACCTGGACCGGGACCGGGACCAGGACTGGGACCAGGACTGGGACCACATTCAGACCAGGACTCGTTACCTGTGTGTGAGTCTTGGCAAAGCTGAGGCCGGTGCCACTCACTGGCGCCCCCCACAGGCCGAGGGGGCAGGGCTTACAAGAGAACCCGCCCACAGTGTTCACACAGAGGGAGGGGTCATGACACGGCCACACAGAGCACTGAGGAGAGAAGCAACCAGGTCAAGACCAGGTCCAGGTCCACGACCAGGACCAGATCAAAATGACCATTAGAGAAACCCAACTACACGATGTTCTTAGTCTCCACTAATGAATGAGTCGATGAATCATTTCAGCCTAATCACAATAATATCACATGTCGTTAACATTTACAATATCGTTCTGTTCAGAATCCAGGTCCAGACCTCGTCCACGTCCTCGCAGTATGTCCCGTTTCCTTCGAAGCCGGCGGGACACGGATCACAGGTGAATCCTGGGAACTGTAAGCTCTCCACACAGGCCACGCCCTTAAAGCAGGGATTAGGAGAGCAACGAGAGCGAGGCTCATGGAAACCTGCAGAGAGACCTGGTTTAGTCCTGGTTTAGTCCTGGTTTAGACCTGGTTTAGACCTGGTTTAGTCCTGGTTTAGACCTGGTTTAGACCTGGTTTAGACCTGGTTTAGACCTGGTTTAGTCCTGGTTTAGTCCTGGTTTAGTCCTGGTTTAGTCCTGGTTTAGACCTGGTTTAGACCTGGTTTAGACCTGGTTTAGACCTGGTTTAGACCTGGTTTAGTCCTGGTTTAGTCCTGGTTTAGTCCTGGTTTAGACCTGGTTTAGACCTGGTTTAGACCTGGTTTAGACCTGGTTTAGTCCTGGTTTATACCTGGTTTAGACCTGGTTTAGACCTGGTTTAGACCTGGTTTAGTCCTGGTTTAGTCCTGGTTTAGTCCTGGTTTAGACCTGGTTTAGACCTGGTTTAGTCCTGGTTTAGTCCTGGTTTAGTCCTGGTTTAGACCTGGTTTAGACCTGGTTTAGACCTGGTTTAGTCCTGGTTTAGACCTGGTTTAGACCTGGTTTAGACCTGGTTTAGACCTGGTTTAGTCCTGGTTTAGTCCTGGTTTAGACCTGGTTTAGTCCTGGTTTAGTCCTGGTTTAGTCCTGGTTTAGTCCTGGTTTAGTCCTGGTTTAGTCCTGGTTTAGACCTGGTTTAGTCCTGGTTTAGACCTGGTTTAGACCTGGTTTAGACCTGGTTTAGACCCGGTTTAGACCTGGTTTAGACTCACCACAAACTTGACACTCCAGGATGGTGTTTCTGATCAGAGACATTTCTTTCACCTGAAACAAAGACAAGACTCAGCTCTGATGTCTCACGTCTCTGATGTCTCACGTCTCTGATGTCTCACGTCTCTGATGTCTCACCTGTTCTCTGATGTCTCACCTGTTCTCTGATGTCTCACGTCTCTGATGTCTCACGTCTCTGATGTCTCACGTCTCTGATGTCTCACCTGTTCTCTGATGTCTCACGTCTCTAATGTCTCACGTCTCTGATGTCTCACGTCTCTGATGTCTCACGTCTCTGATGTCTCACGTCTCTGATGTCTCACGTCTCTGATATCTCACCTGTTCTCTGATGTCTCACGTCTCTGATGTCTCACGTCTCTGATGTCTCACCTGTTCTCTGATGTCTCACGTCTCTGATGTCTCACCTGTTCTCTGATGTCTCACGTCTCTGATGTCTCACCTGTTCTCTGATGTCTCACGTCTCTGATGTCTCACCTGTTCTCTGATGTCTCACGTCTCTGATGTCTCACCTGTTCTCTGATGTCTCACGTCTCTGATGTCTCACGTCTCTGATGTCTCACGTCTCTGATGTCTCACGTCTCTGATGTCTCACCTGTTCTCTGATGTCTCACGTCTCTGATGTCTCACCTGTTCTCTGATGTCTCACGTCTCTGATGTCTCACCTGTTCTCTGATGTCTCACGTCTCTGATGTCTCACCTGTTCTCTGATGTCTCACGTCTCTGATGTCTCACCTGTTCTCTGATGTCTCACGTCTCTGATGTCTCACCTGTTCTCTGATATCTCACGTCTCTGATGTCTCACCTGTTCTCTGATGTCTCACGTCTCTGATGTCTCACGTCTCTGATATCTCACGTCTCTGATGTCTCACCTGTTCTCTGATGTCTCACGTCTCTGATGTCTCACGTCTCTGATGTCTCACGTCTCTGATATCTCACGTCTCTGATGTCTCACGTCTCTGATGTCTCACGTCTCTGATGTCTCACGTCTCTGATATCTCACGTCTCTGATGTCTCACGTCTCTGATGTCTCACCTGTTCTCTGATGTCTCACGTCTCTGATGTCTCACGTCTCTGATATCTCACGTCTCTGATGTCTCACGTCTCTGATATCTCACGTCTCTGATGTCTCACCTGTTCTCTGATGTCTCACGTCTCTGATGTCTCACGTCTCTGATATCTCACGTCTCTGATGTCTCACGTCTCTGATGTCTCACGTCTCTGATATCTCACGTCTCTGATGTCTCACGTCTCTGATGTCTCACGTCTCTGATATCTCACGTCTCTGATGTCTCACGTCTCTGATGTCTCACCTGTTCTCTGATGTCTCACGTCTCTGATGTCTCACGTCTCTGATGTCTCACCTGTTCTCTGATGTCTCACCTGTTCTCTGATGTCTCACCTGTTCTCTGATGTCTCACGTCTCTGATGTCTCACGTCTCTGATATCTCACGTCTCTGATGTCTCACGTCTCTGATGTCTCACGTCTCTGATATCTCACGTCTCTGATGTCTCACGTCTCTGATGTCTCACGTCTCTGATATCTCACGTCTCTGATGTCTCACGTCTCTGATGTCTCACGTCTCTGATATCTCACGTCTCTGATGTCTCACGTCTCTGATATCTCACCTGTTCTCTGATGTCTCACGTCTCTGATGTCTCACGTCTCTGATGTCTCACCTGTTCTCTGATGTCTCACGTCTCTGATGTCTCACGTCTCTGATGTCTCACCTGTTCTCTGATGTCTCACGTCTCTGATGTCTCACCTGTTCTCTGATGTCTCACGTCTCTGATGTCTCACCTGTTCTCTGATGTCTCACGTCTCTGATGTCTCACCTGTTCTCTGATGTCTCACGTCTCTGATGTCTCACGTCTCTGATGTCTCACCTGTTCTCTGATGTCTCACCTGTTCTCTGATGTCTCACCTGTTCTCTGATGTCTCACGTCTCTGATGTCTCACGTCTCTGATGTCTCACGTCTCTGATGTCTCACCTGTTCTCTGATGTCTCACCTGTTCTCTGATGTCTCACCTGTTCTCTGATGTCTCACGTCTCTAATGTCTCACGTCTCTGATATCTCACGTCTCTGATATCTCACGTCTCTGATGTCTCACGTCTCTGATGTCTCACGTCTCTGATATCTCACGTCTCTGATGTCTCACGTCTCTGATGTCTCACGTCTCTGATATCTCACGTCTCTGATGTCTCACGTCTCTGATATCTCACCTGTTCTCTGATGTCTCACGTCTCTGATGTCTCACGTCTCTGATATCTCACGTCTCTGATGTCTCACGTCTCTGATGTCTCACGTCTCTGATGTCTCACCTGTTCTCTGATGTCTCACGTCTCTGATGTCTCACCTGTTCTCTGATGTCTCACGTCTCTGATGTCTCACCTGTTCTCTGATGTCTCACGTCTCTGATGTCTCACCTGTTCTCTGATGTCTCACGTCTCTGATGTCTCACCTGTTCTCTGATGTCTCACGTCTCTGATGTCTCACGTCTCTGATGTCTCACGTCTCTGATGTCTCGCCTGTTCTCTGATGTCTCACGTCTCTGATGTCTCACCTGTTCTCTGATGTCTCACGTCTCTGATGTCTCACCTGTTCTCTGATGTCTCACGTCTCTGATGTCTCACGTCTCTGATGTCTCACCTGTTCTCTGATGTCTCACGTCTCTGATGTCTCACGTCTCTGATGTCTCACCTGTTCTCTGATGTCTCACGTCTCTGATGTCTCACCTGTTCTCTGATGTCCAGTCGCAGTTCTCCCAGCACTTGGTTGAAGATGATGAGCTGACCAATCAGAGCCTTCAGGTGGTCACCTGACAGGAAACAGTAAAACAGCTGATTCTCTCGCTCACCGTCGAATCCGTTGGATTTTTCCGTCTTCAAAGCGAAGAAACTGGACACTAACTGACCTGACACTAACTGACCTGACACTAACTGACCTGACACTAACTGACCTGACACTAACTGACCTGACACTAACTGACCTGACACTGTGTGTGCAGGTCACTCTGTGTGTGCAGGTCACTCTGTGTGTGCAGGTCACTCTGTGTGTGCAGGTCACTCTGTGTGTGCAGGTCATTCTGTGTGTGCAGGTCATTCTGTGTGTGCAGGTCACTCTGTGTGTGCAGGTCACTCTGTGTGTGCAGGTCATTCTGTGTGTGCAGGTCACTCTGTGTGTGCAGGTCACTCTGTGTGTGCAGGTCAGTGACACTGACCGAGGAGAGCGCCGAGGTCGTTTGAGGAATCCTGAAACGGACAATCGGCCAGAGCCCCGGCTTTGGCCACACTGCCCCCTAACACCAGGCTCAGGAACTGCACCGCGCCCTGAAAAACACCAAACACTAGCAAAGGGTCCTGTCTGGTCCTGTTTGGTCCTGTTTGGTCCTGTTTGGTCCTGTTTGGTCCCGTTTGGTCCCGTTTGGTCCCGCTTGGCCCCGTTTGGCCCTGTCTGGTCCTGTTTGGTCCTGTTTGGTCCTGTCTGGTCCTGTTTGGTCCCGTTTGGTCCCGTTTGGCCCCGTTTGGTCCCGTCTGGTCCCGTTTGGTCCTGTTTGGTCCTGTCTGGTCCTGTCTGGTCCTGTTTGGTCCTGTTTGGTCCTGTTTGGTCCTGTTTGGTCCTGATTGGTCCTGTCTGGTCCTGTTTGGTCCTGTCTGGTCCTGTTTGGTCCTGTTTGGTCCTGTTTGGTCCTGTCTAGTCATGTCTGGTCCTGTTTGGTCCCGTTTGGTCCCGTTTGGTCCTGTTTGGCCATGGTCCCGTTTGGTCCCGTTTGGTCCCGTTTGGTCCTGTTTGGTCCTGATTGGTCCTGTCTGGTCCTGTTTGGTCCTGTTTGGTCCTGTTTGGTCCTGTTTGGTCCTGCTTGGCCCTGTTTGGCCCTGTTTGGTCCTGTCTGGTCCTGTTTGGTCCTGTTTGGTCCTGTTTGGTCCCGTTTGGTCCCGTTTGGTCCCGTTTGGTCCCGTTTGGTCCCGTTTGGTCCTGCTTGGCCCTGTTTGGCCCTGTCTGGTCCTGTTTGGTCCTGTTTGGTCCTGTCTGGTCCTGTTTGGTCCCGTTTGGTCCCGTTTGGCCCCGTTTGGTCCCGTCTGGTCCCGTTTGGTCCCGTTTGGTCCTGTCTGGTCCTGTCTGGTCCTGTTTGGTCCTGTCTGGTCCTGTTTGGTCCTGTTTGGTCCTGTTTGGTCCTGATTGGTCCTGTCTGGTCCTGTTTGGTCCTGTCTGGTCCTGTTTGGTCCTGTTTGGTCCTGTTTGGTCCTGTCTAGTCATGTCTGGTCCTGTTTGGTCCTGTTTGGTCCTGTTTGGTCCCGTTTGGTCCCGTTTGGTCCTGTTTGGCCATGGTCCTGTTTGGTCCCGTTTGGTCCTATTTGGTCCTGTTTGGTCCTGTTTGGTCCTGATTGGTCCTGTCTGGTCCTGTTTGGTCCTGTCTGGTCCTGTTTGGTCCTGTTTGGTCCTGTATGGTCCTGTTTGGTCCTGTCTAGTCATGTCTGGTCCTGTTTGGTCCTGTTTGGTCCTGTTTGGTCCCGTTTGGTCCCGTTTGGTCCTGTTTGGCCATGGTCCTGTTTGGTCCCGTTTGGTCCTATTTGGTCCTGTTTGGTCCTGTTTGGTCCTGATTGGTCCTGTCTGGTCCTGTTTGGTCCTGTCTGGTCCTGTTTGGTCCTGTTTGGTCCTGTATGGTCCTGTTTGGTCCTGTCTAGTCATGTCTGGTCCTGTTTGGTCCTGTTTGGTCCTGTTTGGTCCCGTTTGGTCCCGTTTGGTCCTGTTTGGCCATGGTCCTGTTTGGTCCCGTTTGGTCCCGTTTGGTCCCGTTTGGCCCTGTTTGGTCCTGTTTGGTCCTGTTTGGTCCTGTCTAGTCCTGTCTGGTCCTGTCTGGTCCTGTTTGGTCCTGTTTGGTCCCGTTTGGTCCCGTTTGGTCCTGTTTGGTCCTGTCTGGTCCTGTTTGGTCCTGTTTGGTCCTGTATGGTCCTGTTTGGTCCTGTCTAGTCCTGTCTGGTCCTGTCTGGTCCTGTTTGGTCCTGTTTGGTCCCGTTTGGTCCTGTTTGGTCCTGTTTGGCCATGGTCCTGTTTGGTCCCGTTTGGTCCCGTTTGGTCCCGTTTGGCCCTGTTTGGTCCTGGTTGGCCCTGTTTGGTCCTGTTTGGTCCCGTTTGGTCCTGCTTGGCCCTGTTTGGTCCTGTTTGGTCCTGTTTGGTCCTGTCTGGTCCTGTTTGGTCCTGTTTGGTCCTGTTTGGTCCTGTATGGTCCTGTTTGGTCCTGTTTGGCCCTGTTTGGTCCTGTCTGGTCCTGTTTGGTCCTGTCTGGTCCTGTTTGGTCCTGTTTGGCCCTGTCTGGTCCTGTCTGGTCCTGTCTGGTCCTGTTTGGTCCTGTTTGGCCCTGGTCCTGTTTGGCCCTGTTTGGTCCTGGTTGGCCCTGTTTGGTCCTGTTTGGTCCCGTTTGGTCCTGTTTGGCCCTGGTCCTGTTTGGTCCTGTTTGGTCCTGTTTGTCCTGTATGGTCCTGTTTGGTCCTGTTTGGCCCTGTCTGGTCCTGTTTGGTCCTGTCTGGTCCTGTTTGGTCCTGTTTGGTCCTGTTTGGTCAGGTCTGGTCCTGTCTGGTCCTGTTTGGTCCTGTTTGGCCCTGGTCCTGTTTGGCCCTGTTTGGTCCTGGTTGGCCCTGTTTGGTCCTGTTTTGGCCCGTTTGGTCCCGTTTGGTCCCGTTTGGTCCTGTTTGGTCCTGTCTGGTCCTGTTTGGTCCTGTCTGGTCCTGTTTGGTCCTGGTCCTGTTTGGCCCTGTTTGGTCCTGGTTGGCCCTGTTTGGTCCTGTTTGGTCCCGTTTGGTCCTGTTAGGTCCCGTTTGGTCCCGTTTGGTCCCGTTTGGCCCTGTTTGGCCCTGTTTGGTCCTGTTTGGTCCTGTTTGGTCCTGTCTGGTCCTGTTTGGTCCTGTCTGGTCCTGTTTGGCCCTGGTCCTGTTTGGCCCTGTTTGGTCCTGTTTGGTCCTGGTTGGCCCTGTTTGGTCCTGTTTGGTCCCGTTTGGTCCTGGTTGGCCCTGTTTGGTCCTGTTTGGTCCCGTTTGGTCCTGCTTGGCCCTGTTTGGTCCTGTCTGGTCCTGTCTGCTCCTGTTTGGTCTTGTCTGGTCCTGTTTGGCCCTGGTTGGCCCTGTTTGGTCCTGTTTGGTCCCGTTTGGTCCCGTTAGGTCCCGTTTGGTCCCGTTTGGCCCTGTTTGGTCCTGTTTGGTCCTGTTTGGTCCTGTTTGGTCCTGTCTGGTCCTGTTTGGTCCTGTCTGGTCCTGTTTGGTCCCGTTTGGTCCCGTTTGGTCCCGTTTGGCCCCGTTTGGCCCTGTTTGGTCCTATTTGGTCCTGTTTGGTCCTGGTTGGCCCTGTTTGGTCCTGTTTGGTCTCGTTTGGTCCTGTTTGGCCCTGTTTGGTCCCGTTTGGTCCCGTTTACACCGTTTGGTCCTTTTTGGTCCCGTTTGGTCCTGGTTGGTCCTATTTGGTCCCGTTTGGCCCTGTTTGGTCCTGGTTGGCCCTGTTTGGTCCTGTTTGGTCCTGTTTTGTCCCGTTTGGCCCTGTTTTGTCCTGTTTGATCCTCTTTGGTCCCGTTTGGTCCTGTTTGGCCCCGTTTGGTCCTGTTTGGTCCTGTTTGGTCATGTTTGGTCCCGTTTGTTCCTGTTTGGCCCTGTTTGGTCCTGGTTGGCCCTGTTTGGTCCTGTTTGGTCCCGTTTGGTCCTGTTTGGCCCCGTTTGGTCCTGTTTGGTCCTGTTTGGCCGTGGTCCTGTTTGGTCATGTTTGGTCCCGTTTGGTCCTGTTTGGCCCTGTTTGGTCCTGGTTGGCCCTGTTTGGTCCTGTTTGGTACCGTTTGGTCCTGCTTGGCCCCGTTTGGTCCTGTTTGGTCCTGTTTGGCCATGGTCCTGTTTGGTCATGTTTGGTCCCGTTTGGTCCTGTTTGGCCCTGTTTGGTCCTGTTTGGCCCTGTTTGGTCCTGTTTGGTCCCGTTTGGTCCTGCTTGGCCCTGTCTGGTCCTGTTTGGTCCTGTTTGGTCCTGTCTGGTCCTGTTTGGTCCTGTCTGGTCCTGTTTGGCCCTGGTCCTGGTTGGCCCTGTTTGGTCCTGTTTGGTCCCGTTTGGTCCCGTTTGGTCCCGTTTGGCCCTGTTTGGCCCTGTTTGGTCCTGTTTGGTCCTGTCTGGTCCTGTTTGGTCCTGTCTGGTCCTGTTTTTGTCCCGTTTGGTCCCGTTTGGCCCTGTTTGGTCCTGTTTGGTCCTGGTTGGTCCTGGTTGGTCCCGTTTGGCCCTGTTTGGTCCTGTCTGGTCCTGTTTGTTCCTGTTTGGCCCTGTTTGGTCCTGTTTGGTCCTGGTTGGCCCTGTTTGGTCCTGTTTGGTCTCGTTTGGTCCTGTTTGGCCCTGTTTGGTCCCGTTTGGTCCCGTTTACACCGTTTGGTCCTTTTTGGTCCCGTTTGGTCCTGGTTGGTCCTATTTGGTCCCGTTTGGCCCTGTTTGGTCCTGGTTGGCCCTGTTTGGCCCTGTTTGGTCCTGTTTGGTCCTGTTTGGTCCTGTTTGGTCCTGTCTGGTCCTGTTTGGTCCTGTCTGGTCCTGTTTGGTCCCGTTTGGTCCCGTTTGGTCCCGTTTGGCCCCGTTTGGCCCTGTTTGGTCCTATTTGGTCCTGTTTGGTCCTGGTTGGCCCTGTTTGGTCCTGTTTGGTCTCGTTTGGTCCTGTTTGGCCCTGTTTGGTCCCGTTTGGTCCCGTTTACACCGTTTGGTCCTTTTTGGTCCCGTTTGGTCCTGGTTGGTCCTATTTGGTCCCGTTTGGCCCTGTTTGGTCCTGGTTGGCCCTGTTTGGTCCTGTTTGGTCCCGTTTTGTCCTGTTTGGCCCTGTTTTGTCCTGTTTGATCCTCTTTGGTCCCGTTTGGTCCTGTTTGGCCCCGTTTGGTCCTGTTTGGTCCTGTTTGGTCATGTTTGGTCCCGTTTGGTCCTGTTTGGCCCTGTTTGGTCCTGGTTGGCCCTGTTTGGTCCTGTTTGGTCCCGTTTGGTCCTGCTTGGCCCCGTTTGGTCCTGTTTGGTCCTGTTTGGCCGTGGTCCTGTTTGGTCATGTTTGGTCCCGTTTGGTCCTGTTTGGCACTGTTTGGTCCTGGTTGGCCCTGTTTGGTCCTGTTTGGTCCCGTTTGGTCCTGCTTGGCCCCGTTTGGTCCTGTTTGGTCCTGTTTGGTCCCGTTTGGTCCTGTTTGGCCCTGTTTGGTCCTGGTTGGCCCTGTTTGGTCCTGTTTGGTCCCGTTTGGTCCTGCTTGGCCCTGTCTGGTCCTGTTTGGTCCTGTCTGGTCCTGTCTGGCCCTGTTTGGTCCTGTTTGGTCCCGTTTGGTCCCGTTTGGTCCCGTTTGGCCCTGTTTGGCCCTGTTTGGTCCTGTTTGGTCCTGTCTGGTCCTGTTTGGTCCTGTCTGGTCCTGTTTGGTCCCGTTTGGTCCCGTTTGGTCCCGTTTGGCCCTGTTTGGTCCTGTTTGGTCCTGGTTGGTCCCGTTTGGCCCTGTTTGGTCCTGTCTGGTCCTGTTTGTTCCTGTTTGGCCCTGTTTGGTCCTGTTTGGTCCTGGTTGGCCCTGTTTGGTCCTGTTTGGTCTCGTTTGGTCCTGTTTGGCCCTGTTTGGTCCCGTTTGGTCCCGTTTACACCGTTTGGTCCTTTTTGGTCCCGTTTGGTCCTGGTTGGTCCTATTTGGTCCCGTTTGGCCCTGTTTGGTCCTGGTTGGCCCTGTTTGGTCCTGTTTGGTCCCGTTTTGTCCCGTTTGGCCCTGTTTCGTCCTGTTTGATCCTCTTTGGTCCTGTTTGGTCCTGTTTGGTCATGTTTGGTCCCGTTTGGTCCTGTTTGGCCCTGTTTGGTCCTGGTTGGCCCTGTTTGGTCCTGTTTGGTCCCGTTTGGTCCTGCTTGGCCCCGTTTGGTCCTGTTTGGTCCTGTTTGGCCGTGGTCCTGTTTGGTCATGTTTGGTCCCGTTTGGTCCTATTTGGCCCTGTTTGGTCCTGGTTGGCCCTGTTTGGTCCTGTTTGGTCCCGTTTGGTCCTGCTTGGCCCTGTTTGGTCCTGTTTGGTCCTGTTTGGTCCTGTTTCTACCTGGACTCGAGCGTAGGTCTTCTGTCCATGCCTGACGTCCACACTGTCACTGTCTCCGTCCACATTTCCCAGGGCAGGAAGTGATGCAGCGGAATCGGCCAATCGACAGTCAACGTAGAGCTCAGCGTTGAGGCTCCGCCTCCGCAGGCCGCCCAATCGCAGCACAAAGCTGTGGCTCCGCCCATCGGCCAGCGGCGCGTTCTGAAGGTTCAGCGTGTGCAGTCGACCGTCAGCACGAACATAACGCACCAGCACTGAGATTATAACCAGATTATAATCAGATTATAATCAGATTATAACCAGATTATAACCAGATTATAATCAGATTATAATCAGATTATAACCAGATTATAATCAGATTATAATCAGATTATAATCAGATTATAACCAGATTATAATCAGATTATAATCAGATTATAACCAGATTATAATCAGATTATAATCAGATTATAATCAGATTATAATCAGATTATAACCAGATTATAATCAGATTATAATCAGATTATAACCAGATTATAACCAGATTATAAGAAGATTATAATCAGATTATAACCAGATTATAACCAGATTATAACCAGATTATAATCAGATTATAATCAGATTATAATCAGATTATAATCAGATTATAACCAGATTATAACCAGATTATAAGAAGATTATAATCAGATTATAACCAGATTATAACCAGATTATAACCAGATTATAATCAGATTATAATCAGATTATAACCAGATTATAATCAGATTATAATCAGATTATAATCAGATTATAACCAGATTATAATCAGATTATAATCAGATTATAACCAGATTATAATCAGATTATAATCAGATTATAACCAGATTATAATCAGATTATAATCAGATTATAACCAGATTATAACCAGATTATAAGAAGATTATAATCAGATTATAACCAGATTATAACCATATTATAATCAGATTATAACCATATTATAACCAGATTATAACCATATTATAACCATATTATAACCAGATTATAACCATATTATAACCAGATTATAATCAGATTATAAACAGATTATAGATCTGCCCGCTGCTGACACAGAACTCTCTCGATCTGTCACTCTTTTGCTTGTGGGTGGAGTCTGCTATGGGACGTTAAGTCCCGCCCCTGGAACAAAATGCTGAAAAAACTGTAAACACAGTCACCATGGCAACTATACTCCTGAGCTCTGGTTGATTGGTTCTGCCCAAAGGGGAGGAGCCTTTATACTCTCCTGATCTCTGGTTGGTTCCGCCCAAAGGGGCGGAGCTGTGCCTCATTAACATTGGACAGGTTGTTTTGTGCCGAGGCCTCATGAGGCTGTTGTAGACTGAGGTGGAATGGACGATTTTTTTCAGCACATTTTTTATCATATTTCCTCGTGGTGTGGACTGTCCATTTGTCCTGCCACGTGTCAATCAAAAAACGCACCTGTCGCTCACCTGCAGCCGCGTGTGGCTCGTCCCCACGTTTCCGCGTGCCTAAGCGCATGGATCTATCATAATATAGTTCCCTCAGTGTACGGGGCAAAATGAAGACGGAGAAAGACAGTTCGAGCTGACGCAGAAGAAGATGGAAATCTACGGGAGACGAGAGATGTGATGCGATCTGTTGCGCAAATAAACAAACGCACGTGTGTGTTGTATCAGTCCACACGGGGGAGTGGCATGAGCACGGGGGAGTGGCATGAGCACGGGGGAGTGCACGGGGGAGTGGCATGTGCACGGGGGAGTGGCATGTGCACGGGGGAGTGGCATGTGCACTTCCGCCTGCGTTCTCAAATCGCAGTAAAATCGTCCATTGCGGCTTTAATGAGGTCCAATCCCCTCTCACCTTTGGCTCCGCCCCTCTCCCTCTCATCCAGTCAGGCCGTACCTTTGCTGATCTTGCCCATGAGCGCCACCTCCAGGATCTTGCTTTGGTCTTTTTTGTCGTAAAGTCCGAACAAAACTCCGCCGAGTTTTGGAGGCAGCTTCAGCGTCGAAACAAGGTAAACGTCACTGAGCGTGCTCAGCCCCGCCCACAGCTTCTTCACCGCCGCCGCTGTTTGCCCCGCCTCCTGCAGCGCTAGCACGTCAATCACTGCAAAAACAGGTCATTTCACAGTCAATAAAAGAGTCTCGTCCAGCGGAAAGTTCAGTTTAAGCTCAAAGACGTCTGGGACGGAAAGAGCAGGACAAGACATGAGGCAAGTCAGAGGTTATAAAGGTCAAAGGTTATAAAGGTCAGAGGTTATAAAGGTCAAAGGTTTTAAAGGTCAAAGGTTATAAAGGTCAGAGGTTACAAAGGTCAGAGGTTATAAAGGTCAGAGGTTATAAAGGTCAGAGGTTATAAAGGTCAGAGGTTATAAAGGTCAGAGGTCATAAAGGTCAGAGGTTATAAAGGTCAGAGGTCATAAAGGTCAGAGGTTATGAAGATCAGAGGTCATAAAGGTCAGAGGTTATAAAGGTCAGAGGTTATAAAGGTCAGAGGTCATAAAGGTCAGAGGTTATAAAGGTCAGAGGTTATAAAGGTCAGAGGTTATAAAGGTCAGAGGTCATAAAGGTCAGCGGTTATAAAGGTCAGAGGTCATAAAGGTCAGCGGTTATAAAGGTCAGAGGTTATAAAGGTCAGAGGTCATAAAGGTCAGAGGTTATTAAGGTCAGAGGTTATAAATGTCAGAGGTTATGAAGATCAGAGGTCATAAAGGTCAGAGGTTATAAAGGTCAGAGGTTATGAAGATCAGAGGTCATAAAGGTCAGAGGTTATAAAGGTCAGAGGTTATGAAGATCAGAGGTCATAAAGGTCAGAGGTTATAAAGGTCAGAGGTTATGAAGATCAGAGGTCATAAAGGTCAGAGGTTATAAAGGTCAGAGGTTATGAAGATCAGAGGTCATAAAGGTCAGAGGTTATAAAGGTCAGAGTGACTGTGTTTCATGTCTTGGTTATAATAACTGTTTATGTGTAAAAAACATAAAAGTCTGTTTCTCTTTCCACATCTCAAATCTTTTCATGTGATTCTCTTTTACATCTGTCCTCCAGACCTTTTGTCCTCCAGACCTTTTGTCCTCCAGACCTTTTGTCCTCCAGACCTTTTGTCCTCCAGACCTTGAGTCTCAGTCAGTTCTATTTGTACAAAACTTTTGGTCATAAAGTTTTACCAGTTTAAGATTGTGACATCTGTGTTTAGTTTGTTCTGATCAGCTCCTTCCATGTTGTAAGAACAGATTTGAGCCAGAGATTCTTCACTTCCTCCTCATGACTCAAGCGTCTGTCATCTGCAGTAAGAACTGTACAGGAACCTCAGGCACCACATGACTCTCAGTATAAGACCTGTACAGGAACCTCAGGCACCACATGACTCTCAGTATAAGAACTGTACAGGAACCTCAGGCACCACATGACTCTCAGTATAAGACCTGTACAGGAACCTCAGGCACCACATGACTCTCAGTATAAGAACTGTACAGGAACCTCAGGCACCACATGACTCTCAGTATAAGACCTGTACAGGAACCTCAGGCACCACATGACTCTCAGTATAAGAACTGTACAGGAACCTCAGGCACCACATGACTCTCAGTATAAGGCCTGTACAGGAACCTCAGGCACCACATGACTCTCAGTATAAGACCTGTACAGGAACCCCCGGCACCACATGACTCTCAGTATAAGACCTGTACAGGAACCTCAGGCACCACATGACTCTCAGTATAAGACCTGTACAGGAACCTCAGGCACCACATGACTCTCAGTATAAGACCTGTACAGGAACCCCCGGCACCACATGACTCTCAGTATAAGACCTGTACAGGAACCTCAGGCACCACATGACTCTCAGTATAAGACCATCGAGCACAACATTCTGGATCACACCAGCAACGTGAACATTTCACCTGAAATAAAGACATTTTTCTTTCTCACTCATCAAAAAGCCGGAGATGGAACTCTGAGGTTCCATTTTTCTAGATCTTTCTTTATAGTGGAGAAAAGAGGAGGATTTGTTCCGTTCTTTTGGACATAATTGAGGTGTATGAACGATAGTCACATTCAGAATAGAAATAGTCTCTATGAGGCACAGTCGCTCCTTCACTTCTTTTGTATCAGGGATATGATGACTTTAGAGCTTTATACACTCTGAGGTGTGTCTTTAGAGCTTTATACACTCTGAGGTGTGTCTTTAGAGCTTTATACACTCTGAGGTGTGTCTTTAGAGCTTTATACACTCTGAGGTGTGTCTTTAGAGCTTTATACACTCTGAGGTGTGTCTTTAGAGCTTTATACACTCTAAGGTGTGTCTTTAGAGCTTTAGAGCTTTAGTTGTGGGTAAAACAGTAAAAGTCTGTGTCGCTGTAATTTATTGAGTAACGCGTTTTTGAACTTCCTTGTGTGTGAGCGTTTCCACGGTAACGAGAAACATAAACACACACGCGCATTCTCCAGGAGCCTCATTCCTTTTACTGCGGAGTGGAAACAAGCGCTCACCAAGACTGGCCCCGAGCCATGAACCGGGTCTAAACCAGGACTAAATCAGGACTAAACCAGGACTAAACCAGGTCTAAACCAGGACTAAACCAGGACTAAACCAGGACTAAACCAGGACTAAATCAGGACTAAACCAGGACTAAACCAGGTCTAAACCAGGACTAAACCAGGACTAAACCAGGACTAAACCGGGTCCAAACCAGGACTAAACCAGGACTAAACCAGGACTAAACCAGGTCTAAACCAGGTCTAAACCAGGACTAAACCAAGACTAAACCAGGTCTAAACCAGGACTAAACCAGGACTAAAGCAGGACTAAAGCAGGACTAAAGCAGGTCTAAACAAGGACTAAACCAGGACTAAACCAGGTCTAAATCAGGACTAAATCAGGACTAAATCAGGTCTAAACCAGGACTAAACCAGGACTAAACCAGGTCTAAATCAGGACTAAACCAGGACTAAATCAGGACTAAACCAGGACTAAACCAGGTCTAAACCAGGTCTAAACCAGGTCTAAACCAGGTCTAAACCAGGTCTAAACCAGGTCTAAACCAGGACTAAACCAGGTCTAAACCAGACCTTGTTAAACTTTTCACTCAAGTAACTTTGAGTGAAAAGTGATGAAAATTAAACTCATATTTTACCTTGAACGTCCCGTTCCTCCGTGACCCCGTGAACCCCGCGGATCCTGAGCCCCGAGACCAGGACCAGAACCAGGACCGGGACCGTCCAGCCCATCCTGAAGACGTGCAGAAGAACCTGAGAACCAGAACTAGAACCAGAACCACAACCAGAACTGAGACCCGAGGAGAGGCGTGATGAACGGCGGAGGACCGGGAAGAAGAGGCTCCAGATGAGAGAACCACCGAAGAGTGGGGGAGGACCAGGGCACCGGGGGAGGACCACCGGCGGCGTGTACACGCTGCAGCCAGTCCTGGTTTAGTCCTGGTTCAGACCTGGTTCAGACCTGGTTTAGTCCTGGTTTAGTCCTGGTTTAGACCTGGTTTAGTCCTGGTTTAGTCCTGGTTTAGTCCTGGTTTAGACCTGGTTCAGACCTGGTTCAGACCTGGTTTAGTCCTGGTTTAGTCCTGGTTTAGTCCTGGTTTAGACCCGGTTCAGACCCGGTTCGGACCCGGTTCAGACCCGCTTTAGTCCTGGTTTAGTCCTGGTTTAGTCCTGGTTTAGACCTGGTTCAGACCTGGTTTAGTCCTGGTTTAGTCCTGGTTTAGTCCTGGTTTAGACCTGGTTCAGACCTGGTTCAGACCTGGTTTAGTCCTGGTTTAGTCCTGGTTTAGTCCTGGTTTAGACCTGGTTTAGACCTGGTTCAGACCTGGTTTAGACCTGGTTTAGTCCTGGTTTAGTCCTGGTTTAGACCTGGTTTAGTCCTGGTTTAGACCTGGTTCAGACCTGGTTTAGACCTGGTTTAGTCCTGGTTTAGACCTGGTTTAGACCTGGTTTAGACCTGGTTTAGTCCTGGTTTAGACCTGGTTCAGACCTGGTTCAGACCTGGTTTAGTCCTGGTTTAGTCCTGGTTTAGTCCTGCTTCGGACCTGGTTCAGACCTGGTTTAGTCCTGGTTTAGACCTGGTTTAGTCCTGGTTTAGACCCGGTTTAGTCCTGGTTTAGACCTGGTTTAGTCCTGGTTTAGACCTGGTTTAGACCTGGTTTAGACCTTGTTTAGTCCTGGTTTAGTCCTGGTTCAGACCTGGTTTAGTCCTGGTTTAGACCTGGTTTAGACCTGGTTTAGACCTGGTTTAGTCCTGGTTTAGTCCTGCTTCAGACCTGGTTCAGACCTGGTTTAGTCCTGGTTTAGACCCGGTTTAGTCCTGGTTTAGTCCTGGTTTAGACCTGGTTTAGTCCTGGTTTAGACCTGGTTTAGACCTGGTTTAGTCCTGGTTTAGTCCTGCTTCAGACCTGGTTTAGACCTGGTTTAGTCCTGGTTTAGACCTGGTTTAGTCCTGGTTTAGACCTGGTTTAGTCCTGGTTTAGACCTGGTTTAGTCCTGGTTTAGTCCTGGTTTAGTCCTGCTTCAGACCTGGTTTAGTCTGGTTTAGTTCTGGTTTAGTCCTGGTTTAGACCTGGTTTAGACCTGGTTTAGTCCTGGTTTAGTCCTGCTTCAGACCTGGTTCAGACCTGGTTTAGTCCTGGTTTAGACCCGGTTTAGTCCTGGTTTAGTCCTGGTTTAGACCTGGTTTAGTCCTGGTTTAGACCTGGTTTAGACCTGGTTTAGTCCTGGTTTAGTCCTGCTTCAGACCTGGTTTAGACCTGGTTTAGTCCTGGTTTAGACCTGGTTTAGTCCTGGTTTAGACCTGGTTTAGTCCTGGTTTAGACCTGGTTTAGTCCTGGTTTAGTCCTGGTTTAGTCCTGCTTCAGACCTGGTTTAGTCTGGTTTAGTTCTGGTTTAGTCCTGGTTTAGACCTGGTTTAGACCTGGTTTAGTCCTGGTTTAGTCCTGGTTTAGTCCTGGTTTATTCCTGCTTCAGACCTGGTTTAGTCCTGGTTTAGACCTGGTAAATATTCACTTCTAAAATAAAAACATGCCTTTTTCAGTGTCGTGAAGAGGCGGTGCTTATCGCTGAAGAGGCGGTGCTTATCGCTGAAGAGGCGGGGCTTATCGCTGAAGAGGCGGGGCTGAAGAGGCGGTGCTTATCGCTGAAGAGGCGGGGCTTATCGCTGAAGAGGCGGGGCTTATCACTGAAGAGGCGGGGCTTATCATTGAAGAGGCGGGGCTTACCGCTGAAGAGGCGGTGCTTATCGCTGAAGAGGCGGGGCTTATCAGTGAAGAGGCGGGGCTTATCGCTGAAGAGGCGGTGCTTATCGATGAAGAGGCGGGGCTTATCGCTGAAGAGGCGGTGCTTATAGCTGAAGAGGCGGTGCTTATAGCTGAAGAGGCGGGGCTTATCGCTGAAGAGGCGGTGCTTATCGCTGAAGAGGCGGGGCTTATCAGTGAAGAGGCGGGGCTTATCAGTGAAGAGGCGGTGCTTATCGCTGAAGAGGCGGGGCTTATCAGTGAAGAGGCGGGGCTTATCGCTGAAGAGGCGGGGCTTATCGCTGAAGAGGCGGGGCTTATCGCTGAAGAGGCGGGGCTTATCAGTGAAGAGGCGGGGCTTATCGCTGAAGAGGCGGGGCTTATCGCTGAAGAGGCGGTGCTTATCGCTGAAGAGGCGGTGCTTATCGCTGAAGAGGCGGGGCTTATCAGTAAAGAGGCGGGGCTTATCAGTGAAGAGGCGGGGCTTATCGCTGAAGAGGCGGGGCTTATCGCTGAAGAGGCGGGGCTTATCGCTGAAGAGGCGGTGCTTATCGCTGAAGAGGCGGTGCTTATCGCTGAAGAGGCGGGGCTTATCAGTGAAGAGGCGGGGCTTATCAGTGAAGAGGCGGTGCTTATCGCTGAAGAGGCGGGGCTTATCAGTGAAGAGGCGGGGCTTATCGCTGAAGAGGCGGGGCTTATCGCTGAAGAGGCGGCGCTTATCGCTGAAGAGGCGGGGCTTATCAGTGAAGAGGCGGGGCTTATCGCTGAAGAGGCGGGGCTTATCAGTGAAGAGGCGGTGCTTATTGCTGAAGAGGCGGGGCTTATCAGTGAAGAGGCGGGGCTTATCAGTGAAGAGGCGGGGCTTATCGCTGAAGAGGCGGGGCTTATCGCTGAAGAGGCGGGGCTTATCAGTGAAGAGGCGGGGCTTATCGCTGAAGAGGCGGGGCTTATCGCTGAAGAGGCGGTGCTTATCGCTGAAGAGGCGGTGCTTATCGCTGAAGAGGCGGGGCTTATCAGTAAAGAGGCGGGGCTTATCAGTGAAGAGGCGGGGCTTATCGCTGAAGAGGCGGGGCTTATCGCTGAAGAGGCGGGGCTTATCGCTGAAGAGGCGGGGCTTATCGCTGAAGAGGCGGTGCTTATCGCTGAAGAGGCGGGGCTTATCAGTGAAGAGGCGGGGCTTATCGCTGAAGAGGCGGGGCTTATCAGTGAAGAGGCGGTGCTTATTGCTGAAGAGGCGGGGCTTATCAGTGAAGAGGCGGGGCTTATCAGTGAAGAGGCGGGGCTTATCGCTGAAGAGGCGGGGCTTATCGCTGAAGAGGCGGGGCTTATCAGTGAAGAGGCGGGGCTTATCGCTGAAGAGGCGGGGCTTATCGCTGAAGAGGCGGTGCTTATCGCTGAAGAGGCGGTGCTTATCGCTGAAGAGGCGGGGCTTATCAGTAAAGAGGCGGGGCTTATCAGTGAAGAGGCGGGGCTTATCGCTGAAGAGGCGGGGCTTATCGCTGAAGAGGCGGGGCTTATCGCTGAAGAGGCGGGGCTTATCGCTGAAGAGGCGGGGCTTATCGCTGAAGAGGCGGGGCTTATCGCTGAAGAGGCGGTGCTTATCGCTGAAGAGGCGGTGCTTTCAGCTCTAAAACCCTGAAATGTGAAAAGCTTAAATGACGACATCGTGCTGAACATTTAAATAGATTTATTCCATTTCCTGTCATGTGACACGTCATGTGACATGTCACATGACACGTCATGTGACATGTCACGGCTGGTGCTCTTGCTCGTGCGTCTCCGGCTCGTCGTCGGGCGGCTCCTCTAGCGCCCCCGTCTGGTGCAGACTGACCGACAGGATCCCCGTCAACACGGCGTAACTCAACATGGCGCCCACCGCAAACAGCATCGACAGAAGCTGCTTCCGCCGCTTGTGAGGCACGTGATCGCCGTCGTCCGGGGCAACGGGCGGCGGGCGAGGAGCCGGATCTGTGGAGAGGAACCAACTTTAAAAATCAAACATACCGCCCATACCCCCCATACCACCATACCCCCCTATACCGCCCATACCCCCCTATACCGCCCATACCCCCCCATACCGCCCATACCCCCCCATACCGCCCATACCCCCCCATACCGCCCATACCCCCCCATACCGCCCATACCCCCCATATCACCATACCCCCCCATACCGCCCATACCCCCCTATACCGCCCATACCCCCCTATACCGCCCATACCCCCCCCATACCGCCCATACCCCCCTATACCGCCCATACCCCCCCATACCGCCCATACCCCCCTATACCGCCCATACCCCCCTATACCGCCCATACCCCCCTATACCGCCCATACCCCCCTATACCGCCCATACCCCCATACCGCCCATACCCCCCTATACCGCCCATACCCCCCTATACCGCCCATACCCCCCATTACCGCCCATTTCCCCTCATACCCCCCATTACCCGCCATTACCCCTCGGGGCTGGCTGCGGGCGGGGCTGGCTGTGGGCGGGGCTGGCTGTGGGCAGTGCTTACCTGTCCCCGTTGGGGGGAAGTACAGCTGCAGGACGGTGGAGCAGAAAACACACAGGTTCTCCAGAGTCTGAAGATGCTGCTGCAGTTTAGAGTTCGGGAACTTGATCTTGAAAACAGGCGCCAAATGTCCAAAGACCACAGCGTCCAGAGAAGACGGACTGAAGAGAGACACAGGTCACAGGTCACAGGTCAAGGCCAACGTGGGTCAAGTGTGGGTCAAGTGTGGGTCAAGTGTGGGTCAAGTGCAGGTCAAGTGCAGGTCAAGTGTAGGTCAAGTGCGGGTCAAGTGCGGGTCAAGTGCGGGTCAAGTGCAGGTCAAGTGCGGGTCAAGTGCGGGTCAAGTGCAGGTCAAGTGTAGGTCAAGTGCAGGTCAAGTGTAGGTCAAGTGCGGGTCAAGTGCAGGTCAAGTGTAGGTCAAGTGCGGGTCAAGTGCAGGTCAAGTGTAGGTCAAGTGCAGGTCAAGTGTAGGTCAAGTGCGGGTCAAGTGCGGGTCAAGTGCGGGTCAAGTGCAGGTCAAGTGCGGGTCAAGTGCAGGTCAAGTGTAGGTCAAGTGCGGGTCAAGTGCAGGTCAAGTGTAGGTCAAGTGCAGGTCAAGTGCAGGTCAAGTGTAGGTCAAGTGCAGGTCAAGTGCAGGTCAAGTGTAGGTCAAGTGCAGGTCAAGTGCAGGTCAAGTGTAGGTCAAGTGCAGGTCAAGTGCAGGTCAAGTGTAGGTCAAGTGTAGGTCAAGTGCGGGTCAAGTGCAGGTCAAGTGTAGGCCAAGTGCAGGTCAAGTGTAGGTCAAGTGCGGGTCAAGTGCGGGTCAAGTGCGGGTCAAGTGCAGGTCAAGTGCGGGTCAAGTGCAGGTCAAGTGTAGGTCAAGTGCGGGTCAAGTGCAGGTCAAGTGTAGGTCAAGTGCAGGTCAAGTGCAGGTCAAGTGCAGGTCAAGTGTAGGTCAAGTGCAGGTCAAGTGCAGGTCAAGTGTAGGTCAAGTGCAGGTCAAGTGCAGGTCAAGTGCAGGTCAAGTGCAGGTCAAGTGTAGGTCAAGTGCAGGTCAAGTGCAGGTCAAGTGTAGGTCAAGTGCAGGTCAAGTGCAGGTCAAGTGTAGGTCAAGTGCAGGTCAAGTGCAGGTCAAGTGCAGGTCAAGTGTAGGTCAAGTGTAGGTCAAATGTTTGAACGAGGCTTGAAATAAATTCTGCAGCAAATGAAACGTACGAGTCGCCGAAGAAGAACTTGTGTCGTCCGAGTCTCTGGGACAGAAGGTTCATGCAGTCGAGCGCGTCCAGCAACATCTGCAACACATGATGACCTTTACTCCTCCTCCAGGTCCTCACCTCCTCCAGGTCCTCACCTCCTCACCTCCTCCTCCTCCGGGTCCTCACCTCCTCCTCCGGGTCCACACCTCCTCCTCATCCGGGTCCTCACCTCCTCCTCCGGGTCCACACCTCCTCCTCCTCCGGGTCCTCACTTCCTCCTCCGGGTCCTCACCTCCTCCTCCGGGTCCTCACCTCCTTCTACGGGTCCTCACCTCCTTCTCCAGGTTCTCCTTGGGGTCTCACCTCCTTCTCCAGGTTCTCCTCGGGGTCTCATCTCCTTCTCCAGGTTCTCCTCGGGGTCTCACCTCCTTCTCCAGGTTCTCCTCGGGGTCTCACCTCCTTCTCCAGGTTCTCACCTCCTTCTCCAGGTTCTCCTCAGGGTCTCACCTCCTTCTCCAGGTTCTCCTCGGGGTCTCACCTCCTTCTCCAGGTTCTCCTCGGGGTCTCACCTCCTTCTCCAGGTTCTCCTCGGGGTCTCACCTCCTTCTCCAGGTTCTCACCTCCTTCTCTAGGTTCTCCTCAGGGTCTCACCTCCTTCTCCAGGTTCTCCTCAGGGTCTCACCTCCTTCTCCAGGTTTTCACCTCCTTCTCCAGGTTCTCCTCAGGGTCTCACTTCCTTCTCCAGGTTCTCCTCGGGGTCTCACCTCCTTCTCCAGGTTCTCCTCGGGGTCTCACCTTCTTCTCCAGGTTCTCCTCGGGGTCTCACCTCCTTCTCCAGGTTCTCCTCAGGGTCTCACCTCCTTCTCCAGGTTCTCCTCGGGGTCTCACCTCCTTCTCCAGGTTCTCCTCGGGGTCTCACCTCCTTCTCCAGGTTCTCCTCGGGCTCCAGGAGCTCTCCTCCTCGCAGGAGCCTCAGTCTCTCGTTCTGGAGGCGGTGCATTCGTCCTGGTAAAATCAAACCCAGAGGAAACGGTAGATGTTCTGAAAACCAGCGGCGAGTCACGTCTGCGAAGTTCTTACTGTCGACCCACGAGAAGTAGATCTGAGAGAGACCAGAGAGAGACCGGGTTTAGACCGGGTTGGGACAGGGTTAGGGACCGGGTTGGGTCAGGGTTGGGTCAGGGTTTGGGACAGGGTTGGGTCAGGGTTGCGGTCAGGGTTTGGGACAGGGTTGGGTCAGGGTTGGGTCAGGGTTTGGGACAGGGTTGGGTCAGGGTTGGTCAGGGTTTGGGACAGGGTTGGTCAGGGTTTGGGACAGGGTTTGGGACAGGGTTAGGGACCGGGTTGGGTCATGGTTGGGTCAGGGTTGGGACAGGGTTGGGACAGGGTTGGGTCAGGGTTTGGGACAGGGTTGGGTCAGGGTTGGGTCAGGGTTGGGTCATGGTTTGGGACAGGGTTTGGGACAGGGTTGGGTCAGGGTTGGGTCAGGGTTGCGGTCAGGGTTTGGGACAGGGTTTGGGACAGGGTTTGGGACAGGGTTGGGACAGGGTTTGGGACAGGGTTGGGTCAGGGTTGGGTCAGGGTTGCGGTCAGGGTTTGGGACAGGGTTGGGTCAGGGTTGGGTCAGGGTTTGGGACAGGGTTGGGTCAGGGTTGGTCAGGGTTTGGGACAGGGTTGGTCAGGGTTTGGGACAGGGTTTGGGACAGGGTTAGGGACCGGGTTGGGTCATGGTTGGGTCAGGGTTGGGACAGGGTTGGGACAGGGTTGGGACAGGGTTGGGTCAGGGTTTGGGACAGGGTTGGGTCAGGGTTGGGTCAGGGTTGGGTCATGGTTTGGGACAGGGTTTGGGACAGGGTTGGGTCAGGGTTGGGTCAGGGTTGCGGTCAGGGTTTGGGACAGGGTTTGGGACAGGGTTTGGGACAGGGTTGGGACAGGGTTTGGGACAGGGTTGGGTCAGGGTTTGGGTCAGGGTTGGGTCAGGGTTGGGTCAGGGTTGGGTCAGGGTTGGGGTTGGGTCAGGGTTGGGTCAGGGTTTGGGACAGGGTTGGGTCAGGGTTGGGTCAGGGTTGGGTCAGGGTTTGGGTCAGGGTTTGGGACAGGGTTGGATCAGGGTTGGGTCAGGGTTGGGTCAGAGTTGGGTCAGGGTTTGGGACAGGGTTTGGGACAGGGTTTGGGAAAGGGTTGGGACAGGGTTGGGTCAGAGTTGGGTCAGGGTTTGGGACAGGGTTTGCGACAGGGTTTGGGACAGGGTTGGTCAGGGTTTGGGACAGGGTTTGGGACAGGGTTTGGGACAGGGTTGGGTCAGGGTTTGGGACAGGGTTGGGTCAGGGTTGGGTCAGGGTTGGGTCAGGGTTTGGGTCAGGGTTGGGTCAGGGTTTGGGACAGGGTTGGGTCAGGGTTTGGGACAGGGTTTGGGACAGGGTTGGGACAAGGTTGGGTCAGGTTTGGTCAGGGTTTGGGACAGGGTTGGGTCAGGGTTTGCGATAGGGTTGGGACAGGGTTTGGGAAGGGGTTGGGTCAGGGTTTGGGACAGGGTTGGGTCAGGGTTGGGACAGGGTTGGGTCAGGGTTTGGACAGGGTTAGGTCAGGGTTTGGGACAGGGTAGGGTCAGGGTTTGGGACAGGGTTGGGTCAGGGTTTGGGACAGGGTTTGGGACCGGGTTGGGTCAGGGTTGCGGTCAGGGTTTGGGACAGGGTTGGGTCAGGGTTTGGGACAGGGTTGGGTCAGGGTTGGTCAGGGTTTGGGACAGGGTTTGGGACAGGGTTAGGGACCGGGTTGGGTCAGGGTTGGGTCAGGGTTGGGACAGGTTTGGGACAGGGTTGGGACAGGGTTGGGTCAGGGTTCGGGACAGGGTTTTGGACAGGGTTGGGTCAGGGTTTGGGTCAGGGTTGGGGTTGTGTCAGGGTTGGGTCAGGGTTTGGGACAGGGTTGGGTCAGGGTTGGGTCAGGGTTTGGGTCAGGGTTTGGGACAGGGTTGGGTAAGGGTTGGGTCAGGGTTGGGTCAGAGTTGGGTCAGGGTTTGGGACAGGGTTTGGGACAGGGTTTGGGAAAGGGTTGGGACAGGGTTGGGTCGGAGTTGGGTCAGGGTTTGGGACAGGGTTCGCGACAGGGTTTGGGACAGGGTTGGGACAGGGTTGGTCAGGGTTTGGGACAGGGTTTGGGACAGGGTTTGGGACAGGGTTGGGTCAGGGTTTGGGACAGGGTTGGGTCAGGGTTGGGTCAAGGTTTGGGACAGGGTTGGGTCAGGGTTGGGTCAGGTTTTGGGTTAGGGGTTGGGTCAGGGTTGGGACAGGGTTTGGGACAGGGTTTGGGACAGGGTTGAGTCAGGGTTTGGTTCAGGGTTTGGGACAGGGTTTGGGACAGGGTTTGGGACAGGGTTGGGGACAGGGTTGGGGACAGGGTTGGGGAAAGGGTTTGGGACAGGGTTTGGGACAGGGTTGGGACAGGGGTTGGGTCAGGGTTTGGGTCAGGGTTGGGTCAAGGTTTGGGTCAGGGTTGGGTCAGGGTTTGGGACAGGGTTGGGTCAGGTTTGGGACAGGGTTGGGTCAGGGTTCGGGACAGGGTTTGGGACAGGGTTGGGTCAGGGTTTGGGTCAGGGTTTGGGTCAGGGTTTTGGACAGGGTTGGGGACAGGGTTGGGGACAGGGTTGGGGAAGGGGTTGGGGAAGGGGTTGGGGAAGGGGTTGGGGACAGGGTTTGGGACAGGGTTGGGACAGGGGGTGGGTTTGGGACAGGGTTGGGTCAGGGTTTGGGACAGGGTTTGGGACAGGGTTGGGACAGGGTTGGGACAAGGTTGGGTCAGGGTTGGGTAAGGGTTTGGGAAAGGGTTGGGTCAGGGTTTGCGACAGGGTTGGGACAGGGTTTGGGACAGGGTTGGGTCAGGGTTTGGGACAGGGTTGGAACAGGGTTGGGTTAGGGACAGGGTAGGGTCATGGTTTGGGACAGGGTTGGGTCAGGGTTGGGTCAGGGTTTGGGACAGGGTTTGGGACCGGGTTGGGTCAGGGTTGGGTCAGGGTTGGGTCAGGGTTTGGGACAGGGTTGCGGTCAGGGTTGGGTCAGGGTTTGGGACAGGGTTGGGTCAGGGTTGGTCAGGGTTTGGGTCAGGGTTGGGTCAGGGTTGGGACAGGGTTGGGACAGGGTTGGGACAGGGTTTGGGACAGGGTTGGGACAGGGTTTGGGACAGGGTTGGGACAGGGTTGGGACAGGGTTTGGGACAGGGTTAGGGACCGGGTTGGGTCAGGGTTGGGACAGGGTTGGGACAGGGTTGGGACAGGGTTGGGTCAGGGTTGGGTCAGGGTTGGGTCAGGGTTGGGACAGGGTTTGGGTCAGGGTTTGGGTCAGGGTTTGGGACAGGGTTTGGGACAGGGTTGGGGACAGGGTTGGGGAAAGGGTTTGGGACAAGGTTGGGACAGGGGTTGGGTCAGGGTTTGGGACAGGGTTGGGTCAGGGTTTGGGACAGGGTTGGGTCAGGGTTTGGGACAGGGTTGGGACAGGGTTGGGACAGGGTTGGGACAAGGTTGGGTCAGGGTTGGGACAAGGTTGGGTCAGGGTTGGGTCAGGGTTTGGGACAGGGTTGGGACAGGGTTTGGGACAGGGTTGGGGACCGGGTTGGGACAGGGTTTGGGTCAGGGTTGGGGACCGGTTTGGGACAGGGTTGGGACGAGGTTGGGTCAGGGTTTGGGAGAGGGTTTTGGTTAGGGTTGGGGACCAGGTTGGGACAGGGTTTGGGTCAGGGTTGGGTCAGGGTTTGAGACAGGGTTGGGACAGGGTTTGGGACAGGGTTGGGTCAGGGTTGGGGACAGGGTTGGGGAGAGGGTTGGGGACTGGGTTGGGGACAGGGTTGGGGACAGGGTTGGGGACAGGGTTGGGGACAGGGTTGGGACAGGGTTTGGACAGGGTTGGGTCATGTTTGGGTCAGGGTTGGGTCAGGGTTGGGTCAGGGTTTGGGACAGGGTTGGGTCAGGGTTTGGGACAGGGTTGGGAACCGGTTTGGGAACCGGGTTGGGACAGGGTTGGGACAGGGTTGGGACAGGGTTGGGAAAGGGTTTGGGACAGGGTTGGGACAGAGTTGGTTCAGGGTTTGGGAAGGGTTTGGGACAGGGTTGGGTCAGGGTTGGGTCAGGGTTTGGGACAGGGTTGGGTCAGGGTTGGGTCAGGGTTGGGGTCAGGGTTTGGGACAGGGTTGCGGTAAGGGCTGGGTCAGGGTTTGGGACAGGGTTGGGACAGGGTTGGGACAAGGTTGGGTCAGGGTTGGGTAAGGGTTTGGGAAAGGGTTGGGTCAGGGTTTGCGACAGGGTTGGGACAGGGTTTGGGACAGGGTTGGGTCAGGGTTTGGGACAGGGTTGGAACAGGGTTGGGTTAGGGACAGGGTAGGGTCATGGTTTGGGACAGGGTTGGGTCAGGGTTGGGTCAGGGTTTGGGACAGGGTTTGGGACCGGGTTGGGTCAGGGTTGGGTCAGGGTTGCGGTCAGGGTTTGGGACAGGGTTGCGGTCAGGGTTGGGTCAGGGTTTGGGACAGGGTTGGGTCAGGGTTGGTCAGGGTTTGGGTCAGGGTTGGGTCAGGGTTGGGACAGGGTTGGGACAGGGTTGGGACAGGGTTTGGGACAGGGTTGGGACAGGGTTTGGGACAGGGTTGGGACAGGGTTGGGACAGGGTTTGGGACAGGGTTAGGGACCGGGTTGGGTCAGGGTTGGGACAGGGTTGGGACAGGGTTGGGACAGGGTTGGGTCAGGGTTGGGTCAGGGTTGGGTCAGGGTTGGGTCAGGGTTGGGACAGGGTTTGGGTCAGGGTTTGGGTCAGGGTTTGGGACAGGGTTTGGGACAGGGTTGGGGACAGGGTAGGGTCATGGTTTGGGACAGGGTTGGGTCAGGGTTGGGTCAGGGTTTGGGACAGGGTTTGGGACCGGGTTGGGTCAGGGTTGGGTCAGGGTTGGGTCAGGGTTTGGGACAGGGTTGCGGTCAGGGTTGGGTCAGGGTTTGGGACAGGGTTGGGTCAGGGTTGGTCAGGGTTTGGGTCAGGGTTGGGTCAGGGTTGGGACAGGGTTGGGACAGGGTTGGGACAGGGTTTGGGACAGGGTTGGGACAGGGTTTGGGACAGGGTTGGGACAGGGTTGGGACAGGGTTTGGGACAGGGTTAGGGACCGGGTTGGGTCAGGGTTGGGACAGGGTTGGGACAGGGTTGGGACAGGGTTGGGTCAGGGTTGGGTCAGGGTTGGGTCAGGGTTGGGACAGGGTTTGGGTCAGGGTTTGGGACAGGGTTTGGGACAGGGTTGGGGACAGGGTTGGGGAAAGGGTTTGGGACAAGGTTGGGACAGGGGTTGGGTCAGGGTTTGGGACAGGGTTGGGTCAGGGTTTGGGACAGGGTTGGGTCAGGGTTTGGGACAGGGTTGGGACAGGGTTGGGACAGGGTTGGGACAAGGTTGGGTCAGGGTTGGGACAAGGTTGGGTCAGGGTTGGGTCAGGGTTTGGGACAGGGTTGGGACAGGGTTTGGGACAGGGTTGGGGACCGGGTTGGGACAGGGTTTGGGTCAGGGTTGGGGACCGGTTTGGGACAGGGTTGGGACGAGGTTGGGTCAGGGTTTGGGAGAGGGTTTTGGTTAGGGTTGGGGACCAGGTTGGGACAGGGTTTGGGTCAGGGTTGGGTCAGGGTTTGAGACAGGGTTGGGACAGGGTTTGGGACAGGGTTGGGTCAGGGTTGGGGACAGGGTTGGGGAGAGGGTTGGGGACTGGGTTGGGGACAGGGTTGGGGACAGGGTTGGGGACAGGGTTGGGGACAGGGTTGGGACAGGGTTTGGACAGGGTTGGGTCATGTTTGGGTCAGGGTTGGGTCAGGGTTGGGTCAGGGTTTGGGACAGGGTTGGGTCAGGGTTTGGGACAGGGTTGGGAACCGGTTTGGGAACCAGGTTGGGACAGGGTTGGGACAGGGTTGGGACAGGGTTGGGAAAGGGTTTGGGACAGGGTTGGGACAGAGTTGGTTCAGGGTTTGGGAAGGGTTTGGGACAGGGTTGGGTCAGGGTTGGGTCAGGGTTTGGGACAGGGTTGGGTCAGGGTTGGGTCAGGGTTGGGGTCAGGGTTTGGGACAGGGTTGCGGTAAGGGTTGGGTCAGGGTTTGGGACAGGGTTGGGACAGGGTTGGGACAAGGTTGGGTCAGGGTTGGGTAAGGGTTTGGGAAAGGGTTGGGTCAGGGTTTGCGACAGGGTTGGGACAGGGTTTGGGACAGGGTTGGGTCAGGGTTTGGGACAGGGTTGGAACAGGGTTGGGTTAGGGACAGGGTAGGGTCATGGTTTGGGACAGGGTTGGGTCAGGGTTGGGTCAGGGTTTGGGACAGGGTTTGGGACCGGGTTGGGTCAGGGTTGGGTCAGGGTTGCGGTCAGGGTTTGGGACAGGGTTGCGGTCAGGGTTGGGTCAGGGTTTGGGACAGGGTTGGGTCAGGGTTGGTCAGGGTTTGGGTCAGGGTTGGGTCAGGGTTGGGACAGGGTTGGGACAGGGTTGGGACGGGTTTGGGACAGGGTTGGGACAGGGTTTGGGACAGGGTTGGGACAGGGTTGGGACAGGGTTTGGGACAGGGTTAGGGACCGGGTTGGGTCAGGGTTGGGACAGGGTTGGGACAGGGTTGGGACAGGGTTGGGTCAGGGTTGGGTCAGGGTTGGGTCAGGGTTGGGACAGGGTTTGGGTCAGGGTTTGGGTCAGGGTTTGGGACAGGGTTTGGGACAGGGTTGGGGACAGGGTTGGGGAAAGGGTTTGGGACAGGGTTGGGAACTGGTTTGGGAACCGGGTTGGGACAGGGTTGGGACAGGGTTGGGACAGGGTTGGGACAGGGTTGGGACAGGGTTGGGAAAGGGTTTGGGACAGGGTTGGGACAGAGTTGGTTCAGGGTTTGGGAAGGGTTTGGGACAGGGTTGGGTCAGGGTTGGGTCAGGGTTTGGGACAGGGTTGGGTCAGGATTGGGTCAGGGTTGGGGTCAGGGTTTGGGACAGGGTTGCGGTAAGGGTTGGGTCAGGGTTTGGGACAGGGTTGGGACAGGGTTGGGACAAGGTTGGGTCAGGGTTGGGTAAGGGTTTGGGAAAGGGTTGGGTCAGGGTTTGCGACAGGGTTGGGACAGGGTTTGGGACAGGGTTGGGTCAGGGTTTGGGACAGGGTTGGAACAGGGTTGGGTTAGGGACAGGGTAGGGTCATGGTTTGGGACAGGGTTGGGTCAGGGTTGGGTCAGGGTTTGGGACAGGGTTTGGGACCGGGTTGGGTCAGGGTTGCGGTCAGGGTTTGGGACAGGGTTGCGGTCAGGGTTGGGTCAGGGTTTGGGACAGGGTTGGGTCAGGGTTGGTCAGGGTTTGGGTCAGGGTTGGGTCAGGGTTGGGACAGGGTTGGGACAGGGTTTGGGACAGGGTTGGGACAGGGTTTGGGACAGGGTTGGGACAGGGTTGGGACAGGGTTTGGGACAGGGTTAGGGACCGGGTTGGGTCAGGGTTGGGACAGGGTTGGGACAGGGTTGGGACAGGGTTGGGTCAGGGTTGGGTCAGGGTTGGGTCAGGGTTGGGACAGGGTTTGGGTCAGGGTTTGGGTCAGGGTTTGGGACAGGGTTTGGGACAGGGTTGGGGACAGGGTTGGGGAAAGGGTTTGGGACAAGGTTGGGACAGGGGTTGGGTCAGGGTTTGGGACAGGGTTGGGTCAGGGTTTGGGACAGGGTTGGGACAGGGTTGGGACAGGGTTGGGACAAGGTTGGGTCAGGGTTGGGACAAGGTTGGGTCAGGGTTGGGTCAGGGTTTGGGACAGGGTTGGGACAGGGTTTGGGACAGGGTTGGGGACCGGGTTGGGACAGGGTTTGGGTCAGGGTTGGGGACCGGTTTGGGACAGGGTTGGGACGAGGTTGGGTCAGGGTTTGGGAGAGGGTTTTGGTTAGGGTTGGGGACCAGGTTGGGACAGGGTTTGGGTCAGGGTTGGGTCAGGGTTTGAGACAGGGTTGGGACAGGGTTTGGGACAGGGTTGGGACAGGGTTGGGTCAGGGTTGGGGACAGGGTTGGGGAGAAGGTTGGGGACAGGGTTGGGGACAGGGTTGGGACAGGGTTTGGACAGGGTTGGGACAGGGTTGGGAAAGGGTTTGGGACAGGGTTGGGACAGAGTTGGTTCAGGGTTTGGGAAGGGTTTGGGACAGGGTTGGGTCAGGGTTGGGTCAGGGTTTGGGACAGGGTTGGGTCAGGGTTGGGACAGGGTTGGGACAGGGTTGGGAAAGGGTTTGGGACAGGGTTGGGACAGAGTTGGTTCAGGGTTTGGGAAGGGTTTGGGACAGGGTTGGGTCAGGGTTGGGTCAGGGTTTGGGACAGGGTTGGGTCAGGGTTTGGGACAGGGTTGGGTCAGGGTTTGGGACAGGGTTGGGACAGGGTTGGGACAGGGTTGGGACAAGGTTGGGTCAGGGTTGGGACAAGGTTGGGTCAGGGTTGGGTCAGGGTTTGGGACAGGGTTGGGACAGGGTTTGGGACAGGGTTGGGGACCGGGTTGGGACAGGGTTTGGGTCAGGGTTGGGGACCGGTTTGGGACAGGGTTGGGACGAGGTTGGGTCAGGGTTTGGGAGAGGGTTTTGGTTAGGGTTGGGGACCAGGTTGGGACAGGGTTTGGGTCAGGGTTGGGTCAGGGTTTGAGACAGGGTTGGGACAGGGTTTGGGACAGGGTTGGGTCAGGGTTGGGGACAGGGTTGGGGAGAGGGTTGGGGACTGGGTTGGGGACAGGGTTGGGGACAGGGTTGGGGACAGGGTTGGGGACAGGGTTGGGACAGGGTTTGGACAGGGTTGGGTCATGTTTGGGTCAGGGTTGGGTCAGGGTTGGGTCAGGGTTTGGGACAGGGTTGGGTCAGGGTTTGGGACAGGGTTGGGAACCGGTTTGGGAACCGGGTTGGGACAGGGTTGGGACAGGGTTGGGACAGGGTTGGGAAAGGGTTTGGGACAGGGTTGGGACAGAGTTGGTTCAGGGTTTGGGAAGGGTTTGGGATAGGGTTGGGTCAGGGTTGGGTCAGGGTTTGGGACAGGGTTGGGTCAGGGTTGGGTCAGGGTTGGGGTCAGGGTTTGGGACAGGGTTGCGGTAAGGGTTGGGTCAGGGTTTGGGACAGGGTTGGGACAGGGTTGGGACAAGGTTGGGTCAGGGTTGGGTAAGGGTTTGGGAAAGGGTTGGGTCAGGGTTTGCGACAGGGTTGGGACAGGGTTTGGGACAGGGTTGGGTCAGGGTTTGGGACAGGGTTGGAACAGGGTTGGGTTAGGGACAGGGTAGGGTCATGGTTTGGGACAGGGTTGGGTCAGGGTTGGGTCAGGGTTTGGGACAGGGTTTGGGACCGGGTTGGGTCAGGGTTGGGTCAGGGTTGCGGTCAGGGTTTGGGACAGGGTTGCGGTCAGGGTTGGGTCAGGGTTTGGGACAGGGTTGGGTCAGGGTTGGTCAGGGTTTGGGTCAGGGTTGGGTCAGGGTTGGGACAGGGTTGGGACAGGGTTGGGACAGGGTTTGGGACAGGGTTGGGACAGGGTTTGGGACAGGGTTTGGGACAGGGTTGGGGACAGGGTTGGGGAAAGGGTTGGGGAAAGGGTTTGGGACAAGGTTGGGACAGGGGTTGGGTCAGGGTTTGGGACAGGGTTGGGTCAGGGTTTGGGACAGGGTTGGGTCAGGGTTTGGGACAGGGTTGGGACAGGGTTGGGACAGGGTTGGGACAAGGTTGGGTCAGGGTTGGGACAAGGTTGGGTCAAGGTTGGGTCAGGGTTTGGGACAGGGTTGGGACAGGGTTTGGGACAGGGTTGGGGACCGGGTTGGGACAGGGTTTGGGTCAGGGTTGGGGACCGGTTTGGGACAGGGTTGGGACGAGGTTGGGTCAGGGTTTGGGAGAGGGTTTTGGTTAGGGTTGGGGACCAGGTTGGGACAGGGTTTGGGTCAGGGTTGGGTCAGGGTTTGAGACAGGGTTGGGACAGGGTTTGGGACAGGGTTGGGTCAGGGTTGGGGACAGGGTTGGGGAGAGGGTTGGGGACTGGGTTGGGGACAGGGTTGGGGACAGGGTTGGGGACAGGGTTGGGACAGGGTTTGGACAGGGTTGGGTCATGTTTGGGTCAGGGTTGGGTCAGGGTTGGGTCAGGGTTTGGGACAGGGTTGGGTCAGGGTTTGGGACAGGGTTGGGAACCGGTTTGGGAACCGGGTTGGGACAGGGTTGGGACAGGGTTGGGACAGGGTTGGGAAAGGGTTTGGGACAGGGTTGGGACAGAGTTGGTTCAGGGTTTGGGAAGGGTTTGGGACAGGGTTGGGTCAGGGTTGGGTCAGGGTTTGGGACAGGGTTGGGTCAGGGTTGGGTCAGGGTTGGGGTCAGGGTTTGGGACAGGGTTGCGGTAAGGGTTGGGTCAGGGTTTGGGACAGGGTTGGGACAGGGTTGGGACAAGGTTGGGTCAGGGTTGGGTAAGGGTTTGGGAAAGGGTTGGGTCAGGGTTTGCGACAGGGTTGGGACAGGGTTTGGGACAGGGTTGGGTCAGGGTTTGGGACAGGGTTGGAACAGGGTTGGGTTAGGGACAGGGTAGGGTCATGGTTTGGGACAGGGTTGGGTCAGGGTTGGGTCAGGGTTTGGGACAGGGTTTGGGACCGGGTTGGGTCAGGGTTGGGTCAGGGTTGCGGTCAGGGTTTGGGACAGGGTTGCGGTCAGGGTTGGGTCAGGGTTTGGGACAGGGTTGGGTCAGGGTTGGTCAGGGTTTGGGTCAGGGTTGGGTCAGGGTTGGGACAGGGTTGGGACAGGGTTGGGACAGGGTTTGGGACAGGGTTGGGACAGGGTTTGGGACAGGGTTGGGACAGGGTTGGGACAGGGTTTGGGACAGGGTTAGGGACCGGGTTGGGTCAGGGTTGGGACAGGGTTGGGACAGGGTTGGGACAGGGTTGGGTCAGGGTTGGGTCAGGGTTGGGTCAGGGTTGGGACAGGGTTTGGGTCAGGGTTTGGGTCAGGGTTTGGGACAGGGTTTGGGACAGGGTTGGGGACAGGGTAGGGTCATGGTTTTGGACAGGGTTGGGTCAGGGTTGGGTCAGGGTTTGGGACAGGGTTTGGGACCGGGTTGGGTCAGGGTTGGGTCAGGGTTGGGTCAGGGTTTGGGACAGGGTTGCGGTCAGGGTTGGGTCAGGGTTTGGGACAGGGTTGGGTCAGGGTTGGTCAGGGTTTGGGTCAGGGTTGGGTCAGGGTTGGGACAGGGTTGGGACAGGGTTGGGACAGGGTTTGGGACAGGGTTGGGACAGGGTTTGGGACAGGGTTGGGACAGGGTTGGGACAGGGTTTGGGACAGGGTTAGGGACCGGGTTGGGTCAGGGTTGGGACAGGGTTGGGACAGGGTTGGGACAGGGTTGGGTCAGGGTTGGGTCAGGGTTGGGTCAGGGTTGGGACAGGGTTTGGGTCAGGGTTTGGGTCAGGGTTTGGGACAGGGTTTGGGACAGGGTTGGGGACAGGGTTGGGGAAAGGGTTTGGGACAAGGTTGGGACAGGGGTTGGGTCAGGGTTTGGGACAGGGTTGGGTCAGGGTTTGGGACAGGGTTGGGTCAGGGTTTGGGACAGGGTTGGGACAGGGTTGGGACAGGGTTGGGACAAGGTTGGGTCAGGGTTGGGACAAGGTTGGGTCAGGGTTGGGTCAGGGTTTGGGACAGGGTTGGGACAGGGTTTGGGACAGGGTTGGGGACCGGGTTGGGACAGGGTTTGGGTCAGGGTTGGGGACCGGTTTGGGACAGGGTTGGGACGAGGTTGGGTCAGGGTTTGGGAGAGGGTTTTGGTTAGAGTTGGGGACCAGGTTGGGACAGGGTTTGGGTCAGGGTTGGGTCAGGGTTTGAGACAGGGTTGGGACAGGGTTTGGGACAGGGTTGGGTCAGGGTTGGGGACAGGGTTGGGGAGAGGGTTGGGGACTGGGTTGGGGACAGGGTTGGGGACAGGGTTGGGGACAGGGTTGGGGACAGGGTTGGGACAGGGTTTGGACAGGGTTGGGTCATGTTTGGGTCAGGGTTGGGTCAGGGTTGGGTCAGGGTTTGGGACAGGGTTGGGTCAGGGTTTGGGACAGGGTTGGGAACCGGTTTGGGAACCGGGTTGGGACAGGGTTGGGACAGGGTTGGGACAGGGTTGGGAAAGGGTTTGGGACAGGGTTGGGACAGAGTTGGTTCAGGGTTTGGGAAGGGTTTGGGACAGGGTTGGGTCAGGGTTGGGTCAGGGTTTGGGACAGGGTTGGGTCAGGGTTGGGTCAGGGTTGGGGTCAGGGTTTGGGACAGGGTTGCGGTAAGGGTTGGGTCAGGGTTTGGGACAGGGTTGGGACAGGGTTGGGACAAGGTTGGGTCAGGGTTGGGTAAGGGTTTGGGAAAGGGTTGGGTCAGGGTTTGCGACAGGGTTGGGACAGGGTTTGGGACAGGGTTGGGTCAGGGTTTGGGACAGGGTTGGAACAGGGTTGGGTTAGGGACAGGGTAGGGTCATGGTTTGGGACAGGGTTGGGTCAGGGTTGGGTCAGGGTTTGGGACAGGGTTTGGGACCGGGTTGGGTCAGGGTTGGGTCAGGGTTGCGGTCAGGGTTTGGGACAGGGTTGCGGTCAGGGTTGGGTCAGGGTTTGGGACAGGGTTGGGTCAGGGTTGGTCAGGGTTTGGGTCAGGGTTGGGTCAGGGTTGGGACAGGGTTGGGACAGGGTTGGGACAGGGTTTGGGACAGGGTTGGGACAGGGTTTGGGACAGGGTTGGGACAGGGTTGGGACAGGGTTTGGGACAGGGTTAGGGACCGGGTTGGGTCAGGGTTGGGACAGGGTTGGGACAGGGTTGGGACAGGGTTGGGTCAGGGTTGGGTCAGGGTTGGGTCAGGGTTGGGACAGGGTTTGGGTCAGGGTTTGGGTCAGGGTTTGGGACAGGGTTTGGGACAGGGTTGGGGACAGGGTTGGGGAAAGGGTTTGGGACAGGGTTGGGAACTGGTTTGGGAACCGGGTTGGGACAGGGTTGGGACAGGGTTGGGACAGGGTTGGGACAGGGTTGGGACAGGGTTGGGAAAGGGTTTGGGACAGGGTTGGGACAGAGTTGGTTCAGGGTTTGGGAAGGGTTTGGGACAGGGTTGGGTCAGGGTTGGGTCAGGGTTTGGGACAGGGTTGGGTCAGGATTGGGTCAGGGTTGGGGTCAGGGTTTGGGACAGGGTTGCGGTAAGGGTTGGGTCAGGGTTTGGGACAGGGTTGGGACAGGGTTGGGACAAGGTTGGGTCAGGGTTGGGTAAGGGTTTGGGAAAGGGTTGGGTCAGGGTTTGCGACAGGGTTGGGACAGGGTTTGGGACAGGGTTGGGTCAGGGTTTGGGACAGGGTTGGAACAGGGTTGGGTTAGGGACAGGGTAGGGTCATGGTTTGGGACAGGGTTGGGTCAGGGTTGGGTCAGGGTTTGGGACAGGGTTTGGGACCGGGTTGGGTCAGGGTTGCGGTCAGGGTTTGGGACAGGGTTGCGGTCAGGGTTGGGTCAGGGTTTGGGACAGGGTTGGGTCAGGGTTGGTCAGGGTTTGGGTCAGGGTTGGGTCAGGGTTGGGACAGGGTTGGGACAGGGTTTGGGACAGGGTTGGGACAGGGTTTGGGACAGGGTTGGGACAGGGTTGGGACAGGGTTTGGGACAGGGTTAGGGACCGGGTTGGGTCAGGGTTGGGACAGGGTTGGGACAGGGTTGGGACAGGGTTGGGTCAGGGTTGGGTCAGGGTTGGGACAGGGTTTGGGTCAGGGTTTGGGTCAGGGTTTGGGACAGGGTTTGGGACAGGGTTGGGGACAGGGTTGGGGAAAGGGTTTGGGACAAGGTTGGGACAGGGGTTGGGTCAGGGTTTGGGACAGGGTTGGGTCAGGGTTTGGGACAGGGTTGGGACAGGGTTGGGACAGGGTTGGGACAAGGTTGGGTCAGGGTTGGGACAAGGTTGGGTCAGGGTTGGGTCAGGGTTTGGGACAGGGTTGGGACAGGGTTTGGGACAGGGTTGGGGACCGGGTTGGGACAGGGTTTGGGTCAGGGTTGGGGACCGGTTTGGGACAGGGTTGGGACGAGGTTGGGTCAGGGTTTGGGAGAGGGTTTTGGTTAGGGTTGGGGACCAGGTTGGGACAGGGTTTGGGTCAGGGTTGGGTCAGGGTTTGAGACAGGGTTGGGACAGGGTTTGGGACAGGGTTGGGACAGGGTTGGGTCAGGGTTGGGGACAGGGTTGGGGAGAAGGTTGGGGACAGGGTTGGGGACAGGGTTGGGACAGGGTTTGGACAGGGTTGGGTCATGTTTGGGTCAGGGTTGGGTCAGGGTTGGGTCAAGGTTTGGGACAGGGTTGGGTCAGGGTTTTGGACAGGGTTGGGAACCGGTTTGGGAACCGGGTTGGGACAGGGTTGGGACAGGGTTGGGACAGGGTTGGGACAGGGTTGGGAAAGGGTTTGGGACAGGGTTGGGACAGAGTTGGTTCAGGGTTTGGGAAGGGTTTGGGACAGGGTTGGGTCAGGGTTGGGTCAGGGTTTGGGACAGGGTTGGGTCAGGGTTGGGTCAGGGTTTGGGACAGGGTTGGGTCAGGGTTGGTCAGGGGTTGGGTCAGGTTTGGTCAGGGTTTGGGACAGGGTTGGTCAGGGTTTGGGACAGGGTTAGGGACCGGGTTGGGTCAGGGTTGGGTCAGGGTTGGGACAGGGTTTGGGACAGGGTTTGGGACAGGGTTGGGACAGGGTTTCGGACAGGGTTGGGACAGGGTTGGGACAGGGTTTGGGACAGGGTTAGGGACCGGGTTGGGTCAGGGTTGGGACAGGGTTGGGACAGGGTTGGGACAGGGTTGGGACAGGGTTGGGTCAGGGTTGGGTCAGGGTTGGGTCAGGGTTTGGGTCAGGGTTTGGGTAAGGGTTTGGGTCAGGGTTTGGGACAGGGTTTGGGACAGGGTTGGGGACAGGGTTGGGGAAAGGGTTTGGGACAGGGTTGGGACAGGGGTTGGGTCAGGGTTTGGGACAGGGTTGGGTCAGGGTTTGGGACAGGGTTGGGACAGGGTTGGGACAAGGTTGGGTCAGGGTTGGGACAAGGTTGGGTCAGGGTTGGGTCAGGGTTTGGGACAGGGTTGGGACAGGGTTTGGGACAGGGTTGGGGACCGGTTTGGGACAGGGTTGGGACGAGGTTGGGTCAGGGTTTGGGACAGGGTTTTGGTTAGGGTTGGGGACCAGGTTGGGACAGAGTTTGGGTCAGGGTTGGGTCAGGGTTTGAGACAGGGTTGGGACAGGGTTTGAGACAGGGTTGGGTCAGGGTTGGGGACAGGGTTGGGGAGAGGGTTGGGGACTGGGTTTGGGACAGGGTTGGGTCAGGGTTGGGTCAGGTTTTGGGTCAGGGGTTGGGTCAGGGTTGGGACAGGGTTTGGGACAGGGTTTGGGACAGGGTTGGGTCAGGGTTTGGTTCAGGGTTTGGGACAGGGTTTGGGACAGGGTTTGGGACAGGGTTGGGGACAGGGTTGGGGAAAGGGTTTGGGACAGGGTTGGGACAGGGGTTGGGTCAGGGTTTGGGTCAGGGTTAGGTCAAGGTTTGGGTCAGGGTTGGGAGAGGGTTTGGGACAGGGTTGGGTCAGGGTTTGGGACAGGGTTTGGGACAGGGTTGGGACAAGGTTGGGTCAGGGTTTGGGACAGGGTTGCGGTCAGGGTTTGGGACAGGGTTGGGTCAGGGTTGGGTCAGGGTTTGGGACAGGGTTGGGTCAGGGTTGGTCAGGGTTTGGGACAGGGTTGGTCAGGGTTTGGGACAGGGTTTGGGACAGGGTTAGGGACCGGGTTGGGTCATGGTTGGGTCAGGGTTGGGACAGGGTTGGGACAGGGTTGGGTCAGGGTTTGGGACAGGGTTGGGTCAGGGTTGGGTCAGGGTTGGGTCATGGTTTGGGACAGGGTTTGGGACAGGGTTGGGTCAGGGTTGGGTCAGGGTTGCGGTCAGGGTTGCGGTCAGGGTTTGGGACAGGGTTTGGGAAAGGGTTTGGGACAGGGTTGGGACAGGGTTTGGGACAGGGTTGGGTCAGGGTTTGGGTCAGGGTTGGGTCAGGGTTGGGGTTGGGTCAGGGTTGGGTCAGGGTTTGGGACAGGGTTGGGTCAGGGTTGGGTCAGGGTTTGGGTCAGGGTTTGGGACAGGGTTGGATCAGGGTTGGGTCAGGGTTGGGTCAGAGTTGGGTCAGGGTTTGGGACAGGGTTTGGGACAGGGTTTGGGAAAGGGTTGGGACAGGGTTGGGTCAGAGTTGGGTCAGGGTTTGGGACAGGGTTTGCGACAGGGTTTGGGACAGGGTTGGTCAGGGTTTGGGACAGGGTTTGGGACAGGGTTTGGGACAGGGTTGGGTCAGGGTTTGGGACAGGGTTGGGTCAGGGTTGGGTCAGGGTTGGGTCAGGGTTTGGGTCAGGGTTGGGTCAGGGTTTGGGACAGGGTTGGGTCAGGGTTTGGGACAGGGTTTGGGACAGGGTTGGGACAAGGTTGGGTCAGGTTTGGTCAGGGTTTGGGACAGGGTTGGGTCAGGGTTTGCGATAGGGTTGGGACAGGGTTTGGGAAGGGGTTGGGTCAGGGTTTGGGACAGGGTTGGGTCAGGGTTGGGACAGGGTTGGGTCAGGGTTGGGACAGGGTTGGGTCAGGGTTTGGACAGGGTTAGGTCAGGGTTTGGGACAGGGTAGGGTCAGGGTTTGGGACAGGGTTGGGTCAGGGTTTGGGACAGGGTTTGGGACCGGGTTGGGTCAGGGTTGCGGTCAGGGTTTGGGACAGGGTTGGGTCAGGGTTTGGGACAGGGTTGGGTCAGGGTTGGTCAGGGTTTGGGACAGGGTTTGGGACAGGGTTAGGGACGGGGTTGGGTCAGGGTTGGGTCAGGGTTGGGACAGGTTTGGGACAGGGTTGGGACAGGGTTTTGGACAGGGTTGGGTCAGGGTTTGGGTCAGGGTTGGGTCAGGGTTTGGGTCAGGGTTGGGGTTGTGTCAGGGTTGGGTCAGGGTTTGGGACAGGGTTGGGTCAGGGTTGGGTCAGGGTTTGGGTCAGGGTTTGGGACAGGGTTGGGTAAGGGTTGGGTCAGGGTTGGGTCAGAGTTGGGTCAGGGTTTGGGACAGGGTTTGGGACAGGGTTTGGGAAAGGGTTGGGACAGGGTTGGGTCGGAGTTGGGTCAGGGTTTGGGACAGGGTTCGCGACAGGGTTTGGGACAGGGTTGGGACAGGGTTGGTCAGGGTTTGGGACAGGGTTTGGGACAGGGTTTGGGACAGGATTGGGTCAGGGTTTGGGACAGGGTTGGGTCAGGGTTGGGTAAGGGTTTGGGACAGGGTTGGGTCAGGGTTGGGTCAGGTTTTGGGTTAGGGGTTGGGTCAGGGTTGGGACAGGGTTTGGGACAGGGTTTGGGACAGGGTTGAGTCAGGGTTTGGTTCAGGGTTTGGGACAGGGTTTGGGACAGGGTTTGGGACAGGGTTGGGGACAGGGTTGGGGACAGGGTTGGGGAAAGGGTTTGGGACAGGGTTGGGACAGGGGTTGGGACAGGGGTTGGGTCAGGGTTGGGTCAAGGTTTGGGTCAGGGTTGGGTCAGGGTTTGGGACAGGGTTGGGTCAGGTTTGGGACAGGGTTGGGTCAGGGTTCGGGACAGGGTTTGGGACAGGGTTTGGGTCAGGGTTTGGGTCAGGGTTTGGGTCAGGGTTTTGGACAGGGTTTGGGACAGGGTTTGGGACAGGGTTGGGGACAGGGTTGGGGACAGGGTTGGGGAAGGGGTTGGGGAAGGGGTTGGGGACAGGGTTTGGGACAGGGTTAGGACAGGGGGTGGGTTTGGGACAGGGTTGGGTCAGGGTTTGGGACAGGGTTTGGGACAGGGTTGGGACAGGGTTGGGACAAGGTTGGGTCAGGGTTGGGTAAGGGTTTGGGAAAGGGTTGGGTCAGGGTTTGCGACAGGGTTGGGACAGGGTTTGGGACAGGGTTGGGTCAGGGTTTGGGACAGGGTTGGGTCAGGGTTGGGACAGGGTTGGGTTAGGGACAGGGTAGGGTCATGGTTTGGGACAGGGTTGGGTCAGGGTTGGGTCAGGGTTTGGGACAGGGTTTGGGACCGGGTTGGGTCAGGGTTGGGTCAGGGTTGCGGTCAGGGTTTGGGACAGGGTTGCGGTCAGGGTTGGGTCAGGGTTTGGGACAGGGTTGGGTCAGGGTTGGTCAGGGTTTGGGTCAGGGTTGGGTCAGGGTTGGGACAGGGTTGGGACAGGGTTGGGACAGGGTTTGGGACAGGATTGGGACAGGGTTTGGGACAGGGTTGGGACAGGGTTGGGACAGGGTTTGGGACAGGGTTAGGGACCGGGTTGGGTCAGGGTTGGGACAGGGTTGGGACAGGGTTGGGTCAGGGTTGGGTCAGGGTTGGGACAGGGTTTGGGTCAGGGTTTGGGTCAGGGTTTGGGACAGGGTTTGGGACAGGGTTGGGGACAGGGTTGGGGAAAGGGTTTGGGACAAGGTTGGGACAGGGGTTGGGTCAGGGTTTGGGACAGGGTTGGGTCAGGGTTTGGGACAGGGTTGGGACAGGGTTGGGACAGGGTTGGGACAAGGTTGGGTCAGGGTTGGGACAAGGTTGGGTCAGGGTTGGGTCAGGGTTTGGGACAGGGTTGGGACAGGGTTTGGGACAGGGTTGGGGACCGGGTTGGGACAGGGTTTGGGTCAGGGTTGGGGACCGGTTTGGGACAGGGTTGGGACGAGGTTGGGTCAGGGTTTGGGAGAGGGTTTTGGTTAGGGTTGGGGACCAGGTTGGGACAGGGTTTGGGTCAGGGTTGGGTCAGGGTTTGAGACAGGGTTGGGACAGGGTTTGGGACAGGGTTGGGTCAGGGTTGGGGACAGGGTTGGGGAGAGGGTTGGGGACTGGGTTGGGGACAGGGTTGGGGACAGGGTTGGGGACAGGGTTGGGACAGGGTTTTGACAGGGTTGGGTCATGTTTGGGTCAGGGTTGGGTCAGGGTTGGGTCAGGGTTTGGGACAGGGTTGGGTCAGGGTTTGGGACAGGGTTGGGAACCGGTTTGGGAACCGGGTTGGGACAGGGTTGGGACAGGGTTGGGACAGGGTTGGGACAGGGTTGGGAAAGGGTTTGGGACAGGGTTGGGACAGAGTTGGTTCAGGGTTTGGGAAGGGTTTGGGACAGGGTTGGGACAGGGTTGGGTCAGGGTTGGGTCAGGGTTTGGGACAGGGTTGGGTCAGGGTTGGGTCAGGGTTGGGGTCAGGGTTTGGGACAGGGTTGCGGTAAGGGTTGGGTCAGGGTTTGGGACAGGGTTGGGTCAGGGTTGGTCAGGGGTTGGGTCAGGTTTGGTCAGGGTTTGGGACAGGGTTGGTCAGGGTTTGGGACAGGGTTAGGGACCGGGTTGGGTCAGGGTTGGGTCAGGGTTGGGACAGGGTTTGGGACAGGGTTTGGGACAGGGTTGGGACAGGGTTTGGGACAGGGTTGGGACAGGGTTGGGACAGGGTTTGGGACAGGGTTAGGGACCGGGTTGGGTCAGGGTTGGGACAGGGTTGGGACAGGGTTGGGACAGGGTTGGGACAGGGTTGGGTCAGGGTTGGGTCAGGGTTGGGACAGGGTTTGGGTCAGGGTTTGGGTAAGGGTTTTGGGTCAGGGTTTGGGACAGGGTTTGGGACAGGGTTGGGGACAGGGTTGGGGAAAGGGTTTGGGACAGGGTTGGGACAGGGGTTGGGTCAGGGTTTGGGACAGGGTTGGGTCAGGGTTTGGGACAGGGTTGGGACAGGGTTGGGACAAGGTTGGGTCAGGGTTGGGACAAGGTTGGGTCAGGGTTGGGTCAGGGTTTGGGACAGGGTTGGGACAGGGTTGGGACAGGGTTTGGGACAGGGTTGGGGACCGGTTTGGGACAGGGTTGGGACGAGGTTGGGTCAGGGTTTGGGACAGGGTTTTGGTTAGGGTTGGGGACCAGGTTGGGACAGAGTTTGGGTCAGGGTTGGGTCAGGGTTTGAGACAGGGTTGGGACAGGGTTTGGGACAGGGTTGGGTCAGGGTTGGGGACAGGGTTGGGGAGAGGGTTGGGGACTGGGTTTGGGACAGGGTTGGGTCAGGGTTGGGTCAGGTTTTGGGTCAGGGGTTGGGTCAGGGTTGGGACAGGGTTTGGGACAGGGTTTGGGACAGGGTTGGGTCAGGGTTTGGTTCAGGGTTTGGGACAGGGTTTGGGACAGGGTTTGGGACAGGGTTGGGGACAGGGTTGGGGAAAGGGTTTGGGACAGGGTTGGGACAGGGGTTGGGTCAGGGTTTGGGTCAGGGTTGGGTCAAGGTTTGGGTCAGGGTTGGGTCAGGGTTTGGGACAGGGTTGGGTCAGGGTTTGGGACAGGGTTTGGGACAGGGTTGGGACAAGGTTGGGTCAGGGTTGGGTCAGGGTTTGGGACAGGGTTGGGTCAGGGTTTGCGACAGGGTTGGGACAGGGTTTGGGAAGGGGTTGGGTCAGGGTTTGGGACAGGGTTGGGTCAGGGTTGGGACAGGGTTGGGTCAGGGTTTGGACAGGGTTAAGTCAGGGTTTGGGACAGGGTAGGGTCAGGGTTTGGGACAGGGTTGGGTCAGGGTTTGGGACAGGGTTTGGGACAGGGTTTGGGACCGGGTTGGGTCAGGGTTGCGGTCAGGGTTTGGGACAGGGTTGGGTCAGGGTTTGGGACAGGGTTGGGTCAGGGTTGGTCAGGGTTTGGGACAGGGTTTGGGACAGGGTTAGGGACCGGGTTGGGTCAGGGTTGGGTCAGGGTTGGGACAGGTTTGGGACAGGGTTGGATCAGGGTTCGGGACAGGGTTTGGGACAGGGTTGGGTCAGGGTTTGGGTCAGGGTTTGGGTCAGGGTTTTGGACAGGGTTTGGGACAGGGTTTGGGACAGGGTTGGGGACAGGGTTGGGGACAGGGTTGGGGACAGGGTTGGGGACAGGGTTGGGGACAGGGTTGGGGACAGGGTTGGGGAAGGGGTTGGGGACAGGGTTTGGACAGGGTTGGGACAGGGGTTGGGTTTGGGACAAGGTTGGGTCAGGGTTTGGGACAGGGTTTGGGACAGGGTTGGGAGAGGGTTGGGACAAGGTTGGGTCAGGGTTGGGTAAGGGTTTGGGAAAGGGTTGGGTCAGGGTTTGCGACAGGGTTGGGACAGGGTTTGGGACAGGGTTGGGTCAGGGTTCGGACAGGGTTGGGTCAGGGTTTGGGACAGGGTAGGGTCATGGTTTGGGACAGGGTTGGGTCAGGGTTTGGGACAGGGTTTGGGACCGGGTTGGGTCAGGGTTGGGTCAGGATTGGGTCAGGGTTGCGGTCAGGGTTTGGGACAGGGTTGCGGTCAGGGTTGGGTCAGGGTTTGGGACAGGGTTGGGTCAGGGTTGGTCAGGGTTTGGGACAGGGTTGGTCAGGGTTTGGGACAGGGTTAGGGACCGGGTTGGGTCAGGGTTGGGTCAGGGTTGGGACAGGGTTGGGACAGGGTTTGGGACAGGGTTGGGACAGGGTTTGGGACAGGGTTGGGACAGGGTTGGGACAGCGTTTGGGACAGGGTTAGGGACCGGGTTGGGTCAGGGTTGGGACAGGGTTGGGACAGGGTTGGGACAGGGTTGGGTCAGGGTTGGGTTAGGGTTGGGTCAGGGTTGGGACAGGGTTTGGGTCAGGGTTTGGGTCAGGGTTTGGGTAAGGGTTTGGGTCAGGGTTTGGGACAGGGTTTGGGACAGGGTTTGGGACAGGGTTGGGGACAGGGTTGGGGAAAGGGTTTGGGACAAGGTTGGGACAGGGGTTGGGTCAGGGTTTGGGACAGGGTTGGGTCAGGGTTTGGGACAGGGTTGGGACAGGGTTGGGACAAGGTTGGGTCAGGGTTGGGACAAGGTTGGGTCAGGGTTGGGTCAGGGTTGGGGACCGGTTTGGGACAGGGTTGGGACGAGGTTGGGTCAGGGTTTGGGACAGGGTTTTGGTTAGGGTTGGGGACAAGGTTGGGACAGGGTTTGGGTCAGGGTTGGGTCAGGGTTTGAGACAGGGTTAGGACAGGGTTGGGTCAGGGTTGGGGACAGGGTTGGGGAGAGGGTTGGGGACTGGGTTGGGGACAGGATTGGGGACAGGGTTGGGGACAGGGTTGGGGACAGGGTTGGGACAGGGTTGGGACAGGGTTGGGTCATGTTTGGGTCAGGGTTGGGTCAGGGTTTGGGACAGGGTTGGGTCAGGGTTTGGGACAGGGTTGGGAACCGGTTTGGGAACCGGGTTGGGACAGGGTTGGGACAGGGTTGGGACAGGGTTTGGGACAGGGTTGGGACAGAGTTGGTTCAGGGTTTGGGACAGGGTTTGGGACAGGGTTGGGTCAGGGTTGGGTCAGGGTTTGGGACAGGGTTGGGTCAGGGTTTGGGACAGGGTTGGGTCAGGGTTTGGGACAGGGTTGGGTCAGGGTTGGGTCAGGGTTGGGGTCAGGGTTTGGGACAGGGTTGCGGTCAGGGTTGGGTCAGGGTTTGGGACAGGGTTGGGTCAGGGTTGGTCAGGGGTTGGGTCAGGGTTGGTCAGGGTTTGGGACAGGGTTTGGGACAGGGTTAGGGACCGGGTTGGGTCAGGGTTGGGTCAGGGTTGGGACAGGGTTGGGACAGGGTTTGGGACAGGGTTGGGACAGGGTTGGGACAGGGTTTGGGACAGGGTTAGGGACCGGGTTGGGTCAGGGTTGGGACAGGGTTGGGACAGGGTTGGGTCAGGGTTGGGTCAGGGTTGGGACAGGGTTTGGGTCAGGGTTTGGGTCAGGGTTTGGGTAAGGGTTTGGGTCAGGGTTTGGGACAGGGTTTGGGACAGGGTTGGGGACAGGGTTGGGGAAAGGGTTTGGGACAGGGTTGGGACAGGGGTTGGGTCAGGGTTTGGGACAGGGTTGGGTCAGGGTTTGGGACAGGGTTGGGACAGGGTTGGGACAAGGTTGGGTCAGGGTTGGGACAAGGTTGGGTCAGGGTTGGGTCAGGGTTTGGGACAGGGTTGGGACAGCGTTGGGACAGGGTTTGGGACAGGGTTGGGGACCGGTTTGGGACAGGGTTGGGACGAGGTTGGGTTAGGGTTTGGGACAGGGTTTTGGTTAGGGTTGGGGACCAGGTTGGGACAGAGTTTGGGTCAGGGTTGGGTCAGGGTTTGAGACAGGGTTGGGACAGGGTTTGGGACAGGGTTGGGTAAGGGTTGGGGAGAGGGTTGGGGACTGGGTTGGGGACAGGGTAGGGGACAGGGTTGGGGACAGGGTTGGGGACAGGGTTGGGACAGGGTTGGGACAGGGTTGGGTCATGTTTGGGTCAGGGTTGGGTCAGGGTTTGGGACAGGGTTGGGTCAGGGTTTGGGACAGGGTTGGGAACCGGTTTGGGAACCGGGTTGGGACAGGGTTGGGACAAGGTTGGGACAGGGTTGGGACAGGGTTGGGACAGAGTTGGTTCAGGGTTTGGGACAGGGTTTGGGACAGGGTTGGGTCAGGGTTGGGTCAGGGTTTGGGACAGGGTTGGGTCAGGGTTTGGTACAGGGTTGGGTCAGGGTTGGGTCAGGGTTGGGACAGGGTTTGGGTCAGGGTTTGGGTCAGGGTTTGGGTAAGGGTTTGGGTCAGGGTTTGGGACAGGGTTTGGGACAGGGTTGGGGACAGGGTTGGGGAAAGGGTTTGGGACAGGGTTGGGACAGGGGTTGGGTCAGGGTTTGGGACAGGGTTGGGACAGAGTTGGTTCAGGGTTTGGGACAGGGTTTGGGACAGGGTTGGGTCAGGGTTGGGTCTGGGTTTGGGACAGGGTTGGGTCAGGGTTTGGGACAGGGTTGGGTCAGGGTTTGGGACAGGGTTGGGTCAGGGTTGGGTCAGGGTTGGGGTCAGGGTTTGGGACAGGGTTGCGGTCAGGGTTGGGTCAGGGTTTGGGACAGGGTTGGGTCAGGGTTGGTCAGGGGTTGGGTCAGGGTTGGTCAGGGTTTGGGACAGGGTTTGGGACAGGGTTAGGGACCGGGTTGGGTCAGGGTTGGGTCAGGGTTGGGACAGGGTTGGGACAGGGTTTGGGACAGGGTTGGGAAAGGGTTTGGGACAGGGTTGGGACAGGGTTGGGACAGGGTTTGGGACAGGGTTAGGGACCGGGTTGGGTCAGGGTTGGGACAGGGTTGGGACAGGGTTGGGTCAGGGTTGGGTCAGGGTTGGGTCAGGGTTGGGACAGGGTTTGGGTCAGGGTTTGGGTCAGGGTTTGGGTAAGGGTTTGGGTCAGGGTTTGGGACAGGGTTTGGGACAGGGTTGGGGACAGGGTTGGGGACAGGGTTGGGGAAAGGGTTTGGGACAGGGTTGGGACAGGGGTTGGGTCAGGGTTTGGGACAGGGTTGGGTCAGGGTTTGGGACAGGGTTGGGACAGGGTTGGGACAAGGTTGGGTCAGGGTTGGGACAAGGTTGGGTCAGGGTTGGGTCAGGGTTTGGGACAGGGTTGGGACAGCGTTGGGACAGGGTTTGGGACAGGGTTGGGGACCGGTTTGGGACAGGGTTGGGACGAGGTTGGGTTAGGGTTTGGGACAGGGTTTTGGTTAGGGTTGGGGACCAGGTTGGGACAGAGTTTGGGTCAGGGTTGGGTCAGGGTTTGAGACAGGGTTGGGACAGGGTTTGGGACAGGGTTGGGTAAGGGTTGGGGAGAGGGTTGGGGACTGGGTTGGGGACAGGGTAGGGGACAGGGTTGGGGACAGGGTTGGGGACAGGGTTGGGACAGGGTTGGGACAGGGTTGGGTCATGTTTCGGTCAGGGTTGGGTCAGGGTTGGATCAGGGTTTGGGACAGGGTTGGGTCAGGGTTTGGGACAGGGTTGGGAACCGGTTTGGGAACCGGGTTGGGACAGGGTTGGGACAGGGTTGGGACAGGGTTGGGACAGGGTTGGGACAGAGTTGGTTCAGGGTTTGGGACAGGGTTTGGGACAGGGTTGGGTCAGGGTTGGGTCAGGGTTTGGGACAGGGTTGGGTCAGGGTTTGGTACAGGGTTGGGTCAGGGTTGGGTCAGGGTTGGGTCAGGGTTGGGACAGGGTTTGGGTCAGGGTTTGGGTCAGGGTTTGGGTAAGGGTTTGGGTCAGGGTTTGGGACAGGGTTTGGGACAGGGTTGGGACAGGGGTTGGGTCAGGGTTTGGGACAGGGTTGGGTCAGGGTTTGGGACAGGGTTGGGTCAGGGTTTGGGACAGGGTTGGGACAGGGTTGGGGAAAGGGTTTGGGACAGGGTTGGGACAGGGGTTGGGTCAGGGTTTGGGACGAGGTTGGGTTAGGGTTTGGGACAGGGTTTTGGTTAGGGTTGGGGAAGGTTGGGACAGAGTTTGGGTCAGGGTTGGGTCAGGGTTTGAGACAGGGTTGGGACAGGGTTTGGGACAGGGTTGGGTAAGGGTTGGGGACAGGGTTGGGGAGAGGGTTGGGGACTGGGTTGGGGACAGGGTAGGGGACAGGGTTGGGGACAGGGTTGGGGAGAGGGTTGGGACAGGGTTGGGACAGGGTTGGGTCATGTTTGGGTCAGGGTTGGGTCAGGGTTGGGTCAGGGTTTGGGACAGGGTTGGGAACCGGTTTGGGAACCGGGTTGGGACAGGGTTGGGACAGGGTTGGGACAGGGTTGGGACAGAGTTGGTTCAGGGTTTGGGACAGGGTTTGGGACAGGGTTGGGTCAGGGTTGGGTCAGGGTTGGGTCAGGGTTTGGGACAGGGTTGGGTCAGGGTTGGTCAGGGTTTGGGACAGGGTTTGGGACAGGGTTAGGGACCGGGTTGGGTCAGGGTTGGGTCAGGGTTGGGACAGGTTTGGGACAGGGTTGGATCAGGGTTCGGGACAGGGTTTGGGACAGGGTTGGGTCAGGGTTTGGGTCAGGGTTTGGGTCAGGGTTTTGGAATGGGTTTGGGACAGGGTTTGGGACAGGGTTGGGGACAGGGTTGGGGACAGGGTTGGGGAAGGGGTTGGGGACAGGGTTTGGACAGGGTTGGGACAGGGGTTGGGTTTGGGACAGGGTTGGGTCAGGGTTTGGGACAGGGTTTGGGACAGGGTTGGGAGAGGGTTGGGACAAGGTTGGGTCAGGGTTGGGTAAGGGTTTGGGAAAGGGTTGGGTCAGGGTTTGCGACAGGGTTGGGACAGGGTTTGGGACAGGGTTGGGTCAGGGTTCGGACAGGGTTGGGTCAGGGTTTGGGACAGGGTAGGGTCATGGTTTGGGACAGGGTTGGGTCAGGGTTTGGGACAGGGTTTGGGACCGGGTTGGGTCAGGGTTGGGTCAGGATTGGGTCAGGGTTGCGGTCAGGGTTTGGGACAGGGTTGCGGTCAGGGTTGGGTCAGGGTTTGGGACAGGGTTGGGTCAGGGTTGGTCAGGGTTTGGGACAGGGTTGGTCAGGGTTTGGGACAGGGTTAGGGACCGGGTTGGGTCAGGGTTGGGTCAGGGTTGGGACAGGGTTGGGACAGGGTTTGGGACAGGGTTGGGACAGGGTTTGGGACAGGGTTGGGTCAGGGTTTGGGACAGGGTTGGGTCAGGGTTTGGGACAGGGTTGGGACAGGGTTGGGGAAAGGGTTTGGGACAGGGTTGGGACAGGGGTTGGGTCAGGGTTTGGGACGAGGTTGGGTTAGGGTTTGGGACAGGGTTTTGGTTAGGGTTGGGGAAGGTTGGGACAGAGTTTGGGTCAGGGTTGGGTCAGGGTTTGAGACAGGGTTGGGACAGGGTTTGGGACAGGGTTGGGTAAGGGTTGGGGACAGGGTTGGGGAGAGGGTTGGGGACTGGGTTGGGGACAGGGTAGGGGACAGGGTTGGGGACAGGGTTGGGGAGAGGGTTGGGACAGGGTTGGGACAGGGTTGGGTCATGTTTGGGTCAGGGTTGGGTCAGGGTTGGGTCAGGGTTTGGGACAGGGTTGGGTCAGGGTTTGGGACAGGGTTGGGAACCGGTTTGGGAACCGGGTTGGGACAGGGTTGGGACAGGGTTGGGACAGGGTTGGGACAGAGTTGGTTCAGGGTTTGGGACAGGGTTTGGGACAGGGTTGGGTCAGGGTTTGGGACAGGGTTGGGTCAGGGTTTGGGAAAGGGTTGGGTCAGGGTTGGGTCAGGGTTGGGGTCAGGGTTTGGGAAAGGGTTTGCGACAGGGTTGGGACAGGGTTTGGGACAGGGTTGGGACAGGGTTTGGGTCAGGGTTTGGGTCAGGGTTTGGGTCAGGGTTGGGTCAGGGTTTGGGACAGGGTTTGGGACAGGGTTTGGGACCGGGTTGGGTCAGGGTTGCGGTCAGGGTTTGGGACAGGGTTGGGTCAGGGTTTGGGACAGGGTTGGGTCAGGGTTGGTCAGGGTTTGGGACAGGGTTTGGGACAGGGTTAGGGACCGGGTTGGGTCAGGGTTGGGTCAGGGTTGGGACAGGTTTGGGACAGGGTTGGATCAGGGTTCGGGACAGGGTTTGGGACAGGGTTGGGTCAGGGTTTGGGTCAGGGTTTGGGTCAGGGTTTTGGAATGGGTTTGGGACAGGGTTTGGGACAGGGTTGGGGACAGGGTTGGGGACAGGGTTGGGGACAGGGTTGGGGAAGGGGTTGGGGACAGGGTTTGGACAGGGTTGGGACAGGGGTTGGGTTTGGGACAGGGTTGGGTCAGGGTTTGGGACAGGGTTTGGGACAGGGTTGGGAGAGGGTTGGGACAAGGTTGGGTCAGGGTTGGGTAAGGGTTTGGGAAAGGGTTGGGTCAGGGTTTGCGACAGGGTTGGGACAGGGTTTGGGACAGGGTTGGGTCAGGGTTCGGACAGGGTTGGGTCAGGGTTTGGGACAGGGTAGAGTCATGGTTTGGGACAGGGTTGGGTCAGGGTTTGGGACAGGGTTTGGGACCGGGTTGGGTCAGGGTTGGGTCAGGATTGGGTCAGGGTTGCGGTCAGGGTTTGGGACAGGGTTGCGGTCAGGGTTGGGTCAGGGTTTGGGACAGGGTTGGGTCAGGGTTGGTCAGGGTTTGGGACAGGGTTGCTCAGGGTTTGGGACAGGGTTAGGGACCGGGTTGGGTCAGGGTTGGGTCAGGGTTGGGACAGGGTTGGGACAGGGTTTGGGACAGGGTTGGGACAGGGTTTGGGACAGGGTTGGGACAGGGTTGGGACAGCGTTTGGGACAGGGTTAGGGACCGGGTTGGGTCAGGGTTGGGACAGGGTTGGGACAGGGTTGGGACAGGGTTGGGACAGGGTTGGGTCAGGGTTGGGTTAGGGTTGGGTCAGGGTTGGGACAGGGTTTGGGTCAGGGTTTGGGTCAGGGTTTGGGTAAGGGTTTGGGTCAGGGTTTGGGACAGGGTTTGGGACAGGGTTGGGGACAGGGTTGGGGAAAGGGTTTGGGACAAGGTTGGGACAGGGGTTGGGTCAGGGTTTGGGACAGGGTTGGGTCAGGGTTTGGAACAGGGTTGGGACAGGGTTGGGACAAGGTTGGGTCAGGGTTGGGGACCGGGTTGGGACAGGCTTTGGGTCAGGGTTGGGTCAGGGTTTGAGACAGGGTTGGGACAGGGTTGGGGACAGGGTTGGGGAGAGGGTTGGGGACTGGGTTGGGGACAGGATTGGGGACAGGGTTGGGGACAGGGTTGGGGACAGGGTTGGGACAGGGTTGGGACAGGGTTGGGTCATGTTTGGGTCAGGGTTGGGTCAGGGTTGGGTCAGGGTTTGGGACAGGGTTGGGTCAGGGTTTGGGACAGGGTTGGGAACCGGTTTGGGAACCGGGTTGGGACAGGGTTGGGACAGGGTTGGGACAGGGTTGGGACAGGGTTTGGGACAGGGTTGGGACAGAGTTGGTTCAGGGTTTGGGACAGGGTTTGGGACAGGGTTGGGTCAGGGTTGGGTCAGGGTTTGGGACAGGGTTGGGTCAGGGTTTGGGACAGGGTTGGGTCAGGGTTGGGTCAGGGTTGGGGTCAGGGTTTGGGACAGGGTTGCGGTCAGGGTTGGGTCAGGGTTTGGGACAGGGTTGGGTCAGGGTTGGTCAGGGGTTGGGTCAGGGTTGGTCAGGGTTTGGGACAGGGTTTGGGACAGGGTTATGGACCGGGTTGGGTCAGGGTTGGGTCAGGGTTGGGACAGGGTTGGGACAGGGTTTGGGACAGGGTTGGGACAGGGTTTGGGACAGGGTTGGGACAGGGTTTGGGACAGGGTTAGGGACCGGGTTGGGTCAGGGTTGGGACAGGGTTGGGACAGGGTTGGGTCAGGGTTGGGACAGGGTTTGGGTCAGGGTTTGGGTCAGGGTTTGGGTAAGGGTTTGGGTCAGGGTTTGGGACAGGGTTTGGGACAGGGTTGGGGACAGGGTTGGGGAAAGGGTTTGGGACAGGGTTGGGACAGGGGTTGGGTCAGGGTTTGGGACAGGGTTGGGTCAGGGTTTGGGACAGGGTTGGGACAGGGTTGGGACAAGGTTGGGTCAGGGTTGGGACAAGGTTGGGTCAGGGTTGGGTCAGGGTTTGGGACAGGGTTGGGACAGCGTTGGGACAGGGTTTGGGACAGGGTTGGGGACCGGTTTGGGACAGCGTTGGGACAAGGTTGGGTTAGGGTTTGGGACAGGGTTTTGGTTAGGGTTGGGGACCAGGTTGGGACAGAGTTTGGGTCAGGGTTGGGTCAGGGTTTGAGACAGGGTTGGGACAGGGTTTGGGACAGGGTTGGGTAAGGGTTGGGGAGAGGGTTGGGGACTGGGTTGGGGACAGGGTAGGGGACAGGGTTGGGGACAGGGTTGGGGACAGGGTTGGGACAGGGTTGGGACAGGGTTGGGTCATGTTTGGGTCAGGGTTGGGTCAGGGTTGGGTCAGGGTTGGGTCAGGGTTGGGTCAGGGTTTGGGACAGGGTTGGGTCAGGGTTTGGGACAGGGTTGGGAACCGGTTTGGGAACCGGGTTGGGACAGGGTTGGGACAGGGTTGGGACAGGGTTGGGACAGGGTTGGGACAGGGTTTGGGACAGGGTTGGGTCAGGGTTTGGTACAGGGTTGGGTCAGGGTTGGGTCAGGGTTGGGACAGGGTTTGGGTCAGGGTTTGGGTCAGGGTTTGGGTAAGGGTTTGGGTCAGGGTTTGGGACAGGGTTTGGGACAGGGTTGGGGACAGGGTTGGGGAAAGGGTTTGGGACAGGGTTGGGACAGGGGTTGGGTCAGGGTTTGGGACAGGGTTGGGTCAGGGTTTGGGACAGGGTTGGGTCAGGGTTTGGGACAGGGTTGGGACAGGGTTGGGGACAGGGTTGGGGAAAGGGTTTGGGACAGGGTTGGGACAGGGGTTGGGTCAGGGTTTGGGACGAGGTTGGGTTAGGGTTTGGGACAGGGTTTTGGTTAGGGTTGGGGACCAGGTTGGGACAGAGTTTGGGTCAGGGTTGGGTCAGGGTTTGAGACAGGGTTGGGACAGGGTTTGGGACAGGGTTGGGTAAGGGTTGGGGACAGGGTTGGGGAGAGGGTTGGGGACTGGGTTGGGGACAGGGTAGGGGACAGGGTTGGGGACAGGGTTGGGGACAGGGTTGGGACAGGGTTGGGACAGGGTTGGGTCATGTTTGGGTCAGGGTTGGGTCAGGGTTGGGTCAGGGTTTGGGACAGGGTTGGGTCAGGGTTTGGGACAGGGTTGGGAACCGGTTTGGGGACAGGGTTGGGACAGGGTTGGGACAGGGTTGGGACAGGGTTGGGACAGGGTTGGGACAGGGTTGGGACAGAGTTGGTTCAGGGTTTGGGACAGGGTTTGGGACAGGGTTGGGTCAGGGTTGGGTCAGGGTTTGGGACAGGGTTGGGTCAGGGTTTGGGACAGGGTTGGGTCAGGGTTGGGTCAGAGTTGGGGTCAGGGTTTGGGACAGGGTTTGCGACAGGGTTGGGACAGGGTTTGGGACAGGGTTGGGACAGGGTTTGGGTCAGGGTTGGGTCAGGGTTTGGGACAGGGTTTGGGACAGGGTTGGGTCAGGGTTGGGTCAGGGTTTGGGACAGGGTTTGGGACAGGGTTGCGGTCAGGGTTTGGGACAGGGTTTGGGACAGGGTTTGCAACAGGGTTGGGACAGGGTTTGGGACAGGGTTGGGTCAGGGTTTTGGTCAGGGTTTGGGTCAGGGTTGGGTCAGGGTTGGGTTGGGGTTGGGTCAGGGTTGGGTCAGGGTTTGGGACAGGGTTGGGTCAGGGTTGGGTCAGGGTTGGGTCAGGGTTTGGGTCAGGGTTTGGGACAGGGTTGGGTCAGGAATGGGACAGGGTTGGGTCAGAGTTGGGTCAGGGTTTGGGACAGGGTTTGGGACAGGGTTGGGTCAGGGTTTGGGACAGGGTTTGCGACAGGGTTTGGGACAGGGTTGGGACAGGGTGGGACAGGGTTTGGGACAGGGTGGGACAGGGTTTGGGACAGGGTTGGGAACCGGTTTGGGAACCGGGTTGGGACAGGGTTGGGACAAGGTTGGGACAGGGTTGGGACAGGGTTGGGACAGAGTTGGTTCAGGGTTTGGGACAGGGTTTGGGACAGGGTTGGGTCAGGGTTGGGTCAGGGTTTGGGACAGGGTTGGGTCAGGGTTTGGTACAGGGTTGGGTCAGGGTTGGGTCAGGGTTGGGACAGGGTTTGGGTCAGGGTTTGGGTCAGGGTTTGGGTAAGGGTTTGGGTCAGGGTTTGGGACAGGGTTTGGGACAGGGTTGGGGACAGGGTTGGGGAAAGGGTTTGGGACAGGGTTGGGACAGGGGTTGGGTCAGGGTTTGGGACAGGGTTGGGTCAGGGTTTGGGACAGGGTTGGGTCAGGGTTTGGGACAGGGTTGGGACAGGGTTGGGGAAAGGGTTTGGGACAGGGTTGGGACAGGGGTTGGGTCAGGGTTTGGGACGAGGTTGGGTTAGGGTTTGGGACAGGGTTTTGGTTAGGGTTGGGGACCAGGTTGGGACAGAGTCTGGGTCAGGGTTGGGTCAGGGTTTGAGACAGGGTTGGGACAGGGTTGGGGAGAGGGTTGGGGACTGGGTTGGGGACAGGGTTGGGGAGAGGGTTGGGGACTGGGTTGGGGACAGGGTAGGGGACAGGGTTGGGGACAGGGTTGGGGACAGGGTTGGGACAGGGTTGGGACAGGGTTGGGTCATGATTGGGTCAGGGTTGGGTCAGGGTTGGGTCAGGGTTTGGGACAGGGTTGGGTCAGGGTTTGGGACAGGGTTGGGACAGAGTTGGTTCAGGGTTTGGGACAGGGTTTGGGACAGGGTTGGGTCAGGGTTGGGTCTGGGTTTGGGACAGGGTTGGGTCAGGGTTTGGGATAGGGTTGGGTCAGGGTTTGGGACAGGGTTGGGTCAGGGTTGGGTCAGGGTTGGGGTCAGGGTTTGGGACAGGGTTGCGGTCAGGGTTGGGTCAGGGTTTGGGACAGGGTTGGGTCAGGGTTGGTCAGGGGTTGGGTCAGGGTTGGTCAGGGTTTGGGACAGGGTTTGGGACAGGGTTAGGGACCGGGTTGGGTCAGGGTTGGGTCAGGGTTGGGTCAGGGTTGGGTCAGGGTTGGGACAGGGTTGGGACAGGGTTTGGGACAGGGTTGGGACAGGGTTTGGGACAGGGTTGGGACAGGGTTGGGACAGGGTTTGGGACAGGGTTAGGGACCGGGTTGGGTCAGGGTTGGGACAGGGTTGGGACAGGGTTGGGTCAGGGTTGGGTCAGGGTTGGGACAGGGTTTGGGTCAGGGTTTGGGTAAGGGTTTGGGTCAGGGTTTGGGACAGGGTTTGGGACAGGGTTGGGGACAGGGTTGGGGAAAGGGTTTGGGACAGGGTTGGGACAGGGGTTGGGTCAGGGTTTGGGACAGGGTTGGGTCAGGGTTTGGGACAGGGTTGGGACAGGGTTGGGTCAGGGTTGGGTCTGGGTTTGGGACAGGGTTGGGTCAGGGTTTGGGACAGGGTTGGGTCAGGGTTTGGGACAGGGTTGGGTCAGGGTTGGGTCAGGGTTGGGGTCAGGGTTTGGGACAGGGTTGCGGTCAGGGTTGGGTCAGGGTTTGGGACAGGGTTGGGTCAGGGTTGGTCAGGGGTTGGGTCAGGGTTGGTCAGGGTTTGGGACAGGGTTTGGGACAGGGTTAGGGACCGGGTTGGGTCAGGGTTGGGTCAGGGTTGGGTCAGGGTTGGGTCAGGGTTGGGACAGGGTTGGGACAGGGTTTGGGACAGGGTTGGGACAGGGTTTGGGACAGGGTTGGGACAGGGTTGGGACAGGGTTTGGGACAGGGTTAGGGACCGGGTTGGGTCAGGGTTGGGACAGGGTTGGGACAGGGTTGGGTCAGGGTTGGGTCAGGGTTGGGACAGGGTTTGGGTCAGGGTTTGGGTCAGGGTTTGGGTAAGGGTTTGGGTCAGGGTTTGGGACAGGGTTTGGGACAGGGTTGGGGACAGGGTTGGGGAAAGGGTTTGGGACAGGGTTGGGACAGGGGTTGGGTCAGGGTTTGGGACAGGGTTGGGTCAGGGTTTGGGACAGGGTTGGGACAGGGTTGGGACAAGGTTGGGTCAGGGTTGGGACAAGGTTGGGTCAGGGTTGGGTCAGGGTTTGGGACAGGGTTGGGACAGCGTTGGGACAGGGTTTGGGAAGGTTTGGTACAGGGTTGGGACGAGGTTGGGTTAGGGTTTGGGACAGGGTTTTGGTTAGGGTTGGGGACCAGGTTGGGACAGAGTTTGGGTCAGGGTTGGGTCAGGGTTTGAGACAGGGTTGGGACAGGGTTTGGGACAGGGTTGGGTAAGGGTTGGGGAGAGGGTTGGGGACTGGGTTGGGGACAGGGTAGGGGACAGGGTTGGGGACAGGGTTGGGGACAGGGTTGGGACAGGGTTGGGACAGGGTTGGGTCATGTTTGGGTCAGGGTTGGGTCAGGGTTTGGGACAGGGTTGGGTCAGGGTTTGGGACAGGGTTGGGAACCGGTTTGGGAACCGGGTTGGGACAGGGTTGGGACAGGGTTGGGACAGGGTTGGGACAGGGTTGGGTAAGGGTTGGGGAGAGGGTTGGGGACTGGGTTGGGGACAGGGTAGGGGACAGGGTTGGGGACAGGGTTGGGGACAGGGTTGGGACAGGGTTGGGACAGGGTTGGGTCATGTTTGGGTCAGGGTTGGGTCAGGGTTGGGTCAGGGTTTGGGACAGGGTTGGGTCAGGGTTTGGGACAGGGTTGGGAACAGGTTTGGGAACCGGGTTGGGACAGGGTTGGGACAGGGTTGGGACAGGGTTGGGGAGAGGGTTGGGGACTGGGTTGGGGACAGGGTTGGGGAGAGGGTTGGGGACTGGGTTGGGGACAGGGTAGGGGACAGGGTTGGGGACAGGGTTGGGGACAGGGTTGGGACAGGGTTGGGACAGGGTTGGGTCATGTTTGGGTCAGGGTTGGGTCAGGGTTGGGTCAGGGTTTGGGACAGGGTTGGGTCAGGGTTTGGGACAGGGTTGGGACAGAGTTGGTTCAGGGTTTGGGACAGGGTTTGGGACAGGGTTGGGTCAGGGTTGGGTCTGGGTTTGGGACAGGGTTGGGTCAGGGTTTGGGATAGGGTTGGGTCAGGGTTTGGGACAGGGTTGGGTCAGGGTTGGGTCAGGGTTGGGGTCAGGGTTTGGGACAGGGTTGCGGTCAGGGTTGGGTCAGGGTTTGGGACAGGGTTGGGTCAGGGTTGGTCAGGGGTTGGGTCAGGGTTGGTCAGGGTTTGGGACAGGGTTTGGGACAGGGTTAGGGACCGGGTTGGGTCAGGGTTGGGTCAGGGTTGGGTCAGGGTTGGGTCAGGGTTGGGACAGGGTTGGGACAGGGTTTGGGACAGGGTTGGGACAGGGTTTGGGACAGGGTTGGGACAGGGTTGGGACAGGGTTTGGGACAGGGTTAGGGACCGGGTTGGGTCAGGGTTGGGACAGGGTTGGGACAGGGTTGGGTCAGGGTTGGGTCAGGGTTGGGACAGGGTTGGGACAGGGTTTGGGTCAGGGTTTGGGTCAGGGTTTGGGTAAGGGTTTGGGTCAGGGTTTGGGACAGGGTTTGGGACAGGGTTGGGGACAGGGTTGGGGAAAGGGTTTGGGACAGGGTTGGGACAGGGGTTGGGTCAGGGTTTGGGACAGGGTTGGGTCAGGGTTTGGGACAGGGTTGGGACAGGGTTGGGTCAGGGTTGGGTCTGGGTTTGGGACAGGGTTGGGTCAGGGTTTGGGACAGGGTTGGGTCAGGGTTTGGGACAGGGTTGGGTCAGGGTTGGGTCAGGGTTGGGGTCAGGGTTTGGGACAGGGTTGCGGTCAGGGTTGGGTCAGGGTTTGGGACAGGGTTGGGTCAGGGTTGGTCAGGGGTTGGGTCAGGGTTGGTCAGGGTTTGGGACAGGGTTTGGGACAGGGTTAGGGACCGGGTTGGGTCAGGGTTGGGTCAGGGTTGGGTCAGGGTTGGGTCAGGGTTGGGACAGGGTTGGGACAGGGTTTGGGACAGGGTTGGGACAGGGTTTGGGACAGGGTTGGGACAGGGTTGGGACAGGGTTTGGGACAGGGTTAGGGACCGGGTTGGGTCAGGGTTGGGACAGGGTTGGGACAGGGTTGGGTCAGGGTTGGGTCAGGGTTGGGACAGGGTTTGGGTCAGGGTTTGGGTCAGGGTTTGGGTAAGGGTTTGGGTCAGGGTTTGGGACAGGGTTTGGGACAGGGTTGGGGACAGGGTTGGGGAAAGGGTTTGGGACAGGGTTGGGACAGGGGTTGGGTCAGGGTTTGGGACAGGGTTGGGTCAGGGTTTGGGACAGGGTTGGGACAGGGTTGGGACAAGGTTGGGTCAGGGTTGGGACAAGGTTGGGTCAGGGTTGGGTCAGGGTTTGGGACAGGGTTGGGACAGCGTTGGGACAGGGTTTGGGACAGGGTTTGGGAAGGTTTGGTACAGGGTTGGGACGAGGTTGGGTTAGGGTTTGGGACAGGGTTTTGGTTAGGGTTGGGGACCAGGTTGGGACAGAGTTTGGGTCAGGGTTGGGTCAGGGTTTGAGACAGGGTTGGGACAGGGTTTGGGACAGGGTTGGGTAAGGGTTGGGGAGAGGGTTGGGGACTGGGTTGGGGACAGGGTAGGGGACAGGGTTGGGGACAGGGTTGGGGACAGGGTTGGGACAGGGTTGGGACAGGGTTGGGTCATGTTTGGGTCAGGGTTGGGTCAGGGTTGGGTCAGGGTTTGGGACAGGGTTGGGTCAGGGTTTGGGACAGGGTTGGGAACCGGTTTGGGAACCGGGTTGGGACAGGGTTGGGACAGGGTTGGGACAGGGTTGGGACAGGGTTGGGTCAGGGTTGGGTCAGGGTTTGGGACAGGGTTGGGTCAGGGTTTGGTACAGGGTTGGGTCAGGGTTGGGTCAGGGTTGGGACAGGGTTTGGGTCAGGGTTTGGGTCAGGGTTTGGGTAAGGGTTTGGGTCAGGGTTTGGGACAGGGTTTGGGACAGGGTTGGGGACAGGGTTGGGGAAAGGGTTTGGGACAGGGTTGGGACAGGGGTTGGGTCAGGGTTTGGGACAGGGTTGGGTCAGGGTTTGGGACAGGGTTGGGTCAGGGTTTGGGACAGGGTTGGGACAGGGTTGGGGAAAGGGTTTGGGACAGGGTTGGGACAGGGGTTGGGTCAGGGTTTGGGACGAGGTTGGGTTAGGGTTTGGGACAGGGTTTTGGTTAGGGTTGGGGAAGGTTGGGACAGAGTTTGGGTCAGGGTTGGGTCTGGGTTTGGGACAGGGTTGGGTCAGGGTTTGGGATAGGGTTGGGTCAGGGTTTGGGACAGGGTTGGGTCAGGGTTGGGTCAGGGTTGGGGTCAGGGTTTGGGACAGGGTTGCGGTCAGGGTTGGGTCAGGGTTTGGGACAGGGTTGGGTCAGGGTTGGTCAGGGGTTGGGTCAGGGTTGGTCAGGGTTTGGGACAGGGTTTGGGACAGGGTTAGGGACCGGGTTGGGTCAGGGTTGGGTCAGGGTTGGGTCAGGGTTGGGTCAGGGTTGGGACAGGGTTGGGACAGGGTTTGGGACAGGGTTGGGACAGGGTTTGGGACAGGGTTGGGACAGGGTTGGGACAGGGTTTGGGACAGGGTTAGGGACCGGGTTGGGTCAGGGTTGGGACAGGGTTGGGACAGGGTTGGGTCAGGGTTGGGTCAGGGTTGGGACAGGGTTGGGACAGGGTTTGGGTCAGGGTTTGGGTCAGGGTTTGGGTAAGGGTTTGGGTCAGGGTTTGGGACAGGGTTTGGGACAGGGTTGGGGACAGGGTTGGGGAAAGGGTTTGGGACAGGGTTGGGACAGGGGTTGGGTCAGGGTTTGGGACAGGGTTGGGTCAGGGTTTGGGACAGGGTTGGGACAGGGTTGGGTCAGGGTTGGGTCTGGGTTTGGGACAGGGTTGGGTCAGGGTTTGGGACAGGGTTGGGTCAGGGTTTGGGACAGGGTTGGGTCAGGGTTGGGTCAGGGTTGGGGTCAGGGTTTGGGACAGGGTTGCGGTCAGGGTTGGGTCAGGGTTTGGGACAGGGTTGGGTCAGGGTTGGTCAGGGGTTGGGTCAGGGTTGGTCAGGGTTTGGGACAGGGTTTGGGACAGGGTTAGGGACCGGGTTGGGTCAGGGTTGGGTCAGGGTTGGGTCAGGGTTGGGTCAGGGTTGGGACAGGGTTGGGACAGGGTTTGGGACAGGGTTGGGACAGGGTTTGGGACAGGGTTGGGACAGGGTTGGGACAGGGTTTGGGACAGGGTTAGGGACCGGGTTGGGTCAGGGTTGGGACAGGGTTGGGACAGGGTTGGGTCAGGGTTGGGTCAGGGTTGGGACAGGGTTTGGGTCAGGGTTTGGGTCAGGGTTTGGGTAAGGGTTTGGGTCAGGGTTTGGGACAGGGTTTGGGACAGGGTTGGGGACAGGGTTGGGGAAAGGGTTTGGGACAGGGTTGGGACAGGGGTTGGGTCAGGGTTTGGGACAGGGTTGGGTCAGGGTTTGGGACAGGGTTGGGACAGGGTTGGGACAAGGTTGGGTCAGGGTTGGGACAAGGTTGGGTCAGGGTTGGGTCAGGGTTTGGGACAGGGTTGGGACAGCGTTGGGACAGGGTTTGGGACAGGGTTTGGGAAGGTTTGGTACAGGGTTGGGACGAGGTTGGGTTAGGGTTTGGGACAGGGTTTTGGTTAGGGTTGGGGACCAGGTTGGGACAGAGTTTGGGTCAGGGTTGGGTCAGGGTTTGAGACAGGGTTGGGACAGGGTTTGGGACAGGGTTGGGTAAGGGTTGGGGAGAGGGTTGGGGACTGGGTTGGGGACAGGGTAGGGGACAGGGTTGGGGACAGGGTTGGGGACAGGGTTGGGACAGGGTTGGGACAGGGTTGGGTCATGTTTGGGTCAGGGTTGGGTCAGGGTTGGGTCAGGGTTTGGGACAGGGTTGGGTCAGGGTTTGGGACAGGGTTGGGAACCGGTTTGGGAACCGGGTTGGGACAGGGTTGGGACAGGGTTGGGACAGGGTTGGGACAGGGTTGGGTCAGGGTTGGGTCAGGGTTTGGGACAGGGTTGGGTCAGGGTTTGGTACAGGGTTGGGTCAGGGTTGGGTCAGGGTTGGGACAGGGTTTGGGTCAGGGTTTGGGTCAGGGTTTGGGTAAGGGTTTGGGTCAGGGTTTGGGACAGGGTTTGGGACAGGGTTGGGGACAGGGTTGGGGAAAGGGTTTGGGACAGGGTTGGGACAGGGGTTGGGTCAGGGTTTGGGACAGGGTTGGGTCAGGGTTTGGGACAGGGTTGGGTCAGGGTTTGGGACAGGGTTGGGACAGGGTTGGGGAAAGGGTTTGGGACAGGGTTGGGACAGGGGTTGGGTCAGGGTTTGGGACGAGGTTGGGTTAGGGTTTGGGACAGGGTTTTGGTTAGGGTTGGGGAAGGTTGGGACAGAGTTTGGGTCAGGGTTGGGTCAGGGTTTGAGACAGGGTTGGGACAGGGTTTGGGACAGGGTTGGGTAAGGGTTGGGGACAGGGTTGGGGAGAGGGTTGGGGACTGGGTTGGGGACAGGGTAGGGGACAGGGTTGGGGACAGGGTTGGGGAGAGGGTTGGGACAGGGTTTGGACAGGGTTGGGTCATGTTTGGGTCAGGGTTGGGTCAGGGTTGGGTCAGGGTTTGGGACAGGGTTGGGTCAGGGTTTGGGACAGGGTTGGGAACCGGTTTGGGAACCGGGTTGGGACAGGGTTGGGACAGGGTTGGGACAGGGTTGGGACAGGGTTGGGACAGAGTTGGTTCAGGGTTTGGGACAGGGTTTGGGACAGGGTTGGGTCAGGGTTGGGTCAGGGTTTGGGACAGGGTTGGGTCAGGGTTGGGTCAGGGTTGGGGTCAGGGTTTGGGACAGGGTTGGGACAGGGTTTGGGTCAGGGTTTGGGTCAGGGTTTGGGTCAGGGTTGGGTCAGGGTTTGGGACAGGGTTTGGGACAGGGTTTGGGACCGGGTTGGGTCAGGGTTGCGGTCAGGGTTTGGGACAGGGTTGGGACAGGGTTGGGTCAGGGTTGGTCAGGGTTTGGGACAGGGTTTGGGACAGGGTTAGGGACCGGGTTGGGGACAGGGTTGGGGACAGGGTTGGGGACAGGGTTGGGGACAGGGTTGGGGACAGGGTTGGGGAAGGGGTTGGGGACAGGGTTTGGACAGGGTTGGGACAGGGGTTGGGTTTGGGACAGGGTTGGGTCAGGGTTTGGGACAGGGTTTGGGACAGGGTTGGGAGAGGGTTGGGACAAGGTTGGGTCAGGGTTGGGTAAGGGTTTGGGAAAGGGTTGGGTCAGGGTTTGCGACAGGGTTGGGACAGGGTTTGGGACAGGGTTGGGTCAGGGTTCGGACAGGGTTGGGTCAGGGTTTGGGACAGGGTAGGGTCATGGTTTGGGACAGGGTTGGGTCAGGGTTTGGGACAGGGTTTGGGACCGGGTTGGGTCAGGGTTGGGTCAGGATTGGGTCAGGGTTGCGGTCAGGGTTTGGGACAGGGTTGCGGTCAGGGTTGGGTCAGGGTTTGGGACAGGGTTGGGTCAGGGTTGGTCAGGGTTTGGGACAGGGTTGGTCAGGGTTTGGGACAGGGTTAGGGACCGGGTTGGGTCAGGGTTGGGTCAGGGTTGGGACAGGGTTGGGACAGGGTTGGGACAGGGTTTGGGACAGGGTTGGGACAGGGTTGGGACAGCGTTTGGGACAGGGTTAGGGACCGGGTTGGGTCAGGGTTGGGACAGGGTTGGGACAGGGTTGGGACAGGGTTGGGACAGGGTTGGGTCAGGGTTGGGTTAGGGTTGGGTCAGGGTTGGGACAGGGTTTGGGTCAGGGTTTGGGTAAGGGTTTGGGTCAGGGTTTGGGACAGGGTTTGGGACAGGGTTGGGGACAGGGTTGGGGAAAGGGTTTGGGACAAGGTTGGGACAGGGGTTGGGTCAGGGTTTGGGACAGGGTTGGGTCAGGGTTGGGACAGGGTTGGGTCAGGGTTGGGTTAGGGTTGGGTCAGGGTTGGGACAGGGTTTGGGTCAGGGTTTGGGTCAGGGTTTGGGTCAGGGTTTGGGTAAGGGTTTGGGTCAGGGTTTTGGAATGGGTTTGGGACAGGGTTTGGGACAGGGTTGGGGACAGGGTTGGGGACAGGGTTGGGGAAGGGGTTGGGGACAGGGTTTGGACAGGGTTGGGACAGGGGTTGGGTTTGGGACAGGGTTGGGTCAGGGTTTGGGACAGGGTTTGGGACAGGGTTGGGAGAGGGTTGGGACAAGGTTGGGTCAGGGTTGGGTAAGGGTTTGGGAAAGGGTTGGGTCAGGGTTTGCGACAGGGTTGGGACAGGGTTTGGGACAGGGTTGGGTCAGGGTTCGGACAGGGTTGGGTCAGGGTTTGGGACAGGGTAGGGTCATGGTTTGGGACAGGGTTGGGTCAGGGTTTGGGACAGGGTTTGGGACCGGGTTGGGTCAGGGTTGGGTCAGGATTGGGTCAGGGTTGCGGTCAGGGTTTGGGACAGGGTTGCGGTCAGGGTTGGGTCAGGGTTTGGGACAGGGTTGGGTCAGGGTTGGTCAGGGTTTGGGACAGGGTTGGTCAGGGTTTGGGACAGGGTTAGGGACCGGGTTGGGTCAGGGTTGGGTCAGGGTTGGGACAGGGTTGGGACAGGGTTGGGACAGGGTTTGGGACAGGGTTGGGACAGGGTTTGGGACAGGGTTGGGACAGGGTTGGGACAGCGTTTGGGACAGGGTTAGGGACCGGGTTGGGTCAGGGTTGGGACAGGGTTGGGACAGGGTTGGGACAGGGTTGGGACAGGGTTGGGTCAGGGTTGGGTTAGGGTTGGGTCAGGGTTGGGACAGGGTTTGGGTCAGGGTTTGGGTAAGGGTTTGGGTCAGGGTTTGGGACAGGGTTTGGGACAGGGTTGGGGACAGGGTTGGGGAAAGGGTTTGGGACAAGGTTGGGACAGGGGTTGGGTCAGGGTTTGGGACAGGGTTGGGTCAGGGTTGGGACAGGGTTGGGTCAGGGTTGGGTTAGGGTTGGGTCAGGGTTGGGACAGGGTTTGGGTCAGGGTTTGGGTCAGGGTTTGGGTCAGGGTTTGGGTAAGGGTTTGGGTCAGGGTTTGGGACAGGGTTTGGGACAGGGTTGGGGACAGGGTTGGGGAAAGGGTTTGGGACAGGGGTTGGGTCAGGGTTTGGGACAGGGTTGGGTCAGGGTTTGGGACAGGGTTGGGACAGGGTTGGGACAAGGTTGGGTCAGGGTTGGGACAAGGTTGGGTCAGGGTTGGGTCAGGGTTTGGGACAGGGTTGGGACAGCGTTGGGACAGGGTTTGGGACAGGGTTGGGGACCGGTTTGGGACAGGGTTGGGACGAGGTTGGGTTAGGGTTTGGGACAGGGTTTTTGGTTAGGGTTGGGGACCAGGTTGGGACAGAGTTTGGGTCAGGGTTGGGTCAGGGTTTGAGACAGGGTTGGGACAGGGTTTGGGACAGGGTTGGGTAAGGGTTGGGGAGAGGGTTGGGGACTGGGTTGGGGACAGGGTAGGGGACAGGGTTGGGGACAGGGTTGGGGACAGGGTTGGGACAGGGTTGGGACAGGGTTGGGTCATGTTTGGGTCAGGGTTGGGTCAGGGTTGGGTCAGGGTTTGGGACAGGGTTGGGTCAGGGTTTGGGACAGGGTTGGGAACCGGTTTGGAAACCGGGTTGGGACAGGGTTGGGACAGGGTTGGGACAGGGTTGGGACAGGGTTGGGACAGGGTTGGGACAGGGTTGGGTCAGAGTTGGTTCAGGGTTTGGGACAGGGTTTGGGACAGGGTTGGGTCAGGGTTGGGTCAGGGTTTGGGACAGGGTTGGGTCAGGGTTTGGTACAGGGTTGGGTCAGGGTTGGGTCAGGGTTGGGACAGGATTTGGGTCAGGGTTTGGGTCAGGGTTTGGGTAAGGGTTTAGGTCAGGGTTTGGGACAGGGTTTGGGACAGGGTTGGGGACAGGGTTGGGGAAAGGGTTTGGGACAGGGTTGGGACAGGGGTTGGGTCAGGGTTTGGGACAGGGTTGGGTCAGGGTTTGGGACAGGGTTGGGTCAGGGTTTGGGACAGGGTTGGGGAAAGGGTTTGGGACAGGGTTGGGACAGGGGTTGGGTCAGGGTTTGGGACGAGGTTGGGTTAGGGTTTGGGACAGGGTTTTGGTTAGGGTTGGGGAAGGTTGGGACAGAGTTTGGGTCAGGGTTGGGTCAGGGTTTGGGACAGGGTTTGGGACAGGGTTGGGTAAGGGTTGGGGACAGGGTTGGGGAGAGGGTTGGGGAGAGGGTTGGGGACTGGGTTGGGGACAGGGTAGGGGACAGGGTTGGGGACAGGGTTGGGGAGAGGGTTGGGACAGGGTTGGGACAGGGTTGGGTCATGTTTGGGTCAGGGTTGGGTCAGGGTTTGGGACAGGGTTGGGAACCGGTTTGGGAACCGGGTTGGGACAGGGTTGGGACAGGGTTGGGACAGGGTTGGGACAGGGTTGGGACAGAGTTGGTTCAGGGTTTGGGACAGGGTTTGGGACAGGGTTGGGTCAGGGTTGGGTCAGGGTTTGGGACAGGGTTGGGTCAGGGTTTGGGACAGGGTTGGGTCAGGGTTGGGTCAGGGTTGGGGTCAGGGTTTGGGACAGGGTTTGCGACAGGGTTGGGACAGGGTTTGGGACAGGGTTGGGACAGGGTTTGGGTCAGGGTTTGGGTCAGGGTTTGGGTCAGGGTTGGGTCAGGGTTTGGGACAGGGTTTGGGACAGGGTTTGGGACCGGGTTGGGTCAGGGTTGCGGTCAGGGTTTGGGACAGGGTTGGGTCAGGGTTTGGGACAGGGTTGGGTCAGGGTTGGTCAGGGTTTGGGACAGGGTTTGGGACAGGGTTAGGGACCGGGTTGGGTCAGGGTTGGGTCAGGGTTGGGACAGGTTTGGGACAGGGTTGGATCAGGGTTCGGGACAGGGTTTGGGACAGGGTTGGGTCAGGGTTTGGGTCAGGGTTTGGGTCAGGGTTTTGGAATGGGTTTGGGACAGGGTTTGGGACAGGGTTGGGGACAGGGTTGGGGACAGGGTTGGGGACAGGGTTGGGGAAGGGGTTGGGGACAGGGTTTGGACAGGGTTGGGACAGGGGTTGGGTTTGGGACAGGGTTGGGTCAGGGTTTGGGACAGGGTTTGGGACAGGGTTGGGAGAGGGTTGGGACAAGGTTGGGTCAGGGTTGGGTAAGGGTTTGGGAAAGGGTTGGGTCAGGGTTTGCGACAGGGTTGGGACAGGGTTTGGGACAGGGTTGGGTCAGGGTTCGGACAGGGTTGGGTCAGGGTTTGGGACAGGGTAGGGTCATGGTTTGGGACAGGGTTGGGTCAGGGTTTGGGACAGGGTTTGGGACCGGGTTGGGTCAGGGTTGGGTCAGGATTGGGTCAGGGTTGCGGTCAGGGTTTGGGACAGGGTTGCGGTCAGGGTTGGGTCAGGGTTTGGGACAGGGTTGGGTCAGGGTTGGTCAGGGTTTGGGACAGGGTTGGTCAGGGTTTGGGACAGGGTTAGGGACCGGGTTGGGACAGGGTTAGGGACCGGGTTGGGTCAGGGTTGGGACAGGGTTGGGACAGGGTTGGGACAGGGTTGGGACAGGGTTGGGTCAGGGTTGGGTTAGGGTTGGGTCAGGGTTGGGACAGGGTTTGGGTCAGGGTTTGGGTCAGGGTTTGGGTAAGGGTTTGGGTCAGGGTTTGGGACAGGGTTTGGGACAGGGTTGGGGACAGGGTTGGGGAAAGGGTTTGGGACAAGGTTGGGACAGGGGTTGGGTCAGGGTTTGGGACAGGGTTGGGTCAGGGTTTGGGACAGGGTTGGGTCAGGGTTGGTCAGGGTTTGGGACAGGGTTTGGGACAGGGTTAGGGACCGGGTTGGGTCAGGGTTGGGTCAGGGTTGGGACAGGTTTGGGACAGGGTTGGATCAGGGTTCGGGACAGGGTTTGGGACAGGGTTGGGTCAGGGTTTGGGTCAGGGTTTGGGTCAGGGTTTTGGAATGGGTTTGGGACAGGGTTGGGACAGGGTTGGGTCAGGGTTGGGGACAGGGTTGGGGAGAGGGTTGGGGACTGGGTTGGGGACAGGATTGGGGACAGGGTTGGGGACAGGGTTGGGGACAGGGTTGGGACAGGGTTGGGACAGGGTTGGGACAGGGTTGGGTCATGTTTGGGTCAGGGTTGGGTCAGGGTTGGGTCAGGGTTTGGGACAGGGTTGGGTCAGGGTTTGGGACAGGGTTGGGAACCGGTTTGGGAACCGGGTTGGGACAGGGTTGGGACAGGGTTGGGACAGGGTTGGGACAGGGTTGGGACAGGGTTTGGGACAGGGTTGGGACAGAGTTGGTTCAGGGTTTGGGACAGGGTTTGGGACAGGGTTGGGTCAGGGTTGGGTCAGGGTTTGGGACAGGGTTGGGTCAGGGTTTGGGACAGGGTTGGGTCAGGGTTGGGTCAGGGTTGGGGTCAGGGTTTGGGACAGGGTTGCGGTCAGGGTTGGGTCAGGGTTTGGGACAGGGTTGGGTCAGGGTTGGTCAGGGGTTGGGTCAGGGTTGGTCAGGGTTTGGGACAGGGTTTGGGACAGGGTTAGGGACCGGGTTGGGTCAGGGTTGGGTCAGGGTTGGGACAGGGTTGGGACAGGGTTTGGGACAGGGTTGGGACAGGGTTTGGGACAGGGTTGGGACAGGGTTTGGGACCGGGTTGGGTCAGGGTGGGGGACAGGGTTGGGACAGGGTTGGGTCAGGGTTGGGACAGGATTTGGGTCAGGGTTTGGGTCAGGGTTTGGGTAAGGGTTTGGGTCAGGGTTTGGGACAGGGTTTGGGACAGGGTTGGGGACAGGGTTGGGGAAAGGGTTTGGGACAGGGTTGGGACAGGGGTTGGGTCAGGGTTTGGGACAGGGTTGGGTCAGGGTTTGGGACAGGGTTGGGACAGGGTTGGGACAAGGTTGGGTCAGGGTTGGGACAAGGTTGGGTCAGGGTTGGGTCAGGGTTTGGGACAGGGTTGGGACAGCGTTGGGACAGGGTTTGGGACAGGGTTGGGGACCGGTTTGGGACAAGGTTGGGTTAGGGTTTGGGACAGGGTTGGGTCAGGGTTTGGGACAGGGTTGGGAACCGGTTTGGGAACCGGGTTGGGACAGGGTTGGGACAGGGTTGGGACAGGGTTGGGACAGAGTTGGTTCAGGGTTTGGGACAGGGTTGGGTCAGGGTTGGGTCAGGGTTTGGGACAGGGTTGGGTCAGGGTTTGGTACAGGGTTGGGTCAGGGTTGGGTCAGGGTTGGGACAGGGTTTGGGTCAGGGTTTGGGTCAGGGTTTGGGTAAGGGTTTGGGTCAGGGTTTGGGACAGGGTTTGGGACAGGGTTGGGGACAGGGTTGGGGAAAGGGTTTGGGACAGGGTTGGGACAGGGGTTGGGTCAGGGTTTGGGACAGGGTTGGGTCAGGGTTTGGGACAGGGTTGGGTCAGGGTTTGGGACAGGGTTGGGACAAGGTTAGGGACAGGGTTGGGGAAAGGGTTTGGGACAGGGTTGGGACAGGGGTTGGGTCAGGGTTTGGGACGAGGTTGGGTTAGGGTTTGGGACAGGGTTTTGGTTAGGGTTGGGGACCAGGTTGGGACAGAGTTTGGGTCAGGGTTGGGTCAGGGTTTGAGACAGGGTTGGGACAGGGTTTGGGACAGGGTTGGGTAAGGGTTGGGGACAGGGTTGGGGAGAGGGTTGGGGACTGGGTTGGGGACAGGGTAGGGGACAGGGTTGGGGACAGGGTTGGGGACAGGGTTGGGACAGGGTTGGGACAGGGTTGGGTCATGTTTGGGTCAGGGTTGGGTCAGGGTTTGGGACAGGGTTGGGTCAGGGTTTGGGACAGGGTTGGGAACCGGTTTGGGAACAGGGTTGGGACAGGGTTGGAACAGGGTTGGGACAGGGTTGGGACAGGGTTGGGACAGAGTTGGTTCAGGGTTTGGGACAGGGTTTGGGACAGGGTTGGGTCAGGGTTGGGTCAGGGTTTGGGACAGGGTTGGGTCAGGGTTTGGGACAGGGTTGGGTCAGGGTTGGGTCAGGGTTGGGGTCAGGGTTTGGGACAGGGTTTGCGACAGGGTTGGGACAGGGTTTGGGACAGGGTTGGGACAGGGTTTGGGTCAGGGTTTGGGTCAGGGTTGGGTCAGGGTTTGGGACAGGGTTTGGGACAGGGTTGGGTCAGGGTTGGGTCAGGGTTTGGGACAGGGTTTGGGACAGGGTTGCGGTCAGGGTTTGGGACAGGGTTTGGGACAGGGTTTGCAACAGGGTTGGGACAGGGTTTGGGACAGGGTTGGGTCAGGGTTGGGTCAGGGTTGGGTCAGGGTTGGGTCAGGGTTTGGGACAGGGTTGGGTCAGGGTTGGGTCAGGGTTGGGTCAGGGTTTGGGTCAGGGTTTGGGACAGGGTTGGGTCAGGAATGGGACAGGGTTGGGTCAGAGTTGGGTCAGGGTTTGGGACAGGGTTTGGGACAGGGTTGGGTCAGGGTTTGGGACAGGGTTTGCGACAGGGTTTGGGACAGGGTTGGGACAGGGTGGGACAGGGTTTGGGACAGGGTGGGACAGGGTTTGGGAAGGGGTTGGGTCAGGGTTTGGGACAGGGTTTGGGACAGGGTTGGGTCAGGGTTGGGTCAGGGTTTGGGTCAGGGTTTGGGTCAGGGTTGGGACAGGGTTTGGGACAGGGTTTGGGACAGGGTTTGGGACAGGGTTGGGTCAGGGTTTGCGACAGGGTTGGGACAGGGTTTGGGACAGGGTTGGGACAGGGTTTGGGACAGGGTTGGGACAGGGTTGGGTCAGGGTTTGGGACAGGGTTGGGTCAGAGTTGGGTCAGGGTTTGGGACAGGGTTTGGGACCGGGTTGGGTCAGGGTTGGGTCAGGGTTGGGTCAGGGTTGCGGTCAGGGTTTGGGACAGGGTTGGGTCAGGGTTGGGTCAGGGTTTGGGACAGGGTTGGGTCAGGGTTGGTCAGGGTTTGGGACAGGGTTGGTCAGGGTTTGGAACAGGGTTTGGGACAGGGTTTGGGACAGGGTTAGGGACCGGGTTGGGTCAGGGTTGGGTCAGGGTTGGGACAGGGTTGGGAGAGGGTTGGGACAGGGTTTGGGACAGGGTTGGGACAGGGTTTGGGACAGGGTTGGGACAGGGTTTGGGACAGGGTTGGGACAGGGTTGGGACAGGGTTTGGGACAGGGTTAGGGAAAGGGTTGGGACAGGGTTGGGTCAGGGTTGGGTCAGGGTTGGGTCAGGGTTTGGGTCAGGGTTTGGGTAAGGGTTTGGGTCAGGGTTGGGTCAGGGTTTGGGTCAGGGTTTGGGTCAGGGTTTTGGAATGGGTTTGGGACAGGGTTGGGACAGGGTTGGGTCAGGGTTGGGGACAGGGTTGGGGAGAGGGTTGGGGACTGGGTTGGGGACAGGATTGGGGACAGGGTTGGGGACAGGGTTGGGGACAGGGTTGGGACAGGGTTGGGACAGGGTTGGGACAGGGTTGGGTCATGTTTGGGTCAGGGTTGGGTCAGGGTTGGGTCAGGGTTTGGGACAGGGTTGGGTCAGGGTTTGGGACAGGGTTGGGAACCGGTTTGGGAACCGGGTTGGGACAGGGTTGGGACAGGGTTGGGACAGGGTTGGGACAGGGTTGGGACAGGGTTTGGGACAGGGTTGGGACAGAGTTGGTTCAGGGTTTGGGACAGGGTTTGGGACAGGGTTGGGTCAGGGTTGGGTCAGGGTTTGGGACAGGGTTGGGTCAGGGTTTGGGACAGGGTTGGGTCAGGGTTGGGTCAGGGTTGGGGTCAGGGTTTGGGACAGGGTTGCGGTCAGGGTTGGGTCAGGGTTTGGGACAGGGTTGGGTCAGGGTTGGTCAGGGGTTGGGTCAGGGTTGGTCAGGGTTTGGGACAGGGTTTGGGACAGGGTTAGGGACCGGGTTGGGTCAGGGTTGGGTCAGGGTTGGGACAGGGTTGGGACAGGGTTTGGGACAGGGTTGGGACAGGGTTTGGGACAGGGTTGGGACAGGGTTTGGGACCGGGTTGGGTCAGGGTTGGGACAGGGTTGGGACAGGGTTGGGTCAGGGTTGGGACAGGATTTGGGTCAGGGTTTGGGTCAGGGTTTGGGTAAGGGTTTGGGTCAGGGTTTGGGACAGGGTTTGGGACAGGGTTGGGGACAGGGTTGGGGAAAGGGTTTGGGACAGGGTTGGGACAGGGGTTGGGTCAGGGTTTGGGACAGGGTTGGGTCAGGGTTTGGGACAGGGTTGGGACAGGGTTGGGACAAGGTTGGGTCAGGGTTGGGACAAGGTTGGGTCAGGGTTGGGTCAGGGTTTGGGACAGGGTTGGGACAGCGTTGGGACAGGGTTTGGGACAGGGTTGGGGACCGGTTTGGGACAAGGTTGGGTTAGGGTTTGGGACAGGGTTGGGTCAGGGTTTGGGACAGGGTTGGGAACCGGTTTGGGAACCGGGTTGGGACAGGGTTGGGACAGGGTTGGGACAGGGTTGGGACAGAGTTGGTTCAGGGTTTGGGACAGGGTTGGGTCAGGGTTGGGTCAGGGTTTGGGACAGGGTTGGGTCAGGGTTTGGTACAGGGTTGGGTCAGGGTTGGGTCAGGGTTGGGACAGGGTTTGGGTCAGGGTTTGGGTCAGGGTTTGGGTAAGGGTTTGGGTCAGGGTTTGGGACAGGGTTTGGGACAGGGTTGGGGACAGGGTTGGGGAAAGGGTTTGGGACAGGGTTGGGACAGGGGTTGGGTCAGGGTTTGGGACAGGGTTGGGTCAGGGTTTGGGACAGGGTTGGGTCAGGGTTTGGGACAGGGTTGGGACAAGGTTAGGGACAGGGTTGGGGAAAGGGTTTGGGACAGGGTTGGGACAGGGGTTGGGTCAGGGTTTGGGACGAGGTTGGGTTAGGGTTTGGGACAGGGTTTTGGTTAGGGTTGGGGACCAGGTTGGGACAGAGTTTGGGTCAGGGTTGGGTCAGGGTTTGAGACAGGGTTGGGACAGGGTTTGGGACAGGGTTGGGTAAGGGTTGGGGACAGGGTTGGGGAGAGGGTTGGGGACTGGGTTGGGGACAGGGTAGGGGACAGGGTTGGGGACAGGGTTGGGGACAGGGTTGGGACAGGGTTGGGACAGGGTTGGGTCATGTTTGGGTCAGGGTTGGGTCAGGGTTGGGTCAGGGTTTGGGACAGGGTTGGGTCAGGGTTTGGGACAGGGTTGGGAACCGGTTTGGGAACAGGGTTGGGACAGGGTTGGAACAGGGTTGGGACAGGGTTGGGACAGGGTTGGGACAGAGTTGGGACAGGGTTTGGGACAGGGTTTGGGACAGGGTTGGGTCAGGGTTGGGACAGGGTTGGGTCAGGGTTTGGGACAGGGTTGGGTCAGGGTTGGGTCAGGGTTGGGTCAGGGTTGGGGTCAGGGTTTGGGACAGGGTTTGCGACAGGGTTGGGACAGGGTTTGGGACAGGGTTGGGACAGGGTTTGGGTCAGGGTTTGGGTCAGGGTTGGGTCAGGGTTTGGGACAGGGTTTGGGACAGGGTTGGGTCAGGGTTGGGTCAGGGTTTGGGACAGGGTTTGGGACAGGGTTGCGGTCAGGGTTTGGGACAGGGTTTGGGACAGGGTTTGCAACAGGGTTGGGACAGGGTTTGGGACAGGGTTGGGTCAGGGTTTTGGTAAGGGTTTGGGTCAGGGTTGGGTCAGGGTTGGGTCAGGGTTGGGTCAGGGTTGGGTCAGGGTTTGGGACAGGGTTGGGTCAGGGTTGGGTCAGGGTTGGGTCAGGGTTTGGGTCAGGGTTTGGGACAGGGTTGGGTCAGGAATGGGACAGGGTTGGGTCAGAGTTGGGTCAGGGTTTGGGACAGGGTTTGGGACAGGGTTGGGTCAGGGTTTGGGACAGGGTTTGCGACAGGGTTTGGGACAGGGTTGGGACAGGGTGGGACAGGGTTTGGGACAGGGTGGGACAGGGTTTGGGAAGGGGTTGGGACAGGGTTTGGGACAGGGTTGGGACAGGGTTTGGGACAGGGTTGGGACAGGGTTGGGTCAGGGTTGGGACAGGGTTGGGTCAGGGTTTGGGACAGGGTTGGGTCAGAGTTGGGTCAGGGTTTGGGACAGGGTTTGGGACCGGGTTGGGTCAGGGTTGGGTCAGGGTTGGGTCAGGGTTGCGGTCAGGGTTTGGGACAGGGTTGGGTCAGGGTTGGGTCAGGGTTTGGGACAGGGTTGGGTCAGGGTTGGTCAGGGTTTGGGACAGGGTTGGTCAGGGTTTGGAACAGGGTTTGGGACAGGGTTTGGGACAGGGTTAGGGACCGGGTTGGGTCAGGGTTGGGTCAGGGTTGGGACAGGGTTGGGAGAGGGTTGGGACAGGGTTTGGGACAGGGTTGGGACAGGGTTTGGGACAGGGTTGGGACAGGGTTTGGGACAGGGTTGGGACAGGGTTGGGACAGGGTTTGGGACAGGGTTAGGGAAAGGGTTGGGACAGGGTTGGGTCAGGGTTGGGTCAGGGTTGGGTCAGGGTTGGGTCAGGGTTGGGTCAGGGTTTGGGACAGGGTTGGGTCAGGGTTGGGTCAGGGTTGGGTCAGGGTTTGGGTCAGGGTTTGGGACAGGGTTGGGTCAGGAATGGGACAGGGTTGGGTCAGAGTTGGGTCAGGGTTTGGGACAGGGTTTGGGACAGGGTTGGGTCAGGGTTTGGGACAGGGTTTGCGACAGGGTTTGGGACAGGGTTGGGACAGGGTGGGACAGGGTTTGGGACAGGGTGGGACAGGGTTTGGGAAGGGGTTGGGTCAGGGTTTGGGACAGGGTTTGGGACAGGGTTGGGTCAGGGTTGGGTCAGGGTTTGGGTCAGGGTTTGGGTCAGGGTTGGGACAGGGTTTGGGACAGGGTTTGGGACAGGGTTTGGGACAGGGTTGGGTCAGGGTTTGCGACAGGGTTGGGACAGGGTTTGGGACAGGGTTGGGACAGGGTTTGGGACAGGGTTGGGACAGGGTTGGGTCAGGGTTGGGACAGGGTTGGGTCAGGGTTTGGGACAGGGTTGGGTCAGAGTTGGGTCAGGGTTTGGGACAGGGTTTGGGACCGGGTTGGGTCAGGGTTGGGTCAGGGTTGGGTCAGGGTTGCGGTCAGGGTTTGGGACAGGGTTGGGTCAGGGTTGGGTCAGGGTTTGGGACAGGGTTGGGTCAGGGTTGGTCAGGGTTTGGGACAGGGTTGGTCAGGGTTTGGAACAGGGTTTGGGACAGGGTTTGGGACAGGGTTAGGGACCGGGTTGGGTCAGGGTTGGGTCAGGGTTGGGACAGGGTTGGGAGAGGGTTGGGACAGGGTTTGGGACAGGGTTGGGACAGGGTTTGGGACAGGGTTGGGACAGGGTTTGGGACAGGGTTGGGACAGGGTTGGGACAGGGTTTGGGACAGGGTTAGGGAAAGGGTTGGGACAGGGTTGGGTCAGGGTTGGGTCAGGGTTGGGTCAGGGTTTGGGTCAGGGTTTGGGTAAGGGTTTGGGTCAGGGTTGGGTCAGGGTTTGGGTCAGGGTTTGGGTCAGGGTTTTGGAATGGGTTTGGGACAGGGTTGGGACAGGGTTGGGTCAGGGTTGGGGACAGGGTTGGGGAGAGGGTTGGGGACTGGGTTGGGGACAGGATTGGGGACAGGGTTGGGGACAGGGTTGGGGACAGGGTTGGGACAGGGTTGGGACAGGGTTGGGACAGGGTTGGGTCATGTTTGGGTCAGGGTTGGGTCAGGGTTGGGTCAGGGTTTGGGACAGGGTTGGGTCAGGGTTTGGGACAGGGTTGGGAACCGGTTTGGGAACCGGGTTGGGACAGGGTTGGGACAGGGTTGGGACAGGGTTGGGACAGGGTTGGGACAGGGTTTGGGACAGGGTTGGGACAGAGTTGGTTCAGGGTTTGGGACAGGGTTTGGGACAGGGTTGGGTCAGGGTTGGGTCAGGGTTTGGGACAGGGTTGGGTCAGGGTTTGGGACAGGGTTGGGTCAGGGTTGGGTCAGGGTTGGGGTCAGGGTTTGGGACAGGGTTGCGGTCAGGGTTGGGTCAGGGTTTGGGACAGGGTTGGGTCAGGGTTGGTCAGGGGTTGGGTCAGGGTTGGTCAGGGTTTGGGACAGGGTTTGGGACAGGGTTAGGGACCGGGTTGGGTCAGGGTTGGGTCAGGGTTGGGACAGGGTTGGGACAGGGTTTGGGACAGGGTTGGGACAGGGTTTGGGACAGGGTTGGGACAGGGTTTGGGACCGGGTTGGGTCAGGGTTGGGACAGGGTTGGGACAGGGTTGGGTCAGGGTTGGGACAGGATTTGGGTCAGGGTTTGGGTCAGGGTTTGGGTAAGGGTTTGGGTCAGGGTTTGGGACAGGGTTTGGGACAGGGTTGGGGACAGGGTTGGGGAAAGGGTTTGGGACAGGGTTGGGACAGGGGTTGGGTCAGGGTTTGGGACAGGGTTGGGTCAGGGTTTGGGACAGGGTTGGGACAGGGTTGGGACAAGGTTGGGTCAGGGTTGGGACAAGGTTGGGTCAGGGTTGGGTCAGGGTTTGGGACAGGGTTGGGACAGCGTTGGGACAGGGTTTGGGACAGGGTTGGGGACCGGTTTGGGACAAGGTTGGGTTAGGGTTTGGGACAGGGTTGGGTCAGGGTTTGGGACAGGGTTGGGAACCGGTTTGGGAACCGGGTTGGGACAGGGTTGGGACAGGGTTGGGACAGGGTTGGGACAGAGTTGGTTCAGGGTTTGGGACAGGGTTGGGTCAGGGTTGGGTCAGGGTTTGGGACAGGGTTGGGTCAGGGTTTGGTACAGGGTTGGGTCAGGGTTGGGTCAGGGTTGGGACAGGGTTTGGGTCAGGGTTTGGGTCAGGGTTTGGGTAAGGGTTTGGGTCAGGGTTTGGGACAGGGTTTGGGACAGGGTTGGGGACAGGGTTGGGGAAAGGGTTTGGGACAGGGTTGGGACAGGGGTTGGGTCAGGGTTTGGGACAGGGTTGGGTCAGGGTTTGGGACAGGGTTGGGTCAGAGTTGGGTCAGGGTTTGGGACAGGGTTTGGGACAGGGTTGGGTCAGGGTTTGGGACAGGGTTTGCGACAGGGTTTGGGACAGGGTTGGGACAGGGTGGGACAGGGTTTGGGACAGGGTGGGACAGGGTTTGGGAAGGGGTTGGGTCAGGGTTTGGGACAGGGTTTGGGACAGGGTTGGGTCAGGGTTGGGTCAGGGTTTGGGTCAGGGTTTGGGTCAGGGTTGGGACAGGGTTTGGGACAGGGTTTGGGACAGGGTTTGGGACAGGGTTGGGTCAGGGTTTGCGACAGGGTTGGGACAGGGTTTGGGACAGGGTTGGGACAGGGTTTGGGACAGGGTTGGGACAGGGTTGGGTCAGGGTTGGGACAGGGTTGGGTCAGGGTTTGGGACAGGGTTGGGTCAGAGTTGGGTCAGGGTTTGGGACAGGGTTTGGGACCGGGTTGGGTCAGGGTTGGGTCAGGGTTGGGTCAGGGTTGCGGTCAGGGTTTGGGACAGGGTTGGGTCAGGGTTGGGTCAGGGTTTGGGACAGGGTTGGGTCAGGGTTGGTCAGGGTTTGGGACAGGGTTGGTCAGGGTTTGGAACAGGGTTTGGGACAGGGTTTGGGACAGGGTTAGGGACCGGGTTGGGTCAGGGTTGGGTCAGGGTTGGGACAGGGTTGGGAGAGGGTTGGGACAGGGTTTGGGACAGGGTTGGGACAGGGTTTGGGACAGGGTTGGGACAGGGTTTGGGACAGGGTTGGGACAGGGTTGGGACAGGGTTTGGGACAGGGTTAGGGAAAGGGTTGGGACAGGGTTGGGTCAGGGTTGGGTCAGGGTTGGGTCAGGGTTTGGGTCAGGGTTTGGGTAAGGGTTTGGGTCAGGGTTGGGTCAGGGTTTGGGTCAGGGTTTGGGTCAGGGTTTTGGAATGGGTTTGGGACAGGGTTGGGACAGGGTTGGGTCAGGGTTGGGGACAGGGTTGGGGAGAGGGTTGGGGACTGGGTTGGGGACAGGATTGGGGACAGGGTTGGGGACAGGGTTGGGGACAGGGTTGGGACAGGGTTGGGACAGGGTTGGGACAGGGTTGGGTCATGTTTGGGTCAGGGTTGGGTCAGGGTTGGGTCAGGGTTTGGGACAGGGTTGGGTCAGGGTTTGGGACAGGGTTGGGAACCGGTTTGGGAACCGGGTTGGGACAGGGTTGGGACAGGGTTGGGACAGGGTTGGGACAGGGTTGGGACAGGGTTTGGGACAGGGTTGGGACAGAGTTGGTTCAGGGTTTGGGACAGGGTTTGGGACAGGGTTGGGTCAGGGTTGGGTCAGGGTTTGGGACAGGGTTGGGTCAGGGTTTGGGACAGGGTTGGGTCAGGGTTGGGTCAGGGTTGGGGTCAGGGTTTGGGACAGGGTTGCGGTCAGGGTTGGGTCAGGGTTTGGGACAGGGTTGGGTCAGGGTTGGTCAGGGGTTGGGTCAGGGTTGGTCAGGGTTTGGGACAGGGTTTGGGACAGGGTTAGGGACCGGGTTGGGTCAGGGTTGGGTCAGGGTTGGGACAGGGTTGGGACAGGGTTTGGGACAGGGTTGGGACAGGGTTTGGGACAGGGTTGGGACAGGGTTTGGGACCGGGTTGGGTCAGGGTTGGGACAGGGTTGGGACAGGGTTGGGTCAGGGTTGGGACAGGATTTGGGTCAGGGTTTGGGTCAGGGTTTGGGTAAGGGTTTGGGTCAGGGTTTGGGACAGGGTTTGGGACAGGGTTGGGGACAGGGTTGGGGAAAGGGTTTGGGACAGGGTTGGGACAGGGGTTGGGTCAGGGTTTGGGACAGGGTTGGGTCAGGGTTTGGGACAGGGTTGGGACAGGGTTGGGACAAGGTTGGGTCAGGGTTGGGACAAGGTTGGGTCAGGGTTGGGTCAGGGTTTGGGACAGGGTTGGGACAGCGTTGGGACAGGGTTTGGGACAGGGTTGGGGACCGGTTTGGGACAAGGTTGGGTTAGGGTTTGGGACAGGGTTGGGTCAGGGTTTGGGACAGGGTTGGGAACCGGTTTGGGAACCGGGTTGGGACAGGGTTGGGACAGGGTTGGGACAGGGTTGGGACAGAGTTGGTTCAGGGTTTGGGACAGGGTTGGGTCAGGGTTGGGTCAGGGTTTGGGACAGGGTTGGGTCAGGGTTTGGTACAGGGTTGGGTCAGGGTTGGGTCAGGGTTGGGACAGGGTTTGGGTCAGGGTTTGGGTCAGGGTTTGGGTAAGGGTTTGGGTCAGGGTTTGGGACAGGGTTTGGGACAGGGTTGGGGACAGGGTTGGGGAAAGGGTTTGGGACAGGGTTGGGACAGGGGTTGGGTCAGGGTTTGGGACAGGGTTGGGTCAGGGTTTGGGACAGGGTTGGGTCAGGGTTTGGGACAGGGTTGGGACAAGGTTAGGGACAGGGTTGGGGAAAGGGTTTGGGACAGGGTTGGGACAGGGGTTGGGTCAGGGTTTGGGACGAGGTTGGGTTAGGGTTTGGGACAGGGTTTTGGTTAGGGTTGGGGACCAGGTTGGGACAGAGTTTGGGTCAGGGTTGGGTCAGGGTTTGAGACAGGGTTGGGACAGGGTTTGGGACAGGGTTGGGTAAGGGTTGGGGACAGGGTTGGGGAGAGGGTTGGGGACTGGGTTGGGGACAGGGTAGGGGACAGGGTTGGGGACAGGGTTGGGGACAGGGTTGGGACAGGGTTGGGACAGGGTTGGGTCATGTTTGGGTCAGGGTTGGGTCAGGGTTGGGTCAGGGTTTGGGACAGGGTTGGGTCAGGGTTTGGGACAGGGTTGGGAACCGGTTTGGGAACAGGGTTGGGACAGGGTTGGAACAGGGTTGGGACAGGGTTGGGACAGGGTTGGGACAGAGTTGGTTCAGGGTTTGGGACAGGGTTTGGGACAGGGTTGGGTCAGGGTTGGGACAGGGTTGGGTCAGGGTTTGGGACAGGGTTGGGTCAGGGTTGGGTCAGGGTTGGGTCAGGGTTGGGGTCAGGGTTTGGGACAGGGTTTGCGACAGGGTTGGGACAGGGTTTGGGACAGGGTTGGGACAGGGTTTGGGTCAGGGTTTGGGTCAGGGTTGGGTCAGGGTTTGGGACAGGGTTTGGGACAGGGTTGGGTCAGGGTTGGGTCAGGGTTTGGGACAGGGTTTGGGACAGGGTTGCGGTCAGGGTTTGGGACAGGGTTTGGGACAGGGTTTGCAACAGGGTTGGGACAGGGTTTGGGACAGGGTTGGGTCAGGGTTTTGGTAAGGGTTTGGGTCAGGGTTGGGTCAGGGTTGGGTCAGGGTTGGGTCAGGGTTGGGTCAGGGTTTGGGACAGGGTTGGGTCAGGGTTGGGTCAGGGTTGGGTCAGGGTTTGGGTCAGGGTTTGGGACAGGGTTGGGTCAGGAATGGGACAGGGTTGGGTCAGAGTTGGGTCAGGGTTTGGGACAGGGTTTGGGACAGGGTTGGGTCAGGGTTTGGGACAGGGTTTGCGACAGGGTTTGGGACAGGGTTGGGACAGGGTGGGACAGGGTTTGGGACAGGGTGGGACAGGGTTTGGGAAGGGGTTGGGTCAGGGTTTGGGACAGGGTTTGGGACAGGGTTGGGTCAGGGTTGGGTCAGGGTTTGGGTCAGGGTTTGGGTCAGGGTTGGGACAGGGTTTGGGACAGGGTTTGGGACAGGGTTTGGGACAGGGTTGGGTCAGGGTTTGCGACAGGGTTGGGACAGGGTTTGGGACAGGGTTGGGACAGGGTTTGGGACAGGGTTGGGACAGGGTTGGGTCAGGGTTGGGACAGGGTTGGGTCAGGGTTTGGGACAGGGTTGGGTCAGAGTTGGGTCAGGGTTTGGGACAGGGTTTGGGACCGGGTTGGGTCAGGGTTGGGTCAGGGTTGGGTCAGGGTTGGGTCAGGGTTTGGGACAGGGTTGGGTCAGGGTTGGTCAGGGTTTGGGACAGGGTTGGTCAGGGTTTGGAACAGGGTTTGGGACAGGGTTTGGGACAGGGTTAGGGACCGGGTTGGGTCAGGGTTGGGTCAGGGTTGGGACAGGGTTGGGAGAGGGTTGGGACAGGGTTTGGGACAGGGTTGGGACAGGGTTTGGGACAGGGTTGGGACAGGGTTTGGGACAGGGTTGGGACAGGGTTGGGACAGGGTTTGGGACAGGGTTAGGGAAAGGGTTGGGACAGGGTTGGGTCAGGGTTGGGTCAGGGTTGGGTCAGGGTTGGGACAGGGTTTGGGTCAGGGTTTGGGTCAGGGTTTGGGTAAGGGTTTGGGTCAGGGTTTGGGACAGGGTTTGGGACAGGGTTTGGGACAGGGTTGGGTAAGGGTTTGGGACAGGGTTGGGACAGGGTTGGGACAAGGTAGGGTCAGGGTTGGGTCAGGGTTTGGGAAAGGGTTGGGTCAGGGTTTGCGACAGGGTTGGGACAGGGTTTGGGACAGGGTTGGGTCAGGGTTTGGGACAGGGTTGGGTCAGGGTTGGCACAGGGTTGGGTCAGGGTTTGGGACAGGGTAGGGTCATGGTTTGGGACAGGGTTGGGTCAGGGTTGGGTCAGGGTTTGGGACCGGGTTGGGTCAGGGTTGGGTCAGGGTTGGGTCAGGGTTGGGTCAGGGTTGGGTCAGGGTTGCGGTCAGGGTTTGGGACAGGGTTGGGTCAGGGTTGGGTCAGGGTTTGGGACAGGGTTTGGGACAGGGTTGGGTCAGGGTTGAGTCAGGGTTGGGACAGGGTTGGGACAGGGTTTGGGACAGGGTTGGGACAGGGTTTGGGACAGGGTTGGGACAGGGTTGGGACAGGGTTTGGGACAGGGTTAGGGACCGGGTTGGGTCAGGGTTGGGACAGGGTTGGGACAGGGTTGGGTCAGGGTTGGGTCAGGGTTGGGTCAGGGTTGGGACAAGGTTTGGGTCAGGGTTTGGGTCAGGGTTTGGGTAAGGGTTTGGGTCAGGGTTTGGGACAGGGTTTGGGACAGGGTTGGGGACAGGGTTGGGGAAAGGGTTTGGGACAGGGTTGGGACAGGGGTTGGGTCAGGGTTTGAGACAGGGTTGGGTCAGGGTTTGGGACAGGGTTGGGACAGGGTTGGGACAAGGTTGGGTCAGGGTTGGGACAATGTTGGGTCAGGGTTGGGTCAGGGTTTGGGACAGGGTTGGGACAGGGTTGGGACAGGGTTTGGGACAGGGTTGGGGACCGGGTTGGGACAGGGTTTGGGTCAGGGTTGGGGACCGGTTTGGGACAGGGTTTGGGACAGGGTTGGGTCAGGGTTGGGGTCAGGGTTTGGGACAGGGTTTGCGACAGGGTTGGGACAGGGTTTGGGACAGGGTTGGGACAGGGTTTGGGTCAGGGTTTGGGTCAGGGTTTGGGTCAGGGTTGGGTCAGGGTTTGGGACAGGGTTTGGGACAGGGTTGGGTCAGGGTTGGGTCAGGGTTTGGGACAGGGTTTGGGACAGGGTTGCGGTCAGGGTTTGGGACAGGGTTTGGGACAGGGTTTGCAACAGGGTTGGGACAGGGTTTGGGACAGGGTTGGGTCAGGGTTTTGGTCAGGGTTTGGGTCAGGGTTGGGTCAGGGTTGGGTTGGGGTTGGGTCAGGGTTGGGTCAGGGTTTGGGACAGGGTTGGGTCAGGGTTGGGTCAGGGTTTGGGTCAGGGTTTGGGACAGGGTTGGGTCAGGAATGGGACAGGGTTGGGTCAGAGTTGGGTCAGGGTTTGGGACAGGGTTTGGGACAGGGTTGGGTCAGGGTTTGGGACAGGGTTTGCGACAGGGTTTGGGACAGGGTTGGGACAGGGTGGGACAGGGTTTGGGACAGGGTGGGACAGGGTTTGGGAAGGGGTTGGGTCAGGGTTTGGGACAGGGTTTGGGACAGGGTTGGGTCAGGGTTGGGTCAGGGTTTGGGTCAGGGTTTGGGTCAGGGTTGGGACAGGGTTTGGGACAGGGTTTGGGACAGGGTTTGGGACAGGGTTGGGTCAGGGTTTGCGACAGGGTTGGGACAGGGTTTGGGACAGGGTTGGGACAGGGTTGGGTCAGGGTTGGGACAGGGTTGGGTCAGGGTTTGGGACAGGGTTGGGTCAGAGTTGGGTCAGGGTTTGGGACAGGGTTTGGGACCGGGTTGGGTCAGGGTTGGGTCAGGGTTGGGTCAGGGTTGCGGTCAGGGTTTGGGACAGGGTTGGGTCAGGGTTGGGTCAGGGTTTGGGACAGGGTTGGGTCAGGGTTGGTCAGGGTTTGGGACAGGGTTGGTCAGGGTTTGGAACAGGGTTTGGGACAGGGTTTGGGACAGGGTTAGGGACCGGGTTGGGTCTGGGTTGGGTCAGGGTTGGGACAGGGTTGGGACAGGGTTTGGGACAGGGTTGGGACAGGGTTTGGGACAGGGTTGGGACAGGGTTTGGGACAGGGTTGGGACAGGGTTGGGACAGGGTTTGGGACAGGGTTAGGGAAAGGGTTGGGACAGGGTTGGGTCAGGGTTGGGTCAGGGTTGGGACAGGGTTTGGGTCAGGGTTTGGGTCAGGGTTTGGGTAAGGGTTTGGGTCAGGGTTTGGGACAGGGTTTGGGACAGGGTTGGGTAAGGGGTTGGGACAGGGTTGGGACAAGGTAGGGTCAGGGTTGGGTCAGGGTTTGGGAAAGGGTTGGGTCAGGGTTTGCGACAGGGTTTGGGACAGGGTTGGGTCAGGGTTTGGGACAGGGTTGGGTCAGGGTTGGCACAGGGTTGGGTCAGGGTTTGGGACAGGGTAGGGTCATGGTTTGGGACAGGGTTGGGTCAGGGTTGGGTCAGGGTTTGGGACCGGGTTGGATCAGGGTTGGGTCAGGGTTGGGTCAGGGTTGGGTCAGGGTTGCGGTCAGGGTTTGGGACAGGGTTGGGTCAGGGTTGGGTCAGGGTTTGGGACAGGGTTTGGGACAGGGTTTGGGACAGGGTTAGGGACCGGGTTGGGTCAGGGTTGGGTCAGGGTTGGGACAGGGTTGGGACAGGGTTTGGGACAGGGTTGGGACAGGGTTTGGGACAGGGTTGGGACAGGGTTGGGACAGGGTTTGGGACAGGGTTAGGGACCGGGTTGGGTCAGGGTTGGGACAGGGTTGGGACAGGGTTGGGTCAGGGTTGGGTCAGGGTTGGGTCAGGGTTGGGACAGGGTTTGGGTCAGGGTTTGGGTCAGGGTTTGGGTAAGGGTTTGGGTCAGGGTTTGGGACAGGGTTTGGGACAGGGTTGGGGACAGGGTTGGGGAAAGGGTTTGGGACAGGGTTGGGACAGGGGTTGGGTCAGGGTTTGAGACAGGGTTGGGTCAGGGTTTGGGACAGGGTTGGGACAGGGTTGGGACAAGGTTGGGTCAGGGTTGGGACAATGTTGGGTCAGGGTTGGGTCAGGGTTTGGGACAGGGTTGGGACAGGGTTGGGACAGGGTTTGGGACAGGGTTGGGGACCGGGTTGGGACAGGGTTTGGGTCAGGGTTGGGGACCGGTTTGGGACAGGGTTGGGACGAGGTTGGGTCAGGGTTTGGGACAGGGTTTTGGTTAGGGTTGGGGACCGGGGTTGGGACAGGGTTTGGGACAGGGTTTGGGTCAGGGTTGGGTCAGGGTTTGAGACAGGGTTGGGACAGGGTTTGGGACAGGGTTGGGTCAGGGTTGGGGACAGGGTTGGGGAGAGGGTTGGGGACTGGGTTGGGGACAGGGTTGGGGACAGGGTTGGGACAGGGTTAGGACAGGGTTGGGTCATGTTTGGGTCAGGGTTTGGTCAGGGTTGGGTCAGGGTTGGGTCAGGGTTTGGGACAGGGTTGGGTCAGGGTTTGGGACAGGGTTGGGAACCGGTTTGGGAACCGGGTTGGGACAGGGTTGGGACAGGGTTGGGACAGGGTTTGGGACAGGTTTGGGACAGAGTTGGTTCAGGGTTTGGGACAGGGTTGGGTCAGGGTTGGGACAGGGTTGGGTCAGGGTTTGGGACAGGGTTGGGTCAGGGTTGGGTCAGGGTTGGGGTCAGGGTTTGGGACAGGGTTTGCGACAGGGTTGGGACAGGGTTTGGGACAGGGTTGGGACAGGGTTTGGGTCAGGGTTTGGGTCAGGGTTGGGTCAGGGTTTGGGACAGGGTTTGGGACAGGGTTAGGTCAGGGTTGGGTCAGAGTTGGGTCAGGGTTTGGGACAGGGTTTTGGGACAGGGTTGCGGTCAGGGTTTGGGACAGGGTTTGCAACAGGGTTTGGGACAGGGTTGGGTCAGGGTTTTGGTCAGGGTTTGGGTCAGGGTTGGGTCAGGGTTGGGGTTGGGTCAGGGTTGGGTCAGGGTTTGGGACAGGGTTGGGTCAGGGTTGGGTCAGGGTTTGGGTCAGGGTTGGGTCAGGGTTTGCGACAGGGTTGGGTCAGGGTTTGGGACAGGGTTGGGTCAGGGTTTGGGACAGGGTTGGGTCAGGGTTGGGACAGGGTTGGGTCAGGGTTTGGGACAGGGTAGGGTCATGGTTTGGGACAGGGTTGGGTCAGGGTTGGGTCAGGGTTTGGGACAGGGTTTGGGACCGGGTTGGGTCAGGGTTGGGTCAGGGTTGGGTCAGGGTTGCGGTCAGGGTTTGGGACAGGGTTGGGTCAGGGTTGGGTCAGGGTTTGGGACAGGGTTTGGGACAGGGTTGGGGACAGGGTTGGGTCAGGGTTTGGGACAGGGTTGGGTCAGGGTTTGGGACAGGGTTGGGAACCGGTTTGGGAACCGGGTTGGGACAGGGTTGGGACAGGGTTGGGACAGGGTTGGGACAGGGTTTGGGACAGGGTTTGGGACAGAGTTGGTTCAGGGTTTGGGACAGGGTTGGGTCAGGGTTGGGACAGGGTTGGGTCAGGGTTTGGGACAGGGTTGTGTCAGGGTTGGGTCAGGGTTGGGGTCAGGGTTTGGGACAGGGTTTGCGACAGGGTTGGGACAGGGTTTGGGACAGGGTTGGGACAGGGTTTGGGTCAGGGTTTGGGTCAGGGTTGGGTCAGGGTTTGGGACAGGGTTTGGGACAGGGTTAGGTCAGGGTTGGGTCAGGGTTGGGTCAGGGTTTGGGACAGGGTTTGGGACAGGGTTGCGGTCAGGGTTTGGGACAGGGTTTGGGACAGGGTTTGCAACAGGGTTGGGACAGGGTTTGGGACAGGGTTGGGTCAGGGTTTTGGTCAGGGTTTGGGTCAGGGTTGGGTCAGGGTTGGGTCAGGGTTGGGTTGGGGTTGGGTCAGGGTTGGGTCAGGGTTTGGGACAGGGTTGGGTCAGGGTTGGGTCAGGGTTTGGGTCAGGGTTTGGGACAGGGTTGGGTCAGGGTTTGCGACAGGGTTGGGACAGGGTTTGGGACAGGTTTGGGTCAGGGTTGGGACAGGGTTGGGTCAGGGTTTGGGACAGGGTAGGGTCATGGTTTGGGACAGGGTTGGGTCAGGGTTTGGGACAGGGTTTGGGACCGGGTTGGGTCAGGGTTGGGTCAGGGTTGCGGTCAGGGTTTGGGACAGGGTTGGGTCAGGGTTGGGTCAGGGTTTGGGACAGGGTTTGGGACAGGGTTTGGGACAGGGTTAGGGACCGGGTTGGGTCAGGGTTGGGTCAGGGTTGGGACAGGGTTGGGACAGGGTTTGGGACAGGGTTGGGTCAGGGTTTGGGACAGGGTTTGGGACAGGGTTGGGTCAGGGTTTGGGACAGGGTTTGCGACAGGGTTTGGGACAGGGTTGGGACAGGGTGGGACAGGGTTTGGGACAGGGTGGGACAGGGTTTGGGAAGGGGTTGGGTCAGGGTTTGGGACAGGGTTTGGGACAGGGTTGGGTCAGGGTTGGGTCAGGGTTTGGGTCAGGGTTTGGGTCAGGGTTGGGACAGGGTTTGGGACAGGGTTTGGGACAGGGTTTGGGACAGGGTTGGGTCAGGGTTTGCGACAGGGTTGGGACAGGGTTTGGGACAGGGTTGGGACAGGGTTGGGTCAGGGTTGGGACAGGGTTGGGTCAGGGTTTGGGACAGGGTTGGGTCAGAGTTGGGTCAGGGTTTGGGACAGGGTTTGGGACCGGGTTGGGTCAGGGTTGGGTCAGGGTTGGGTCAGGGTTGCGGTCAGGGTTTGGGACAGGGTTGGGTCAGGGTTGGGTCAGGGTTTGGGACAGGGTTGGGTCAGGGTTGGTCAGGGTTTGGGACAGGGTTGGTCAGGGTTTGGAACAGGGTTTGGGACAGGGTTTGGGACAGGGTTAGGGACCGGGTTGGGTCTGGGTTGGGTCAGGGTTGGGACAGGGTTGGGACAGGGTTTGGGACAGGGTTGGGACAGGGTTTGGGACAGGGTTGGGACAGGGTTTGGGACAGGGTTGGGACAGGGTTTGGGACAGGGTTAGGGAAAGGGTTGGGACAGGGTTGGGTCAGGGTTGGGTCAGGGTTGGGACAGGGTTTGGGTCAGGGTTTGGGTCAGGGTTTGGGTAAGGGTTTGGGTCAGGGTTTGGGACAGGGTTTGGGACAGGGTTGGGTAAGGGGTTGGGACAGGGTTGGGACAAGGTAGGGTCAGGGTTGGGTCAGGGTTTGGGAAAGGGTTGGGTCAGGGTTTGCGACAGGGTTTGGGACAGGGTTGGGTCAGGGTTTGGGTCAGGGTTGGGTCAGGGTTGGCACAGGGTTGGGTCAGGGTTTGGGACAGGGTAGGGTCATGGTTTGGGACAGGGTTGGGTCAGGGTTGGGTCAGGGTTTGGGACCGGGTTGGATCAGGGTTGGGTCAGGGTTGGGTCAGGGTTGGGTCAGGGTTGCGGTCAGGGTTTGGGACAGGGTTGGGTCAGGGTTGGGTCAGGGTTTGGGACAGGGTTTGGGACAGGGTTTGGGACAGGGTTAGGGACCGGGTTGGGTCAGGGTTGGGTCAGGGTTGGGACAGGGTTGGGACAGGGTTTGGGACAGGGTTGGGACAGGGTTTGGGACAGGGTTGGGACAGGGTTGGGACAGGGTTTGGGACAGGGTTAGGGACCGGGTTGGGTCAGGGTTGGGACAGGGTTGGGACAGGGTTGGGTCAGGGTTGGGTCAGGGTTGGGTCAGGGTTGGGACAGGGTTTGGGTCAGGGTTTGGGTCAGGGTTTGGGTAAGGGTTTGGGTCAGGGTTTGGGACAGGGTTTGGGACAGGGTTGGGGACAGGGTTGGGGAAAGGGTTTGGGACAGGGTTGGGACAGGGGTTGGGTCAGGGTTTGAGACAGGGTTGGGTCAGGGTTTGGGACAGGGTTGGGACAGGGTTGGGACAAGGTTGGGTCAGGGTTGGGACAATGTTGGGTCAGGGTTGGGTCAGGGTTTGGGACAGGGTTGGGACAGGGTTGGGACAGGGTTTGGGACAGGGTTGGGGACCGGGTTGGGACAGGGTTTGGGTCAGGGTTGGGGACCGGTTTGGGACAGGGTTGGGACGAGGTTGGGTCAGGGTTTGGGACAGGGTTTTGGTTAGGGTTGGGGACCGGGGTTGGGACAGGGTTTGGGACAGGGTTTGGGTCAGGGTTGGGTCAGGGTTTGAGACAGGGTTGGGACAGGGTTTGGGACAGGGTTGGGTCAGGGTTGGGGACAGGGTTGGGGAGAGGGTTGGGGACTGGGTTGGGGACAGGGTTGGGGACAGGGTTGGGACAGGGTTAGGACAGGGTTGGGTCATGTTTGGGTCAGGGTTTGGTCAGGGTTGGGTCAGGGTTGGGTCAGGGTTTGGGACAGGGTTGGGTCAGGGTTTGGGACAGGGTTGGGAACCGGTTTGGGAACCGGGTTGGGACAGGGTTGGGACAGGGTTGGGACAGGGTTTGGGACAGGTTTGGGACAGAGTTGGTTCAGGGTTTGGGACAGGGTTGGGTCAGGGTTGGGACAGGGTTGGGTCAGGGTTTGGGACAGGGTTGGGTCAGGGTTGGGTCAGGGTTGGGGTCAGGGTTTGGGACAGGGTTTGCGACAGGGTTGGGACAGGGTTTGGGACAGGGTTGGGACAGGGTTTGGGTCAGGGTTTGGGTCAGGGTTGGGTCAGGGTTTGGGACAGGGTTTGGGACAGGGTTAGGTCAGGGTTGGGTCAGAGTTGGGTCAGGGTTTGGGACAGGGTTTTGGGACAGGGTTGCGGTCAGGGTTTGGGACAGGGTTTGCAACAGGGTTTGGGACAGGGTTGGGTCAGGGTTTTGGTCAGGGTTTGGGTCAGGGTTGGGTCAGGGTTGGGGTTGGGTCAGGGTTGGGTCAGGGTTTGGGACAGGGTTGGGTCAGGGTTGGGTCAGGGTTTGGGTCAGGGTTGGGTCAGGGTTTGCGACAGGGTTGGGTCAGGGTTTGGGACAGGGTTGGGTCAGGGTTTGGGACAGGGTTGGGTCAGGGTTGGGACAGGGTTGGGTCAGGGTTTGGGACAGGGTAGGGTCATGGTTTGGGACAGGGTTGGGTCAGGGTTGGGTCAGGGTTTGGGACAGGGTTTGGGACCGGGTTGGGTCAGGGTTGGGTCAGGGTTGGGTCAGGGTTGCGGTCAGGGTTTGGGACAGGGTTGGGTCAGGGTTGGGTCAGGGTTTGGGACAGGGTTTGGGACAGGGTTGGGGACAGGGTTGGGTCAGGGTTTGGGACAGGGTTGGGTCAGGGTTTGGGACAGGGTTGGGAACCGGTTTGGGAACCGGGTTGGGACAGGGTTGGGACAGGGTTGGGACAGGGTTTGGGACAGGGTTTGGGACAGAGTTGGTTCAGGGTTTGGGACAGGGTTGGGTCAGGGTTGGGACAGGGTTGGGTCAGGGTTTGGGACAGGGTTGTGTCAGGGTTGGGTCAGGGTTGGGGTCAGGGTTTGGGACAGGGTTTGCGACAGGGTTGGGACAGGGTTTGGGACAGGGTTGGGACAGGGTTTGGGTCAGGGTTTGGGTCAGGGTTGGGTCAGGGTTTGGGACAGGGTTTGGGACAGGGTTAGGTCAGGGTTGGGTCAGGGTTGGGTCAGGGTTTGGGACAGGGTTTGGGACAGGGTTGCGGTCAGGGTTTGGGACAGGGTTTGGGACAGGGTTTGCAACAGGGTTGGGACAGGGTTTGGGACAGGGTTGGGTCAGGGTTTTGGTCAGGGTTTGGGTCAGGGTTGGGTCAGGGTTGGGTCAGGGTTGGGTTGGGGTTGGGTCAGGGTTGGGTCAGGGTTTGGGACAGGGTTGGGTCAGGGTTGGGTCAGGGTTTGGGTCAGGGTTTGGGACAGGGTTGGGTCAGGGTTTGCGACAGGGTTGGGACAGGGTTTGGGACAGGTTTGGGTCAGGGTTGGGACAGGGTTGGGTCAGGGTTTGGGACAGGGTAGGGTCATGGTTTGGGACAGGGTTGGGTCAGGGTTTGGGACAGGGTTTGGGACCGGGTTGGGTCAGGGTTGGGTCAGGGTTGCGGTCAGGGTTTGGGACAGGGTTGGGTCAGGGTTGGGTCAGGGTTTGGGACAGGGTTTGGGACAGGGTTTGGGACAGGGTTAGGGACCGGGTTGGGTCAGGGTTGGGTCAGGGTTGGGACAGGGTTGGGACAGGGTTTGGGACAGGGTTGGGACAGGGTTTGGGACAGGGTTGGGACAGGGTTTGGGACAGGGTTAGGGACAGGGTTGGGTCAGGGTTGGGACAGGGTTGGGACAGGGTTGGGTCAGGGTTGGGTGAGGGTTGGGTCAGGGTTTGGGTCAGGGTTTGGGTCAGGGTTTGGGTAAGGGTTTGGGTCAGGGTTTGGGACAGGGTTTGGGACAGGGTTGGGGACAGGGTTGGGGAAAGGGTTTGGGATAGGGTTGGGACAGGGGTTGGGTCAGGGTTTGGGACAGGGTTGGGGACCGGGTTGGGACAGGGTTTGGGTCAGGGTTGGGGACCGGTTTGGGACAGGGTTGGGACGAGGTTGGGTCAGGGTTTGGGACAGGGTTTTGGTTAGGGTTGGGGACCAGGTTGGGACAGGGTTTGGGTCAGGGTTGGGTCAGGGTTTGAGACAGGGTTGGGACAGGGTTTGGGACAGGGTTGGGTCAGGGTTGGGGACAGGGTTGGGGAGAGGGTTGGGGACTGGGTTGGGGACAGGGTTGGGGACAGGGTTGGGACAGGGTTGGGACAGGGTTGGGTCATGTTTGGGTCAGGGTTGTGTCAGGGTTGGGTCAGGGTTTGGGACAGGGTTGGGTCAGGGTTTGGGACAGGGTTTGGGACAGGGTTGGGAACCGGTTTGGGAACCGGGTTGGGACAGGGTTGGGACAGGGTTGGGACAGGGTTTGGGACAGGTTTGGGACAGAGTTGGTTCAGGGTTTGGGACAGGGTTGGGTCAGGGTTGGGACAGGGTTGGGTCAGGGTTTGGGACAGGGTTGGGTCAGGGTTGGGTCAGGGTTGGGGTCAGGGTTTGCGACAGGGTTTGCGACAGGGTTGGGACAGGGTTTGGGACAGGGTTGGGACAGGGTTTGGGTCAGGGTTTGGGTCAGGGTTTGGGTCAGGGTTGGGTCAGGGTTTGGGACAGGGTTTGGGACAGGGTTAGGTCAGGGTTGGGTCAGGGTTGGGTCAGGGTTTGGGACAGAGTTTGGGACAGGGTTGCGGTCAGGGTTTGGGACAGGGTTTGCAACAGGGTTGGGACAGGGTTTGGGACAGGATTGGGTCAGGGTTTTGGTCAGGGTTTGGGTCAGGGTTGGGTCAGGGTTGGGTTGGGGTTGGGTCAGGGTTGGGTCAGGGTTTGGGACAGGGTTAGGTCAGGGTTGGGTCAGGGTTTGGGTCAGGGTTTGGGACAGGGTTGGGTCAGGGTTTGCGACAGGGTTGGGACAGGGTTTGGGACAGGGTTGGGTCAGGGTTGGGTCAGGGTTGGGACAGGGTTGGGTCAGGGTTTGGGACAGGGTTGGGTCAGAGTTGGGTCAGGGTTTGGGACAGGGTTTGGGACCGGGTTGGGTCAGGGTTGGGTCAGGGTTGGGTCAGGGTTGCGGTCAGGGTTTGGGACAGGGTTGGGTCAGGGTTGGGTCAGGGTTTGGGACAGGGTTGGGTCAGGGTTGGTAAGGGTTTGGGACAGGGTTGGTCAGGGTTTGGAACAGGGTTTGGGACAGGGTTTGGGACAGTGTAGGGACCGGGTTGGGTCAGGGTTGGGTCAGGGTTGGGACAGGGTTGGGAGAGGGTTGGGACAGGGTTTGGGACAGGGTTGGGACAGGGTTTGGGACAGGGTTGGGACAGGGTTTGGGACAGGGTTGGGACAGGGTTGGGACAGGGTTTGGGACAGGGTTAGGGACAGGGTTGGGACAGGGTTGGGTCAGGGTTGGGTCAGGGTTGGGTCAGGGTTGGGACAGGGTTTGGGTCAGGGTTTGGGTCAGGGTTTGGGTAAGGGTTTGGGTCAGGGTTTGGGACAGGGTTTGGGACAGGGTTGGGTAAGGGTTTGGGACAGGGTTGGGACAGGGTTGGGACAAGGTAGGGTCAGGGTTGGGTCAGGGTTTGGGAAAGGGTTGGGTCAGGGTTTGCGACAGGGTTGGGACAGGGTTTGGGACAGGGTTGGGTCAGGGTTTAGGACAGGGTTGGGTCAGGGTTGGGACAGGGTTGGGTCAGGGTTTGGGACAGGGTAGGGTCATGGTTTGGGACAGGGTTGGGTCAGGGTTGGGTCAGGGTTGGGTCAGGGTTGCGGTCAGGGTTGGGTCAGGGTTGGGTCAGGGTTGGGTCAGGGTTGCGGTCAGGGTTGGGTCAGGGTTGGGTCAGGGTTTGGGACAGGGTTTGGGACAGGGTTAGGGACCGGGTTGGGTCAGGGTTGGGTCAGGGTTGGGACAGGGTTGGGACAGGGTTGGGACAGGGTTTGGGACAGGGTTGGGACAGGGTTGGGACAGGGTTTGGGACAGGGTTAGGGACCGGGTTGGGTCAGGGTTGGGACAGGGTTGGGACAGGGTTGGGTCAGGGTTGGGTCAGGGTTTGGGTCAGGGTTTGGGTAAGGGTTTGGGTCAGGGTTTGGGACAGGGTTTGGGACAGGGTTGGGGACAGGGTTGGGGAAAGGGTTTGGGACAGGGTTGGGACAGGGGTTGGGTCAGGGTTTGAGACAGGGTTGGGTCAGGGTTTGGGACAGGGTTGGGACAGGGTTGGGACAAGGTTGGGTCAGGGTTGGGACAAGGTTGGGTCAGGGTTGGGTCAGGGTTTGGGACAGGGTTGGGATAGGGTTGGGACAGGGTTTGGGACAGGGTTGGGTCCCGGGTTGGGACAGGGTTTGGGTCAGGGTTGGGGACCGGTTTGGGACAGGGTTGGGACGAGGTTGGGTCAGGGTTTGGGACAGGGTTTTGGTTAGGGTTGGGGACCAGGTTGGGACAGGGTTTGGGTCAGGGTTGGGTCAGGGTTTGAGACAGGGTTGGGACAGGGTTTGGGACAGGGTTGGGTCAGGGTTGGGGACAGGGTTGGGGAGAGGGTTGGGGACAGGGTTGGGGACAGGGTTGGGACAGGGTTGGGACAGGGTTGGGTCATGTTTGGGTCAGGGTTGGGTCAGGGTTGGGTCAGGGTTTGGTCAGGGTTGGGTCAGGGTTTGGGACAGGGTTGGGAACCGGTTTGGGAACCGGGTTGGGACAGGGTTGGGACAGGTTTGGGACAGGGTTTGGGACAGGTTTGGGACAGAGTTGGTTCAGGGTTTGGGACAGGGTTGGGTCAGGGTTGGGACAGGGTTGGGTCAGGGTTTGGGACAGGGTTGGGTCAGGGTTGGGTCAGGGTTGGGGTCAGGGTTTGGGACAGGGTTTGCGACAGGGTTGGGACAGGGTTTGGGACAGGGTTGGGACAGGGTTTGGGTCAGGGTTTGGGTCAGGGTTTGGGTCAGGGTTGGGTCAGGGTTTGGGACAGGGTTTGGGACAGGGTTGGGTCAGGGTTGGGTCAGGGTGGGTCAGGGTTTGGGACAGGGTTTGGGACAGGGTTGCGGTCAGGGTTTGGGACAGGGTTTGGGACAGGGTTTGCAACAGGGTTGGGACAGGGTTTGGGACAGGATTGGGTCAGGGTTTTGGTCAGGGTTTGGGTCAGGGTTGGGTCAGGGTTGGGTTGGGGTTGGGTCAGGGTTGGGTCAGGGTTTGGGACAAGGTTGGGTCAGGGTTGGGTCAGGGTTTGGGTCAGGGTTTGGGACAGGGTTGGGTCAGGGTTTGCGACAGGGTTGGGAAAGGGTTTGGGACAGGGTTGGGTCAGGGTTTGGGACAGGGTTGGGTCAGGGTTGGGACAGGGTTGGGTCAGGGTTTGGGACAGGGTAGGGTCATTGTTTGGGACAGGGTTGGGTCAGGGTTGGGTCAGGGTTTGGGACAGGGTTTGGGACAGGGTTTGGGACAGGGTTAGGGACCGGGTTGGGTCAGGGTTGGGTCAGGGTTGGGACAGGGTTGGGACAGGGTTTGGGACAGGGTTGGGACAGGGTTTGGGACAGGGTTGGGACAGGGTTTGGGACAGGGTTAGGGACCGGGTTAGGGACCGGGTTGGGTCAGGGTTGGGACAGGGTTGGGACAGGGTTGGGTCAGGGTTGGGTCAGGGTTGGGTCAGGGTTGGGACAGGGTTTGGGTCAGGGTTTGGGTCAGGGTTTGGGTAAGGGTTTGGGTCAGGGTTTGGGACAGGGTTTGGGACAGGGTTTGGGACAGGGTTGGGGAAAGGGTTTGGGACAGGGTTGGGTCAGGGTTGGGTCAGGGTTTGGGACAGGGTTGGGTCAGGGTTTGGGACAGGGTTGGGAACCGGTTTGGGAACCGGGTTGGGACAGGGTTGGGACAGGGTTGGGACAGGGTTTGGGACAGGTTTGGGACAGAGTTGGTTCAGGGTTTGGGACAGGGTTGGGTCAGGGTTGGGACAGGGTTGGGTCAGGGTTTGGGACAGGGTTGGGTCAGGGTTGGGTCAGGGTTGGGGTCAGGGTTTGGGACAGGGTTTGCAACAGGGTTGGGACAGGGTTTGGGACAGGGTCGGGTCAGGGTTTTGGTCAGGGTTTGGGTCAGGGTTGGGTCAGGGTTGGGTTGGGGTTGGGTCAGGGTTGGGTCAGGGTTTGGGACAGGGTTGGGTCAGGGTTGGGTGAGGGTTTGGGTCAGGGTTTGGGACAGGGTTGGGTCAGGGTTTGCGACAGGGTTGGGACAGGGTTTGGGACAGGGTTGGGTCAGGGTTTGGGACAGGGTTGGGTCAGGGTTGGGACAGGGTTGGGTCAGGGTTTGGGACAGGGTAGGGTCATGGTTTGGGACAGGGTTGGGTCAGGGTTGGGTCAGGGTTTGGGACAGGGTTTGGGACCGGGTTGGGTCAGGGTTGGGTCAGGGTTGGGTCAGGGTTGGGTCAGGGTTGCGGTCAGGGTTTGGGACAGGGTTGGGTCAGGGTTGGGTCAGGGTTTGGGACAGGGTTTGGGACAGGGTTAGGGACCGGGTTGAGTCAGGGTTGGGTCAGGGTTGGGAGAGGGTTGGGACAGGGTTTGGGACAGGGTTTGGGACAGGGTTGGGACAGGGTTTGGGACAGGGTTAGGGACCGGGTTGGGTCAGGGTTGGGACAGGGTTGGGACAGGGTTGGGTCAGGGTTGGGTCAGGGTTGGGTCAGGGTTGGGACAGGGTTTGGGTCAGGGTTTGGGTCAGGGTTTGGGTAAGGGTTTGGGTCAGGGTTTGGGACAGGGTTTGGGACAGGGTTGGGGACAGGGTTGGGGAAAGGGTTTGGGATAGGGTTGGGTCAGGGTTTGAGACAGGGTTGGGTCAGGGTTTGGGACAGGGTTGGGACAGGGTTGGGACAAGGTTGGGTCAGGGTTGGGTCAGGGTTTGGGACAGGGTTGGGACAGGGTTGGGACAGGGTTTGGGACAGGGTTGGGGACCGGGTTGGGACAGGGTTTGGGTCAGGGTTTGGGACCGGTTTGGGACAGGGTTGGGACGAGGTTGGGTCAGGGTTTGGGACAGGGTTTTGGTTAGGGTTGGGGACCAGGTTGGGACAGGGTTTGGGTCAGGGTTGGGTCAGGGTTTGAGACAGGGTTGGGACAGGGTTTGGGACAGGGTTGGGACAGGGTTTGGGACAGGGTTGGGTCAGGGTTGGGGACAGGGTTGGGGAGAGGGTTGGGGACTGGGTTGGGAACAGGGTTGGGGACAGGGTTGGGACAGGGTTGGGACAGGGTTGGGTCATGTTTGGGTCAGGGTTGGGTCAGGGTTTGGGACAGGGTTTGCGACAGGGTTTGGGACAGGGTTGGGACAGGGTGGGACAGGGTTTGGGACAGGGTGGGACAGGGTTTGGGAAGGGGTTGGGTCAGGGTTTGGGACAGGGTTTGGGACAGGGTTGGGTCAGGGTTGGGTCAGGGTTTGGGTCAGGGTTTGGGTCAGGGTTGGGACAGGGTTTGGGACAGGGTTTGGGACAGGGTTGGGTCAGGGTTTGGGTCAGTGTTTGGGAAAGGGTTGGGTCAGGGTTTGCGACAGGGTTGGGACAGGGTTTGGGACAGGGTTGGGTCAGGGTTTGGGACAGGGTTGGGTCAGAGTTGGGTCAGGGTTTGGGACAGGGTTTGGGACCGGGTTGGGTCAGGGTTGGGTCAGGGTTGGGTCAGGGTTTTGGTCAGGGTTTGGGTCAGGGTTGGGTCAGGGTTGGGTTGGGGTTGGGTCAGGGTTGGGTCAGGGTTTGGGACAGGGTTAGGTCAGGGTTGGGTCAGGGTTTGGGTCAGGGTTTGGGACAGGGTTGGGTCAGGGTTTGCGACAGGGTTGGGACAGGGTTTGGGACAGGGTTGGGTCAGGGTTGGGTCAGGGTTTGGGACAGGGTTGGGTCAGAGTTGGGTCAGGGTTTGGGACAGGGTTTGGGACCGGGTTGGGTCAGGGTTGGGTCAGGGTTGGGTCAGGGTTGCGGTCAGGGTTTGGGACAGGGTTGGGTCAGGGTTGGGTCAGGGTTTGGGACAGGGTTGGGTCAGGGTTGGTAAGGGTTTGGGACAGGGTTGGTCAGGGTTTGGAACAGGGTTTGGGACAGGGTTTGGGACAGTGTAGGGACCGGGTTGGGTCAGGGTTGGGTCAGGGTTGGGACAGGGTTGGGAGAGGGTTGGGACAGGGTTTGGGACAGGGTTGGGACAGGGTTTGGGACAGGGTTGGGACAGGGTTTGGGACAGGGTTGGGACAGGGTTGGGACAGGGTTTGGGACAGGGTTAGGGACAGGGTTGGGACAGGGTTCGGTCAGGGTTGGGTCAGGGTTGGGTCAGGGTTGGGACAGGGTTTGGGTCAGGGTTTGGGTCAGGGTTTGGGTAAGGGTTTGGGTCAGGGTTTGGGACAGGGTTTGGGACAGGGTTGGGTAAGGGTTTGGGACAGGGTTGGGACAGGGTTGGGACAAGGTAGGGTCAGGGTTGGGTCAGGGTTTGGGAAAGGGTTGGGTCAGGGTTTGCGACAGGGTTGGGACAGGGTTTGGGACAGGGTTGGGTCAGGGTTTAGGACAGGGTTGGGTCAGGGTTGGGACAGGGTTGGGTCAGGGTTTGGGACAGGGTAGGGTCATGGTTTGGGACAGGGTTGGGTCAGGGTTGGGTCAGGGTTTGGGACCGGGTTGGGTCAGGGTTGGGTCAGGGTTGGGTCAGGGTTGGGTCAGGGTTGGGTCAGGGTTGCGGTCAGGGTTGGGTCAGGGTTGGGTCAGGGTTTGGGACAGGGTTTGGGACAGGGTTAGGGACCGGGTTGGGTCAGGGTTGGGTCAGGGTTGGGACAGGGTTTGGGACAGGGTTGGGACAGGGTTGGGACAGGGTTTGGGACAGGGTTAGGGACCGGGTTGGGTCAGGGTTGGGACAGGGTTGGGACAGGGTTGGGTCAGGGTTGGGTCAGGGTTTGGGTCAGGGTTTGGGTAAGGGTTTGGGTCAGGGTTTGGGACAGGGTTTGGGACAGGGTTGGGGACAGGGTTGGGGAAAGGGTTTGGGACAGGGTTGGGACAGGGGTTGGGTCAGGGTTTGAGACAGGGTTGGGTCAGGGTTTGGGACAGGGTTGGGACAGGGTTGGGACAAGGTTGGGTCAGGGTTGGGACAAGGTTGGGTCAGGGTTGGGTCAGGGTTTGGGACAGGGTTGGGATAGGGTTGGGACAGGGTTTGGGACAGGGTTGGGTCCCGGGTTGGGACAGGGTTTGGGTCAGGGTTGGGGACCGGTTTGGGACAGGGTTGGGACGAGGTTGGGTCAGGGTTTGGGACAGGGTTTTGGTTAGGGTTGGGGACCAGGTTGGGACAGGGTTTGGGTCAGGGTTGGGTCAGGGTTTGAGACAGGGTTGGGACAGGGTTTGGGACAGGGTTGGGTCAGGGTTGGGGACAGGGTTGGGGAGAGGGTTGGGGACAGGGTTGGGGACAGGGTTGGGACAGGGTTGGGACAGGGTTGGGTCATGTTTGGGTCAGGGTTGGGTCAGGGTTGGGTCAGGGTTTGGTCAGGGTTTGGTCAGGGTTTGGGACAGGGTTGGGTCAGGGTTTGGGACAGGGTTGGGAACCGGTTTGGGAACCGGGTTGGGACAGGGTTGGGACAGGTTTGGGACAGGGTTTGGGACAGGTTTGGGACAGAGTTGGTTCAGGGTTTGGGACAGGGTTGGGTCAGGGTTGGGACAGGGTTGGGTCAGGGTTTGGGACAGGGTTGGGTCAGGGTTGGGTCAGGGTTGGGGTCAGGGTTTGGGACAGGGTTTGCGACAGGGTTGGGACAGGGTTTGGGACAGGGTTGGGACAGGGTTTGGGTCAGGGTTTGGGTCAGGGTTTGGGTCAGGGTTGGGTCAGGGTTTGGGACAGGGTTTGGGACAGGGTTGGGTCAGGGTTGGGTCAGGGTGGGTCAGGGTTTGGGACAGGGTTTGGGACAGGGTTGCGGTCAGGGTTTGGGACAGGGTTTGGGACAGGGTTTGCAACAGGGTTGGGATTGGGTTTGGGACAGGATTGGGTCAGGGTTTTGGTCAGGGTTTGGGTCAGGGTTGGGTCAGGGTTGGGTTGGGGTTGGGTCAGGGTTGGGTCAGGGTTTGGGACAAGGTTGGGTCAGGGTTGGGTCAGGGTTTGGGTCAGGGTTTGGGACAGGGTTGGGTCAGGGTTTGCGACAGGGTTGGGAAAGGGTTTGGGACAGGGTTGGGTCAGGGTTTGGGACAGGGTTGGGTCAGGGTTGGGACAGGGTTGGGTCAGGGTTTGGGACAGGGTAGGGTCATTGTTTGGGACAGGGTTGGGTCAGGGTTGGGTCAGGGTTTGGGACAGGGTTTGGGACAGGGTTTGGGACAGGGTTAGGGACCGGGTTGGGTCAGGGTTGGGTCAGGGTTGGGACAGGGTTGGGACAGGGTTTGGGACAGGGTTGGGACAGGGTTTGGGACAGGGTTGGGACAGGGTTGGGACAGGGTTTGGGACAGGGTTAGGGACCGGGTTGGGTCAGGGTTGGGACAGGGTTGGGACAGGGTTGGGTCAGGGTTGGGTCAGGGTTGGGTCAGGGTTGGGACAGGGTTTGGGTCAGGGTTTGGGTCAGGGTTTGGGTAAGGGTTTGGGTCAGGGTTTGGGACAGGGTTTGGGACAGGGTTTAGGACAGGGTTGGGGAAAGGGTTTGGGACAGGGTTGGGTCAGGGTTGGGTCAGGGTTTGGGACAGGGTTGGGTCAGGGTTTGGGACAGGGTTGGGAACCGGTTTGGGAACCGGGTTGGGACAGGGTTGGGACAGGGTTGGGACAGGGTTTGGGACAGGTTTGGGACAGAGTTGGTTCAGGGTTTGGGACAGGGTTGGGTCAGGGTTGGGACAGGGTTGGGTCAGGGTTTGGGACAGGGTTGGGTCAGGGTTGGGTCAGGGTTGGGGTCAGGGTTTGGGACAGGGTTTGCAACAGGGTTGGGACAGGGTTTGGGACAGGGTCGGGTCAGGGTTTTGGTCAGGGTTTGGGTCAGGGTTGGGTCAGGGTTGGGTTGGGGTTGGGTCAGGGTTGGGTCAGGGTTTGGGACAGGGTTGGGTCAGGGTTGGGTGAGGGTTTGGGTCAGGGTTTGGGACAGGGTTGGGTCAGGGTTTGCGACAGGGTTGGGACAGGGTTTGGGACAGGGTTGGGTCAGGGTTTGGGACAGGGTTGGGTCAGGGTTGGGACAGGGTTGGGTCAGGGTTTGGGACAGGGTAGGGTCATGGTTTGGGACAGGGTTGGGTCAGGGTTGGGTCAGGGTTTGGGACAGGGTTTGGGACCGGGTTGGGTCAGGGTTGGGTCAGGGTTGGGTCAGGGTTGGGTCAGGGTTGCGGTCAGGGTTTGGGACAGGGTTGGGTCAGGGTTGGGTCAGGGTTTGGGACAGGGTTTGGGACAGGGTTAGGGACCGGGTTGAGTCAGGGTTGGGTCAGGGTTGGGAGAGGGTTGGGACAGGGTTTGGGACAGGGTTTGGGACAGGGTTGGGACAGGGTTTGGGACAGGGTTAGGGACCGGGTTGGGTCAGGGTTGGGACAGGGTTGGGACAGGGTTGGGTCAGGGTTGGGTCAGGGTTGGGTCAGGGTTGGGACAGGGTTTGGGTCAGGGTTTGGGTCAGGGTTTGGGTAAGGGTTTGGGTCAGGGTTTGGGACAGGGTTTGGGACAGGGTTGGGGACAGGGTTGGGGAAAGGGTTTGGGATAGGGTTGGGTCAGGGTTTGAGACAGGGTTGGGTCAGGGTTTGGGACAGGGTTGGGACAGGGTTGGGACAAGGTTGGGTCAGGGTTGGGTCAGGGTTTGGGACAGGGTTGGGACAGGGTTGGGACAGGGTTTGGGACAGGGTTGGGGACCGGGTTGGGACAGGGTTTGGGTCAGGGTTTGGGACCGGTTTGGGACAGGGTTGGGACGAGGTTGGGTCAGGGTTTGGGACAGGGTTTTGGTTAGGGTTGGGGACCAGGTTGGGACAGGGTTTGGGTCAGGGTTGGGTCAGGGTTTGAGACAGGGTTGGGACAGGGTTTGGGACAGGGTTGGGACAGGGTTTGGGACAGGGTTGGGTCAGGGTTGGGGACAGGGTTGGGGAGAGGGTTGGGGACTGGGTTGGGAACAGGGTTGGGGACAGGGTTGGGACAGGGTTGGGACAGGGTTGGGTCATGTTTGGGTCAGGGTTGGGTCAGGGTTTGGGACAGGGTTTGCGACAGGGTTTGGGACAGGGTTGGGACAGGGTGGGACAGGGTTTGGGACAGGGTGGGACAGGGTTTGGGAAGGGGTTGGGTCAGGGTTTGGGACAGGGTTTGGGACAGGGTTGGGTCAGGGTTGGGTCAGGGTTTGGGTCAGGGTTTGGGTCAGGGTTGGGACAGGGTTTGGGACAGGGTTTGGGACAGGGTTGGGTCAGGGTTTGGGTCAGTGTTTGGGAAAGGGTTGGGTCAGGGTTTGCGACAGGGTTGGGACAGGGTTTGGGACAGGGTTGGGTCAGGGTTTGGGACAGGGTTGGGTCAGAGTTGGGTCAGGGTTTGGGACAGGGTTTGGGACCGGGTTGGGTCAGGGTTGGGTCAGGGTTGGGTCAGGGTTGCGGTCAGGGTTTGGGTCAGGGTTGCGGTCAGGGTTTGGGACAGGGTTGGGTCAGGGTTGGGTCAGGGTTTGGGACAGGGTTGGTCAGGGTTTGGAACAGGGTTGGTCAGGGTTTGGAACAGGGTTTGGGACAGGGTTTGGGACAGGGTTAGGGACCGGGTTGGGTCAGGGTTGGGTCAGGGTTGGGACAGGGTTGGGAGAGGGTTGGGACAGGGTTTGGGACAGGGTTGGGACAGGGTTTGGGACAGGGTTGGGACAGGGTTTGGGACAGGGTTGGGACAGGGTTGGGACAGGGTTTGGGACAGGGTTAGGGACAGGGTTGGGACAGGGTTGGGTCAGGGTTGGGTCAGGGTTGGGTCAGGGTTGGGACAGGGTTTGGGTCAGGGTTTGGGTCAGGGTTTGGGTAAGGGTTTGGGTCAGGGTTTGGGACAGGGTTTGGGACAGGGTTGGGTAAGGGTTTGGGACAGGGTTGGGACAGGGTTGGGACAAGGTAGGGTCAGGGTTGGGTCAGGGTTTGGGAAAGGGTTGGGTCAGGGTTTGCGACAGGGTTGGGACAGGGTTTGGGACAGGGTTGGGTCAGGGTTTGGGACAGGGTTGGGTCAGGGTTGGGACAGAGTTGGGTCAGGGTTTGGGACAGGGTAGGGTCATGGTTTGGGACAGGGTTGGGTCAGGGTTGGGTCAGGGTTTGGGACCGGGTTGGGTCAGGGTTGGGTCAGGGTTGGGTCAGGGTTGGGTCAGGGTTGCGGTCAGGGTTTGGGACAGGGTTGGGTCAGGGTTGGGTCAGGGTTTGGGACAGGGTTTGGGACAGGGTTTGGGTCAGGGTTGGGGACCGGTTTGGGACAGGGTTGGGACGAGGTTGGGTCAGGGTTTGGGACAGGGTTTTGGTTAGGGTTGGGGACCAGGTTGGGACAGGGTTTGGGTCAGGGTTGGGTCAGGGTTTGAGACAGGGTTGGGACAGGGTTTGGGACAGGGTTGGGTCAGGGTTGGGGACAGGGTTGGGTCAGGGTTGGGGACAGGGTTGGGGAGAGGGTTGGGGACTGGGTTGGGGACAGGGTTGGGACAGGGTTGGGACAGGGTTTGGGACAGGGTTGGGTCAGGGTTGGGTCAGGGTTGTGTCAGGGTTGGGTCAGGGTTTGGGACAGGGTTGGGTCAGGGTTTGGGACAGGGTTGGGAACCGGTTTGGGAACCGGGTTGGGACAGGGTTGGGACAGGGTTGGGACAGGGTTGGGACAGGGTTTGGGACAGGTTTGGGACAGAGTTGGTTAAGGGTTTGGGACAGGGTTGGGTCAGGGTTGGGACAGGGTTGGGTCAGGGTTTGGGACAGGGTTGGGTCAGGGTTGGGTCAGGGTTGGGGTCAGGGTTTGGGACAGGGTTTGCGACAGGGTTGGGACAGGGTTTGGGACAGGGTTGGGACAGGGTTTGGGTCAGGGTTTGGGTCAGGGTTTGGGTCAGGGTTGGGTCAGGGTTTGGGACAGGGTTTGGGACAGGGTTAGGTCAGGGTTGGGTCAGGGTTGGGTCAGGGTTTGGGAGAGTTTGGGACAGGGTTGCGGTCAGGGTTTGGGACAGGGTTTGCAACAGGGTTGGGACAGGGTTTGGGACAGGATTGGGTCAGGGTTTTGGTCAGGGTTTTGGTCAGGGTTTGGGTCAGGGTTGGGTCAGGGTTGGGTTGGGGTTGGGTCAGGGTTGGGTCAGGGTTTGGGACAGGGTTAGGTCAGGGTTGGGTCAGGGTTTGGGTCAGGGTTTGGGACAGGGTTGGGTCAGGGTTTGCGACAGGGTTGGGACAGGGTTTGGGACAGGGTTGGGTCAGGGTTGGGTCAGGGTTTGGACAGGGTTGGGTCAGGGTTTGGGACAGGGTTGGGTCAGAGTTGGGTCAGGGTTTGGGACAGGGTTTGGGACCGGGTTGGGTCAGGGTTGGGTCAGGGTTGGGTCAGGGTTGCGGTCAGGGTTTGGGACAGGGTTGGGTCAGGGTTGGGTCAGGGTTTGGGACAGGGTTGGGTCAGGGTTGGTCAGGGTTTGGGACAGGGTTGGTCAGGGTTTGGAACAGGGTTTGGGACAGGGTTTGGGACAGTGTAGGGACCGGGTTGGGTCAGGGTTGGGACAGGGTTGGGAGAGGGTTGGGACAGGGTTTGGGACAGGGTTTGGGACAGGGTTGGGACAGGGTTTGGGACAGGGTTGGGACAGGGTTTGGGACAGGGTTGGGACAGGGTTGGGACAGGGTTTGGGACAGGGTTAGGGACAGGGTTTGGGACAGGTTTGGGACAGAGTTGGTTCAGGGTTTGGGACAGGGTTGGGTCAGGGTTGGGACAGGGTTGGGTCAGGGTTTGGGACAGGGTTGGGTCAGGGTTGGGTCAGGGTTGGGGTCAGGGTTTGGGACAGGGTTTGCAACAGGGTTGGGACAGGGTTTGGGACAGGGTCGGGTCAGGGTTTTGGTCAGGGTTTGGGTCAGGGTTGGGTCAGGGTTGGGTTGGGGTTGGGTCAGGGTTGGGTCAGGGTTTGGGACAGGGTTGGGTCAGGGTTGGGTGAGGGTTTGGGTCAGGGTTTGGGACAGGGTTGGGTCAGGGTTTGCGACAGGGTTGGGACAGGGTTTGGGACAGGGTTGGGTCAGGGTTTGGGACAGGGTTGGGTCAGGGTTGGGACAGGGTTGGGTCAGGGTTTGGGACAGGGTAGGGTCATGGTTTGGGACAGGGTTGGGTCAGGGTTGGGTCAGGGTTTGGGACAGGGTTTGGGACCGGGTTGGGTCAGGGTTGGGTCAGGGTTGGGTCAGGGTTGGGTCAGGGTTGCGGTCAGGGTTTGGGACAGGGTTGGGTCAGGGTTGGGTCAGGGTTTGGGACAGGGTTTGGGACAGGGTTAGGGACCGGGTTGAGTCAGGGTTGGGTCAGGGTTGGGAGAGGGTTGGGACAGGGTTTGGGACAGGGTTTGGGACAGGGTTGGGACAGGGTTTGGGACAGGGTTAGGGACCGGGTTGGGTCAGGGTTGGGACAGGGTTGGGACAGGGTTGGGTCAGGGTTGGGTCAGGGTTGGGTCAGGGTTGGGACAGGGTTTGGGTCAGGGTTTGGGTCAGGGTTTGGGTAAGGGTTTGGGTCAGGGTTTGGGACAGGGTTTGGGACAGGGTTGGGGACAGGGTTGGGGAAAGGGTTTGGGATAGGGTTGGGTCAGGGTTTGAGACAGGGTTGGGTCAGGGTTTGGGACAGGGTTGGGACAGGGTTGGGACAAGGTTGGGTCAGGGTTGGGTCAGGGTTTGGGACAGGGTTGGGACAGGGTTGGGACAGGGTTTGGGACAGGGTTGGGGACCGGGTTGGGACAGGGTTTGGGTCAGGGTTTGGGACCGGTTTGGGACAGGGTTGGGACGAGGTTGGGTCAGGGTTTGGGACAGGGTTTTGGTTAGGGTTGGGGACCAGGTTGGGACAGGGTTTGGGTCAGGGTTGGGTCAGGGTTTGAGACAGGGTTGGGACAGGGTTTGGGACAGGGTTGGGACAGGGTTTGGGACAGGGTTGGGTCAGGGTTGGGGACAGGGTTGGGGAGAGGGTTGGGGACTGGGTTGGGAACAGGGTTGGGGACAGGGTTGGGACAGGGTTGGGACAGGGTTGGGTCATGTTTGGGTCAGGGTTGGGTCAGGGTTTGGGACAGGGTTTGCGACAGGGTTTGGGACAGGGTTGGGACAGGGTGGGACAGGGTTTGGGACAGGGTGGGACAGGGTTTGGGAAGGGGTTGGGTCAGGGTTTGGGACAGGGTTTGGGACAGGGTTGGGTCAGGGTTGGGTCAGGGTTTGGGTCAGGGTTTGGGTCAGGGTTGGGACAGGGTTTGGGACAGGGTTTGGGACAGGGTTGGGTCAGGGTTTGGGTCAGTGTTTGGGAAAGGGTTGGGTCAGGGTTTGCGACAGGGTTGGGACAGGGTTTGGGACAGGGTTGGGTCAGGGTTTGGGACAGGGTTGGGTCAGAGTTGGGTCAGGGTTTGGGACAGGGTTTGGGACCGGGTTGGGTCAGGGTTGGGTCAGGGTTGGGTGAGGGTTTTGGTCAGGGTTTGGGTCAGGGTTGGGTCAGGGTTGGGTTGGGGTTGGGTCAGGGTTGGGTCAGGGTTTGGGACAGGGTTAGGTCAGGGTTGGGTCAGGGTTTGGGTCAGGGTTTGGGACAGGGTTGGGTCAGGGTTTGCGACAGGGTTGGGACAGGGTTTGGGACAGGGTTGGGTCAGGGTTGGGTCAGGGTTGGGACAGGGTTGGGTCAGGGTTTGGGACAGGGTTGGGTCAGAGTTGGGTCAGGGTTTGGGACAGGGTTTGGGACCGGGTTGGGTCAGGGTTGGGTCAGGGTTGGGTCAGGGTTGCGGTCAGGGTTTGGGACAGGGTTGGGTCAGGGTTGGGTCAGGGTTTGGGACAGGGTTGGGTCAGGGTTGGTAAGGGTTTGGGACAGGGTTGGTCAGGGTTTGGAACAGGGTTTGGGACAGGGTTTGGGACAGTGTAGGGACCGGGTTGGGTCAGGGTTGGGTCAGGGTTGGGACAGGGTTGGGAGAGGGTTGGGACAGGGTTTGGGACAGGGTTGGGACAGGGTTTGGGACAGGGTTGGGACAGGGTTTGGGACAGGGTTGGGACAGGGTTAGGGACAGGGTTGGGACAGGGTTGGGTCAGGGTTGGGTCAGGGTTGGGTCAGGGTTGGGACAGGGTTTGGGTCAGGGTTTGGGTCAGGGTTTGGGTAAGGGTTTGGGTCAGGGTTTGGGACAGGGTTTGGGACAGGGTTGGGTAAGGGTTTGGGACAGGGTTGGGACAGGGTTGGGACAAGGTAGGGTCAGGGTTGGGTCAGGGTTTGGGAAAGGGTTGGGTCAGGGTTTGCGACAGGGTTGGGACAGGGTTTGGGACAGGGTTGGGTCAGGGTTTAGGACAGGGTTGGGTCAGGGTTGGGACAGGGTTGGGTCAGGGTTTGGGACAGGGTAGGGTCATGGTTTGGGACAGGGTTGGGTCAGGGTTGGGTCAGGGTTTGGGACCGGGTTGGGTCAGGGTTGGGTCAGGGTTGGGTCAGGGTTGGGTCAGGGTTGGGTCAGGGTTGCGGTCAGGGTTGGGTCAGGGTTGGGTCAGGGTTTGGGACAGGGTTTGGGACAGGGTTAGGGACCGGGTTGGGTCAGGGTTGGGTCAGGGTTGGGACAGGGTTGGGACAGGGTTTGGGACAGGGTTGGGACAGGGTTGGGACAGGGTTTGGGACAGGGTTAGGGACCGGGTTGGGTCAGGGTTGGGACAGGGTTGGGACAGGGTTGGGTCAGGGTTGGGTCAGGGTTTGGGTCAGGGTTTGGGTAAGGGTTTGGGTCAGGGTTTGGGACAGGGTTTGGGACAGGGTTGGGGACAGGGTTGGGGAAAGGGTTTGGGACAGGGTTGGGACAGGGGTTGGGTCAGGGTTTGAGACAGGGTTGGGTCAGGGTTTGGGACAGGGTTGGGACAGGGTTGGGACAAGGTTGGGTCAGGGTTGGGACAAGGTTGGGTCAGGGTTGGGTCAGGGTTTGGGACAGGGTTGGGATAGGGTTGGGACAGGGTTTGGGACAGGGTTGGGTCCCGGGTTGGGACAGGGTTTGGGTCAGGGTTGGGGACCGGTTTGGGACAGGGTTGGGACGAGGTTGGGTCAGGGTTTGGGACAGGGTTTTGGTTAGGGTTGGGGACCAGGTTGGGACAGGGTTTGGGTCAGGGTTGGGTCAGGGTTTGAGACAGGGTTGGGACAGGGTTTGGGACAGGGTTGGGTCAGGGTTGGGGACAGGGTTGGGGAGAGGGTTGGGGACAGGGTTGGGGACAGGGTTGGGACAGGGTTGGGACAGGGTTGGGTCATGTTTGGGTCAGGGTTGGGTCAGGGTTGGGTCAGGGTTTGGTCAGGGTTTGGTCAGGGTTTGGGACAGGGTTGGGTCAGGGTTTGGGACAGGGTTGGGAACCGGTTTGGGAACCGGGTTGGGACAGGGTTGGGACAGGTTTGGGACAGGGTTTGGGACAGGTTTGGGACAGAGTTGGTTCAGGGTTTGGGACAGGGTTGGGTCAGGGTTGGGACAGGGTTGGGTCAGGGTTTGGGACAGGGTTGGGTCAGGGTTGGGTCAGGGTTGGGGTCAGGGTTTGGGACAGGGTTTGCGACAGGGTTGGGACAGGGTTTGGGACAGGGTTGGGACAGGGTTTGGGTCAGGGTTTGGGTCAGGGTTTGGGTCAGGGTTGGGTCAGGGTTTGGGACAGGGTTTGGGACAGGGTTGGGTCAGGGTTGGGTCAGGGTGGGTCAGGGTTTGGGACAGGGTTTGGGACAGGGTTGCGGTCAGGGTTTGGGACAGGGTTTGGGACAGGGTTTGCAACAGGGTTGGGACAGGGTTTGGGACAGGATTGGGTCAGGGTTTTGGTCAGGGTTTGGTCAGGGTTGGGTCAGGGTTGGGTTGGGGTTGGGTCAGGGTTGGGTCAGGGTTTGGGACAAGGTTGGGTCAGGGTTGGGTCAGGGTTTGGGTCAGGGTTTGGGACAGGGTTGGGTCAGGGTTTGCGACAGGGTTGGGAAAGGGTTTGGGACAGGGTTGGGTCAGGGTTTGGGACAGGGTTGGGTCAGGGTTGGGACAGGGTTGGGTCAGGGTTTGGGACAGGGTAGGGTCATTGTTTGGGACAGGGTTGGGTCAGGGTTGGGTCAGGGTTTGGGACAGGGTTTGGGACAGGGTTTGGGACAGGGTTAGGGACCGGGTTGGGTCAGGGTTGGGTCAGGGTTGGGACAGGGTTGGGACAGGGTTTGGGACAGGGTTGGGACAGGGTTTGGGACAGGGTTGGGACAGGGTTGGGACAGGGTTTGGGACAGGGTTAGGGACCGGGTTGGGTCAGGGTTGGGACAGGGTTGGGACAGGGTTGGGTCAGGGTTGGGTCAGGGTTGGGTCAGGGTTGGGACAGGGTTTGGGTCAGGGTTTGGGTCAGGGTTTGGGTAAGGGTTTGGGTCAGGGTTTGGGACAGGGTTTGGGACAGGGTTTGGGACAGGGTTGGGGAAAGGGTTTGGGACAGGGTTGGGTCAGGGTTGGGTCAGGGTTTGGGACAGGGTTGGGTCAGGGTTTGGGACAGGGTTGGGAACCGGTTTGGGAACCGGGTTGGGACAGGGTTGGGACAGGGTTGGGACAGGGTTTGGGACAGGTTTGGGACAGAGTTGGTTCAGGGTTTGGGACAGGGTTGGGTCAGGGTTGGGACAGGGTTGGGTCAGGGTTTGGGACAGGGTTGGGTCAGGGTTGGGTCAGGGTTGGGGTCAGGGTTTGGGACAGGGTTTGCAACAGGGTTGGGACAGGGTTTGGGACAGGGTCGGGTCAGGGTTTTGGTCAGGGTTTGGGTCAGGGTTGGGTCAGGGTTGGGTTGGGGTTGGGTCAGGGTTGGGTCAGGGTTTGGGACAGGGTTGGGTCAGGGTTGGGTGAGGGTTTGGGTCAGGGTTTGGGACAGGGTTGGGTCAGGGTTTGCGACAGGGTTGGGACAGGGTTTGGGACAGGGTTGGGTCAGGGTTTGGGACAGGGTTGGGTCAGGGTTGGGACAGGGTTGGGTCAGGGTTTGGGACAGGGTAGGGTCATGGTTTGGGACAGGGTTGGGTCAGGGTTGGGTCAGGGTTTGGGACAGGGTTTGGGACCGGGTTGGGTCAGGGTTGGGTCAGGGTTGGGTCAGGGTTGCGGTCAGGGTTTGGGACAGGGTTGGGTCAGGGTTGGGTCAGGGTTTGGGACAGGGTTTGGGACAGGGTTAGGGACCGGGTTGAGTCAGGGTTGGGTCAGGGTTGGGAGAGGGTTGGGACAGGGTTTGGGACAGGGTTTGGGACAGGGTTGGGACAGGGTTTGGGACAGGGTTAGGGACCGGGTTGGGTCAGGGTTGGGACAGGGTTGGGACAGGGTTGGGTCAGGGTTGGGTCAGGGTTGGGTCAGGGTTGGGACAGGGTTTGGGTCAGGGTTTGGGTCAGGGTTTGGGTAAGGGTTTGGGTCAGGGTTTGGGACAGGGTTTGGGACAGGGTTGGGGACAGGGTTGGGGAAAGGGTTTGGGATAGGGTTGGGTCAGGGTTTGAGACAGGGTTGGGTCAGGGTTTGGGACAGGGTTGGGACAGGGTTGGGACAAGGTTGGGTCAGGGTTGGGTCAGGGTTTGGGACAGGGTTGGGACAGGGTTGGGACAGGGTTTGGGACAGGGTTGGGGACCGGGTTGGGACAGGGTTTGGGTCAGGGTTTGGGACCGGTTTGGGACAGGGTTGGGACGAGGTTGGGTCAGGGTTTGGGACAGGGTTTTGGTTAGGGTTGGGGACCAGGTTGGGACAGGGTTTGGGTCAGGGTTGGGTCAGGGTTTGAGACAGGGTTGGGACAGGGTTTGGGACAGGGTTGGGACAGGGTTTGGGACAGGGTTGGGTCAGGGTTGGGGACAGGGTTGGGGAGAGGGTTGGGGACTGGGTTGGGAACAGGGTTGGGGACAGGGTTGGGACAGGGTTGGGACAGGGTTGGGTCATGTTTGGGTCAGGGTTGGGTCAGGGTTTGGGACAGGGTTTGCGACAGGGTTTGGGACAGGGTTGGGACAGGGTGGGACAGGGTTTGGGACAGGGTGGGACAGGGTTTGGGAAGGGGTTGGGTCAGGGTTTGGGACAGGGTTTGGGACAGGGTTTGGGACAGGGTTGGGTCAGGGTTGGGTCAGGGTTTGGGTCAGGGTTTGGGTCAGGGTTGGGACAGGGTTTGGGACAGGGTTTGGGACAGGGTTGGGTCAGGGTTTGGGTCAGTGTTTGGGAAAGGGTTGGGTCAGGGTTTGCGACAGGGTTGGGACAGGGTTTGGGACAGGGTTGGGTCAGGGTTTGGGACAGGGTTGGGTCAGAGTTGGGTCAGGGTTTGGGACAGGGTTTGGGACCGGGTTGGGTCAGGGTTGGGTCAGGGTTGGGTCAGGGTTGCGGTCAGGGTTTGGGTCAGGGTTGCGGTCAGGGTTTGGGACAGGGTTGGGTCAGGGTTGGGTCAGGGTTTGGGACAGGGTTGGTCAGGGTTTGGAACAGGGTTGGTCAGGGTTTGGAACAGGGTTTGGGACAGGGTTTGGGACAGGGTTAGGGACCGGGTTGGGTCAGGGTTGGGTCAGGGTTGGGACAGGGTTGGGAGAGGGTTGGGACAGGGTTTGGGACAGGGTTGGGACAGGGTTTGGGACAGGGTTGGGACAGGGTTTGGGACAGGGTTGGGACAGGGTTGGGACAGGGTTTGGGACAGGGTTAGGGACAGGGTTGGGACAGGGTTGGGTCAGGGTTGGGTCAGGGTTGGGTCAGGGTTGGGACAGGGTTTGGGTCAGGGTTTGGGTCAGGGTTTGGGTAAGGGTTTGGGTCAGGGTTTGGGACAGGGTTTGGGACAGGGTTGGGTAAGGGTTTGGGACAGGGTTGGGACAGGGTTGGGACAAGGTAGGGTCAGGGTTGGGTCAGGGTTTGGGAAAGGGTTGGGTCAGGGTTTGCGACAGGGTTGGGACAGGGTTTGGGACAGGGTTGGGTCAGGGTTTGGGACAGGGTTGGGTCAGGGTTGGGACAGAGTTGGGTCAGGGTTTGGGACAGGGTAGGGTCATGGTTTGGGACAGGGTTGGGTCAGGGTTGGGTCAGGGTTTGGGACCGGGTTGGGTCAGGGTTGGGTCAGGGTTGGGTCAGGGTTGGGTCAGGGTTGCGGTCAGGGTTTGGGACAGGGTTGGGTCAGGGTTGGGTCAGGGTTTGGGACAGGGTTTGGGACAGGGTTTGGGTCAGGGTTGGGGACCGGTTTGGGACAGGGTTGGGACGAGGTTGGGTCAGGGTTTGGGACAGGGTTTTGGTTAGGGTTGGGGACCAGGTTGGGACAGGGTTTGGGTCAGGGTTGGGTCAGGGTTTGAGACAGGGTTGGGACAGGGTTTGGGACAGGGTTGGGTCAGGGTTGGGGACAGGGTTGGGTCAGGGTTGGGGACAGGGTTGGGGAGAGGGTTGGGGACTGGGTTGGGGACAGGGTTGGGACAGGGTTGGGACAGGGTTTGGGACAGGGTTGGGTCAGGGTTGGGTCAGGGTTGTGTCAGGGTTGGGTCAGGGTTTGGGACAGGGTTGGGTCAGGGTTTGGGACAGGGTTGGGAACCGGTTTGGGAACCGGGTTGGGACAGGGTTGGGACAGGGTTGGGACAGGGTTGGGACAGGGTTTGGGACAGGTTTGGGACAGAGTTGGTTAAGGGTTTGGGACAGGGTTGGGTCAGGGTTGGGACAGGGTTGGGTCAGGGTTTGGGACAGGGTTGGGTCAGGGTTGGGTCAGGGTTGGGGTCAGGGTTTGGGACAGGGTTTGCGACAGGGTTGGGACAGGGTTTGGGACAGGGTTGGGACAGGGTTTGGGTCAGGGTTTGGGTCAGGGTTTGGGTCAGGGTTGGGTCAGGGTTTGGGACAGGGTTTGGGACAGGGTTAGGTCAGGGTTGGGTCAGGGTTGGGTCAGGGTTTGGGAGAGTTTGGGACAGGGTTGCGGTCAGGGTTTGGGACAGGGTTTGCAACAGGGTTGGGACAGGGTTTGGGACAGGATTGGGTCAGGGTTTTGGTCAGGGTTTTGGTCAGGGTTTGGGTCAGGGTTGGGTCAGGGTTGGGTTGGGGTTGGGTCAGGGTTGGGTCAGGGTTTGGGACAGGGTTAGGTCAGGGTTGGGTCAGGGTTTGGGTCAGGGTTTGGGACAGGGTTGGGTCAGGGTTTGCGACAGGGTTGGGACAGGGTTTGGGACAGGGTTGGGTCAGGGTTGGGTCAGGGTTTGGACAGGGTTGGGTCAGGGTTTGGGACAGGGTTGGGTCAGAGTTGGGTCAGGGTTTGGGACAGGGTTTGGGACCGGGTTGGGTCAGGGTTGGGTCAGGGTTGGGTCAGGGTTGCGGTCAGGGTTTGGGACAGGGTTGGGTCAGGGTTGGGTCAGGGTTTGGGACAGGGTTGGGTCAGGGTTGGTCAGGGTTTGGGACAGGGTTGGTCAGGGTTTGGAACAGGGTTTGGGACAGGGTTTGGGACAGTGTAGGGACCGGGTTGGGTCAGGGTTGGGTCAGGGTTGGGACAGGGTTGGGAGAGGGTTGGGACAGGGTTTGGGACAGGGTTGGGACAGGGTTTGGGACAGGGTTGGGACAGGGTTTGGGACAGGGTTGGGACAGGGTTGGGACAGGGTTTGGGACAGGGTTAGGGACAGGGTTGGGACAGGGTTGGGTCAGGGTTGGGTCAGGGTTGGGTCAGGGTTGGGACAGGGTTTGGGTCAGGGTTTGGGTCAGGGTTTGGGTAAGGGTTGGGGACCGGTTTGGGACAGGGTTGGGACGAGGTTGGGTCAGGGTTTGGGACAGGGTTTTGGTTAGGGTTGGGGACCAGGTTGGGACAGGGTTTGGGTCAGGGTTGGGTCAGGGTTTGAGACAGGGTTGGGACAGGGTTTGGGACAGGGTTGGGACAGGGTTGGGTCAGGGTTGGGGACAGGGTTGGGGAGAGGGTTGGGGACTGGGTTGGGAACAGGGTTGGGGACAGGGTTGGGACAGGGTTGGGTCATGTTTGGGTCAGGGTTGGGTCAGGGTTTGGGACAGGGTTTGCGACAGGGTTTGGGACAGGGTTGGGACAGGGTGGGACAGGGTTTGGGACAGGGTGGGACAGGGTTTGGGAAGGGGTTGGGTCAGGGTTTCGGACAGGGTTGGGACAGGGTTGGGTCAGGGTTGGGTCAGGGTTGGGTCAGGGTTGGGACAGGGTTTGGGTCAGGGTTTGGGTCAGGGTTTGGGTAAGGGTTGGGGACCGGTTTGGGACAGGGTTGGGAGGAGGTTGGGTCAGGGTTTGGGACAGGGTTTTGGTTAGGGTTGGGGACCAGGTTGGGACAGGGTTTGGGTCAGGGTTGGGTCAGGGTTTGAGACAGGGTTGGGACAGGGTTTGGGACAGGGTTGGGACAGGGTTGGGTCAGGGTTGGGGACAGGGTTGGGGAGAGGGTTGGGGACTGGGTTGGGAACAGGGTTGGGGACAGGGTTGGGACAGGGTTGGGTCATGTTTGGGTCAGGGTTGGGTCAGGGTTTGGGACAGGGTTTGCGACAGGGTTTGGGACAGGGTTGGGACAGGGTGGGACAGGGTTTGGGACAGGGTGGGACAGGGTTTGGGAAGGGGTTGGGTCAGGGTTTGGGACAGGGTTTGGGACAGGGTTGGGTCAGGGTTGGGTCAGGGTTTGGGTCAGGGTTTGGGTCAGGGTTGGGACAGGGTTTGGGACAGGGTTTGGGACAGGGTTTGGGACAGGGTTGGGTCAGGGTTTGGGTCAGTGTTTGGGAAAGGGTTGGGTCAGGGTTTGCGACAGGGTTGGGACAGGGTTTGGGACAGGGTTGGGACAGGGTTGGGTCAGGGTTGGGACAGGGTTGGGTCAGGGTTTGGGACAGGGTTGGGTCAGAGTTGGGTCAGGGTTTGGGACAGGGTTTGGGACCGGGTTGGGTCAGGGTTGGGTCAGGGTTGCGGTCAGGGTTTGGGTCAGGGTTGCGGTCAGGGTTTGGGACAGGGTTGGGTCAGGGTTGGGTCAGGGTTTGGGACAGGGTTGGGTCAGGGTTGGTCAGGGTTTGGAACAGGGTTGGTCAGGGTTTGGAACAGGGTTTGGGACAGGGTTTGGGACAGGGTTAGGGACCGGGTTGGGTCAGGGATGGGTCAGGGTTGGGACAGGGTTGGGAGAGGGTTGGGACAGGGTTTGGGACAGGGTTGGGACAGGGTTTGGGACAGGGTTGGGACAGGGTTTGGGACAGGGTTGGGACAGGGTTGGGACAGGGTTTGGGACAGGGTTAGGGACAGGGTTGGGACAGGGTTGGGTCAGGGTTGGGTCAGGGTTGGGTCAGGGTTGGGACAGGGTTTGGGTCAGGGTTTGGGTCAGGGTTTGGGTAAGGGTTTGGGTCAGGGTTTGGGACAGGGTTTGGGACAGGGTTGGGTAAGGGTTTGGGACAGGGTTGGGACAGGGTTGGGACAAGGTAGGGTCAGGGTTGGGTCAGGGTTTGGGAAAGGGTTGGGTCAGGGTTTGCGACAGGGTTGGGACAGGGTTTGGGACAGGGTTGGGTCAGGGTTTGGGACAGGGTTGGGTCAGGGTTGGGACAGAGTTGGGTCAGGGTTTGGGACAGGGTAGGGTCATGGTTTGGGACAGGGTTGGGTCAGGGTTGGGTCAGGGTTTGGGACCGGGTTGGGTCAGGGTTGGGTCAGGGTTGGGTCAGGGTTGGGTCAGGGTTGCGGTCAGGGTTTGGGACAGGGTTGGGTCAGGGTTGGGTCAGGGTTTGGGACAGGGTTTGGGACAGGGTTTGGGACAGGGTTAGGGACCGGGTTGGGTCAGGGTTGGGTCAGGGTTGGGACAGGGTTTGGGACAGGGTTGGGACAGGGTTGGGACAGGGTTTGGGACAGGGTTAGGGACAGGGTTGGGTCAGGGTTTGGTCAGGGTTTGGGACAGGGTTGGGTCAGGGTTGGGACAGGGTTGGGTCATGTTTGGGTCAGGGTTGGGTCAGGGTTGTGTCAGGGTTGGGTCAGGGTTTGGGACAGGGTTGGGTCAGGGTTTGGGACAGGGTTGGGAACCGGTTTGGGAACCGGGTTGGGACAGGGTTGGGACAGGGTTGGGACAGGGTTTGGGACAGGTTTGGGACAGGTTTGGGACAGAGTTGGTTCAGGGTTTGGGACAGGGTTGGGTCAGGGTTGGGACAGGGTTGGGTCAGGGTTTGGGACAGGGTTGGGTCAGGGTTGGGTCAGGGTTGGGGTCAGGGTTTGGGACAGGGTTTGCGACAGGGTTGGGACAGGGTTTGGGACAGGGTTGGGACAGGGTTTGGGTCAGGGTTTGGGTCAGGGTTTGGGTCAGGGTTGGGTCAGGGTTTGGGACAGGGTTTGGGACAGGGTTAGGTCAGGGTTGGGTCAGGGTTGGGTCAGGGTTTGGGACAGAGTTTGGGACAGGGTTGCGGTCAGGGTTTGGGACAGGGTTTGCAACAGGGTTGGGACAGGGTTTGGGACAGGATTGGGTCAGGGTTTTGGTCAGGGTTTTGGTCAGGGTTTGGGTCAGGGTTGGGTCAGGGTTGGGTTGGGGTTGGGTCAGGGTTGGGTCAGGGTTTGGGACAGGGTTAGGTCAGGGTTGGGTCAGGGTTTGGGTCAGGGTTTGGGACAGGGTTGGGTCAGGGTTTGCGACAGGGTTGGGACAGGGTTTGGGACAGGGTTGGGTCAGGGTTGGGTCAGGGTTGGGACAGGGTTGGGTCAGGGTTTGGGACAGGGTTGGGTCAGAGTTGGGTCAGGGTTTGGGACAGGGTTTGGGACAGGGTTTGGGACCGGGTTGGGTCAGGGTTGGGTCAGGGTTGGGTCAGGGTTGCGGTCAGGGTTTGGGACAGGGTTGGGTCAGGGTTGGGTCAGGGTTTGGGACAGGGTTGGGTCAGGGTTGGTCAGGGTTTGGGACAGGGTTGGTCAGGGTTTGGAACAGGGTTTGGGACAGGGTTTGGGACAGTGTAGGGACCGGGTTGGGTCAGGGTTGGGTCAGGGTTGGGACAGGGTTGGGAGAGGGTTGGGACAGGGTTTGGGACAGGGTTGGGACAGGGTTTGGGACAAGGTTGGGACAGGGTTTGGGACAGGGTTGGGACAGGGTTGGGACAGGGTTTGGGACAGGGTTAGGGACAGGGTTAGGGACAGGGTTGGGTCAGGGTTGGGTCAGGGTTGGGTCAGGGTTGGGACAGGGTTTGGGTCAGGGTTTGGGTCAGGGTTTGGGTAAGGGTTTGGGTCAGGGTTTGGGACAGGGTTTGGGACAGGGTTGGGTAAGGGTTTGGGACAGGGTTGGGACAGGGTTGGGACAAGGTAGGGTCAGGGTTGGGTCAGGGTTTGGGAAAGGGTTGGGTCAGGGTTTGCGACAGGGTTGGGACAGGGTTTGGGACAGGGTTGGGTCAGGGTTTAGGACAGGGTTGGGTCAGGGTTTGGGACAGGGTAGGGTCATGGTTTGGGACAGGGTTGGGTCAGGGTTGGGTCAGGGTTTGGGACCGGGTTGGGTCAGGGTTGGGTCAGGGTTGGGTCAGGGTTGGGTCAGGGTTGCGGTCAGGGTTGGGTCAGGGTTGGGTCAGGGTTTGGGACAGGGTTTGGGACAGGGTTAGGGACCGGGTTGGGTCAGGGTTGGGTCAGGGTTGGGACAGGGTTGGGACAGGGTTTGGGACAGGGTTGGGACAGGGTTGGGACAGGGTTTGGGACAGGGTTAGGGACCGGGTTGGGTCAGGGTTGGGACAGGGTTGGGACAGGGTTGGGTCAGGGTTGGGTCAGGGTTTGGGTCAGGGTTTGGGTAAGGGTTTGGGTCAGGGTTTGGGACAGGGTTTGGGACAGGGTTGGGGACAGGGTTGGGGAAAGGGTTTGGGACAGGGTTGGGACAGGGGTTGGGTCAGGGTTTGAGACAGGGTTGGGTCAGGGTTTGGGACAGGGTTGGGACAGGGTTGGGACAAGGTTGGGTCAGGGTTGGGACAAGGTTGGGTCAGGGTTGGGTCAGGGTTTGGGACAGGGTTGGGACAGGGTTTGGGACAGGGTTGGGTCCCGGGTTGGGACAGGGTTTGGGTCAGGGTTGGGGACCGGTTTGGGACAGGGTTGGGACGAGGTTGGGTCAGGGTTTGGGACAGGGTTTTGGTTAGGGTTGGGGACCAGGTTGGGACAGGGTTTGGGTCAGGGTTGGGTCAGGGTTTGAGACAGGGTTGGGACAGGGTTGGGTCAGGGTTGGGGACAGGGTTGGGGAGAGGGTTGGGGACTGGGTTGGGGACAGGGTTGGGGACAGGGTTGGGGACAGGGTTGGGGACAGGGTTGGGACAGGGTTGGGTCATGTTTGGGTCAGGGTTGGGTCAGGGTTGGGTCAGGGTTTGGTCAGGGTTTGGGACAGGGTTGGGTCAGGGTTTGGGACAGGGTTGGGAACCGGTTTGGGAACCGGGTTGGGACAGGGTTGGGACAGGTTTGGGACAGGGTTTGGGACAGGTTTGGGACAGAGTTGGTTCAGGGTTTGGGACAGGGTTGGGTCAGGGTTGGGACAGGGTTGGGTCAGGGTTTGGGACAGGGTTGGGAACCGGTTTGCGACAGGGTTGGGACAGGGTTTGGGACAGGGTTGGGTCAGGGTTTAGGACAGGGTTGGGTCAGGGTTTGGGACAGGGTAGGGTCATGGTTTGGGACAGGGTTGGGTCAGGGTTGGGTCAGGGTTTGGGACCGGGTTGGGTCAGGGTTGGGTCAGGGTTGGGTCAGGGTTGGGTCAGGGTTGCGGTCAGGGTTGGGTCAGGGTTGGGTCAGGGTTTGGGACAGGGTTTGGGACAGGGTTAGGGACCGGGTTGGGTCAGGGTTGGGTCAGGGTTGGGACAGGGTTGGGACAGGGTTTGGGACAGGGTTGGGACAGGGTTGGGACAGGGTTTGGGACAGGGTTTGGGACAGGGTTAGGGACCGGGTTGGGTCAGGGTTGGGACAGGGTTGGGACAGGGTTGGGTCAGGGTTGGGTCAGGGTTTGGGTCAGGGTTTGGGTAAGGGTTTGGGTCAGGGTTTGGGACAGGGTTTGGGACAGGGTTGGGGACAGGGTTGGGGAAAGGGTTTGGGACAGGGTTGGGACAGGGGTTGGGTCAGGGTTTGAGACAGGGTTGGGTCAGGGTTTGGGACAGGGTTGGGACAGGGTTGGGACAAGGTTGGGTCAGGGTTGGGACAAGGTTGGGTCAGGGTTGGGTCAGGGTTTGGGACAGGGTTGGGACAGGGTTTGGGACAGGGTTGGGTCCCGGGTTGGGACAGGGTTTGGGTCAGGGTTGGGGACCGGTTTGGGACAGGGTTGGGACGAGGTTGGGTCAGGGTTTGGGACAGGGTTTTGGTTAGGGTTGGGGACCAGGTTGGGACAGGGTTTGGGTCAGGGTTGGGTCAGGGTTTGAGACAGGGTTGGGACAGGGTTGGGTCAGGGTTGGGGACAGGGTTGGGGAGAGGGTTGGGGACTGGGTTGGGGACAGGGTTGGGGACAGGGTTGGGGACAGGGTTGGGGACAGGGTTGGGACAGGGTTGGGTCATGTTTGGGTCAGGGTTGGGTCAGGGTTGGGTCAGGGTTTGGTCAGGGTTTGGGACAGGGTTGGGTCAGGGTTTGGGACAGGGTTGGGAACCGGTTTGGGAACCGGGTTGGGACAGGGTTGGGACAGGTTTGGGACAGGGTTTGGGACAGGTTTGGGACAGAGTTGGTTCAGGGTTTGGGACAGGGTTGGGTCAGGGTTGGGACAGGGTTGGGTCAGGGTTTGGGACAGGGTTGGGAACCGGTTTGGGAACCGGGTTGGGACAGGGTTGGGACAGGTTTGGGACAGGGTTTGGGACAGGTTTGGGACAGAGTTGGTTCAGGGTTTGGGACAGGGTTGGGTCAGGGTTGGGACAGGGTTGGGTCAGGGTTTGGGACAGGGTTGGGTCAGGGTTGGGTCAGGGTTGGGGTCAGGGTTTGGGACAGGGTTTGGGACAGGGTTGGGGACAGGGTTGGGGAAAGGGTTTGGGACAGGGTTGGGACAGGGGTTGGGTCAGGGTTTGAGACAGGGTTGGGTCAGGGTTTGGGACAGGGTTGGGACAGGGTTGGGACAAGGTTGGGTCAGGGTTGGGACAAGGTTGGGTCAGGGTTGGGTCAGGGTTTGGGACAGGGTTGGGACAGGGTTTGGGACAGGGTTGGGTCCCGGGTTGGGACAGGGTTTGGGTCAGGGTTGGGGACCGGTTTGGGACGAGGTTGGGTCAGGGTTTGGGACAGGGTTTTGGTTAGGGTTGGGGACCAGGTTGGGACAGGGTTTGGGTCAGGGTTGGGTCAGGGTTTGAGACAGGGTTGGGACAGGGTTGGGTCAGGGTTGGGGACAGGGTTGGGGAGAGGGTTGGGGACTGGGTTGGGGACAGGGTTGGGGACAGGGTTGGGGACAGGGTTGGGACAGGGTTGGGACAGGGTTGGGTCATGTTTGGGTCAGGGTTGGGTCAGGGTTGGGTCAGGGTTTGGTCAGGGTTTGGGACAGGGTTGGGTCAGGGTTTGGGACAGGGTTGGGAACCGGTTTGGGAACCGGGTTGGGACAGGGTTGGGACAGGTTTGGGACAGGGTTTGGGACAGGTTTGGGACAGAGTTGGTTCAGGGTTTGGGACAGGGTTGGGTCAGGGTTGGGACAGGGTTGGGTCAGGGTTTGGGACAGGGTTGGGTCAGGGTTGGGTCAGGGTTGGGGTCAGGGTTTGGGACAGGGTTTGCGACAGGGTTGGGACAGGGTTTGGGACAGGGTTGGGACAGGGTTTGGGTCAGGGTTTTGGTCAGGGTTTGGGTCAGGGTTGGGTCAGGGTTTGGGACAGGGTTTGGGACAGGGTTAGGTCAGGGTTGGGTCAGGGTTGGGTCAGGGTTTGGGACAGGGTTTGGGACAGGGTTGCGGTCAGGGTTTGGGACAGGGTTTGGGACAGGGTTTGCAACAGGGTTGGGACAGGGTTTGGGACAGGATTGGGTCAGGGTTTTGGTCAGGGTTTGGGTCAGGGTTGGGTCAGGGTTGGGTTGGGGTTGGGTCAGGGTTGGGTCAGGGTTTGGGACAAGGTTGGGTCAGGGTTGGGTCAGGGTTTGGGTCAGGGTTTGGGACAGGGTTGGGTCAGGGTTTGCGACAGGGTTGGGAAAGGGTTTGGGACAGGGTTGGGTCAGGGTTTGGGACAGGGTAGGGTCATGGTTTGGGACAGGGTTGGGTCAGGGTTGGGTCAGGGTTTGGGACAGGGTTTGGGACAGGGTTTGGGACAGGGTTAGGGACCGGGTTGGGTCAGGGTTGGGTCAGGGTTGGGACAGGGTTGGGACAGGGTTTGGGACAGGGTTGGGACAGGGTTTGGGACAGGGTTGGGGACCGGGTTGGGACAGGGTTTGGGTCAGGGTTGGGGACCGGTTTGGGACAGGGTTGGGACGAGGTTGGGTCAGGGTTTGGGACAGGGTTTTGGTTAGGGTTGGGGACCAGGTTGGGACAGGGTTTGGGTCAGGGTTGGGTCAGGGTTTGAGACAGGGTTGGGACAGGGTTTGGGACAGGGTTGGGTCAGGGTTGGGGACAGGGTTGGGGAGAGGGTTGGGGACTGGGTTGGGGACAGGGTTGGGACAGGGTTGGGACAGGGTTGGGTCATGTTTGGGTCAGGGTTGGGTCAGGGTTGTGTCAGGGTTGGGTCAGGGTTTGGGACAGGGTTGGGTCAGGGTTTGGGACAGGGTTGGGACAGGGTTTGGGACAGGGTTGGGACAGGGTTGGGACAGGGTTTGGGACAGGGTTAGGGACAGGGTTGGGACAGGCTTTGGGACAGGGTTGGGACAGGGTTGGGACAGGGTTTGGGACAGGGTTAGGGACAGGGTTGGGACAGGGTTGGGTCAGGGTTGGGTCAGGGTTGGGTCAGGGTTGGGACAGGGTTTGGGTCAGGGTTTGGGTCAGGGTTTGGGTAAGGGTTGGGGACCGGTTTGGGACAGGGTTGGGACGAGGTTGGGTCAGGGTTTGGGACAGGGTTTTGGTTAGGGTTGGGGACCAGGTTGGGACAGGGTTTGGGTCAGGGTTGGGTCAGGGTTTGAGACAGGGTTGGGACAGGGTTTGGGACAGGGTTGGGACAGGGTTGGGTCAGGGTTGGGGACAGGGTTGGGGAGAGGGTTGGGGACAGGGTTGGGACAGGGTTGGGTCATGTTTGGGTCAGGGTTGGGTCAGGGTTTGGGACAGGGTTTGCGACAGGGTTTGGGACAGGGTTGGGACAGGGTGGGACAGGGTTTGGGACAGGGTGGGACAGGGTTTGGGAAGGGGTTGGGTCAGGGTTTGGGACAGGGTTTGGGACAGGGTTGGGTCAGGGTTGGGTCAGGGTTTGGGTCAGGGTTTGGGTCAGGGTTGGGACAGGGTTTGGGACAGGGTTTGGGACAGGGTTTGGGACAGGGTTGGGTCAGGGTTTGGGTCAGTGTTTGGGAAAGGGTTGGGTCAGGGTTTGCGACAGGGTTGGGACAGGGTTTGGGACAGGGTTGGGACAGGGTTGGGTCAGGGTTGGGACAGGGTTGGGTCAGGGTTTGGGACAGGGTTGGGTCAGAGTTGGGTCAGGGTTTGGGACAGGGTTTGGGACCGGGTTGGGTCAGGGTTGGGTCAGGGTTGCGGTCAGGGTTTGGGTCAGGGTTGCGGTCAGGGTTTGGGACAGGGTTGGGTCAGGGTTGGGTCAGGGTTTGGGACAGGGTTGGGTCAGGGTTGGTCAGGGTTTGGAACAGGGTTGGTCAGGGTTTGGAACAGGGTTTGGGACAGGGTTTGGGACAGGGTTAGGGACCGGGTTGGGTCAGGGATGGGTCAGGGTTGGGACAGGGTTGGGAGAGGGTTGGGACAGGGTTTGGGACAGGGTTGGGACAGGGTTTGGGACAGGGTTTGGGACAGGGTTGGGACAGGGTTGGGACAGGGTTGGGACAGGGTTTGGGACAGGGTTAGGGACAGGGTTGGGACAGGGTTGGGTCAGGGTTGGGTCAGGGTTGGGTCAGGGTTGGGACAGGGTTTGGGTCAGGGTTTGGGTCAGGGTTTGGGTAAGGGTTTGGGTCAGGGTTTGGGACAGGGTTTGGGACAGGGTTGGGTAAGGGTTTGGGACAGGGTTGGGACAGGGTTGGGACAAGGTAGGGTCAGGGTTGGGTCAGGGTTTGGGAAAGGGTTGGGTCAGGGTTTGCGACAGGGTTGGGACAGGGTTTGGGACAGGGTTGGGTCAGGGTTTGGGACAGGGTTGGGTCAGGGTTGGGACAGAGTTGGGTCAGGGTTTGGGACAGGGTAGGGTCATGGTTTTGGACAGGGTTGGGTCAGGGTTGGGTCAGGGTTTGGGACCGGGTTGGGTCAGGGTTGGGTCAGGGTTGGGTCAGGGTTGGGTCAGGGTTGCGGTCAGGGTTTGGGACAGGGTTGGGTCAGGGTTGGGTCAGGGTTTGGGACAGGGTTTGGGACAGGGTTTGGGACAGGGTTAGGGACCGGGTTGGGTCAGGGTTGGGTCAGGGTTGGGACAGGGTTTGGGACAGGGTTGGGACAGGGTTGGGACAGGGTTTGGGACAGGGTTAGGGACCGGGTTGGGTCAGGGTTGGGACAGGGTTGGGACAGGGTTGGGTCAGGGTTGGGTCAGGGTTGGGTCAGGGTTGGGACAGGGTTGGGACAGGGTTTGGGTCAGGGTTTGGGTAAGGGTTTGGGTCAGGGTTTGGGAAAGGGTTTGGGACAGGGTTGGGGACAGGGTTGGGGAAAGGGTTTGGGACAGGGTTGGGACAGGGGTTGGGTCAGGGTTTGAGACAGGGTTGGGTCAGGGTTTGGGACAGGGTTGGGACAGGGTTGGGACAAGGTTGGGTCAGGGTTGGGACAAGGTTGGGTCAGGGTTGGGTCAGGGTTTGGGACAGGGTTGGGACAGGGTTGGGACAGGGTTTGGGACAGGGTTGGGGACCGGGTTGGGACAGGGTTTGGGTCAGGGTTGGGGACCGGTTTGGGACAGGGTTGGGACGAGGTTGGGTCAGGGTTTGGGACAGGGTTTTGGTTAGGGTTGGGGACCAGGTTGGGACAGGGTTTGGGTCAGGGTTGGGTCAGGGTTTGAGACAGGGTTGGGACAGGGTTTGGGACAGGGTTGGGTCAGGGTTGGGGACAGGGTTGGGTCAGGGTTGGGGACAGGGTTGGGGAGAGGGTTGGGGACTGGGTTGGGGACAGGGTTGGGACAGGGTTGGGACAGGGTTGGGTCATGTTTGGGTCAGGGTTGGGTCAGGGTTGTGTCAGGGTTGGGTCAGGGTTTGGGACAGGGTTGGGTCAGGGTTTGGGACAGGGTTGGGAACCGGTTTGGGAACCGGGTTGGGACAGGGTTGGGACAGGGTTGGGACAGGGTTTGGGACAGGTTTGGGACAGAGTTGGTTCAGGGTTTGGGACAGGGTTGGGTCAGGGTTGGGACAGGGTTGGGTCAGGGTTTGGGACAGGGTTGGGTCAGGGTTGGGTCAGGGTTGGGGTCAGGGTTTGGGACAGGGTTTGCGACAGGGTTGGGACAGGGTTTGGGACAGGGTTGGGACAGGGTTTGGGTCAGGGTTTGGGTCAGGGTTTGGGTCAGGGTTGGGTCAGGGTTTGGGACAGGGTTTGGGACAGGGTTAGGTCAGGGTTGGGTCAGGGTTGGGTCAGGGTTTGGGACAGAGTTTGGGACAGGGTTGCGGTCAGGGTTTGGGACAGGGTTTGCAACAGGGTTGGGACAGGGTTTGGGACAGGATTGGGTCAGGGTTTTGGTCAGGGTTTTGGTCAGGGTTGGGTCAGGGTTGGGTTGGGGTTGGGTCAGGGTTGGGTCAGGGTTTGGGACAGGGTTAGGTCAGGGTTGGGTCAGGGTTTGGGTCAGGGTTTGGGACAGGGTTGGGTCAGGGTTTGCGACAGGGTTGGGACAGGGTTTGGGACAGGGTTGGGTCAGGGTTGGGTCAGGGTTGGGACAGGGTTGGGTCAGGGTTTGGGACAGGGTTGGGTCAGAGTTGGGTCAGGGTTTGGGACAGGGTTTGGGACAGGGTTTGGGACCGGGTTGGGTCAGGGTTGGGTCAGGGTTGGGTCAGGGTTGCGGTCAGGGTTTGGGACAGGGTTGGGTCAGGGTTGGGTCAGGGTTTGGGACAGGGTTGGGTCAGGGTTGGTCAGGGTTTGGGACAGGGTTGGTCAGGGTTTGGAACAGGGTTTGGGACAGTGTAGGGACCGGGTTGGGTCAGGGTTGGGTCAGGGTTGGGACAGGGTTGGGAGAGGGTTGGGACAGGGTTTGGGACAGGGTTGGGACAGGGTTTGGGACAGGGTTGGGACAGGGTTTGGGACAGGGTTGGGACAGGGTTGGGACAGGGTTTGGGACAGGGTTAGGGACAGGGTTGGGACAGGGTTGGGTCAGGGTTGGGTCAGGGTTGGGTCAGGGTTGGGACAGGGTTTGGGTCAGGGTTTGGGTCAGGGTTTGGGTAAGGGTTTGGGTCAGGGTTTGGGACAGGGTTTGGGACAGGGTTGGGTAAGGGTTTGGGACAGGGTTGGGACAGGGTTGGGACAAGGTAGGGTCAGGGTTGGGTCAGGGTTTGGGAAAGGGTTGGGTCAGGGTTTGCGACAGGGTTGGGACAGGGTTTGGGACAGGGTTGGGTCAGGGTTTAGGACAGGGTTGGGTCAGGGTTGGGACAGGGTTGGGTCAGGGTTTGGGACAGGGTAGGGTCATGGTTTGGGACAGGGTTGGGTCAGGGTTGGGTCAGGGTTTGGGACCGGGTTGGGTCAGGGTTGGGTCAGGGTTGGGTCAGGGTTGGGTCAGGGTTGCGGTCAGGGTTGGGTCAGGGTTGGGTCAGGGTTTGGGACAGGGTTTGGGACAGGGTTAGGGACCGGGTTGGGTCAGGGTTGGGTCAGGGTTGGGACAGGGTTGGGACAGGGTTTGGGACAGGGTTGGGACAGGGTTGGGACAGGGTTTGGGACAGGGTTAGGGACCGGGTTGGGTCAGGGTTGGGACAGGGTTGGGACAGGGTTGGGTCAGGGTTGGGTCAGGGTTTTGGTCAGGGTTTGGGTAAGGGTTTGGGTCAGGGTTTGGGACAGGGTTTGGGACAGGGTTGGGGACAGGGTTGGGGAAAGGGTTTGGGACAGGGTTGGGACAGGGGTTGGGTCAGGGTTTGAGACAGGGTTGGGTCAGGGTTTGGGACAGGGTTGGGACAGGGTTGGGACAAGGTTGGGTCAGGGTTGGGACAAGGTTGGGTCAGGGTTGGGTCAGGGTTTGGGACAGGGTTGGGACAGGGTTTGGGACAGGGTTGGGTCCCGGGTTGGGACAGGGTTTGGGTCAGGGTTGGGGACCGGTTTGGGACAGGGTTGGGACGAGGTTGGGTCAGGGTTTGGGACAGGGTTTTGGTTAGGGTTGGGGACCAGGTTGGGACAGGGTTTTGGTTAGGGTTGGGGACCAGGTTGGGACAGGGTTTGGGTCAGGGTTGGGTCAGGGTTTGAGACAGGGTTGGGACAGGGTTTGGGACAGGGTTGGGTCAGGGTTGGGGACAGGGTTGGGGAGAGGGTTGGGGACTGGGTTGGGGACAGGGTTGGGGACAGGGTTGGGACAGGGTTGGGACAGGGTTGGGTCATGTTTGGGTCAGGGTTGGGTCAGGGTTGGGTCAGGGTTTGGTCAGGGTTTGGGACAGGGTTGGGTCAGGGTTTGGGACAGGGTTGGGAACCGGTTTGGGAACCGGGTTGGGACAGGGTTGGGACAGGTTTGGGACAGGGTTTGGGACAGGTTTGGGACAGAGTTGGTTCAGGGTTTGGGACAGGGTTGGGTCAGGGTTTGGGACAGGGTTGGGTCAGGGTTGGGTCAGGGTTGGGGTCAGGGTTTGGGACAGGGTTTGCGACAGGGTTGGGACAGGGTTTGGGACAGGGTTGGGACAGGGTTTGGGTCAGGGTTTTGGTCAGGGTTTGGGTCAGGGTTGGGTCAGGGTTTGGGACAGGGTTTGGGACAGGGTTAGGTCAGGGTTGGGTCAGGGTTGGGTCAGGGTTTGGGACAGGGTTTGGGACAGGGTTGCGGTCAGGGTTTGGGACAGGGTTTGGGACAGGGTTTGCAACAGGGTTGGGACAGGGTTTGGGACAGGATTGGGTCAGGGTTTTGGTCAGGGTTTGGGTCAGGGTTGGGTCGGGGTTGGGTTGGGGTTGGGTCAGGGTTGGGTCAGGGTTTGGGACAAGGTTGGGTCAGGGTTGGGTCAGGGTTTGGGTCAGGGTTTGGGACAGGGTTGGGTCAGGGTTTGAGACAGGGTTGGGAAAGGGTTTGGGACAGGGTTGGGTCAGGGTTTGGGACAGGGTAGGGTCATGGTTTGGGACAGGGTTGGGTCAGGGTTGGGTCAGGGTTTGGGACAGGGTTTGGGACAGGGTTAGGGACCGGGTTGGGTCAGGGTTGGGTCAGGGTTGGGACAGGGTTGGGACAGGGTTTGGGACAGGGTTGGGACAGGGTTTGGGACAGGGTTGGGGACCGGGTTGGGACAGGGTTTGGGTCAGGGTTGGGGACCGGTTTGGGACAGGGTTGGGACGAGGTTGGGTCAGGGTTTGGGACAGGGTTTTGGTTAGGGTTGGGGACCAGGTTGGGACAGGGTTTGGGTCAGGGTTGGGTCAGGGTTTGAGACAGGGTTGGGACAGGGTTTGGGACAGGGTTGGGTCAGGGTTGGGGACAGGGTTGGGGAGAGGGTTGGGGACTGGGTTGGGGACAGGGTTGGGACAGGGTTGGGACAGGGTTGGGTCATGTTTGGGTCAGGGTTGGGTCAGGGTTGTGTCAGGGTTGGGTCAGGGTTTGGGACAGGGTTGGGTCAGGGTTTGGGACAGGGTTGGGAACCGGTTTGGGAACCGGGTTGGGACAGGGTTGGGACAGGGTTGGGACAGGGTTTGGGACAGGTTTGGGACAGAGTTGGTTCAGGGTTTGGGACAGGGTTGGGTCAGGGTTGGGACAGGGTTGGGTCAGGGTTTGGGACAGGGTTGGGTCAGGGTTGGGTCAGGGTTGGATTCAGGGTTTGGGACAGGGTTTGCGACAGGGTTGGGACAGGGTTGGGACAGGGTTTGGGACAGGGTTGGGACAGGGTTTGGGTCAGGGTTTGGGTCAGGGTTTGGGTCAGGGTTGGGTCAGGGTTTGGGACAGGGTTTGGGACAGGGTTAGGTCAGGGTTGGGTCAGGGTTGGGTCAGGGTTTGGGACAGAGTTTGGGACAGGGTTGCGGTCAGGGTTTGGGACAGGGTTTGCAACAGGGTTGGGACAGGGTTTGGGACAGGATTGGGTCAGGGTTTTGGTCAGGGTTTTGGTCAGGGTTTGGGTCAGGGTTGGGTCAGGGTTGGGTTGGGGTTGGGTCAGGGTTGGGTCAGGGTTTGGGACAGGGTTAGGTCAGGGTTGGGTCAGGGTTTGGGTCAGGGTTTGGGACAGGGTTGGGTCAGGGTTTGCGACAGGGTTGGGACAGGGTTTGGGACAGGGTTGGGTCAGGGTTGGGTCAGGGTTGGGACAGGGTTGGGTCAGGGTTTGGGACAGGGTTGGGTCAGAGTTGGGTCAGGGTTTGGGACAGTGTTTGGGACCGGGTTGGGTCAGGGTTGGGTCAGGGTTGGGTCAGGGTTGCGGTCAGGGTTTGGGACAGGGTTGGGTCAGGGTTGGGTCAGGGTTTGGGACAGGGTTGGGTCAGGGTTGGTCAGGGTTTGGGACAGGGTTGGTCAGGGTTTGGAACAGGGTTTGGGACAGGGTTTGGGACAGTGTAGGGACCGGGTTGGGTCAGGGTTGGGTCAGGGTTGGGACAGGGTTGGGAGAGGGTTGGGACAGGGTTTGGGACAGGGTTGGGACAGGGTTTGGGACAGGGTTGGGACAGGGTTTGGGACAGGGTTGGGACAGGGTTGGGACAGGGTTTGGGACAGGGTTAGGGATAGGGTTGGGACAGGGTTGGGTCAGGGTTGGGTCAGGGTTGGGTCAGGGTTGGGACAGGGTTTGGGTCAGGGTTTGGGTCAGGGTTTGGGTAAGGGTTTGGGTCAGGGTTTGGGACAGGGTTTGGGACAGGGTTGGGTAAGGGTTTGGGACAGGGTTGGGACAGGGTTGGGACAAGGTAGGGTCAGGGTTGGGTCAGGGTTTGGGAAAGGGTTGGGTCAGGGTTTGCGACAGGGTTGGGACAGGGTTTGGGACAGGGTTGGGTCAGGGTTTAGGACAGGGTTGGGTCAGGGTTGGGACAGGGTTGGGTCAGGGTTTGGGACAGGGTAGGGTCATGGTTTGGGACAGGGTTGGGTCAGGGTTGGGTCAGGGTTTGGGACCGGGTTGGGTCAGGGTTGGGTCAGGGTTGGGTCAGGGTTGGGTCAGGGTTGCGGTCAGGGTTGGGTCAGGGTTGGGTCAGGGTTTGGGACAGGGTTTGGGACAGGGTTGGGTCAGGGTTGGGACAGGGTTGGGACAGGGTTTGGGACAGGGTTGGGACAGGGTTGGGACAGGGTTTGGGACAGGGTTAGGGACCGGGTTGGGACAGGGTTGGGACAGGGTTGGGTCAGGGTTGGGTCAGGGTTTGGGTCAGGGTTTGGGTAAGGGTTTGGGTCAGGGTTTGGGACAGGGTTTGGGACAGGGTTGGGGACAGGGTTGGGGAAAGGGTTTGGGACAGGGTTGGGACAGGGGTTGGGTCAGGGTTTGAGACAGGGTTGGGTCAGGGTTTGGGACAGGGTTGGGACAGGGTTGGGACAAGGTTGGGTCAGGGTTGGGACAAGGTTGGGTCAGGGTTGGGTCAGGGTTTGGGACAGGGTTGGGACAGGGTTTGGGACAGGGTTGGGTCCCGGGTTGGGACAGGGTTTGGGTCAGGGTTGGGGACCGGTTTGGGACAGGGTTGGGACGAGGTTGGGTCAGGGTTTGGGACAGGGTTTTGGTTAGGGTTGGGGACCAGGTTGGGACAGGGTTTGGGTCAGGGTTGGGTCAGGGTTTGAGACAGGGTTGGGACAGGGTTTGGGACAGGGTTGGGTCAGGGTTGGGGACAGGGTTGGGGAGAGGGTTGGGGACTGGGTTGGGGACAGGGTTGGGGACAGGGTTGGGACAGGGTTGGGACAGGGTTGGGTCATGTTTGGGTCAGGGTTGGGTCAGGGTTGGGTCAGGGTTTGGTCAGGGTTTGGGACAGGGTTGGGTCAGGGTTTGGGACAGGGTTGGGAACCGGTTTGGGAACCGGGTTGGGACAGGGTTGGGACAGGTTTGGGACAGGGTTTGGGACAGGTTTGGGACAGAGTTGGTTCAGGGTTTGGGACAGGGTTGGGTCAGGGTTGGGACAGGGTTGGGTCAGGGTTTGGGACAGGGTTGGGTCAGGGTTGGGTCAGGGTTGGGGTCAGGGTTTGGGACAGGGTTTGCGACAGGGTTGGGACAGGGTTTGGGACAGGGTTGGGACAGGGTTTGGGTCAGGGTTTGGGTCAGGGTTTGGGTCAGGGTTGGGTCAGGGTTTGGGACAGGGTTTGGGACAGGGTTAGGTCAGGGTTGGGTCAGGGTTGGGTCAGGGTTTGGGACAGGGTTTGGGACAGGGTTGCGGTCAGGGTTTGGGACAGGGTTTGGGACAGGGTTTGCAACAGGGTTGGGACAGGGTTTGGGACAGGATTGGGTCAGGGTTTTGGTCAGGGTTTGGGTCAGGGTTGGGTCAGGGTTGGGTTGGGGTTGGGTCAGGGTTGGGTCAGGGTTTGGGACAAGGTTGGGTCAGGGTTGGGTCAGGGTTTGGGTCAGGGTTTGGGACAGGGTTGGGTCAGGGTTTGCGACAGGGTTGGGAAAGGGTTTGGGACAGGGTTGGGTCAGGGTTTGGGACAGGGTTGGGTCAGGGTTGGGACAGGGTTGGGTCAGGGTTTGGGACAGGGTAGGGTCATGGTTTGGGACAGGGTTGGGTCAGGTTTGGGTCAGGGTTTGGGACAGGGTTTGGGACAGGGTTTGGGACAGGGTTAGGGACCGGGTTGGGTCAGGGTTGGGTCAGGGTTGGGACAGGGTTGGGACAGGGTTTGGGACAGGGTTGGGACAGGGTTTGGGACAGGGTTGGGACAGGGTTGGGACAGGGTTTGGGACAGGGTTAGGGACCGGGTTGGGTCAGGGTTGGGACAGGGTTGGGACAGGGTTGGGTCAGGGTTGGGTCAGGGTTGGGTCAGGGTTGGGACAGGGTTTGGGTCAGGGTTTGGGTCAGGGTTTGGGTAAGGGTTTGGGTCAGGGTTTGGGACAGGGTTTGGGACAGGGTTGGGGACAGGGTTGGGGAAAGGGTTTGGGACAGGGTTGGGTCAGGGTTGGGTCAGGGTTTGGGACAGGGTTGGGTCAGGGTTTGGGACAGGGTTGGGAACCGGTTTGGGAACCGGGTTGGGTCAGGGTTGGGTCAGGGTTTTGGTCAGGGTTTGGGTCAGGGTTGGGTCAGGGTTGGGTTGGGGTTGGGTCAGGGTTGGGTCAGGGTTTGGGACAGGGTTGGGTCAGGGTTGGGTCAGGGTTTGGGTCAGGGTTTGGGACAGGGTTGGGTCAGGGTTTGCGACAGGGTTGGGACAGGGTTTGGGACAGGGTTGGGTCAGGGTTTGGGACAGGGTTGGGTCAGGGTTGGGACAGGGTTGGGTCAGGGTTTGGGACAGGGTAGGGTCATGGTTTGGGACAGGGTTGGGTCAGGGTTGGGTCAGAGTTTGGGACAGGGTTTGGGACCGGGTTGGGTCAGGGTTGGGTCAGGGTTGGGTCAGGGTTGGGTCAGGGTTGCGGTCAGGGTTTGGGACAGGGTTGGGTCAGGGTGTGGGACAGGGTTTGGGACAGGGTTAGGGACCGGGTTGAGTCAGGGTTGGGTCAGGGTTGGGACAGGGTTGGGACAGGGTTTGGGACAGGGTTTGGGACAGGGTTGGGACAGGGTTGGGACAGGGTTTGGGACAGGGTTAGGGACCGGGTTGGGTCAGGGTTGGGACAGGGTTGGGACAGGGTTGGGTCAGGGTTGGGTCAGGGTTGGGTCAGGGTTGGGTCAGGGTTGGGACAGGGTTTGGGTCAGGGTTTGGGTCAGGGTTTGGGTCAGGGTTTGGGACAGGGTTTGGGACAGGGTTTGGGACAGGGTTGGGGACAGGGTTGGGGAAAGGGTTTGGGATAGGGTTGGGACAGGGGTTGGGTCAGGGTTTGAGACAGGGTTGGGTCAGGGTTTGGGACAGGGTTGGGACAGGGTTGGGACAAGGTTGGGTCAGGGTTGGGTCAGGGTTTGGGACAGGGTTGGGACAGGGTTGGGACAGGGTTTGGGACAGGGTTGGGGACCGGGTTGGGACAGGGTTTGGGTCAGGGTTGGGGACCGGTTTGGGACAGGGTTGGGACGAGGTTGGGTCAGGGTTTGGGACAGGGTTTTGGTTAGGGTTGGGGACCAGGTTGGGACAGGGTTTGGGTCAGGGTTGGGTCAGGGTTTGAGACAGGGTTGGGACAGGGTTTGGGACAGGGTTGGGTCAGGGTTGGGGAGAGGGTTGGGGAGAGGGTTGGGGACTGGGTTGGGAACAAGGTTGGGGACAGGGTTGGGACAGGGTTGGGACAGGGTTGGGTCATGTTTGGGTCAGGGTTGGGTCAGGGTTGGGTCAGGGTTTGGGACAGGGTTGGGTCAGGGTTTGGGACAGAGTTGGGAACCGGTTTGGGAACCGGGTTGGGACAGGGTTGGGACAGGGTTTGGGACAGGGTTGGGGACCGGGTTGGGACAGGGTTTGGGTCAGGGTTGGGGACCGGTTTGGGACAGGGTTGGGACGAGGTTGGGTCAGGGTTTGGGACAGGGTTGGGACAGGGTTTGGGACAGGGTTGGGTCAGGGTTTGAGACAGGGTTGGGACAGGGTTTGGGACAGGGTTGGGTCAGGGTTGGGGAGAGGGTTGGGGACTGGGTTGGGAACAAGGTTGGGGACAGGGTTGGGACAGGGTTTGGGTCAGGGTTGGGTCAGGGTTTGAGACAGGGTTGGGACAGGGTTTGGGACAGGGTTGGGTCAGGGTTGGGGAGAGGGTTGGGGACTGGGTTGGGAACAAGGTTGGGGACAGGGTTGGGACAGGGTTGGGTCATGTTTGGGTCAGGGTTGGGTCAGGGTTGGGTCAGGGTTTGGGACAGGGTTGGGTCAGGGTTTGGGACAGAGTTGGGAACCGGTTTGGGAACCGGGTTGGGTCAGGGTTGGGACAGGGTTGGGACAGGGTTTGGGACAGGTTTGGGACAGAGTTGGTTCAGGGTTTGGGTCAGGGTTGCGGTCAGGGTTTGGGACAGGGTTGGGTCAGGGTTCGGTCAGGGTTTGGGACAGGGTTGGGTCAGGGTTGGTCAGGGTTTGGGACCGGGTTGGGTCAGGGTTGGGTCAGGGTTGGGTCAGGGTTGGGTCAGGGTTGCGGTCAGGGTTTGGGACAGGGTTGGGTCAGGGTTGGGTCACGGTTTGGGACAGGGTTTGGGACAGGGTTAGGGACCGGGTTGGGTCAGGGTTGGGTCAGGGTTGGGACAGGGTTGGGACAGGGTTTGGGACAGGGTTGGGACAGGGTTTGGGACAGGGTTGGGACAGGGTTTGGGACAGGGTTAGGGACCGGGTTGGGTCAGGATTGGGAAGGGGTTGGGACAGGGTTGGGTCAGGGTTGGGTCAGGGTTGGGTCAGGGTTGGGACAGGATTTGGGTCAGGGTTTGGGTCAGGGTTTGGGTAAGGGTTTGGGTCAGGGTTTGGGACAGTGTTTGGGACAGGGTTGGGGACAGGGTTGGGGAAAGGGTTTGGGACAGGGTTGGGACAGGGGTTGGGTCAGGGTTTGAGACAGGGTTGGGTCAGGGTTTGGGACAGGGTTGGGACAGGGTTGGGACAAGGTTGGGTCAGGGTTGGGACAAGGTTGGGTCAGGGTTGGGTCAGGGTTTGGGACAGGGTTGGGACAGGGTTGGGACAGGGTTTGGTACAGGGTTGGGGACCGGGTTGGGACAGGGTTTGGGTCAGGGTTGGGGACCGGTTTGGGACAGGGTTGGGACGAGGTTGGGTCAGGGTTTGGGACAGGGTTTTGGTTAGGGTTGGGGACCAGGTTGGGACAGGGTTTGGGTCAGGGTTGGGTCAGGGTTTGAGACAGGGTTGGGACAGGGTTTGGGACAGGGTTGGGTCAGGGTTTGGGACAGGGTTGGGGAGAGGGTTGGGGACTGGGTTGGGGACAGGGTTGGGGACAGGGTTGGGTCAGGGTTGGGTCAGGGTTGGGTCAGGGTTACGGACAGGGTTGGGTCAGGGTTTGGGACAGGGTTGGGAACCGGTTTGGGAACCGGGTTGGGACAGGGTTGGGACAGGGTTTGGGACAGGGTTGGGACAGAGTTGGTTCAGGGTTTGGGACAGGGTTTGGGACAGGGTTGGGTCAGGGTTGGGACAGGGTTGGGTCAGGGTTTGGGACAGGGTTGGGTCAGGGTTGGGTCAGGGTTGGGGTCAGGGTTTGGGACAGGGTTTGCGACAGGGTTGGGACAGGGTTTGGGACAGGGTTGGGACAGGGTTTGGGTCAGGGTTTGGGTCAGGGTTGGGTCAGGGTTTGGGAAAGGGTTTGGGACAGGGTTAGGTCAGGGTTGGGTCAGGGTTGGGTCAGGGTTTGGGACAGGGTTTGGGACAGGGTTAGGTCAGGGTTTGGGACAGGGTTTGCAACAGGGTTGGGACAGGGTTTGGGTCAGGGTTTTGGTCAGGGTTTGGGTCAGGGTTGGGTGAGGGTTGGGTTGGGGTTGGGTCAGGGTTGGGTCAGGGTTTGGGACAGGGTTGGGTCAGGGTTGGGTCAGGGTTGGGTCAGGGTTTGGGTCAGGGTTTGGGACAGGGTTGGGTCAGGGTTGGGTCAGGGTTGGGTCAGAGTTGGGTCAGGGTTTGGGACAGGGTTTGGGACAGGGTTGGGTCAGGGTTTGGGACAGGGTTTGCGACAGGGTTTGGGACAGGGTTGGGACAGGGTGGGACAGGGTTTGGGACAGGGTTTGGGAAGGGGTTGGGTCAGGGTTTGGGACAGGGTTTGGGACAGGGTTGGGTCAGGGTTGGGTCAGGGTTTGGGAAAGGGTTTGGGACAGGGTTGGGTCAGGGTTGGGTCAGGGTTTGGGTCAGGGTTTGGGTCAGGGTTTGGGTCAGGGTTTGGGTCAGGGTTTGGGTCAGGGTTTGGGTAAGGGTTTGGGTCAGGGTTTGGGACAGGGTTTGGGACAGGGTTGGGGACAGGGTTGGGGAAAGGGTTTGGGACAGGGGTGGGGACAGGGTTGGGACAAGGTTGGGTCAGGGTTGGGACAGGTTTGGGACAGAGTTGGTTCAGGGTTTGGGTCAGGGTTGCGGACAGGGTTGGGTCAGGGTTCGGTCAGGGTTTGGGACAGGGTTGGGTCAGGGTTGGTCAGGGTTTGGGACCGGGTTGGGTCAGGGTTGGGTCAGGGTTGGGTCAGGGTTGGGTCAGGGTTACGGTCAGGGTTTGGGACAGGGTTGGGTCAGGGTTGGGTCAGGGTTTGGGACAGGGTTTGGGACAGGGTTAGGGACCGGGTTAGGGTCAGGGTTGGGTCAGGGTTGGGTCAGGGTTGGGACAGGGTTTGGGACAGGGTTGGGACAGGGTTGGGACAGGGTTTGGGACAGGGTTGGGACAGGGTTGGGACAGGGTTTGGGACAGGGTTAGGGACCGGGTTGGGTCAGGGTTGGGAAGGGGTTGGGACAGGGTTGGGTCAGGGTTGGGTCAGGGTTGGGTCAGGGTTGGGACAGGGTTTGGGTCAGGGTTTGGGTCAGGGTTTGGGTAAGGGTTTGGGTCAGGGTTTGGGACAGTGTTTGGGACAGGGTTGGGGACAGGGTTGGGGAAAGGGTTTGGGACAGGGTTGGGACAGGGGTTGGGTCAGGGTTTGAGACAGGGTTGGGTCAGGGTTTGGGACAGGGTTGGGACAGGGTTGGGACAAGGTTGGGTCAGGGTTGGGACAAGGTTGGGTCAGGGTTGGGTCAGGGTTTGGGACAGGGTTGGGACAGGGTTGGGACAGGGTTTGGTACAGGGTTGGGGACCGGGTTGGGACAGGGTTTGGGTCTGGGTTGGGGACCGGTTTGGGACAGGGTTGGGACGAGGTTGGGTCAGGGTTTGGGACAGGGTTTTGGTTAGGGTTGGGGACCAGGTTGGGACAGGGTTTGGGTCAGGGTTGGGTCAGGGTTTGAGACAGGGTTGGGACAGGGTTTGGGACAGGGTTGGGTCAGGGTTGGGGACAGGGTTGGGGAGAGGGTTGGGGACTGGGTTGGGGACAGGGTTGGGGACAGGGTTGGGTCAGGGTTGGGTCAGGGTTTGGGACAGGGTTGGGTCAGGGTTTGGGACAGGGTTGGGAACCGGTTTGGGAACCGGGTTGGGACAGGGTTGGGACAGGGTTGGGACAGGGTTTGGGACAGGGTTGGGACAGAGTTGGTTCAGGGTTTGGGACAGGGTTTGGGACAGGGTTGGGTCAGGGTTGGGACAGGGTTGGGTCAGGGTTTGGGACAGGGTTGGGTCAGGGTTGGGTCAGGGTTGGGGTCAGGGTTTGGGACAGGGTTTGCGACAGGGTTGGGACAGGGTTTGGGACAGGGTTGGGACAGGGTTTGGGTCAGGGTTTGGGTCAGGGTTTGGGTCAGGGTTGGGTCAGGGTTTGGGACAGGGTTTGGGACAGGGTTAGGTCAGGGTTGGGTCAGGGTTGGGTCAGGGTTTGGGACAGGGTTTGGGACAGGGTTGCGGTCAGGGTTTGGGACAGGGTTTGGGACAGGGTTTGCAACAGGGTTGGGACAGGGTTTGGGACAGGGTTGGGTCAGGGTTTTGGGTCAGGGTTGGGTGAGGGTTGGGTTGGGGTTGGGTCAGGGTTGGGTCAGGGTTTGGGACAGGGTTGGGTCAGGGTTGGGTCAGGGTTGGGTCAGGGTTTGGGACAGGGTTGGGTCAGGGTTGGGTCAGGGTTGGGTCAGAGTTGGGTCAGGGTTTGGGACAGGGTTTGGGACAGGGTTGGGTCAGGGTTTGGGACAGGGTTTGCGACAGGGTTTGGGACAGGGTTGGGACAGGGTGGGACAGGGTTTGGGACAGGGTTTGGGAAGGGGTTGGGTCAGGGTTTGGGACAGGGTTTGGGACAGGGTTGGGTCAGGGTTGGGTCAGGGTTTGGGAAAGGGTTTGGGACAGGGTTGGGTCAGGGTTGGGTCAGGGTTTGGGTCAGGGTTTGGGTCAGGGTTTGGTAAGGGTTTGGGTCAGGGTTTGGGACAGGGTTTGGGACAGGGTTGGGGACAGGGTTGGGGAAAGGGTTTGGGACAGGGTTGGGGACAGGGTTGGGACAAGGTTGGGTCAGGGTTGGGACAAGGTTGGGTCAGGGTTGGGTCAGGGTTTGGGACAGGGTTTGGGACAGGGTTGAGACAGGGTTTGGGACAGGGTTGGGGACCGGGTTGGGACAGGGTTTGGGTCAGGGTTGGGGACGGGTTTGGGACAGGGTTGGGACGAGGTTGGGTCAGGGTTTGGGACAGGGTTTTGGTTAGGGTTGGGGACCAGGTTGGGACAGGGTTTGGGTCAGGGTTGGGTCAGGGTTTGAGACAGGGTTGGGACAGGGTTGGGGACAGGGTTGGGGACAGGGTTGGGGACAGGGTTGGGGACAGGGTTGGGGACAGGGTTTGGACAGGGTTGGGACAGGGTTGGGTCAGGTTTGGGTCAGGGTTGGGTCAGGGTTGGGTTAGGGTTTGGGACAGGGTTGGTCAGGTTGGGGGTCAGGTTTGGGACAGGGTTGGGTCAGGGTTTGGAAGGGTTGGACAGGGTTGGGAACCGGTTGGACAGGTTGGACAGGGTTGACAGTGGACAAGTTGGGACAGAGTTGGGACAGGGTTGGGACAGGGTTTGGGACAGGGTTGGGACAGAGTTGGTTCAGGGTTTGGGACAGGGTTGGGTCAGGGTTGGGTCAGGGTTGGGGTCAGGGTTTGGGACAGGGTTTGCGACAGGGTTGGGACAGGGTTTGGGACAGGGTTGGGACAGGGTTTGGGTCAGGGTTTGGGTCAGGGTTGGGTCAGGGTTTGGGACAGGGTTTCGGACAGGGTTGCGGTCAGGGTTTGGGACAGGGTTTGGGACAGGGTTTGCAACAGGGTTGGGACAGGGTTTGGGACAGGGTTGGGTCAGGGTTGGGTCGGGGTTGGGTTGGGGTTGGGTCAGGGTTGTGTCAGGGTTTGGGTCAGGGTTTGGGACAGGGTTGGGTCAGGGTTGGGTCAGGGTTGGGTCAGAGTTGGGTCAGGGTTTGGGACAGGGTTTGGGACAGGGTTGGGTCAGGGTTTGGGACAGGGTTTGCGACAGGGTTTGGGACAGGGTTGGGACAGGGTGGGACAGGGTTTGGGACAGGGTGGGACAGGGTGGGACAGGGTTTGGGAAGGGGTTAGGTCAGGGTTTGGGACAGGGTTGGGTCAGGGTTGGGTCAGGGTTTGGGACAGGGTTTGGGACAGGGTTGGGTCAGGGTTTGGGTCAGGGTTTGGGTCAGGGTTTGGGTCAGGGTTGGGACAGGGTTTGGGACAGGGTTTGGGACAGGGTTGGGTCAGGGTTTGGGTCAGGGTTTGGGTCAGGGTTTGGGACAGGGTTTGGGACAGGGTTTGGGACAGGGTTGGGGACAGGGTTGGGGACAGGGTTGGGGACAGGGTTGGGGACAGGGTTGGGGACAGGGTTTGGGACAGGGGTTGGGTCAGGGTTTGGGTCAGGGTTGGGTCAGGGTTTGGGACAGGGTTGGGTGAGGATTTGGGACAGGGTTTGGGACTGGGTTGGGACAAGGTTGGGTCAGGGTTGGGGACAGGGTTGGGGAGAGGGTTGGGGACTGGGTTGGGTCAGGGTTTGGGACAGGGTAGGGTCATGGTTTGGGACAGGGTTTGGGACAGGGTTTGGGACAGGGTTTGGGACAGGGTTGGGGACAGGGTTGGGGACAGGGTTGGGGACAGGGTTGGGGACAGGGTTTGGGACAGGGGTTGGGTCAGGGTTTGGGTCAGGGTTGGGTCAGGGTTTGGGACAGGGTTGGGTGAGGATTTGGGACAGGGTTTGGGACTGGGTTGGGACAAGGTTGGGTCAGGGTTTGGGACAGGGTTGGGTCAGGGTTGGGACAGGGTTGGGTCAGGGTTTGGGACAGGGTAGGGTCATGGTTTGGGACAGGGTTGGGTCAGGGTTGGGTCAGGGTTTGGGACAGGGTTTGGGACCGGGTTGGGTCAGGGTTTGGGACAGGGTTTGGGACAGGGTTTGCAACAGGGTTGGGACAGGGTTTGGGACAGGGTTGGGTCAGGGTTTTGGTCAGGGTTTGGGTCAGGGTTGGGTGAGGGTTGGGTTGGGGTTGGGTCAGGGTTGGGTCAGGGTTTGGGACAGGGTTGGGTCAGGGTTGGGTCAGGGTTGGGTCAGGGTTTGGGACAGGGTTGGGTCAGGGTTGGGTCAGGGTTGGGTCAGAGTTGGGTCAGGGTTTGGGACAGGGTTTGGGACAGGGTTGGGTCAGGGTTTGGGACAGGGTTTGCGACAGGGTTTGGGACAGGGTTGGGACAGGGTGGGACAGGGTTTGGGACAGGGTTTGGGAAGGGGTTGGGTCAGGGTTTGGGACAGGGTTTGGGACAGGGTTGGGTCAGGGTTGGGTCAGGGTTTGGGAAAGGGTTTGGGACAGGGTTGGGTCAGGGTTGGGTCAGGGTTTGGGTCAGGGTTTGGGTCAGGGTTTGGTAAGGGTTTGGGTCAGGGTTTGGGACAGGGTTTGGGACAGGGTTGGGGACAGGGTTGGGGAAAGGGTTTGGGACAGGGTTGGGGACAGGGTTGGGACAAGGTTGGGTCAGGGTTGGGACAAGGTTGGGTCAGGGTTGGGTCAGGGTTTGGGACAGGGTTTGGGACAGGGTTGAGACAGGGTTTGGGACAGGGTTGGGGACCGGGTTGGGACAGGGTTTGGGTCAGGGTTGGGGACGGGTTTGGGACAGGGTTGGGACGAGGTTGGGTCAGGGTTTGGGACAGGGTTTTGGTTAGGGTTGGGGACCAGGTTGGGACAGGGTTTGGGTCAGGGTTGGGTCAGGGTTTGAGACAGGGTTGGGACAGGGTTTGGGACAGGGTTGGGGACAGGGTTGGGGACAGGGTTGGGGACAGGGTTGGGGACAGGGTTGGGGACAGGGTTGGGGACAGGGTTTGGACAGGGTTGGGACAGGGTTGGGTCAGGTTTGGGTCAGGGTTGGGTCAGGGTTGGGTTAGGGTTTGGGACAGGGTTGGGTCAGGGTTTGGGACAGGGTTGGGTCAGGGTTTGGGACAGGGTTGGGTCAGGGTTTGGGACAGGGTTGGGAACCGGTTTGGGAACCGGGTTGGGACAGGGTTGGGACAGGGTTGGGGAAAGGGTTTGGGACAGGGTTGGGGACAGGGTTGGGACAAGGTTGGGTCAGGGTTGGGACAAGGTTGGGTCAGGGTTGGGTCAGGGTTTGGGACAGGGTTTGGGACAGGGTTGAGACAGGGTTTGGGACAGGGTTGGGGACCGGGTTGGGACAGGGTTTGGGTCAGGGTTGGGGACGGGTTTGGGACAGGGTTGGGACGAGGTTGGGTCAGGGTTTGGGACAGGGTTTTGGTTAGGGTTGGGGACCAGGTTGGGACAGGGTTTGGGTCAGGGTTGGGTCAGGGTTTGAGACAGGGTTGGGACAGGGTTTGGGACAGGGTTGGGGACAGGGTTGGGGACAGGGTTGGGGACAGGGTTGGGGACAGGGTTGGGGACAGGGTTTGGACAGGGTTGGGACAGGGTTGGGTCAGGTTTGGGTCAGGGTTGGGTCAGGGTTGGGTTAGGGTTTGGGACAGGGTTGGGTCAGGGTTTGGGACAGGGTTGGGTCAGGGTTTGGGACAGGGTTGGGAACCGGTTTGGGAACCGGGTTGGGACAGGGTTGGGACAGAGTTGGGACAGAGTTGGGACAGGGTTGGGACAGGGTTTGGGACAGGGTTGGGACAGAGTTGGTTCAGGGTTTGGGACAGGGTTGGGTCAGGGTTGGGTCAGGGTTGGGGTCAGGGTTTGGGACAGGGTTTGCGACAGGGTTGGGACAGGGTTTGGGACAGGGTTGGGACAGGGTTTGGGTCAGGGTTTGGGTCAGGGTTGGGTCAGGGTTTGGGACAGGGTTTCGGACAGGGTTGCGGTCAGGGTTTGGGACAGGGTTTGGGACAGGGTTTGCAACAGGGTTGGGACAGGGTTTGGGACAGGGTTGGGTCAGGGTTGGGTCGGGGTTGGGTTGGGGTTGGGTCAGGGTTGTGTCAGGGTTTGGGTCAGGGTTTGGGACAGGGTTGGGTCAGGGTTGGGTCAGGGTTGGGTCAGAGTTGGGTCAGGGTTTGGGACAGGGTTTGGGACAGGGTTGGGTCAGGGTTTGGGACAGGGTTTGCGACAGGGTTTGGGACAGGGTTGGGACAGGGTGGGACAGGGTTTGGGACAGGGTGGGACAGGGTGGGACAGGGTTTGGGAAGGGGTTAGGTCAGGGTTTGGGACAGGGTTGGGTCAGGGTTGGGTCAGGGTTTGGGACAGGGTTTGGGACAGGGTTGGGTCAGGGTTTGGGTCAGGGTTCAGGGTTGGGACAGGGTTTGGGACAGGGTTTGGGACAGGGTTGGGTCAGGGTTTGGGTCAGGGTTTGGGTCAGGGTTTGGGACAGGGTTTGGGACAGGGTTTGGGACAGGGTTGGGGACAGGGTTGGGGACAGGGTTGGGGACAGGGTTGGGGACAGGGTTTGGGACAGGGGTTGGGTCAAGGTTTGGGTCAGGGTTGGGTCAGGGTTTGGGACAGGGTTGGGTGAGGATTTGGGACAGGGTTTGGGACTGGGTTGGGACAAGGTTGGGTCAGGGTTGGGGACAGGGTTGGGGAGAGGGTTGGGGACTGGGTTGGGTCAGGGTTTGGGACAGGGTAGGGTCATGGTTTGGGACAGGGTTTGGGACAGGGTTTGGGACAGGGTTGGGGACAGGGTTGGGGACAGGGTTGGGGACAGGGTTGGGGACAGGGTTTGGGACAGGGGTTGGGTCAGGGTTTGGGTCAGGGTTGGGTCAGGGTTTGGGACAGGGTTGGGTGAGGATTTGGGACAGGGTTTGGGACTGGGTTGGGACAAGGTTGGGTCAGGGTTTGGGACAGGGTTGGGTCAGGGTTGGGACAGGGTTGGGTCAGGGTTTGGGACAGGGTAGGGTCATGGTTTGGGACAGGGTTGGGTCAGGGTTGGGTCAGGGTTTGGGACAGGGTTTGGGACCGGGTTGGGTCAGGGTTTGGGACAGGGTTTGGGACAGGGTTTGCAACAGGGTTGGGACAGGGTTTGGGACAGGGTTGGGTCAGGGTTTTGGTCAGGGTTTGGGTCAGGGTTGGGTGAGGGTTGGGTTGGGGTTGGGTCAGGGTTGGGTCAGGGTTTGGGACAGGGTTGGGTCAGGGTTGGGTCAGGGTTGGGTCAGGGTTTGGGACAGGGTTGGGTCAGGGTTGGGTCAGGGTTGGGTCAGAGTTGGGTCAGGGTTTGGGACAGGGTTTGGGACAGGGTTGGGTCAGGGTTTGGGACAGGGTTTGCGACAGGGTTTGGGACAGGGTTGGGACAGGGTGGGACAGGGTTTGGGACAGGGTTTGGGAAGGGGTTGGGTCAGGGTTTGGGACAGGGTTTGGGACAGGGTTGGGTCAGGGTTGGGTCAGGGTTTGGGAAAGGGTTTGGGACAGGGTTGGGTCAGGGTTGGGTCAGGGTTTGGGTCAGGGTTTGGGTCAGGGTTTGGTAAGGGTTTGGGTCAGGGTTTGGGACAGGGTTTGGGACAGGGTTGGGGACAGGGTTGGGGAAAGGGTTTGGGACAGGGTTGGGGACAGGGTTGGGACAAGGTTGGGTCAGGGTTGGGACAAGGTTGGGTCAGGGTTGGGTCAGGGTTTGGGACAGGGTTTGGGACAGGGTTGAGACAGGGTTTGGGACAGGGTTGGGGACCGGGTTGGGACAGGGTTTGGGTCAGGGTTGGGGACGGGTTTGGGACAGGGTTGGGACGAGGTTGGGTCAGGGTTTGGGACAGGGTTTTGGTTAGGGTTGGGGACCAGGTTGGGACAGGGTTTGGGTCAGGGTTGGGTCAGGGTTTGAGACAGGGTTGGGACAGGGTTTGGGACAGGGTTGGGGACAGGGTTGGGGACAGGGTTGGGGACAGGGTTGGGGACAGGGTTGGGGACAGGGTTGGGGACAGGGTTTGGACAGGGTTGGGACAGGGTTGGGTCAGGTTTGGGTCAGGGTTGGGTCAGGGTTGGGTTAGGGTTTGGGACAGGGTTGGGTCAGGGTTTGGGACAGGGTTGGGTCAGGGTTTGGGACAGGGTTGGGTCAGGGTTTGGGACAGGGTTGGGAACCGGTTTGGGAACCGGGTTGGGACAGGGTTGGGACAGAGTTGGGACAGAGTTGGGACAGGGTTGGGACAGGGTTTGGGACAGGGTTGGGACAGAGTTGGTTCAGGGTTTGGGACAGGGTTGGGTCAGGGTTGGGTGAGGGTTGGGGTCAGGGTTTGGGACAGGGTTTGCGACAGGGTTGGGACAGGGTTTGGGACAGGGTTGGGACAGGGTTTGGGTCAGGGTTTGGGTCAGGGTTGGGTCAGGGTTTGGGACAGGGTTTCGGACAGGGTTGCGGTCAGGGTTTGGGACAGGGTTTGGGACAGGGTTTGCAACAGGGTTGGGACAGGGTTTGGGACAGGGTTGGGTCAGGGTTGGGTCGGGGTTGGGTTGGGGTTGGGTCAGGGTTGTGTCAGGGTTTGGGTCAGGGTTTGGGACAGGGTTGGGTCAGGGTTGGGTCAGGGTTGGGTCAGAGTTGGGTCAGGGTTTGGGACAGGGTTTGGGACAGGGTTGGGTCAGGGTTTGGGACAGGGTTTGCGACAGGGTTTGGGACAGGGTTGGGACAGGGTGGGACAGGGTTTGGGACAGGGTGGGACAGGGTGGGACAGGGTTTGGGAAGGGGTTAGGTCAGGGTTTGGGACAGGGTTGGGTCAGGGTTGGGTCAGGGTTTGGGACAGGGTTTGGGACAGGGTTGGGTCAGGGTTTGGGTCAGGGTTTGGGTCAGGGTTTGGGTCAGGGTTGGGACAGGGTTTGGGACAGGGTTTGGGACAGGGTTGGGTCAGGGTTTGGGTCAGGGTTTGGGTCAGGGTTTGGGACAGGGTTTGGGACAGGGTTTGGGACAGGGTTGGGGACAGGGTTGGGGACAGGGTTGGGGACAGGGTTTGGGACAGGGGTTGGGTCAGGGTTTGGGTCAGGGTTGGGTCAGGGTTTGGGACAGGGTTGGGTGAGGATTTGGGACAGGGTTTGGGACTGGGTTGGGACAAGGTTGGGTCAGGGTTGGGGACAGGGTTGGGGAGAGGGTTGGGGACTGGGTTGGGGACAGGGTTGGGGACAGGGTTGGGGGACAGGGTTGGGTCAGGGTTGGGTCAGGGTTTGGGACAAGGTTGGGGACCGGGTTGGGACAGGGTTTGGGACAGGGTTGGGTCAGGGTTTGGGACAGGGTTGGGTCAGGGTTGGGTCAGGGTTGGGTCAGGGTTGGGTCAGGGTTGGGTCAGGGTTGCGGTCAGGGTTTGGGACAGGGTTTGCGACAGGGTTTGCAACAGGTTTGGGTCAGGGTTTGGGTTGGGTCAGGGTTGGGTCAGGGTTTGGGACAGGGTTGGGTCAGGGTTGGGACAGGGTTTGGGACAGGGTTTGGGACAGGGTTTGGGTCAGGGTTTGGGACAGGGTTGGGTCAGGGTTGGGTCAGGGTTGGGTCAGGGTTTGGGACAGGGTTTGCAACAGGGTTGGGTCAGGGTTGGGTCAGGGTTTGGGACAGGGTTTGGGACAGGGTTGGGTCAGGGTTTGGGACAGGGTTGGGGACCGGGTTGGGGACCGGGTTGGGGACCGGGTTGGGTCAGGGTTGGGACAAGGTTGGGTCAGGGTTGGGTCAGGGTTGGGTCAGGGTTGGGTCAGGGTTTGGGAAAGGGTTGGGTCAGGGTTTGCGAAAGGGTTTGGGACAGGGTTGGGTCAGGGTTGGGACAGGGTTGGGTCAGGGTTTGGGACAGGGTAGGGTCATGGTTTGGGACAGGGTTGGGTCAGGGTTGGGTCAGGGTTTGGGACAGGGTTTGGGACAGGGTTTGGGACCGGGTTGGGTCAGGGTTTGGGACAGGGTTGGGAACCGGTTTGGAAACCGGGTTGGGGAAGGGTTGGGACAGGGTTGGGACAGGGTTGGGACAGGGTTTGGGACAGGGTTGGGACAGAGTTGGTTCAGGGTTTGGGACAGGGTTGGGTTAGGGTTGGGTCAGGGTTTGGGACAGGGTTGGGTCAGGGTTTGGGACAGGGTCGGGTCAGGGTTGGGTCAGGGTTGGGGTCAGGGTTTGGGACAGGGTTTGCGACAGGGTTGGGACAGGGTTTGGGACAGGGTTTGGGTCAGGGTTTGGGTCAGGGTTGGGTAAGGGTTTGGGACAGGGTTTGGGACAGGGTTAGGTCAGGGTTGGGTCAGGGTTGGGTCAGGGTTTGGGACAAGGTTTGGCACAGGGTTGCGGTCAGGGTTTGGGACAGGGTTTGGGACAGGGTTTGGGACAGGGTTTGGGACAGGGTTTGCAACAGGGTTGGGGTCAGGGTTTGGGACAGGGTTTGCAACAGGGTTGGGACAGGGTTTGGGACAGGGTTGGGTCAGGGTTGGGTCAGGGTTGGGTCAGGGTTTGGGTCAGGGTTTGGGACAGGGTTGGGTCAGGGTTGGGTCAGGGTTGGGTCAGAGTTGGGTCAGGGTTTGGGACAGGGTTTGGGACAGGGTTGGGTCAGGGTTTGGGAAAGGGTTTGGGACAGGGTTTGGGACAGGGTTGGGACAGGGTGGGACAGGCTTTGGGACAGGGTTTGGGAAGGGGTTGGGTCAGGGTTTGGGACAGAGTTTGGGACAGGGTTGGGTCAGGGTTGGGTCAGGGTTTGGGACAGGGTTTGGGACAGGGTTGGGTCAGGGTTGGGTCAGGGTTTGGGTCAGGGTTTGGGTCAGGGTTGGGACAGGGTTTGGGACAGGGTTTGGGACAGGGTTGGGTCAGGGTTTGGGTCAGGGTTTGGGTCAGGGTTTGGGACAGGGTTTGGGACAGGGTTTGGGACAGGGTTGGGGACAGGGTTGGGGACAGGGTTGGGGACAGGGTTTGGGACAGGGTTGGGACAGGGGTTGGGTCAGGGTTTGGGTCAGGGTTGGGTCAGGGTTTGGGACAAGGTTGGGTGAGGGTTTGGGACAGGGTTTGGGACTGGGTTGGGACAAGGTTGGGTTAGGGTTGGGTCAGGGTTGGGGACAGGGTTGGGGAGAGGGTTGGGGACTGGGTTGGGGACAGGGTTGGGGACAGGGTTGGGGACAGGGTTGGGTCAGGGTTGGGTCAGGGTTTGGGACAGGGTTGGGGACCGGGTTGGGACAGGGTTTGGGACAGGGTTGGGTCAGGGTTTGGGACAGGGTTGGGTCAGGGTTGGGTCAAGGTTGGGTCAGGGTTGGGTCAGGGTTGAGGTCAGGGTTTGCGACAGGGTTTGCGACAGGGTTTGCAACAGGTTTGGGTCAGGGTTTGGGTTGGGTCAGGGTTGGGTCAGGGTTGGGTCAGGGTTTGGGACAGGGTTGGGTCAGGGTTGGGACAGGGTTTGGGACAGGGTTTGCAACAGGTTTGGGTCAGGGTTTGGGTTGGGTCAGGGTTGGGTCAGGGTTGGGTCAGGGTTGGGACAGGGTTTGGGTCAGGGTTTGGGTCAGGGTTTGGGTAAGGGTTTGGGTCAGGGTTTGGGACAGGGTTGGGGACAGTGTTGGGGAAAGGGTTTGGGACAGGGTTGGGACAGGGGTTGGGTCAGGGTTTGGGACAGGGTTGGGTCAGGGTTTGGGAAAGGGTTGGGACAGGGTTGGGACAAGGTTGGGTCAGGGTTGGGACAAGGTTGGGTCAGGGTTGGGTCAGGGTTTGGGACAGGGTTGGAACAGGGTTGGGACAGGGTTTGGGACAGGGTTGGGGACCGGGTTTGGGTCAGGGTTGGGGACCGGTTTGGGACAGGGTTGGGACGAGGTTGGGTCAGGGTTTGGGACAGGGTTTTGGTTAGGGTTGGGGACCAGGTTGGGACAGGGTTTGGGTCAGGGTTGGAACAGGGTTTGAGACAGGGTTGGGACAGGGTTTGGGAAAGGGTTGGGTCAGGGTTGGGGACAGGGTTGGGGAGAGAGTTGGGGATTGGGTTGGGGACAGGGTTGGGGACAGGGCTGGGGACAGGGTTGGGGACAGGGTTGGGGACAGGGTTGGGGACAGGGTTTGGACAGGGTTGGGACAGGGTTGGGTCAGGTTTGGGTCAGGGTTGGGTCAGGGTTGGGTCAGGGTTTGGGACAGGGTTGGGTCAGGGTTTGGGACAGGGTTGGGAACCGGTTTGGGAACCGGGTTGGGACAGGGTTGGGACAGGGTTGGGACAGGGTGGGGACAGGGTTTGGGACAAGGTTGGGACAGAGTTGGTTCAGGGTTTGGGACAGGGTTGGGTCAGGGTTGGGTCAGGGTTTGGGAGAGGGTTGGGTCAGGGTTTGGGACAGGGTTGGGTCAGGGTTGGGTCAGGGTTGGGGTCAGGGTTTGGGACAGGGTTTGCGACAGGGTTGGGACAGGGTTTGGGACAGGGTTGGGACAGGGTTTGGGACAGGGTTGGGACAGGGTTTGGGTCAGGGTTTGGGTCAGGGTTTGGGTCAGGGTTGGGTCAGGGTTTGGGACAGGGTTAGGTCAGGGTTGGGTCAGGGTTTGGGTCAGGGTTTGGGTCAGGGTTGGGACAGGGTTGGGTTGGGTCAGGGTTGGGTCAGGGTTTGGGACAGGGTTGGGTCAGGGTTTGCAACAGGTTTGGGTCAGGGTTTGGGTTGGGTCAGGGTTGGGTCAGGGTTGGGTCAGGGTTGGGACAGGGTTTGGGTCAGGGTTTGGGTCAGGGTTTGGGTAAGGGTTTGGGTCAGGGTTTGGGACAGGGTTGGGGACAGTGTTGGGGAAAGGGTTTGGGACAGGGTTGGGACAGGGGTTGGGTCAGGGTTTGGGACAGGGTTGGGTCAGGGTTTGGGAAAGGGTTGGGACAGGGTTGGGACAAGGTTGGGTCAGGGTTGGGACAAGGTTGGGTCAGGGTTGGGTCAGGGTTTGGGACAGGGTTGGAACAGGGTTGGGACAGGGTTTGGGACAGGGTTGGGGACCGGGTTTGGGTCAGGGTTGGGGACCGGTTTGGGACAGGGTTGGGACGAGGTTGGGTCAGGGTTTGGGACAGGGTTTTGGTTAGGGTTGGGGACCAGGTTGGGACAGGGTTTGGGTCAGGGTTGGAACAGGGTTTGAGACAGGGTTGGGACAGGGTTTGGGAAAGGGTTGGGTCAGGGTTGGGGACAGGGTTGGGGAGAGAGTTGGGGATTGGGTTGGGGACAGGGTTGGGGACAGGGCTGGGGACAGGGTTGGGGACAGGGTTGGGGACAGGGTTGGGGACAGGGTTTGGACAGGGTTGGGACAGGGTTGGGTCAGGTTTGGGTCAGGGTTGGGTCAGGGTTGGGTCAGGGTTTGGGACAGGGTTGGGTCAGGGTTTGGGACAGGGTTGGGAACCGGTTTGGGAACCGGGTTGGGACAGGGTTGGGACAGGGTTGGGACAGGGTGGGGACAGGGTTTGGGACAAGGTTGGGACAGAGTTGGTTCAGGGTTTGGGACAGGGTTGGGTCAGGGTTGGGTCAGGGTTTGGGAGAGGGTTGGGTCAGGGTTTGGGACAGGGTTGGGTCAGGGTTGGGTCAGGGTTGGGGTCAGGGTTTGGGACAGGGTTTGCGACAGGGTTGGGACAGGGTTTGGGACAGGGTTGGGACAGGGTTTGGGACAGGGTTGGGACAGGGTTTGGGTCAGGGTTTGGGTCAGGGTTTGGGTCAGGGTTGGGTCAGGGTTTGGGACAGGGTTAGGTCAGGGTTGGGTCAGGGTTTGGGTCAGGGTTTGGGTCAGGGTTGGGACAGGGTTGGGTTGGGTCAGGGTTGGGTCAGGGTTTGGGACAGGGTTGGGTCAGGGTTGGGTCAGGGTTGGGTCAGGGTTTGGGACAGGGTTGGGTCAGGGTTGGGTCAGGGTTGGGTCAGAGTTGGGTCAGGGTTTGGGACAGGGTTGGGTCAGGGTTTGGGACAGGGTTTGCGACAGGGTTTGGGACAGGGTTGGGACAGGGTGGGACAGGGTTTGGGACAGGGTGGGACAAGGTGGGACAGGGTTTGGGAAGGGGTTGGGTCAGGGTTTGGGACAGGGTTTGGGACAGGGTTGGGTCAGGGTTGGGTCAGGGTTTGGGACAGGGTTTGGGACAGGGTTTGGGACAGGGTCTGGGACAGGGTTGGGTCAGGGTTGGGTCAGGGTTTGGGTTGGAACAGGGTTTGAGACAGGGTTGGGACAGGGTTTGGGACAGGGTTGGGTCAGGGTTGGGGACAGGGTTGGGTCAGGGTTTGGGACAGGGTTGGGTCAGGGTTGGGTCAGGGTTGGGTCAGGGTTTGGGACAGGGTTGGGTCAGGGTTGGGTCAGGGTTGGGTCAGGGTTTGGGACAGGGTTTGCGACAGGGTTTGGGACAGGGTTGGGACAGGGTGGGTCAGGGTTTGGGACAGGGTTTGGGACAGGGTTGGGTCAGGGTTGGGTCAGGGTTTGGGACAGGGTTTGGGACAGGGTTTGGGACAGGGTTGGGTCAGGGTTGGGTCAGGGTTTGGGTCAGGGTTTGGGTCAGGGTTGGGACAGGGTTTGGGACAGGGTTTGGGACAGGGTTGGGTCAGGGTTTGGGACAGGGTTTGGGTCAGGGTTTGGGACAGGGTTGGGGACAGGGTTGGGGACAAGGTTGGGGACAGGGTTTGGGACAGGGTTTGGGACAGGGTTGGGACAGGGGTTGGGTCAGAGTTTGGGTCAGGGTTGGGTCAGGGTTTGGGACAGGGTTGGGTGAGGGTTTGGGACAGGGTTGGGACAAGGTTGGGTCAGGGTTGGGTCAGGGTTGGGGACAGGGTTGGGGAGAGGGTTGGGGACTGGGTTGGGGACAGCGTTGGGTCAGGGTTGGGTCAGGGTTTGGGACAGGGTTGGGGACCGGGGTGGGACAGGGTTTGGGACAGGGTTGGGTCAGGGTTTGGGACAGGGTTGGGTCGGGGTTGGGTCAGGGTTGGGTCAGGGTTGGGTCAGGGTTGGGTCAGGGTTGGGTCAGGGTTGCGGTCAGGGTTTGGGACAGGGTTTGCGACAGGGTTTGCAACAGGTTTGGGTCAGGGTTTGGGTTGGGTCAGGGTTGGGTCAGGGTTTGGGACAGGGTTGGGTCAGGGTTGGGACAGGGTTGGGTCAGGGTTGGGACAGGGTTTGGGACAGGGTTTGGGACAGGGTTTGGGACAGGGTTTGGGTCAGGGTTTGGGACAGGGTTGGGTCAGGGTTGGGTCAGGGTTTGGGACAGGGTTTGCGACAGGGTTGGGACAGGTTTGGGACAGGGTTTGGGACAGGGTTTGGGACAGGGTTTGGGACAGGGTTGGGTCAGGGTTGGGTCAGGGTTTGGGACAGGGTTGGGTGAGGGTTGGGGACCGGGTTGGGGACCGGGTTGGGAAAGGGTTGGGACAGGGTTGGGACAAGGTTGGGTCAGGGTTGGGTCAGGGTTGGGTCAGGGTTTGGGAAAGGGTTGGGTCAGGGTTTGCGACAGGGTTTGGGACAGGGTTGGGTCAGGGTTTGGGACAGGGTTGGGTCAGGGTTGGGACAGGGTTGGGTCAGGGTTTGGGACAGGGTAGGGTCATGGTTTGGGACAGGGTTGGGTCAGGGTTGGGTCAGGGTTTGGGACAGGGTTTGGGACCGGGTTGGGTCAGGGTTTGGGACAGGGTTGGGAACCGGTTTGGGAACCGGGTTGGGACAGGGTTGGGGACAGGGTTGGGACAGAGTTGGTTCAGGGTTTGGGACAGGGTTTGGGACAGGGTTGGGTCAGGGTTGGGTCAGGGTTTGGGACAGGGTTGGGTCAGGGTTTGGGACAGGGTTGGGTCAGGGTTGGGGTCAGGGTTTGGGACAGGGTTTGCGACAGGGTTGGGACAGGGTTTGGGACAGGGTTGGGACAGGGTTTGGGACAGGGTTGGGGACAGGGTTGGGGAAAGGGTTTGGGACAGGGTTGGGACAGGGGTTGGGTCAGGGTTTGGGACAGGGTTGGGTCAGGGTTTGGGACAGGGTTGGGACAGGGTTGGGACAAGGTTGGGTCAGGGTTGGGACAAGGTTGGGTCAGGGTTGGGTCAGGGTTTGGGACAGGGTTGGGACAGGGTTGGGACAGGGTTTGGGACAGGGTTGGGGACCGGGTTGGGACAGGGTTTGGGTCAGGGTTGGGGACCGGTTTGGGACAGGGTTGGGACGAGGTTGGGTCAGGGTTTGGGACAGGGTTTTGGTTAGGGTTGGGGACCAGGTTGGGACAGGGTTAGGGTCAGGGTTGGGTCAGGGTTGGGGACAGGGTCTAGGAGAGGGTTGGGGACTGGGTTGGGGACAGGGTTGGGGACAGGGTTGGGGACAGGGTTGGGGACAGGGTTGGGGACAGGGTTGGGGACAGGGTTGGGGACAGGGTTGGGGACAGGGTTGGGGACAGGGTTTGGACAGGGTTGGGACAGGGTTGGGTCAGGTTTGGGTCAGGGTTGGGTCAGGGTTGGGTCAGGGTTTGGGACAGGGTTGGGTCAGGGTTTGGGACAGGGTTGGGAACCGGGTTGGGAACCGGGTTGGGACAGGGTTGGGACAGGGTTGGGACAGGGTTGGGACAGGGTTTGGGACAGGGTTGGGACAGAGTTGGTTCAGGGTTTGGGACAGGGTTTGGGACAGGGTTGGGTCAGGGTTGGGTCAGGGTTGGGTCAGGGTTTGGGACAGGGTTGGGTCAGGGTTTGGGACAGGGTTGGGTCAGGGTTGGGTCAGGGTTGGGGTCAGGGTTTGGGACAGGGTTGGGGACCGGGGTGGGACAGGGTTTGGGACAGGGTTGGGTCAGGGTTTGGGACAGGGTTGGGTCGGGGTTGGGTCAGGGTTGGGTCAGGGTTGGGTCAGGGTTGGGTCAGGGTTGGGTCAGGGTTGCGGTCAGGGTTTGGGACAGGGTTTGCGACAGGGTTTGCAACAGGTTTGGGTCAGGGTTTGGGTTGGGTCAGGGTTGGGTCAGGGTTGGGTCAGGGTTGGGACAGGGTTGGGTCAGGGTTGGGACAGGGTTGGGTCAGGGTTGGGACAGGGTTTGGGACAGGGTTTGGGACAGGGTTTGGGACAGGGTTTGGGTCAGGGTTTGGGTCAGGGTTGGGTCAGGGTTGGGTCAGGGTTTGGGACAGGGTTTGGGACAGGGTTTGCGACAGGGTTGGGACAGGTTTGGGACAGGGTTTGGGACAGGGTTTGGGACAGGGTTTGGGACAGGGTTGGGTCAGGGTTGGGTCAGGGTTTGGGACAGGGTTGGGTGAGGGTTGGGGACCGGGTTGGGGACCGGGTTGGGACAGGGTTGGGACAGGGTTGGGACAAGGTTGGGTCAGGGTTGGGTCAGGGTTTGGGAAAGGGTTGGGTCAGGGTTTGCGACAGGGTTTGGGACAGGGTTGGGTCAGGGTTTGGGACAGGGTTGGGTCAGGGTTGGGACAGGGTTGGGTCAGGGTTTGGGACAGGGTTGGGAACCGGTTTGGGAACCGGGTTGGGACAGGGTTGGGACAGGGTTGGGACAGGGTTGGGACAGGGTTTGGGACAAGGTTGGGACAGAGTTGGTTCAGGGTTTGGGACAGGGTTTGGGACAGGGTTGGGTCAGGGTTGGGTCAGGGTTTGGGAGAGGGTTGGGTCAGGGTTTGGGACAGGGTTGGGACAGGGTTGGGTCATGTTTGGGTCAGGGTTGGGTCAGGGTTGGGTCAGGGTTTGGTCAGGGTTTGGGACAGGGTTGGGTCAGGGTTTGGGACAGGGTTGGGAACCGGTTTGGGAACCGGGTTGGGACAGGGTTGGGACAGGTTTGGGACAGGGTTTGGGACAGGTTTGGGACAGAGTTGGTTCAGGGTTTGGGACAGGGTTGGGTCAGGGTTGGGACAGGGTTGGGTCAGGGTTTGGGACAGGGTTGGGTCAGGGTTGGGTCAGGGTTGGGGTCAGGGTTTGGGACAGGGTTTGCGACAGGGTTGGGACAGGGTTTGGGACAGGGTTGGGACAGGGTTTGGGTCAGGGTTTGGGTCAGGGTTTGGGTCAGGGTTGGGTCAGGGTTTGGGACAGGGTTTGGGACAGGGTTAGGTCAGGGTTGGGTCAGGGTTGGGTCAGGGTTTGGGACAGGGTTTGGGACAGGGTTGCGGTCAGGGTTTGGGACAGGGTTTGGGACAGGGTTTGCAACAGGGTTGGGACAGGGTTTGGGACAGGATTGGGTCAGGGTTTTGGTCAGGGTTTGGGTCAGGGTTGGGTCAGGGTTGGGTTGGGGTTGGGTCAGGGTTGGGTCAGGGTTTGGGACAAGGTTGGGTCAGGGTTGGGTCAGGGTTTGGGTCAGGGTTTGGGACAGGGTTGGGTCAGGGTTTGCGACAGGGTTGGGAAAGGGTTTGGGACAGGGTTGGGTCAGGGTTTGGGACAGGGTTGGGTCAGGGTTGGGACAGGGTTGGGTCAGGGTTTGGGACAGGGTAGGGTCATGGTTTGGGACAGGGTTGGGTCAGGGTTGGGTCAGGGTTTGGGACAGGGTTTGGGACAGGGTTTGGGACAGGGTTAGGGACCGGGTTGGGTCAGGGTTGGGTCAGGGTTGGGACAGGGTTGGGACAGGGTTTGGGACAGGGTTGGGACAGGGTTTGGGACAGGGTTGGGACAGGGTTGGGACAGGGTTTGGGACAGGGTTAGGGACCGGGTTGGGTCAGGGTTGGGACAGGGTTGGGACAGGGTTGGGTCAGGGTTGGGTCAGGGTTGGGTCAGGGTTGGGACAGGGTTTGGGTCAGGGTTTGGGTCAGGGTTTGGGTAAGGGTTTGGGTCAGGGTTTGGGACAGGGTTTGGGACAGGGTTGGGGACAGGGTTGGGGAAAGGGTTTGGGACAGGGTTGGGTCAGGGTTGGGTCAGGGTTTGGGACAGGGTTGGGTCAGGGTTTGGGACAGGGTTGGGTCAGGGTTTGGGACAGGGTTGGGAACCGGTTTGGGAACCGGGTTGGGTCAGGGTTGGGTCAGGGTTTTGGTCAGGGTTTGGGTCAGGGTTGGGTCAGGGTTGGGTTGGGGTTGGGTCAGGGTTGGGTCAGGGTTTGGGACAGGGTTGGGTCAGGGTTGGGTCAGGGTTTGGGACAGGGTTGGGTCAGGGTTTGCGACAGGGTTGGGACAGGGTTTGGGACAGGGTTGGGTCAGGGTTTGGGACAGGGTTGGGTCAGGGTTGGGACAGGGTTGGGTCAGGGTTTGGGACAGGGTAGGGTCATGGTTTGGGACAGGGTTGGGTCAGGGTTGGGTCAGGGTTTGGGACAGGGTTTGGGACCGGGTTGGGTCAGGGTTGGGTCAGGGTTGGGTCAGGGTTGGGTCAGGGTTGCGGTCAGGGTTTGGGACAGGGTTGGGTCAGGGTTGGGTCAGGGTTTGGGACAGGGTTTGGGACAGGGTTAGGGACCGGGTTGAGTCAGGGTTGGGTCAGGGTTGGGACAGGGTTGGGACAGGGTTTGGGACAGGGTTTGGGACAGGGTTGGGACAGGGTTGGGACAGGGTTTGGGACAGGGTTAGGGACCGGGTTGGGTCAGGGTTGGGACAGGGTTGGGACAGGGTTGGGTCAGGGTTGGGTCAGGGTTGGGTCAGGGTTGGGACAGGGTTTGGGTCAGGGTTTGGGTCAGGGTTTGGGACAGGGTTTGGGACAGGGTTTGGGACAGGGTTGGGGACAGGGTTGGGGAAAGGGTTTGGGATAGGGTTGGGACAGGGGTTGGGTCAGGGTTTGAGACAGGGTTGGGTCAGGGTTTGGGACAGGGTTGGGACAGGGTTGGGACAAGGTTGGGTCAGGGTTGGGTCAGGGTTTGGGACAGGGTTGGGACAGGGTTGGGACAGGGTTTGGGACAGGGTTGGGGACCGGGTTGGGACAGGGTTTGGGTCAGGGTTGGGGACCGGTTTGGGACAGGGTTGGGACGAGGTTGGGTCAGGGTTTGGGACAGGGTTTTGGTTAGGGTTGGGGACCAGGTTGGGACAGGGTTTGGGTCAGGGTTGGGTCAGGGTTTGAGACAGGGTTGGGACAGGGTTTGGGACAGGGTTGGGTCAGGGTTGGGGAGAGGGTTGGGGAGAGGGTTGGGGACTGGGTTGGGAACAAGGTTGGGGACAGGGTTGGGACAGGGTTGGGACAGGGTTGGGTCATGTTTGGGTCAGGGTTGGGTCAGGGTTGGGTCAGGGTTTGGGACAGGGTTGGGTCAGGGTTTGGGACAGAGTTGGGAACCGGTTTGGGAACCGGGTTGGGACAGGGTTGGGACAGGGTTTGGGACAGGGTTGGGGACCGGGTTGGGACAGGGTTTGGGTCAGGGTTGGGGACCGGTTTGGGACAGGGTTGGGACGAGGTTGGGTCAGGGTTTGGGACAGGGTTGGGACAGGGTTTGGGACAGGGTTGGGTCAGGGTTTGAGACAGGGTTGGGACAGGGTTTGGGACAGGGTTGGGTCAGGGTTGGGGAGAGGGTTGGGGACTGGGTTGGGAACAAGGTTGGGGACAGGGTTGGGACAGGGTTTGGGTCAGGGTTGGGTCAGGGTTTGAGACAGGGTTGGGACAGGGTTTGGGACAGGGTTGGGTCAGGGTTGGGGAGAGGGTTGGGGACTGGGTTGGGAACAAGGTTGGGGACAGGGTTGGGACAGGGTTGGGTCATGTTTGGGTCAGGGTTGGGTCAGGGTTGGGTCAGGGTTTGGGACAGGGTTGGGTCAGGGTTTGGGACAGAGTTGGGAACCGGTTTGGGAACCGGGTTGGGTCAGGGTTGGGACAGGGTTGGGACAGGGTTTGGGACAGGTTTGGGACAGAGTTGGTTCAGGGTTTGGGTCAGGGTTGCGGTCAGGGTTTGGGACAGGGTTGGGTCAGGGTTCGGTCAGGGTTTGGGACAGGGTTGGGTCAGGGTTGGTCAGGGTTTGGGACCGGGTTGGGTCAGGGTTGGGTCAGGGTTGGGTCAGGGTTGGGTCAGGGTTGCGGTCAGGGTTTGGGACAGGGTTGGGTCAGGGTTGGGTCACGGTTTGGGACAGGGTTTGGGACAGGGTTAGGGACCGGGTTGGGTCAGGGTTGGGTCAGGGTTGGGACAGGGTTGGGACAGGGTTTGGGACAGGGTTGGGACAGGGTTTGGGACAGGGTTGGGACAGGGTTGGGACAGGGTTTGGGACAGGGTTAGGGACCGGGTTGGGTCAGGATTGGGAAGGGGTTGGGACAGGGTTGGGTCAGGGTTGGGTCAGGGTTGGGACAGGATTTGGGTCAGGGTTTGGGTCAGGGTTTGGGTAAGGGTTTGGGTCAGGGTTTGGGACAGTGTTTGGGACAGGGTTGGGGACAGGGTTGGGGAAAGGGTTTGGGACAGGGTTGGGACAGGGGTTGGGTCAGGGTTTGAGACAGGGTTGGGTCAGGGTTTGGGACAGGGTTGGGACAGGGTTGGGACAAGGTTGGGTCAGGGTTGGGACAAGGTTGGGTCAGGGTTGGGTCAGGGTTTGGGACAGGGTTGGGACAGGGTTGGGACAGGGTTTGGTACAGGGTTGGGGACCGGGTTGGGACAGGGTTTGGGTCAGGGTTGGGGACCGGTTTGGGACAGGGTTGGGACGAGGTTGGGTCAGGGTTTGGGACAGGGTTTTGGTTAGGGTTGGGGACCAGGTTGGGACAGGGTTTGGGTCAGGGTTGGGTCAGGGTTTGAGACAGGGTTGGGACAGGGTTTGGGACAGGGTTGGGTCAGGGTTTGGGACAGGGTTGGGGAGAGGGTTGGGGACTGGGTTGGGGACAGGGTTGGGGACAGGGTTGGGTCAGGGTTGGGTCAGGGTTGGGTCAGGGTTTGGGACAGGGTTGGGTCAGGGTTTGGGACAGGGTTGGGAACCGGTTTGGGAACCGGGTTGGGACAGGGTTGGGACAGGGTTTGGGACAGGGTTGGGACAGAGTTGGTTCAGGGTTTGGGACAGGGTTTGGGACAGGGTTAAGTCAGGGTTGGGACAGGGTTGGGTCAGGGTTTGGGACAGGGTTGGGTCAGGGTTGGGTCAGGGTTGGGGTCAGGGTTTGGGACAGGGTTTGCGACAGGGTTGGGACAGGGTTTGGGACAGGGTTGGGACAGGGTTTGGGTCAGGGTTTGGGTCAGGGTTTGGGTCAGGGTTGGGTCAGGGTTTGGGAAAGGGTTTGGGACAGGGTTAGGTCAGGGTTGGGTCAGGGTTGGGTCAGGGTTTGGGACAGGGTTTGGGACAGGGTTTGGGACAGGGTTAGGTCAGGGTTTGCAACAGGGTTGGGACAGGGTTTGGGTCAGGGTTTTGGTCAGGGTTTGGGTCAGGGTTGGGTGAGGGTTGGGTTGGGGTTGGGTCAGGGTTGGGTCAGGGTTTGGGACAGGGTTGGGTCAGGGTTGGGTCAGGGTTGGGTCAGGGTTTGGGTCAGGGTTTGGGACAGGGTTGGGTCAGGGTTGGGTCAGGGTTGGGTCAGACTTGGGTCAGGGTTTGGGACAGGGTTTGGGACAGGGTTGGGTCAGGGTTTGGGACAGGGTTTGCGACAGGGTTTGCGACAGGGTTTGGGACAGGGTTGGGACAGGGTGGGACAGGGTTTGGGACAGGGTTTGGGAAGGGGTTGGGTCAGGGTTTGGGACAGGGTTTGGGACAGGGTTGGGTCAGGGTTGGGTCAGGGTTTGGGACAGGGTTTGGGTCAGGGTTGGGTCAGGGTTGGGTCAGGGTTTGGGTCAGGGTTTGGGTCAGGGTTTGGGTAAGGGTTTGGGTAAGGGTTTGGGTCAGGGTTTGGGACAGGGTTTGGGACAGGGTTGGGGAAAGGGTTTGGGACAGGGTTGGGGACAGGGTTGGGACAAGGTTGGGTCAGGGTTGGGACAGGTTTGGGACAGAGTTGGTTCAGGGTTTGGGTCAGGGTTGCGGTCAGGGTTTGGGACAGGGTTGGGTCAGGGTTCGGTCAGGGTTTGGGACAGGGTTGGGTCAGGGTTGGTCAGGGTTTGGGACCGGGTTGGGTCAGGGTTGGGTCAGGGTTGGGTCAGGGTTGGGTCAGGGTTACGGTCAGGGTTTGGGACAGGGTTGGGTCAGGGTTGGGTCAGGGTTTGGGACAGGGTTTGGGACAGGGTTAGGGACCGGGTTGGGTCAGGGTTGGGTCAGGGTTGGGACAGGGTTGGGACAGGGTTTGGGACAGGGTTGGGACAGGGTTTGGGACAGGGTTGGGACAGGGTTTAGGACAGGGTTGGGACAGGGTTGGGACAGGGTTGGGACAGGGTTTGGGACAGGGTTAGGGACCGGGTTGGGTCAGGGTTGGGAAGGGGTTGGGACAGGGTTGGGTCAGGGTTGGGTCAGGGTTTGGGACAGGGTTTGGGACAGGGTTAGGGACCGGGTTGGGTCAGGGTTGGGTCAGGGTTGGGACAGGGTTGGGACAGGGTTTGGGACAGGGTTGGGTCAGGGTTGGGTTGGGGTTGGGTCAGGGTTGGGTCAGGGTTTGGGACAGGGTTGGGTCAGGGTTGGGTCAGGGTTTGGGTCAGGGTTTGGGACAGGGTTGGGTCAGGGTTTGCGACAGGGTTGGGACAGGGTTTGGGACAGGGTTGGGTCAGGGTTTGGGACAGGGTTGGGTCAGGGTTGGGACAGGGTTGGGTCAGGGTTTGGGACAGGGTAGGGTCATGGTTTGGGACAGGGTTGGGTCAGGGTTGGGTCAGGGTTTGGGACAGGGTTTGGGACCGGGTTGGGTCAGGGTTGGGTCAGGGTTGGGTCAGGGTTGGGTCAGGGTTGCGGTCAGGGTTTGGGACAGGGTTGGGTCAGGGTTGGGTCAGGGTTTGGGACAGGGTTTGGGACAGGGTTAGGGACCGGGTTGAGTCAGGGTTGGGTCAGGGTTGGGACAGGGTTGGGACAGGGTTTGGGACAGGGTTTGGGACAGGGTTGGGACAGGGTTGGGACAGGGTTTGGGACAGGGTTAGGGACCGGGTTGGGTCAGGGTTGGGACAGGGTTGGGACAGGGTTGGGTCAGGGTTGGGTCAGGGTTGGGTCAGGGTTGGGACAGGGTTTGGGTCAGGGTTTGGGTCAGGGTTTGGGTCAGGGTTTGGGACAGGGTTTGGGACAGGGTTTGGGACAGGGTTGGGGACAGGGTTGGGGAAAGGGTTTGGGATAGGGTTGGGACAGGGGTTGGGTCAGGGTTTGAGACAGGGTTGGGTCAGGGTTTGGGACAGGGTTGGGACAGGGTTGGGACAAGGTTGGGTCAGGGTTGGGTCAGGGTTTGGGACAGGGTTGGGACAGGGTTGGGACAGGGTTTGGGACAGGGTTGGGGACCGGGTTGGGACAGGGTTTGGGTCAGGGTTGGGGACCGGTTTGGGACAGGGTTGGGACGAGGTTGGGTCAGGGTTTGGGACAGGGTTTTGGTTAGGGTTGGGGACCAGGTTGGGACAGGGTTTGGGTCAGGGTTGGGTCAGGGTTTGAGACAGGGTTGGGACAGGGTTTGGGACAGGGTTGGGTCAGGGTTGGGGAGAGGGTTGGGGAGAGGGTTGGGGACTGGGTTGGGAACAAGGTTGGGGACAGGGTTGGGACAGGGTTGGGACAGGGTTGGGTCATGTTTGGGTCAGGGTTGGGTCAGGGTTGGGTCAGGGTTTGGGACAGGGTTGGGTCAGGGTTTGGGACAGAGTTGGGAACCGGTTTGGGAACCGGGTTGGGACAGGGTTGGGACAGGGTTTGGGACAGGGTTGGGGACCGGGTTGGGACAGGGTTTGGGTCAGGGTTGGGGACCGGTTTGGGACAGGGTTGGGACGAGGTTGGGTCAGGGTTTGGGACAGGGTTGGGACAGGGTTTGGGACAGGGTTGGGTCAGGGTTTGAGACAGGGTTGGGACAGGGTTTGGGACAGGGTTGGGTCAGGGTTGGGGAGAGGGTTGGGGACTGGGTTGGGAACAAGGTTGGGGACAGGGTTGGGACAGGGTTTGGGTCAGGGTTGGGTCAGGGTTTGAGACAGGGTTGGGACAGGGTTTGGGACAGGGTTGGGTCAGGGTTGGGGAGAGGGTTGGGGACTGGGTTGGGAACAAGGTTGGGGACAGGGTTGGGACAGGGTTGGGTCATGTTTGGGTCAGGGTTGGGTCAGGGTTGGGTCAGGGTTTGGGACAGGGTTGGGTCAGGGTTTGGGACAGAGTTGGGAACCGGTTTGGGAACCGGGTTGGGTCAGGGTTGGGACAGGGTTGGGACAGGGTTTGGGACAGGTTTGGGACAGAGTTGGTTCAGGGTTTGGGTCAGGGTTGCGGTCAGGGTTTGGGACAGGGTTGGGTCAGGGTTCGGTCAGGGTTTGGGACAGGGTTGGGTCAGGGTTGGTCAGGGTTTGGGACCGGGTTGGGTCAGGGTTGGGTCAGGGTTGGGTCAGGGTTGGGTCAGGGTTGCGGTCAGGGTTTGGGACAGGGTTGGGTCAGGGTTGGGTCACGGTTTGGGACAGGGTTAGGGACAGGGTTAGGGACCGGGTTGGGTCAGGGTTGGGTCAGGGTTGGGACAGGGTTGGGACAGGGTTTGGGACAGGGTTGGGACAGGGTTTGGGACAGGGTTGGGACAGGGTTGGGACAGGGTTTGGGACAGGGTTAGGGACCGGGTTGGGTCAGGATTGGGAAGGGGTTGGGACAGGGTTGGGTCAGGGTTGGGTCAGGGTTGGGACAGGATTTGGGTCAGGGTTTGGGTCAGGGTTTGGGTAAGGGTTTGGGTCAGGGTTTGGGACAGTGTTTGGGACAGGGTTGGGGACAGGGTTGGGGAAAGGGTTTGGGACAGGGTTGGGACAGGGGTTGGGTCAGGGTTTGAGACAGGGTTGGGTCAGGGTTTGGGACAGGGTTGGGACAGGGTTGGGACAAGGTTGGGTCAGGGTTGGGACAAGGTTGGGTCAGGGTTGGGTCAGGGTTTGGGACAGGGTTGGGACAGGGTTGGGACAGGGTTTGGTACAGGGTTGGGGACCGGGTTGGGACAGGGTTTGGGTCAGGGTTGGGGACCGGTTTGGGACAGGGTTGGGACGAGGTTGGGTCAGGGTTTGGGACAGGGTTTTGGTTAGGGTTGGGGACCAGGTTGGGACAGGGTTTGGGTCAGGGTTGGGTCAGGGTTTGAGACAGGGTTGGGACAGGGTTTGGGACAGGGTTGGGTCAGGGTTTGGGACAGGGTTGGGGAGAGGGTTGGGGACTGGGTTGGGGACAGGGTTGGGGACAGGGTTGGGTCAGGGTTGGGTCAGGGTTGGGTCAGGGTTTGGGACAGGGTTGGGTCAGGGTTTGGGACAGGGTTGGGAACCGGTTTGGGAACCGGGTTGGGACAGGGTTGGGACAGGGTTTGGGACAGGGTTGGGACAGAGTTGGTTCAGGGTTTGGGACAGGGTTTGGGACAGGGTTAAGTCAGGGTTGGGAAAGGTTGGGTCAGGGTTTGGGACAGGGTTGGGTCAGGGTTGGGTCAGGGTTGGGGTCAGGGTTTGGGACAGGGTTTGCGACAGGGTTGGGACAGGGTTTGGGACAGGGTTGGGACAGGGTTTGGGTCAGGGTTTGGGTCAGGGTTTGGGTCAGGGTTGGGTCAGGGTTTGGGAAAGGGTTTGGGACAGGGTTAGGTCAGGGTTGGGTCAGGGTTGGGTCAGGGTTTGGGACAGGGTTTGGGACAGGGTTTGGGACAGGGTTAGGTCAGGGTTTGCAACAGGGTTGGGACAGGGTTTGGGTCAGGGTTTTGGTCAGGGTTTGGGTCAGGGTTGGGTGAGGGTTGGGTTGGGGTTGGGTCAGGGTTGGGTCAGGGTTTGGGACAGGGTTGGGTCAGGGTTGGGTCAGGGTTGGGTCAGGGTTTGGGTCAGGGTTTGGGACAGGGTTGGGTCAGGGTTGGGTCAGGGTTGGGTCAGACTTGGGTCAGGGTTTGGGACAGGGTTTGGGACAGGGTTGGGTCAGGGTTTGGGACAGGGTTTGCGACAGGGTTTGCGACAGGGTTTGGGACAGGGTTGGGACAGGGTGGGACAGGGTTTGGGACAGGGTTTGGGAAGGGGTTGGGTCAGGGTTTGGGACAGGGTTTGGGACAGGGTTGGGTCAGGGTTGGGTCAGGGTTTGGGACAGGGTTTGGGTCAGGGTTGGGTCAGGGTTGGGTCAGGGTTTGGGTCAGGGTTTGGGTCAGGGTTTGGGTAAGGGTTTGGGTAAGGGTTTGGGTCAGGGTTTGGGACAGGGTTTGGGACAGGGTTGGGGAAAGGGTTTGGGACAGGGTTGGGGACAGGGTTGGGACAAGGTTGGGTCAGGGTTGGGACAGGTTTGGGACAGAGTTGGTTCAGGGTTTGGGTCAGGGTTGCGGTCAGGGTTTGGGACAGGGTTGGGTCAGGGTTCGGTCAGGGTTTGGGACAGGGTTGGGTCAGGGTTGGTCAGGGTTTGGGACCGGGTTGGGTCAGGGTTGGGTCAGGGTTGGGTCAGGGTTGGGTCAGGGTTGGGTCAGGGTTACGGTCAGGGTTTGGGACAGGGTTGGGTCAGGGTTGGGTCAGGGTTTGGGACAGGGTTTGGGACAGGTTTAGGGACCGGGTTGGGTCAGGGTTGGGTCAGGGTTGGGACAGGGTTGGGACAGGGTTTGGGACAGGGTTGGGACAGGGTTTGGGACAGGGTTGGGACAGGGTTTGGGACAGGGTTGGGACAGGGTTGGGACAGGGTTTGGGACAGGGTTAGGGACCGGGTTGGGTCAGGGTTGGGAAGGGGTTGGGACAGGGTTGGGTCAGGGTTGGGTCAGGGTTGGGTCAGGGTTGGGACAGGGTTTGGGTCAGGGTTTGGGTCAGGGTTTGGGTAAGGGTTTGGGTCAGGGTTTGGGACAGTGTTTGGGACAGGGTTGGGGACAGGGTTGGGGAAAGGGTTTGGGACAGGGTTGGGACAGGGGTTGGGTCAGGGTTTGAGACAGGGTTGGGTCAGGGTTTGGGACAGGGTTGGGACAGGGTTGGGACAAGGTTGGGTCAGGGTTGGGACAAGGTTGGGTCAGGGTTGGGTCAGGGTTTGGGACAGGGTTGGGACAGGGTTGGGACAGGGTTTGGTACAGGGTTGGGGACCGGGTTGGGACAGGGTTTGGGTCTGGGTTGGGGACCGGTTTGGGACAGGGTTGGGACGAGGTTGGGTCAGGGTTTGGGACAGGGTTTTGGTTAGGGTTGGGGACCAGGTTGGGACAGGGTTTGGGTCAGGGTTGGGTCAGGGTTTGAGACAGGGTTGGGACAGGGTTTGGGACAGGGTTGGGTCAGGGTTGGGGACAGGGTTGGGGAGAGGGTTGGGGACTGGGTTGGGGCCAGGGTTGGGGACAGGGTTGGGTCAGGGTTGGGTCAGGGTTTGGGACAGGGTTGGGTCAGGGTTTGGGACAGGGTTGGGAACCGGTTTGGGAACCGGGTTGGGACAGGGTTGGGACAGGGTTGGGACAGGGTTTGGGACAGGGTTGGGACAGAGTTGGTTCAGGGTTTGGGACAGGGTTTGGGACAGGGTTGGGTCAGGGTTGGGACAGGGTTGGGTCAGGGTTTGGGACAGGGTTGGGTCAGGGTTGGGTCAGGGTTGGGGTCAGGGTTTGGGACAGGGTTTGGGACAGGGTTTGGGACAGGGTTGCGGTCAGGGTTTGGGACAGGGTTTGGGACAGGGTTTGCAACAGGGTTGGGACAGGGTTTGGGACAGGATTGGGTCAGGGTTTTGGTCAGGGTTTGGGTCAGGGTTGGGTCAGGGTTGGGTTGGGGTTGGGTCAGGGTTGGGTCAGGGTTTGGGACAAGGTTGGGTCAGGGTTGGGTCAGGGTTTGGGTCAGGGTTTGGGACAGGGTTGGGTCAGGGTTTGCGACAGGGTTGGGAAAGGGTTTGGGACAGGGTTGGGTCAGGGTTTGGGACAGGGTTGGGTCAGGGTTGGGACAGGGTTGGGTCAGGGTTTGGGACAGGGTAGGGTCATGGTTTGGGACAGGGTTGGGTCAGGGTTGGGTCAGGGTTTGGGACAGGGTTTGGGACAGGGTTTGGGACAGGGTTAGGGACCGGGTTGGGTCAGGGTTGGGTCAGGGTTGGGACAGGGTTGGGACAGGGTTTGGGACAGGGTTGGGACAGGGTTTGGGACAGGGTTGGGACAGGGTTGGGACAGGGTTTGGGACAGGGTTAGGGACCGGGTTGGGTCAGGGTTGGGACAGGGTTGGGACAGGGTTGGGTCAGGGTTGGGTCAGGGTTGGGTCAGGGTTGGGACAGGGTTTGGGTCAGGGTTTGGGTCAGGGTTTGGGTAAGGGTTTGGGTCAGGGTTTGGGACAGGGTTTGGGACAGGGTTGGGGACAGGGTTGGGGAAAGGGTTTGGGACAGGGTTGGGTCAGGGTTGGGTCAGGGTTTGGGACAGGGTTGGGTCAGGGTTTGGGACAGGGTTGGGTCAGGGTTTGGGACAGGGTTGGGAACCGGTTTGGGAACCGGGTTGGGTCAGGGTTTTGGTCAGGGTTTGGGTCAGGGTTTGGGTCAGGGTTGGGTCAGGGTTGGGTTGGGGTTGGGTCAGGGTTGGGTCAGGGTTTGGGACAGGGTTGGGTCAGGGTTGGGTCAGGGTTTGGGTCAGGGTTTGGGACAGGGTTGGGTCAGGGTTTGCGACAGGGTTGGGACAGGGTTTGGGACAGGGTTGGGTCAGGGTTTGGGACAGGGTTGGGTCAGGGTTGGGACAGGGTTGGGTCAGGGTTTGGGACAGGGTAGGGTCATGGTTTGGGACAGGGTTGGGTCAGGGTTGGGTCAGGGTTTGGGACAGGGTTTGGGACCGGGTTGGGTCAGGGTTGGGTCAGGGTTGGGTCAGGGTTGGGTCAGGGTTGCGGTCAGGGTTTGGGACAGGGTTGGGTCAGGGTTGGGTCAGGGTTTGGGACAGGGTTTGGGACAGGGTTAGGGACCGGGTTGAGTCAGGGTTGGGTCAGGGTTGGGACAGGGTTGGGACAGGGTTTGGGACAGGGTTTGGGACAGGGTTGGGACAGGGTTGGGACAGGGTTTGGGACAGGGTTAGGGACCGGGTTGGGTCAGGGTTGGGACAGGGTTGGGACAGGGTTGGGTCAGGGTTGGGTCAGGGTTGGGTCAGGGTTGGGACAGGGTTTGGGTCAGGGTTTGGGTCAGGGTTTGGGTCAGGGTTTGGGACAGGGTTTGGGACAGGGTTTGGGACAGGGTTGGGGACAGGGTTGGGGACAGGGTTGGGGAAAGGGTTTGGGATAGGGTTGGGACAGGGGTTGGGTCAGGGTTTGAGACAGGGTTGGGTCAGGGTTTGGGACAGGGTTGGGACAGGGTTGGGACAAGGTTGGGTCAGGGTTGGGTCAGGGTTTGGGACAGGGTTGGGACAGGGTTTGGGACAGGGTTGGGGACCGGGTTGGGACAGGGTTTGGGTCAGGGTTGGGGACCGGTTTGGGACAGGGTTGGGACGAGGTTGGGTCAGGGTTTGGGACAGGGTTTTGGTTAGGGTTGGGGACCAGGTTGGGACAGGGTTTGGGTCAGGGTTGGGTCAGGGTTTGAGACAGGGTTAGGTCAGGGTTTGCAACAGGGTTGGGACAGGGTTTGGGTCAGGGTTTTGGTCAGGGTTTGGGTCAGGGTTGGGTGAGGGTTGGGTTGGGGTTGGGTCAGGGTTGGGTCAGGGTTTGGGACAGGGTTGGGTCAGGGTTGGGTCAGGGTTGGGTCAGGGTTTGGGTCAGGGTTTGGGACAGGGTTGGGTCAGGGTTGGGTCAGGGTTGGGTCAGACTTGGGTCAGGGTTTGGGACAGGGTTTGGGACAGGGTTGGGTCAGGGTTTGGGACAGGGTTTGCGACAGGGTTTGCGACAGGGTTTGGGACAGGGTTGGGACAGGGTGGGACAGGGTTTGGGACAGGGTTTGGGAAGGGGTTGGGTCAGGGTTTGGGACAGGGTTTGGGACAGGGTTGGGTCAGGGTTGGGTCAGGGTTTGGGACAGGGTTTGGGTCAGGGTTGGGTCAGGGTTGGGTCAGGGTTTGGGTCAGGGTTTGGGTCAGGGTTTGGGTAAGGGTTTGGGTAAGGGTTTGGGTCAGGGTTTGGGACAGGGTTTGGGACAGGGTTGGGGAAAGGGTTTGGGACAGGGTTGGGGACAGGGTTGGGACAAGGTTGGGTCAGGGTTGGGACAGGTTTGGGACAGAGTTGGTTCAGGGTTTGGGTCAGGGTTGCGGTCAGGGTTTGGGACAGGGTTGGGTCAGGGTTCGGTCAGGGTTTGGGACAGGGTTGGGTCAGGGTTGGTCAGGGTTTGGGACCGGGTTGGGTCAGGGTTGGGTCAGGGTTGGGTCAGGGTTGGGTCAGGGTTACGGTCAGGGTTTGGGACAGGGTTGGGTCAGGGTTGGGTCAGGGTTTGGGACAGGGTTTGGGACAGGGTTAGGGACCGGGTTGGGTCAGGGTTGGGTCAGGGTTGGGACAGGGTTGGGACAGGGTTTGGGACAGGGTTGGGACAGGGTTTGGGACAGGGTTGGGACAGGGTTTGGGACAGGGTTGGGACAGGGTTGGGACAGGGTTTGGGACAGGGTTAGGGACCGGGTTGGGTCAGGGTTGGGAAGGGGTTGGGACAGGGTTGGGTCAGGGTTGGGTCAGGGTTGGGTCAGGGTTGGGACAGGGTTTGGGTCAGGGTTTGGGTCAGGGTTTGGGTAAGGGTTTGGGTCAGGGTTTGGGACAGTGTTTGGGACAGGGTTGGGGACAGGGTTGGGGAAAGGGTTTGGGACAGGGTTGGGACAGGGGTTGGGTCAGGGTTTGAGACAGGGTTGGGTCAGGGTTTGGGACAGGGTTGGGACAGGGTTGGGACAAGGTTGGGTCAGGGTTGGGACAAGGTTGGGTCAGGGTTGGGTCAGGGTTTGGGACAGGGTTGGGACAGGGTTGGGACAGGGTTTGGTACAGGGTTGGGGACCGGGTTGGGACAGGGTTTGGGTCTGGGTTGGGGACCGGTTTGGGACAGGGTTGGGACGAGGTTGGGTCAGGGTTTGGGACAGGGTTTTGGTTAGGGTTGGGGACCAGGTTGGGACAGGGTTTGGGTCAGGGTTGGGTCAGGGTTTGAGACAGGGTTGGGACAGGGTTTGGGACAGGGTTGGGTCAGGGTTGGGGACAGGGTTGGGGAGAGGGTTGGGGACTGGGTTGGGGACAGGGTTGGGGACAGGGTTGGGTCAGGGTTGGGTCAGGGTTTGGGACAGGGTTGGGTCAGGGTTTGGGACAGGGTTGGGAACCGGTTTGGGAACCGGGTTGGGACAGGGTTGGGACAGGGTTGGGACAGGGTTTGGGACAGGGTTGGGACAGAGTTGGTTCAGGGTTTGGGACAGGGTTTGGGACAGGGTTGGGTCAGGGTTGGGACAGGGTTGGGTCAGGGTTTGGGACAGGGTTGGGTCAGGGTTGGGTCAGGGTTGGGGTCAGGGTTTGGGACAGGGTTTGGGACAGGGTTTGGGACAGGGTTGCGGTCAGGGTTTGGGACAGGGTTTGGGACAGGGTTTGCAACAGGGTTGGGACAGGGTTTGGGACAGGATTGGGTCAGGGTTTTGGTCAGGGTTTGGGTCAGGGTTGGGTCAGGGTTGGGTTGGGGTTGGGTCAGGGTTGGGTCAGGGTTTGGGACAAGGTTGGGTCAGGGTTGGGTCAGGGTTTGGGTCAGGGTTTGGGACAGGGTTGGGTCAGGGTTTGCGACAGGGTTGGGAAAGGGTTTGGGACAGGGTTGGGTCAGGGTTTGGGACAGGGTTGGGTCAGGGTTGGGACAGGGTTGGGTCAGGGTTTGGGACAGGGTAGGGTCATGGTTTGGGACAGGGTTGGGTCAGGGTTGGGTCAGGGTTTGGGACAGGGTTTGGGACAGGGTTTGGGACAGGGTTAGGGACCGGGTTGGGTCAGGGTTGGGTCAGGGTTGGGACAGGGTTGGGACAGGGTTTGGGACAGGGTTGGGACAGGGTTTGGGACAGGGTTGGGACAGGGTTGGGACAGGGTTTGGGACAGGGTTAGGGACCGGGTTGGGTCAGGGTTGGGACAGGGTTGGGACAGGGTTGGGTCAGGGTTGGGTCAGGGTTGGGTCAGGGTTGGGACAGGGTTTGGGTCAGGGTTTGGGTCAGGGTTTGGGTAAGGGTTTGGGTCAGGGTTTGGGACAGGGTTTGGGACAGGGTTGGGGACAGGGTTGGGGAAAGGGTTTGGGACAGGGTTGGGTCAGGGTTGGGTCAGGGTTTGGGACAGGGTTGGGTCAGGGTTTGGGACAGGGTTGGGTCAGGGTTTGGGACAGGGTTGGGAACCGGTTTGGGAACCGGGTTGGGTCAGGGTTGGGTCAGGGTTTTGGTCAGGGTTTGGGTCAGGGTTGGGTCAGGGTTGGGTTGGGGTTGGGTCAGGGTTGGGTCAGGGTTTGGGACAGGGTTGGGTCAGGGTTGGGTCAGGGTTTGGGTCAGGGTTTGGGACAGGGTTGGGTCAGGGTTTGCGACAGGGTTGGGACAGGGTTTGGGACAGGGTTGGGTCAGGGTTTGGGACAGGGTTGGGTCAGGGTTGGGACAGGGTTGGGTCAGGGTTTGGGACAGGGTAGGGTCATGGTTTGGGACAGGGTTGGGTCAGGGTTGGGTCAGGGTTTGGGACAGGGTTTGGGACCGGGTTGGGTCAGGGTTGGGTCAGGGTTGGGTCAGGGTTGGGTCAGGGTTGCGGTCAGGGTTTGGGACAGGGTTGGGTCAGGGTTGGGTCAGGGTTTGGGACAGGGTTTGGGACAGGGTTAGGGACCGGGTTGAGTCAGGGTTGGGTCAGGGTTGGGACAGGGTTGGGACAGGGTTTGGGACAGGGTTTGGGACAGGGTTGGGACAGGGTTGGGACAGGGTTTGGGACAGGGTTAGGGACCGGGTTGGGTCAGGGTTGGGACAGGGTTGGGACAGGGTTGGGTCAGGGTTGGGTCAGGGTTGGGTCAGGGTTGGGACAGGGTTTGGGTCAGGGTTTGGGTCAGGGTTTGGGTCAGGGTTTGGGACAGGGTTTGGGACAGGGTTTGGGACAGGGTTGGGGACAGGGTTGGGGAAAGGGTTTGGGATAGGGTTGGGACAGGGGTTGGGTCAGGGTTTGAGACAGGGTTGGGTCAGGGTTTGGGACAGGGTTGGGACAGGGTTGGGACAAGGTTGGGTCAGGGTTGGGTCAGGGTTTGGGACAGGGTTGGGACAGGGTTTGGGACAGGGTTGGGGACCGGGTTGGGACAGGGTTTGGGTCAGGGTTGGGGACCGGTTTGGGACAGGGTTGGGACGAGGTTGGGTCAGGGTTTGGGACAGGGTTTTGGTTAGGGTTGGGGACCAGGTTGGGACAGGGTTTGGGTCAGGGTTGGGTCAGGGTTTGAGACAGGGTTAGGTCAGGGTTTGCAACAGGGTTGGGACAGGGTTTGGGTCAGGGTTTTGGTCAGGGTTTGGGTCAGGGTTGGGTGAGGGTTGGGTTGGGGTTGGGTCAGGGTTGGGTCAGGGTTTGGGACAGGGTTGGGTCAGGGTTGGGTCAGGGTTGGGTCAGGGTTTGGGTCAGGGTTTGGGACAGGGTTGGGTCAGGGTTGGGTCAGGGTTGGGTCAGACTTGGGTCAGGGTTTGGGACAGGGTTTGGGACAGGGTTGGGTCAGGGTTTGGGACAGGGTTTGCGACAGGGTTTGCGACAGGGTTTGGGACAGGGTTGGGACAGGGTGGGACAGGGTTTGGGACAGGGTTTGGGAAGGGGTTGGGTCAGGGTTTGGGACAGGGTTTGGGACAGGGTTGGGTCAGGGTTGGGTCAGGGTTTGGGACAGGGTTTGGGTCAGGGTTGGGTCAGGGTTGGGTCAGGGTTTGGGTCAGGGTTTGGGTCAGGGTTTGGGTAAGGGTTTGGGTAAGGGTTTGGGTCAGGGTTTGGGACAGGGTTTGGGACAGGGTTGGGGAAAGGGTTTGGGACAGGGTTGGGGACAGGGTTGGGACAAGGTTGGGTCAGGGTTGGGACAGGTTTGGGACAGAGTTGGTTCAGGGTTTGGGTCAGGGTTGCGGTCAGGGTTTGGGACAGGGTTGGGTCAGGGTTCGGTCAGGGTTTGGGACAGGGTTGGGTCAGGGTTGGTCAGGGTTTGGGACCGGGTTGGGTCAGGGTTGGGTCAGGGTTGGGTCAGGGTTGGGTCAGGGTTACGGTCAGGGTTTGGGACAGGGTTGGGTCAGGGTTGGGTCAGGGTTTGGGACAGGGTTTGGGACAGGGTTAGGGACCGGGTTGGGTCAGGGTTGGGTCAGGGTTGGGACAGGGTTGGGACAGGGTTTGGGACAGGGTTGGGACAGGGTTTGGGACAGGGTTGGGACAGGGTTTGGGACAGGGTTGGGACAGGGTTGGGACAGGGTTTGGGACAGGGTTAGGGACCGGGTTGGGTCAGGGTTGGGAAGGGGTTGGGACAGGGTTGGGTCAGGGTTGGGTCAGGGTTGGGTCAGGGTTGGGACAGGGTTTGGGTCAGGGTTTGGGTCAGGGTTTGGGTAAGGGTTTGGGTCAGGGTTTGGGACAGTGTTTGGGACAGGGTTGGGGACAGGGTTGGGGAAAGGGTTTGGGACAGGGTTGGGACAGGGGTTGGGTCAGGGTTTGAGACAGGGTTGGGTCAGGGTTTGGGACAGGGTTGGGACAGGGTTGGGACAAGGTTGGGTCAGGGTTGGGACAAGGTTGGGTCAGGGTTGGGTCAGGGTTTGGGACAGGGTTGGGACAGGGTTGGGACAGGGTTTGGTACAGGGTTGGGGACCGGGTTGGGACAGGGTTTGGGTCTGGGTTGGGGACCGGTTTGGGACAGGGTTGGGACGAGGTTGGGTCAGGGTTTGGGACAGGGTTTTGGTTAGGGTTGGGGACCAGGTTGGGACAGGGTTTGGGTCAGGGTTGGGTCAGGGTTTGAGACAGGGTTGGGACAGGGTTTGGGACAGGGTTGGGTCAGGGTTGGGGACAGGGTTGGGGAGAGGGTTGGGGACTGGGTTGGGGACAGGGTTGGGGACAGGGTTGGGTCAGGGTTGGGTCAGGGTTTGGGACAGGGTTGGGTCAGGGTTTGGGACAGGGTTGGGAACCGGTTTGGGAACCGGGTTGGGACAGGGTTGGGACAGGGTTGGGACAGGGTTTGGGACAGGGTTGGGACAGAGTTGGTTCAGGGTTTGGGACAGGGTTTGGGACAGGGTTGGGTCAGGGTTGGGACAGGGTTGGGTCAGGGTTTGGGACAGGGTTGGGTCAGGGTTGGGTCAGGGTTGGGGTCAGGGTTTGGGACAGGGTTTGGGACAGGGTTTGGGACAGGGTTGCGGTCAGGGTTTGGGACAGGGTTTGGGACAGGGTTTGCAACAGGGTTGGGACAGGGTTTGGGACAGGATTGGGTCAGGGTTTTGGTCAGGGTTTGGGTCAGGGTTGGGTCAGGGTTGGGTTGGGGTTGGGTCAGGGTTGGGTCAGGGTTTGGGACAAGGTTGGGTCAGGGTTGGGTCAGGGTTTGGGTCAGGGTTTGGGACAGGGTTGGGTCAGGGTTTGCGACAGGGTTGGGAAAGGGTTTGGGACAGGGTTGGGTCAGGGTTTGGGACAGGGTTGGGTCAGGGTTGGGACAGGGTTGGGTCAGGGTTTGGGACAGGGTAGGGTCATGGTTTGGGACAGGGTTGGGTCAGGGTTGGGTCAGGGTTTGGGACAGGGTTTGGGACAGGGTTTGGGACAGGGTTAGGGACCGGGTTGGGTCAGGGTTGGGTCAGGGTTGGGACAGGGTTGGGACAGGGTTTGGGACAGGGTTGGGACAGGGTTTGGGACAGGGTTGGGACAGGGTTGGGACAGGGTTTGGGACAGGGTTAGGGACCGGGTTGGGTCAGGGTTGGGACAGGGTTGGGACAGGGTTGGGTCAGGGTTGGGTCAGGGTTGGGTCAGGGTTGGGACAGGGTTTGGGTCAGGGTTTGGGTCAGGGTTTGGGTAAGGGTTTGGGTCAGGGTTTGGGACAGGGTTTGGGACAGGGTTGGGGACAGGGTTGGGGAAAGGGTTTGGGACAGGGTTGGGTCAGGGTTGGGTCAGGGTTTGGGACAGGGTTGGGTCAGGGTTTGGGACAGGGTTGGGTCAGGGTTTGGGACAGGGTTGGGAACCGGTTTGGGAACCGGGTTGGGTCAGGGTTGGGTCAGGGTTTTGGTCAGGGTTTGGGTCAGGGTTGGGTCAGGGTTGGGTTGGGGTTGGGTCAGGGTTGGGTCAGGGTTTGGGACAGGGTTGGGTCAGGGTTGGGTCAGGGTTTGGGTCAGGGTTTGGGACAGGGTTGGGTCAGGGTTTGCGACAGGGTTGGGACAGGGTTTGGGACAGGGTTGGGTCAGGGTTTGGGACAGGGTTGGGTCAGGGTTGGGACAGGGTTGGGTCAGGGTTTGGGACAGGGTAGGGTCATGGTTTGGGACAGGGTTGGGTCAGGGTTGGGTCAGGGTTTGGGACAGGGTTTGGGACCGGGTTGGGTCAGGGTTGGGTCAGGGTTGGGTCAGGGTTGCGGTCAGGGTTTGGGACAGGGTTGGGTCAGGGTTGGGTCAGGGTTTGGGACAGGGTTTGGGACAGGGTTAGGGACCGGGTTGAGTCAGGGTTGGGTCAGGGTTGGGACAGGGTTGGGACAGGGTTTGGGACAGGGTTTGGGACAGGGTTGGGACAGGGTTGGGACAGGGTTTGGGACAGGGTTAGGGACCGGGTTGGGTCAGGGTTGGGACAGGGTTGGGACAGGGTTGGGTCAGGGTTGGGTCAGGGTTGGGTCAGGGTTGGGACAGGGTTTGGGTCAGGGTTTGGGTCAGGGTTTGGGTCAGGGTTTGGGACAGGGTTTGGGACAGGGTTTGGGACAGGGTTGGGGACAGGGTTGGGGAAAGGGTTTGGGATAGGGTTGGGACAGGGGTTGGGTCAGGGTTTGAGACAGGGTTGGGTCAGGGTTTGGGACAGGGTTGGGACAGGGTTGGGACAAGGTTGGGTCAGGGTTGGGTCAGGGTTTGGGACAGGGTTGGGACAGGGTTGGGACAGGGTTTGGGACAGGGTTGGGGACCGGGTTGGGACAGGGTTTGGGTCAGGGTTGGGGACCGGTTTGGGACAGGGTTGGGACGAGGTTGGGTCAGGGTTTGGGACAGGGTTTTGGTTAGGGTTGGGGACCAGGTTGGGACAGGGTTTGGGTCAGGGTTGGGTCAGGGTTTGAGACAGGGTTGGGACAGGGTTTGGGACAGGGTTGGGTCAGGGTTGGGGAGAGGGTTGGGGAGAGGGTTGGGGACTGGGTTGGGAACAAGGTTGGGGACAGGGTTGGGACAGGGTTGGGACAGGGTTGGGTCATGTTTGGGTCAGGGTTGGGTCAGGGTTGGGTCAGGGTTTGGGACAGGGTTGGGTCAGGGTTTGGGACAGAGTTGGGAACCGGTTTGGGAACCGGGTTGGGACAGGGTTGGGACAGGGTTGGGACAGGGTTTGGGACAGGGTTGGGGACCGGGTTGGGACAGGGTTTGGGTCAGGGTTGGGGACCGGTTTGGGACAGGGTTGGGACGAGGTTGGGTCAGGGTTTGGGACAGGGTTGGGACAGGGTTTGGGACAGGGTTGGGTCAGGGTTTGAGACAGGGTTGGGACAGGGTTTGGGACAGGGTTGGGTCAGGGTTGGGGAGAGGGTTGGGGACTGGGTTGGGAACAAGGTTGGGGACAGGGTTGGGACAGGGTTTGGGTCAGGGTTGGGTCAGGGTTTGAGACAGGGTTGGGACAGGGTTTGGGACAGGGTTGGGTCAGGGTTGGGGAGAGGGTTGGGGACTGGGTTGGGAACAAGGTTGGGGACAGGGTTGGGACAGGGTTGGGTCATGTTTGGGTCAGGGTTGGGTCAGGGTTGGGTCAGGGTTTGGGACAGGGTTGGGTCAGGGTTTGGGACAGAGTTGGGAACCGGTTTGGGAACCGGGTTGGGTCAGGGTTGGGACAGGGTTGGGACAGGGTTTGGGACAGGTTTGGGACAGAGTTGGTTCAGGGTTTGGGTCAGGGTTGCGGTCAGGGTTTGGGACAGGGTTGGGTCAGGGTTCGGTCAGGGTTTGGGACAGGGTTGGGTCAGGGTTGGTCAGGGTTTGGGACCGGGTTGGGTCAGGGTTGGGTCAGGGTTGGGTCAGGGTTGGGTCAGGGTTGCGGTCAGGGTTTGGGACAGGGTTGGGTCAGAGTTGGGTCACGGTTTGGGACAGGGTTTGGGACAGGGTTAGGGACCGGGTTGGGTCAGGGTTGGGTCAGGGTTGGGACAGGGTTGGGACAGGGTTTGGGACAGGGTTGGGACAGGGTTTGGGACAGGGTTGGGACAGGGTTGGGACAGGGTTTGGGACAGGGTTAGGGACCGGGTTGGGTCAGGATTGGGAAGGGGTTGGGACAGGGTTGGGTCAGGGTTGGGTCAGGGTTGGGACAGGATTTGGGTCAGGGTTTGGGTCAGGGTTTGGGTCAGGGTTTGGGTCAGGGTTTGGGACAGTGTTTGGGACAGGGTTGGGGACAGGGTTGGGGAAAGGGTTTGGGACAGGGTTGGGACAGGGGTTGGGTCAGGGTTTGAGACAGGGTTGGGTCAGGGTTTGGGACAGGGTTGGGACAGGGTTGGGACAAGGTTGGGTCAGGGTTGGGACAAGGTTGGGTCAGGGTTGGGTCAGGGTTTGGGACAGGGTTGGGACAGGGTTGGGACAGGGTTTGGTACAGGGTTGGGGACCGGGTTGGGACAGGGTTTGGGTCAGGGTTGGGGACCGGTTTGGGACAGGGTTGGGACGAGGTTGGGTCAGGGTTTGGGACAGGGTTTTGGTTAGGGTTGGGGACCAGGTTGGGACAGGGTTTGGGTCAGGGTTGGGTCAGGGTTTGAGACAGGGTTGGGACAGGGTTTGGGACAGGGTTGGGTCAGGGTTTGGGACAGGGTTGGGGAGAGGGTTGGGGACTGGGTTGGGGACAGGGTTGGGGACAGGGTTGGGTCAGGGTTGGGTCAGGGTTTGGGACAGGGTTGGGTCAGGGTTTGGGACAGGGTTGGGAACCGGTTTGGGAACCGGGTTGGGACAGGGTTGGGACAGGGTTTGGGACAGGGTTGGGACAGAGTTGGTTCAGGGTTTGGGACAGGGTTTGGGACAGGGTTAAGTCAGGGTTGGGACAGGGTTGGGTCAGGGTTTGGGACAGGGTTGGGTCAGGGTTGGGTCAGGGTTGGGGTCAGGGTTTGGGACAGGGTTTGCGACAGGGTTGGGACAGGGTTTGGGACAGGGTTGGGACAGGGTTTGGGTCAGGGTTTGGGTCAGGGTTTGGGTCAGGGTTGGGTCAGGGTTTGGGAAAGGGTTTGGGACAGGGTTAGGTCAGGGTTGGGTCAGGGTTGGGTCAGGGTTTGGGACAGGGTTTGGGACAGGGTTTGGGACAGGGTTAGGTCAGGGTTTGCAACAGGGTTGGGACAGGGTTTGGGTCAGGGTTTTGGTCAGGGTTTGGGTCAGGGTTGGGTGAGGGTTGGGTTGGGGTTGGGTCAGGGTTGGGTCAGGGTTTGGGACAGGGTTGGGTCAGGGTTGGGTCAGGGTTGGGTCAGGGTTTGGGTCAGGGTTTGGGACAGGGTTGGGTCAGGGTTGGGTCAGGGTTGGGTCAGACTTGGGTCAGGGTTTGGGACAGGGTTTGGGACAGGGTTGGGTCAGGGTTTGGGACAGGGTTTGCGACAGGGTTTGCGACAGGGTTTGGGACAGGGTTGGGACAGGGTGGGACAGGGTTTGGGACAGGGTTTGGGAAGGGGTTGGGTCAGGGTTTGGGACAGGGTTTGGGACAGGGTTGGGTCAGGGTTGGGTCAGGGTTTGGGACAGGGTTTGGGTCAGGGTTGGGTCAGGGTTGGGTCAGGGTTTGGGTCAGGGTTTGGGTCAGGGTTTGGGTAAGGGTTTGGGTAAGGGTTTGGGTCAGGGTTTGGGACAGGGTTTGGGACAGGGTTGGGGACAGGGTTGGGGACAGGGTTGGGGAAAGGGTTTGGGACAGGGTTGGGGACAGGGTTGGGACAAGGTTGGGTCAGGGTTGGGACAGGTTTGGGACAGAGTTGGTTCAGGGTTTGGGTCAGGGTTGCGGTCAGGGTTTGGGACAGGGTTGGGTCAGGGTTCGGTCAGGGTTTGGGACAGGGTTGGGTCAGGGTTGGTCAGGGTTTGGGACCGGGTTGGGTCAGGGTTGGGTCAGGGTTGGGTCAGGGTTGGGTCAGGGTTACGGTCAGGGTTTGGGACAGGGTTGGGTCAGGGTTGGGTCAGGGTTTGGGACAGGGTTTGGGACAGGGTTAGGGACCGGGTTGGGTCAGGGTTGGGTCAGGGTTGGGACAGGGTTGGGACAGGGTTTGGGACAGGGTTGGGACAGGGTTTGGGACAGGGTTGGGACAGGGTTGGGACAGGGTTTGGGACAGGGTTAGGGACCGGGTTGGGTCAGGGTTGGGAAGGGGTTGGGACAGGGTTGGGTCAGGGTTGGGTCAGGGTTGGGTCAGGGTTGGGACAGGGTTTGGGTCAGGGTTTGGGTCAGGGTTTGGGTAAGGGTTTGGGTCAGGGTTTGGGACAGTGTTTGGGACAGGGTTGGGGACAGGGTTGGGGAAAGGGTTTGGGACAGGGTTGGGACAGGGGTTGGGTCAGGGTTTGAGACAGGGTTGGGTCAGGGTTTGGGACAGGGTTGGGACAGGGTTGGGACAAGGTTGGGTCAGGGTTGGGACAAGGTTGGGTCAGGGTTGAGTCAGGGTTTGGGACAGGGTTGGGACAGGGTTGGGACAGGGTTTGGTACAGGGTTGGGGACCGGGTTGGGACAGGGTTTGGGTCTGGGTTGGGGACCGGTTTGGGACAGGGTTGGGACGAGGTTGGGTCAGGGTTTGGGACAGGGTTTTGGTTAGGGTTGGGGACCAGGTTGGGACAGGGTTTGGGTCAGGGTTGGGTCAGGGTTTGAGACAGGGTTGGGACAGGGTTTGGGACAGGGTTGGGTCAGGGTTGGGGACAGGGTTGGGGAGAGGGTTGGGGACTGGGTTGGGGACAGGGTTGGGGACAGGGTTGGGTCAGGGTTGGGTCAGGGTTTGGGACAGGGTTGGGTCAGGGTTTGGGACAGGGTTGGGAACCGGTTTGGGAACCGGGTTGGGACAGGGTTGGGACAGGGTTGGGACAGGGTTTGGGACAGGGTTGGGACAGAGTTGGTTCAGGGTTTGGGACAGGGTTTGGGACAGGGTTGGGTCAGGGTTGGGACAGGGTTGGGTCAGGGTTTGGGACAGGGTTGGGTCAGGGTTGGGTCAGGGTTGGGGTCAGGGTTTGGGACAGGGTTTGCGACAGGGTTGGGACAGGGTTTGGGACAGGGTTGGGACAGGGTTTGGGTCAGGGTTTGGGTCAGGGTTTGGGTCAGGGTTGGGTCAGGGTTTGGGACAGGGTTTGGGACAGGGTTAGATCAGGGTTGGGTCAGGGTTGGGTCAGGGTTTGGGACAGGGTTTGGGACAGGGTTGCGGTCAGGGTTTGGGACAGGGTTTGGGACAGGGTTTGCAACAGGGTTGGGACAGGGTTTGGGACAGGGTTGGGTCAGGGTTTTGGTCAGGGTTTGGGTCAGGGTTGGGTGAGGGTTGGGTTGGGGTTGGGTCAGGGTTGGGTCAGGGTTTGGGACAGGGTTGGGTCAGGGTTGGGTCAGGGTTGGGTCAGGGTTTGGGTCAGGGTTTGGGACAGGGTTGGGTCAGGGTTGGGTCAGGGTTGGGTCAGAGTTGGGTCAGGGTTTGGGACAGGGTTTGGGACAGGGTTGGGACAGGGTTTGGGACAGGGTTGCGACAGGGTTTGGGACAGGGTTGGGACAGGGTGGGACAGGGTTTGGGACAGGGTTTGGGAAGGGGTTGGGTCAGGGTTTGGGACAGGGTTTGGGACATGGTTGGGTCAGGGTTGGGTCAGGGTTTGGGAAAGGGTTTGGGACAGGGTTGGGTCAGGGTTGGGTCAGGGTTTGGGTCAGGGTTTGGGTCAGGGTTTGGTAAGGGTTTGGGTCAGGGTTTGGGACAGGGTTTGGGACAGGGTTGGGGACAGGGTTGGGGAAAGGGTTTGGGACAGGGTTGGGGACAGGGTTGGGACAAGGTTGGGTCAGGGTTGGGACAAGGTTGGGTCAGGGTTGGGTCAGGGTTTGGGACAGGGTTTGGGACAGGGTTGAGACAGGGTTTGGGACAGGGTTGGGGACCGGGTTGGGACAGGGTTTGGGTCAGGGTTGGGGACGGGTTTGGGACAGGGTTGGGACGAGGTTGGGTCAGGGTTTGGGACAGGGTTTTGGTTAGGGTTGGGGACCAGGTTGGGACAGGGTTTGGGTCAGGGTTGGGTCAGGGTTTGAGACAGGGTTGGGACAGGGTTTGGGACAGGGTTGGGGACAGGGTTGGGGACAGGGTTGGGGACAGGGTTGGGGACAGGGTTGGGGACAGGGTTGGGGACAGGGTTTGGACAGGGTTGGGACAGGGTTGGGTCAGGTTTGGGTCAGGGTTGGGTCAGGGTTGGGTTAGGGTTTGGGACAGGGTTGGGTCAGGGTTTGGGACAGGGTTGGGTCAGGGTTTGGGACAGGGTTGGGAACCGGTTTGGGAACCGGGTTGGGACAGGGTTGGGACAGAGTTGGGACAGGGTTGGGACAGGGTTTGGGACAGGGTTGGGACAGAGTTGGTTCAGGGTTTGGGACAGGGTTGGGTCAGGGTTGGGTCAGGGTTGGGGTCAGGGTTTGGGACAGGGTTTGCGACAGGGTTGGGACAGGGTTTGGGACAGGGTTGGGACAGGGTTTGGGTCAGGGTTTGGGTCAGGGTTGGGTCAGGGTTTGGGACAGGGTTTCGGACAGGGTTGCGGTCAGGGTTTGGGACAGGGTTTGGGACAGGGTTTGCAACAGGGTTGGGACAGGGTTTGGGACAGGGTTGGGTCAGGGTTGGGTCGGGGTTGGGTTGGGGTTGGGTCAGGGTTGTGTCAGGGTTTGGGTCAGGGTTTGGGACAGGGTTGGGTCAGGGTTTGGGACAGGGTTGGGTCAGGGTTGGGTCAGAGTTGGGTCAGGGTTTGGGACAGGGTTTGGGACAGGGTTGGGTCAGGGTTTGGGACAGGGTTTGCGACAGGGTTTGGGACAGGGTTGGGACAGGGTTGGGACAGGGTGGGACAGGGTTTGGGACAGGGTGGGACAGGGTGGGACAGGGTTTGGGAAGGGGTTAGGTCAGGGTTTGGGACAGGGTTGGGTCAGGGTTGGGTCAGGGTTTGGGACAGGGTTTGGGACAGGGTTGGGTCAGGGTTTGGGTCAGGGTTTGGGTCAGGGTTTGGGTCAGGGTTGGGACAGGGTTTGGGACAGGGTTTGGGACAGGGTTGGGTCAGGGTTTGGGTCAGGGTTTGGGTCAGGGTTTGGGACAGGGTTTGGGACAGGGTTTGGGACAGGGTTGGGGACAGGGTTGGGGACAGGGTTGGGGACAGGGTTTGGGACAGGGGTTGGGTCAGGGTTTGGGTCAGGGTTGGGTCAGGGTTTGGGACAGGGTTGGGTGAGGATTTGGGACAGGGTTTGGGACTGGGTTGGGACAAGGTTGGGTCAGGGTTGGGGACAGGGTTGGGGAGAGGGTTGGGGACTGGGTTGGGGACAGGGTTGGGGACAGGGTTGGGGGACAGGGTTGGGTCAGGGTTGGGTCAGGGTTTGGGACAAGGTTGGGGACCGAGTTGGGACAGGGTTTGGGACAGGGTTGGGTCAGGGTTTGGGACAGGGTTGGGTCAGGGTTGGGTCAGGGTTGGGTCAGGGTTGGGTCAGGGTTGGGTCAGGGTTGGGTCAGGGTTGCGGTCAGGGTTTGGGACAGGGTTTGCGACAGGGTTTGCAACAGGTTTGGGTCAGGGTTTGGGTTGGGTCAGGGTTGGGTCAGGGTTTGGGACAGGGTTGGGTCAGGGTTGGGACAGGGTTTGGGACAGGGTTTGGGACAGGGTTTGGGTCAGGGTTTGGGACAGGGTTGGGTCAGGGTTGGGTGAGGGTTGGGTCAGGGTTTGGGACAGGGTTTGCGACAGGGTTGGGTCAGGGTTGGGTCAGGGTTTGGGACAGGGTTTGGGACAGGGTTGGGTCAGGGTTGGGTCAGGGTTTGGGACAGGGTTGGGGACCGGGTTGGGGACCGGGTTGGGGACCGGGTTGGGTCAGGGTTGTGACAGGGTTGGGACAAGGTTGGGTCAGGGTTGGGTCAGGGTTGGGTCAGGGTTTGGGAAAGGGTTGGGTCAGGGTTTGCGAAAGGGTTTGGGACAGGGTTGGGTCAGGGTTGGGACAGGGTTGGGTCAGGGTTTGGGACAGGGTAGGGTCATGGTTTGGGACAGGGTTGGGTCAGGGTTGGGTCAGGGTTTGGGACAGGGTTTGGGACCGGGTTGGGTCAGGGTTTGGGACAGGGTTGGGAACCGGTTTGGAAACCGGGTTGGGGAAGGGTTGGGACAGGGTTGGGACAGGGTTGGGACAGGGTTTGGGACAGGGTTGGGACAGGGTTTGGGACAGGGTTGGGACAGAGTTGGTTCAGGGTTTGGGACAGGGTTGGGTCAGGGTTGGGTCAGGGTTTGGGACAGGGTTGGGTCAGGGTTTGGGACAGGGTTGGGTCAGGGTTGGGTCAGGGTTGGGGTCAGGGTTTGGGACAGGGTTTGCGACAGGGTTGGGACAGGGTTTGGGACAGGGTTGGGACAGGGTTTGGGTCAGGGTTTGGGTCAGGGTTTGGGTCAGGGTTGGGTAAGGGTTTGGGACAGGGTTTGGGACAGGGTTAGGTCAGGGTTGGGTCAGGGTTGGGTCAGGGTTTGGGACAAGGTTTGGCACAGGGTTGCGGTCAGGGTTTGGGACAGGGTTTGGGACAGGGTTTGGGACAGGGTTTGGGACAGGGTTTGCAACAGGGTTGGGGTCAGGGTTTGGGACAGGGTTTGCGACAGGGTTGGGACAGGGTTTGGGACAGGGTTGGGACAGGGTTGGGACAGGGTTTGGGTCAGGGTTTGGGTCAGGGTTTGGGTCAGGGTTGGGTAAGGGTTTGGGACAGGGTTTGGGACAGGGTTAGGTCAGGGTTGGGTCAGGGTTTGGGACAGGGTTTGGCACAGGGTTGCGGTCAGGGTTTGGGACAGGGTTTGGGACAGGGTTTGGGACAGGGTTTGCAACAGGGTTGGGACAGGGTTTGGGACAGGGTTGGGTCAGGGTTGGGTCAGGGTTGGGTCAGGGTTTGGGTCAGGGGTTGGGTCAGGGTTGGGTCAGGGTTGGGTCAGGGTTGGGTCAGAGTTGGGTCAGGGTTTGGGACAGGGTTTGGGACAGGGTTGGGTCAGGGTTTGGGAAAGGGTTTGGGACAGGGTTTGGGACAGGGTTGGGACAGGGTGGGACAGGGTTTGGGACAGGGTTTGGGAAGGGGTTGGGTCAGGGTTTGGGACAGAGTTTGGGACAGGGTTGGGTCAGGGTTGGGTCAGGGTTTGGGACAGGGTTTGGGACAGGGTTGGGTCAGGGTTGGGTCAGGGTTTGGGTCAGGGTTTGGGTCAGGGGTTGGGACAGGGTTTGGGACAGGGTTTGGGACAGGGTTTGGGACAGGGTTGGGTCAGGGTTTGGGTCAGGGTTTGGGTCAGGGTTTGGGACAGGGTTTGGGACAGGGTTTGGGACAGGGTTGGGGACAGGGTTGGGGACAGGGTTGGGGACAGGGTTTGGGACAGGGTTGGGACAGGGGTTGGGTTAGGGTTTGGGTCAGGGTTTGGGTCAGGGTTGGGTCAGGGTTTGGGACAAGGTTGGGTGAGGGTTTGGGACAGGGTTTGGGACTGGGTTGGGACAAGGTTGGGTTAGGGTTGGGTCAGGGTTGGGGACAGGGTTGGGGAGAGGGTTGGGGACTGGGTTGGGGACAGGGTTGGGGACAGGGTTGGGGACAGGGTTGGGTCAGGGTTGGGTCAGGGTTTGGGACAGGGTTGGGGACCGGGTTGGGACAGGGTTTGGGACAGGGTTGGGTCAGGGTTTGGGACAGGGTTGGGTCAGGGTTGGGTCAAGGTTGGGTCAGGGTTGGGTCAGGGTTGAGGTCAGGGTTTGCGACAGGGTTTGCGACAGGGTTTGCAACAGGTTTGGGTCAGGGTTTGGGTTGGGTCAGGGTTGGGTCAGGGTTGGGTCAGGGTTTGGGACAGGGTTGGGTCAGGGTTGGGACAGGGTTTGGGACAGGGTTTGCAACAGGTTTGGGTCAGGGTTTGGGTTGGGTCAGGGTTGGGTCAGGGTTGGGTCAGGGTTGGGACAGGGTTTGGGTCAGGGTTTGGGTAAGGGTTTGGGTCAGGGTTTGGGACAGGGTTGGGGACAGTGTTGGGGAAAGGGTTTGGGACAGGGTTGGGACAGGGGTTGGGTCAGGGTTTGAGACAGGGTTGGGTCAGGGTTTGGGACAGGGTTGGGACAGGGTTGGGACAAGGTTGGGTCAGGGTTGGGACAAGGTTGGGTCAGGGTTGGGTCAGGGTTTGGGACAGGGTTGGAACAGGGTTGGGACAGGGTTTGGGACAGGGTTGGGGACCGGGTTTGGGTCAGGGTTGGGGACCGGTTTGGGACAGGGTTGGGACGAGGTTGGGTCAGGGTTTGGGACAGGGTTTTGGTTAGGGTTGGGGACCAGGTTGGGACAGGGTTTGGGTCAGGGTTGGAACAGGGTTTGAGACAGGGTTGGGACAGGGTTTGGGAAAGGGTTGGGTCAGGGTTGGGGACAGGGTTGGGGAGAGAGTTGGGGATTGGGTTGGGGACAGCGTTGGGGACAGGGCTGGGGACAGGGTTGGGGACAGGGTTGGGGACAGGGTTGGGGACAGGGTTTGGACAGGGTTGGGACAGGGTTGGGTCAGGTTTGGGTCAGGGTTGGGTCAGGGTTGGGTCAGGGTTTGGGACAGGGTTGGGTCAGGGTTTGGGACAGGGTTGGGAACCGGTTTGGGGACAGGGTTGGGACAGGGTTGGGACAGGGTTGGGAAAGGGTTTGGGACAAGGTTGGGACAGAGTTGGTTCAGGGTTTGGGACAGGGTTTGGGACAGGGTTGGGTCAGGGTTGGGTCAGGGTTTGGGAGAGGGTTGGGTCAGGGTTTGGGACAGGGTTGGGTCAGGGTTGGGTCAGGGTTGGGGTCAGGGTTTGGGACAGGGTTTGCGACAGGGTTGGGACAGGGTTTGGGACAGGGTTGGGACAGGGTTTGGGACAGGGTTGGGACAGGGTTTGGGTCAGGGTTTGGGTCAGGGTTTGGGTCAGGGTTGGGTCAGGGTTTGGGACAGGGTTAGGTCAGGGTTGGGTCAGGGTTGGGTCAGGGTTAGTGACAGGGTTTGGGACAGGGTTGCGGTCAGGGTTTGGGACAGGGTTTGGGACAGGGTTTGCATCAGGGTTGGGACAGGGTTTGGGAGAGGGTTGGGTCAGGGTTTTGGTCAGGGTTTGGGTCAGGGTTGGGTCAGGGTTGGGTTGGGTCAGGGTTGGGTCAGGGTTTGGGACAGGGTTGGGTCAGGGTTGGGTCAGGGTTGGGTCAGGGTTTGGGACAGGGTTGGGTCAGGGTTGGGTCAGGGTTGGGTCAGAGTTGGGTCAGGGTTTGGGACAGGGTTGGGTCAGGGTTTGGGACAGGGTTTGCGACAGGGTTTGGGACAGGGTTGGGACAGGGTGGGACAGGGTTTGGGACAGGGTGGGACAAGGTGGGACAGGGTTTGGGAAGGGGTTGGGTCAGGGTTTGGGACAGGGTTTGGGACAGGGTTGGGTCAGGGTTGGGTCAGGGTTTGGGACAGGGTTTGGGACAGGGTTTGGGACAGGGTCTGGGACAGGGTTGGGTCAGGGTTGGGTCAGGGTTTGGGTTGGAACAGGGTTTGAGACAGGGTTGGGACAGGGTTTGGGACAGGGTTGGGTCAGGGTTGGGGACAGGGTTGGGTCAGGGTTTGGGACAGGGTTGGGTCAGGGTTGGGTCAGGGTTGGGTCAGGGTTTGGGACAGGGTTGGGTCAGGGTTGGGTCAGGGTTGGGTCAGGGTTTGGGACAGGGTTTGGGACAGGGTTTGGGACAGGGTTGGGTCAGGGTTGGGTCAGGGTTTGGGTCAGGGTTTGGGTCAGGGTTGGGACAGGGTTTGGGACAGGGTTTGGGACAGGGTTGGGTCAGGGTTTGGGACAGGGTTTGGGTCAGGGTTTGGGACAGGGTTGGGGACAGGGTTGGGGACAAGGTTGGGGACAGGGTTTGGGACAGGGTTTGGGACAGGGTTGGGACAGGGGTTGGGTCAGAGTTTGGGTCAGGGTTGGGTCAGGGTTTGGGACAGGGTTGGGTGAGGGTTTGGGACAGGGTTGGGACAAGGTTGGGTCAGGGTTGGGTCAGGGTTGGGGACAGGGTTGGGGAGAGGGTTGGGGACTGGGTTGGGGACAGCGTTGGGTCAGGGTTGGGTCAGGGTTTGGGACAGGGTTGGGGACCGGGGTGGGACAGGGTTTGGGACAGGGTTGGGTCAGGGTTTGGGACAGGGTTGGGTCGGGGTTGGGTCAGGGTTGGGTCAGGGTTGGGTCAGGGTTGGGTCAGGGTTGGGTCAGGGTTGGGTCAGGGTTGCGGTCAGGGTTTGGGACAGGGTTTGCGACAGGGTTTGCAACAGGTTTGGGTCAGGGTTTGGGTTGGGTCAGGGTTGGGTCAGGGTTGGGTCAGGGTTTGGGACAGGGTTGGGTCAGGGTTGGGACAGGGTTGGGTCAGGGTTGGGACAGGGTTTGGGACAGGGTTTGGGACAGGGTTTGGGACAGGGTTTGGGTCAGGGTTTGGGACAGGGTTGGGTCAGGGTTGGGTCAGGGTTTGGGACAGGGTTTGCGACAGGGTTGGGACAGGTTTGGGACAGGGTTTGGGACAGGGTTTGGGACAGGGTTTGGGACAGGGTTGGGTCAGGGTTGGGTCAGGGTTTGGGACAGGGTTGGGTGAGGGTTGGGGACCGGGTTGGGGACCGGGTTGGGAAAGGGTTGGGACAGGGTTGGGACAAGGTTGGGTCAGGGTTGGGTCAGGGTTTGGGAAAGGGTTGGGTCAGGGTTTGCGACAGGGTTTGGGACAGGGTTGGGTCAGGGTTTGGGACAGGGTTGGGTCAGGGTTGGGACAGGGTTGGGTCAGGGTTTGGGACAGGGTAGGGTCATGGTTTGGGACAGGGTTGGGTCAGGGTTGGGTCAGGGTTTGGGACAGGGTTTGGGACAGGGTTGGGTCAGGGTTTGGGACAGGGTTGGGAACCGGTTTGGGAACCGGGTTGGGACAGGGTTGGGGACAGGGTTGGGACAGAGTTGGTTCAGGGTTTGGGACAGGGTTTGGGACAGGGTTGGGTCAGGGTTGGGTCAGGGTTTGGGACAGGGTTGGGTCAGGGTTTGGGACAGGGTTGGGTCAGGGTTGGGTCAGGGTTGGGGTCAGGGTTTGGGACAGGGTTTGCGACAGGGTTGGGACAGGGTTTGGGAAAGGGTTGGGACAGGGTTTGGGACAGGGTTGGGGACAGGGTTGGGGAAAGGGTTTGGGACAGGGTTGGGACAGGGGTTGGGTCAGGGTTTGGGACAGGGTTGGGTCAGGGTTTGGGACAGGGTTGGGACAGGGTTGGGACAAGGTTGGGTCAGGGTTGGGACAAGGTTGGGTCAGGGTTGGGTCAGGGTTTGGGACAGGGTTGGGACAGGGTTGGGACAGGGTTTGGGACAGGGTTGGGGACCGGGTTGGGACAGGGTTTGGGTCAGGGTTGGGGACCGGTTTGGGACAGGGTTGGGACGAGGTTGGGTCAGGGTTTGGGACAGGGTTTTGGTTAGGGTTGGGGACCAGGTTGGGACAGGGTTAGGGTCAGGGTTGGGTCAGGGTTGGGGACAGGGTCTAGGAGAGGGTTGGGGACTGGGTTGGGGACAGGGTTGGGGACAGGGTTGGGGACAGGGTTTGGACAGGGTTGGGACAGGGTTGGGTCAGGTTTGGGTCAGGGTTGGGTCAGGGTTGGGTCAGGGTTTGGGACAGGGTTGGGTCAGGGTTTGGGACAGGGTTGGGAACCGGGTTGGGACAGGGTTGGGACAGGGTTGGGACAGGGTTGGGACAGGGTTTGGGACAGGGTTGGGACAGAGTTGGTTCAGGGTTTGGGACAGGGTTTGGGACAGGGTTGGGTCAGGGTTGGGTCAGGGTTGGGTCAGGGTTGGGTCAGGGTTTGGGACAGGGTTGGGTCAGGGTTTGGGACAGGGTTGGGTCAGGGTTGGGTCAGGGTTGGGGTCAGGGTTTGGGACAGGGTTGGGGACCGGGGTGGGACAGGGTTTGGGACAGGGTTGGGTCAGGGTTTGGGACGGGGTTGGGTCGGGGTTGGGTCAGGGTTGGGTCAGGGTTGGGTCAGGGTTGGGTCAGGGTTGGGTCAGGGTTGCGGTCAGGGTTTGGGACAGGGTTTGCGGCAGGGTTTGCAACAGGTTTGGGTCAGGGTTTGGGTTGGGTCAGGGTTGGGTCAGGGTTGGGTCAGGGTTGGGACAGGGTTGGGTCAGGGTTGGGACAGGGTTGGGTCAGGGTTGGGACAGGGTTTGGGACAGGGTTTGGGACAGGGTTTGGGACAGGGTTTGGGTCAGGGTTTGGGTCAGGGTTGGGTCAGGGTTGGGTCAGGGTTTGGGACAGGGTTTGGGACAGGGTTTGCGACAGGGTTGGGACAGGTTTGGGACAGGGTTTGGGACAGGGTTTGGGACAGGGTTTGGGACAGGGTTGGGTCAGGGTTGGGTCAGGGTTTGGGACAGGGTTGGGTGAGGGTTGGGGACCGGGTTGGGGACCGGGTTGGGACAGGGTTGGGACAGGGTTGGGACAAGGTTGGGTCAGGGTTGGGTCAGGGTTTGGGAAAGGGTTGGGTCAGGGTTTGCGACAGGGTTTGGGACAGGGTTTGGGACAGGGTTGGGTCAGGGTTGGGACAGGGTTGGGTCAGGGTTTGGGACAGGGTTGGGAACCGGTTTGGGAACCGGGTTGGGACAGGGTTGGGACAGGGTTGGGACAGGGTTTGGGACAAGGTTGGGACAGAGTTGGTTCAGGGTTTGGGACAGGGTTTGGGACAGGGTTGGGTCAGGGTTGGGTCAGGGTTTGGGAGAGGGTTGGGTCAGGGTTTGGGACAGGGTTGGGTCAGGGTTGGGTCAGGGTTGGGGTCAGGGTTTGGGACAGGGTTTGCGACAGGGTTGGGACAGGGTTTGGGACAGGGTTGGGACAGGGTTTGGGACAGGGTTGGGACAGGGTTTGGGTCAGGGTTTGGGTCAGGGTTTGGGTCAGGGTTGGGTCAGGGTTTGGGACAGGGTTAGGTCAGGGTTGGGTCAGGGTTGGGTCAGGGTTAGTGACAGGGTTTGGGACAGGGTTGCGGTCAGGGTTTGGGACAGGGTTTGGGACAGGGTTTGCATCAGGGTTGGGACAGGGTTTGGGAGAGGGTTGGGTCAGGGTTTTGGTCAGGGTTTGGGTCAGGGTTGGGTCAGGGTTGGGTTGGGTCAGGGTTGGGTCAGGGTTTGGGACAGGGTTGGGTCAGGGTTGGGTCAGGGTTGGGTCAGGGTTTGGGACAGGGTTGGGTCAGGGTTGGGTCAGGGTTGGGTCAGAGTTGGGTCAGGGTTTGGGACAGGGTTGGGTCAGGGTTTGGGACAGGGTTTGCGACAGGGTTTGGGACAGGGTTGGGACAGGGTGGGACAGGGTTTGGGACAGGGTTTGGGACAGGGTGGGACAAGGTGGGACAGGGTTTGGGAAGGGGTTGGGTCAGGGTTTGGGACAGGGTTTGGGACAGGGTTGGGTCAGGGTTGGGTCAGGGTTTGGGACAGGGTTTGGGACAGGGTTTGGGACAGGGTCTGGGACAGGGTTGGGTCAGGGTTGGGTCAGGGTTTGGGTTGGAACAGGGTTTGAGACAGGGTTGGGACAGGGTTTGGGACAGGGTTGGGTCAGGGTTGGGGACAGGGTTGGGTCAGGGTTTGGGACAGGGTTGGGTCAGGGTTGGGTCAGGGTTGGGTCAGGGTTTGGGACAGGGTTGGGTCAGGGTTGGGTCAGGGTTGGGTCAGGGTTTGGGACAGGGTTTGCGACAGGGTTTGGGACAGGGTTGGGACAGGGTGGGTCAGGGTTTGGGACAGGGTTTGGGACAGGGTTGGGTCAGGGTTGGGTCAGGGTTTGGGACAGGGTTTGGGACAGGGTTTGGGACAGGGTTGGGTCAGGGTTGGGTCAGGGTTTGGGTCAGGGTTTGGGTCAGGGTTGGGACAGGGTTTGGGACAGGGTTTGGGACAGGGTTTGGGACAGGGTTGGGTCAGGGTTTGGGACAGGGTTTGGGTCAGGGTTTGGGACAGGGTTGGGGACAGGGTTGGGGACAAGGTTGGGGACAGGGTTTGGGACAGGGTTTGGGACAGGGTTGGGACAGGGGTTGGGTCAGAGTTTGGGTCAGGGTTGGGTCAGGGTTTGGGACAGGGTTGGGTGAGGGTTTGGGACAGGGTTGGGACAAGGTTGGGTCAGGGTTGGGTCAGGGTTGGGGACAGGGTTGGGGAGAGGGTTGGGGACTGGGTTGGGGACAGCGTTGGGTCAGGGTTGGGTCAGGGTTTGGGACAGGGTTGGGGACCGGGGTGGGACAGGGTTTGGGACAGGGTTGGGTCAGGGTTTGGGACAGGGTTGGGTCGGGGTTGGGTCAGGGTTGGGTCAGGGTTGGGTCAGGGTTGGGTCAGGGTTGGGTCAGGGTTGCGGTCAGGGTTTGGGACAGGGTTTGCGACAGGGTTTGCAACAGGTTTGGGTCAGGGTTTGGGTTGGGTCAGGGTTGGGTCAGGGTTGGGTCAGGGTTTGGGACAGGGTTGGGTCAGGGTTGGGACAGGGTTGGGTCAGGGTTGGGACAGGGTTTGGGACAGGGTTTGGGACAGGGTTTGGGACAGGGTTTGGGTCAGGGTTTGGGACAGGGTTGGGTCAGGGTTGGGTCAGGGTTTGGGACAGGGTTTGCGACAGGGTTGGGACAGGTTTGGGACAGGGTTTGGGACAGGGTTTGGGACAGGGTTTGGGACAGGGTTGGGTCAGGGTTGGGTCAGGGTTTGGGACAGGGTTGGGTGAGGGTTGGGGACCGGGTTGGGGACCGGGTTGGGAAAGGGTTGGGACAGGGTTGGGACAAGGTTGGGTCAGGGTTGGGTCAGGGTTTGGGAAAGGGTTGGGTCAGGGTTTGCGACAGGGTTTGGGACAGGGTTGGGTCAGGGTTTGGGACAGGGTTGGGTCAGGGTTGGGACAGGGTTGGGTCAGGGTTTGGGACAGGGTAGGGTCATGGTTTGGGACAGGGTTGGGTCAGGGTTGGGTCAGGGTTTGGGACAGGGTTTGGGACCGGGTTGGGTCAGGGTTTGGGACAGGGTTGGGAACCGGTTTGGGAACCGGGTTGGGACAGGGTTGGGGACAGGGTTGGGACAGAGTTGGTTCAGGGTTTGGGACAGGGTTTGGGACAGGGTTGGGTCAGGGTTGGGTCAGGGTTTGGGACAGGGTTGGGTCAGGGTTGGGTCAGGGTTTGGGACAGGGTTGGGTCAGGGTTGGGTCAGGGTTGGGTCAGGGTTGGGTCAGGGTTGGGGTCAGGGTTTGGGACAGGGTTTGCGACAGGGTTGGGACAGGGTTTGGGACAGGGTTGGGACAGGGTTTGGGACAGGGTTGGGGACAGGGTTGGGACAGGGTTGGGACGAGGTTGGGTCAGGGTTTGGGACAGGGTTTTGGTTAGGGTTGGGGACCAGGTTGGGACAGGGTTAGGGTCAGGGTTGGGTCAGGGTTGGGGACAGGGTCTAGGAGAGGGTTGGGGACTGGGTTGGGGACAGGGTTGGGGACAGGGTTGGGGACAGGGTTGGGGACAGGGTTTGGACAGGGTTGGGACAGGGTTGGGTCAGGTTTGGGTCAGGGTTGGGTCAGGGTTGGGTCAGGGTTTGGGACAGGGTTGGGTCAGGGTTTGGGACAGGGTTGGGAACCGGGTTGGGACAGGGTTGGGACAGGGTTGGGACAGGGTTGGGACAGGGTTTGGGACAGGGTTGGGACAGAGTTGGTTCAGGGTTTGGGACAGGGTTTGGGACAGGGTTGGGTCAGGGTTGGGTCAGGGTTGGGTCAGGGTTTGGGACAGGGTTGGGTCAGGGTTTGGGACAGGGTTGGGTCAGGGTTGGGTCAGGGTTTGGGACAGGGTTGGGTCAGGGTTGGGTCAGGGTTGGGGTCAGGGTTTGGGACAGGGTTGGGGACCGGGGTGGGACAGGGTTTGGGACAGGGTTGGGTCAGGGTTTGGGACAGGGTTGGGTCGGGGTTGGGTCAGGGTTGGGTCAGGGTTGGGTCAGGGTTGGGTCAGGGTTGGGTCAGGGTTGGGTCAGGGTTGCGGTCAGGGTTTGGGACAGGGTTTGCGACAGGGTTTGCAACAGGTTTGGGTCAGGGTTTGGGTTGGGTCAGGGTTGGGTCAGGGTTGGGACAGGGTTGGGTCAGGGTTGGGACAGGGTTGGGTCAGGGTTGGGACAGGGTTTGGGACAGGGTTTGGGACAGGGTTTGGGACAGGGTTTGGGTCAGGGTTGGGTCAGGGTTGGGTCAGGGTTTGGGACAGGGTTTGGGACAGGGTTTGCGACAGGGTTGGGACAGGTTTGGGACAGGGTTTGGGACAGGGTTTGGGACAGGGTTTGGGACAGGGTTGGGTCAGGGTTGGGTCAGGGTTTGGGACAGGGTTGGGGACCGGGTTGGGGACCGGGTTGGGACAGGGTTGGGACAGGGTTGGGACAAGGTTGGGTCAGGGTTGGGTCAGGGTTTGGGAAAGGGTTGGGTCAGGGTTTGCGACAGGGTTTGGGACAGGGTTGGGTCAGGGTTTGGGACAGGGTTGGGTCAGGGTTGGGACAGGGTTGGGTCAGGGTTTGGGACAGGGTAGGGTCATGGTTTGGGACAGGGTTGGGTCAGGGTTGGGTCAGGGTTTGGGACAGGGTTTGGGACCGGGTTGGGTCAGGGTTTGGGACAGGGTTGGGAACCGGTTTGGGAACCGGGTTGGGACAGGGTTGGGGACAGGGTTGGGACAGAGTTGGTTCAGGGTTTGGGACAGGGTTTGGGACAGGGTTGGGTCAGGGTTGGGTCAGGGTTGGGTCAGGGTTTGGGACAGGGTTGGGTCAGGGTTTGGGACAGGGTTGGGTCAGGGTTGGGTCAGGGTTGGGTCAGGGTTGGGGTCAGGGTTTGGGACAGGGTTTGCGACAGGGTTGGGGTCAGGGTTGGGTCAGGGTTGGGACAGGGTTGGGTCAGGGTTGGGACAGGGTTGGGTCAGGTTTGGGACAGGGTTTGGGACAGGGTTTGGGACAGGGTTTGGGACAGGGTTTGGGATAGGGTTTGGGTCAGGGTTGGGTCAGGGTTGGGTCAGGGTTTGGGACAGGGTTTGGGACAGGGTTTGCGACAGGGTTGGGACAGGTTTGGGACAGGGTTTGGGACAGGGTTTGGGACAGGGTTTGGGACAGGGTTGGGTCAGGGTTGGGTCAGGGTTTGGGACAGGGTTGGGTGAGGGTTGGGTCAGGGTTTGCGACAGGGTTTGGGACAGGGTTGGGTCAGGGTTTGGGACAGGGTTGGGTCAGGGTTGGGACAGGGTTGGGTCAGGGTTTGGGACAGGGTAGGGTCATGGTTTGGGACAGGGTTGGGTCAGGGTTTGGGACAGGGTTTGGGACAGGGTTGGGACAGGGTTGGGACAAGGTTGGGTCAGGGTTGGGTCAGGGTTTGGGAAAGGGTTGGGTCAGGGTTTGCGATAGGGTTTGGGACAGGGTTGGGTCAGGGTTTGGGACAGGGTTGGGTCAGGGTTGGGACAGGGTTGGGTCAGGGTTTGGGACAGGGTAGGGTCATGGTTTGGGACAGGGTTGGGTCAGGGTTGGGTCAGGGTTTGGGACCGGGTTGGGTCAGGGTTTGGGACAGGGTTGGGAACCGGTTTGGGACAGGGTTGGGGACAGGGTTGGGACAGAGTTGGTTCAGGGTTTGGGACAGGGTTTGGGACAGGGTTTGGGACAGGGTTGGGTCAGGGTTGGGTCAGGGTTGGGTCAGGGTTTGGGACAGGGTTTGGGACCGGGTTGGGTCAGGGTTTGGGACAGGGTTGGGAACCGGTTTGGGAACCGGGTTGGGACAGGGTTGGGGACAGGGTTGGGACAGAGTTGGTTCAGGGTTTGGGACAGGGTTTGGGACAGGGTTGGGTCAGGGTTGGGTCAGGGTTGGGTCAGGGTTTGGGACAGGGTTGGGTCAGGGTTTGGGACAGGGTTGGGTCAGGGTTGGGTCAGGGTTGGGTCAGGGTTGGGGTCAGGGTTTGGGACAGGGTTTGCGACAGGGTTGGGGTCAGGGTTGGGTCAGGGTTGGGACAGGGTTGGGTCAGGGTTGGGACAGGGTTGGGTCAGGTTTGGGACAGGGTTTGGGACAGGGTTTGGGACAGGGTTTGGGACAGGGTTTGGGATAGGGTTTGGGTCAGGGTTGGGTCAGGGTTGGGTCAGGGTTTGGGACAGGGTTTGGGACAGGGTTTGCGACAGGGTTGGGACAGGTTTGGGACAGGGTTTGGGACAGGGTTTGGGACAGGGTTTGGGACAGGGTTGGGTCAGGGTTGGGTCAGGGTTTGGGACAGGGTTGGGTGAGGGTTGGGTCAGGGTTTGCGACAGGGTTTGGGACAGGGTTGGGTCAGGGTTTGGGACAGGGTTGGGTCAGGGTTGGGACAGGGTTGGGTCAGGGTTTGGGACAGGGTAGGGTCATGGTTTGGGACAGGGTTGGGTCAGGGTTTGGGACAGGGTTTGGGACAGGGTTGGGACAGGGTTGGGACAAGGTTGGGTCAGGGTTGGGTCAGGGTTTGGGAAAGGGTTGGGTCAGGGTTTGCGATAGGGTTTGGGACAGGGTTGGGTCAGGGTTTGGGACAGGGTTGGGTCAGGGTTGGGACAGGGTTGGGTCAGGGTTTGGGACAGGGTAGGGTCATGGTTTGGGACAGGGTTGGGTCAGGGTTGGGTCAGGGTTTGGGACCGGGTTGGGTCAGGGTTTGGGACAGGGTTGGGAACCGGTTTGGGACAGGGTTGGGGACAGGGTTGGGACAGAGTTGGTTCAGGGTTTGGGACAGGGTTTGGGACAGGGTTTGGGACAGGGTTGGGTCAGGGTTGGGTCAGGGTTGGGTCAGGGTTTGGGACAGGGTTGGGTCAGGGTTGGGTCAGGGTTGGGTCAGGGTTGGGTCAGGGTTGGGGTCAGGGTTTGGGACAGGGTTTGCGACAGGGTTGGGACAGGGTTTGGGACAGGGTTGGGACAGGGTTTGGGACAGGGTTGGGGACAGGGTTGGGGAAAGGGTTTGGGACAGGGTTGGGACAGGGGTTGGGTCAGGGTTTGGGACAGGGTTGGGTCAGGGTTTGGGACAGGGTTGGGACAGGGTTGGGACAAGGTTGGGTCAGGGTTGGGACAAGGTTGGGTCAGGGTTGGGTCAGGGTTTGGGACAGGGTTGGGACAGGGTTGGGACAGGGTTGGGACAGGGTTTGGGACAGGGTTGGGGACCGGGTTGGGACAGGGTTTGGGTCAGGGTTGGGGACCGGTTTGGGACAGGGTTGGGACGAGGTTGGGTCAGGGTTTGGGACAGGGTTTTGGTTAGGGTTGGGGACCAGGTTGGGACAGGGTTAGGGTCAGGGTTGGGTCAGGGTTTGAGACAGGGTTTGGGACAGGGTTGGGTCAGGGTTGGGGACAGGGTCTAGGAGAGGGTTGGGGACTGGGTTGGGGACAGGGTTGGGGACAGGGTTGGGGACAGGGTTTGGACAGGGTTGGGACAGGGTTGGGTCAGGTTTGGGTCAGGGTTGGGTCAGGGTTGGGTCAGGGTTTGGGACAGGGTTGGGTCAGGGTTTGGGACAGGGTTGGGAACCGGGTTGGGACAGGGTTGGGACAGGGTTGGGACAGGGTTTGGGACAGGGTTGGGACAGAGTTGGTTCAGGGTTTGGGACAGGGTTGGGTCAGGGTTGGGTCAGGGTTGGGTCAGGGTGTGGTAAGGGTTGGGTCAGGGTTTGGGACAGGGTTGGGTCAGGGTTTGGGACAGGGTTGGGTCAGGGTTGGGTCAGGGTTGGGGTCAGGGTTTGGGACAGGGTTTGCGACAGGGTTGGGACAGGGTTTGGGACAGGGTTGGGACAGGGTTTGGGTCAGGGTTTGGGTCAGGGTTTGGGTCAGGGTTGGGTCAGGGTTTGGGACAGGGTTTGGGACAGGGTTAGGTCAGGGTTGGGTCAGGGTTGGGTCAGGGTTTGGGACAGGGTTTGGGACAGGGTTGCGGTCAGGGTTTGGGACAGGGTTTGGGACAGGGTTTGGGACAGGGTTGGGACAGGGTTTGGGACAGGGTTGGGTCAGGTTTGGGACAGGGTTTGGGACAGGGCTGGGACAGGGATTGGGACAGGGTTTGGGACAGGGTTTGGGTCAGGGTTTGGGACAGGGTTTGGGTCAGGGTTTGGGACAGGGTTGGGTCAGGGTTGGGTCAGGGTTGGGTCAGGGTTTGCGACAGGGTTTGCGACAGGGTTGGGACAGGGTTGGGTCAGGGTTTGGGACAGGGTAGGGTCATGGTTTGGGACAGGGTTGGGTCAGGGTTGGGTCAGGGTTTGGGACAGGGTTTGGGACCGGGTTGGGTCAGGGTTTGGGACAGGGTTGGGAACCGGTTTGGGAACCGGGTTGGGACAGGGTTGGGGACAGGGTTGGGACAGAGTTGGTTCAGGGTTTGGGACAGGGTTTGGGACAGGGTTGGGTCAGGGTTGGGTCAGGGTTGGGTCAGGGTTTGGGACAGGGTTGGGTCAGGGTTTGGGACAGGGTTGGGTCAGGGTTGGGTCAGGGTTGGGTCAGGGTTGGGTCAGGGTTGGGGTCAGGGTTTGGGACAGGGTTTGCGACAGGGTTGGGGTCAGGGTTGGGTCAGGGTTGGGACAGGGTTGGGTCAGGGTTGGGACAGGGTTGGGTCAGGTTTGGGACAGGGTTTGGGACAGGGTTTGGGACAGGGTTTGGGACAGGGTTTGGGATAGGGTTTGGGTCAGGGTTGGGTCAGGGTTGGGTCAGGGTTTGGGACAGGGTTTGGGACAGGGTTTGCGACAGGGTTGGGACAGGTTTGGGACAGGGTTTGGGACAGGGTTTGGGACAGGGTTTGGGTCAGGGTTGGGTCAGGGTTGGGTCAGGGTTTGGGACAGGGTTGGGTGAGGGTTGGGTCAGGGTTTGCGACAGGGTTTGGGACAGGGTTGGGTCAGGGTTTGGGACAGGGTTGGGTCAGGGTTGGGACAGGGTTGGGTCAGGGTTTGGGACAGGGTAGGGTCATGGTTTGGGACAGGGTTGGGTCAGGGTTTGGGACAGGGTTTGGGACAGGGTTGGGACAGGGTTGGGACAAGGTTGGGTCAGGGTTGGGTCAGGGTTTGGGAAAGGGTTGGGTCAGGGTTTGCGATAGGGTTTGGGACAGGGTTGGGTCAGGGTTTGGGACAGGGTTGGGTCAGGGTTGGGACAGGGTTGGGTCAGGGTTTGGGACAGGGTAGGGTCATGGTTTGGGACAGGGTTGGGTCAGGGTTGGGTCAGGGTTTGGGACCGGGTTGGGTCAGGGTTTGGGACAGGGTTGGGAACCGGTTTGGGACAGGGTTGGGGACAGGGTTGGGACAGAGTTGGTTCAGGGTTTGGGACAGGGTTTGGGACAGGGTTTGGGACAGGGTTGGGTCAGGGTTGGGTCAGGGTTGGGTCAGGGTTTGGGACAGGGTTGGGTCAGGGTTGGGTCAGGGTTGGGTCAGGGTTGGGTCAGGGTTGGGGTCAGGGTTTGGGACAGGGTTTGCGACAGGGTTGGGACAGGGTTTGGGACAGGGTTGGGACAGGGTTTGGGACAGGGTTGGGGACAGGGTTGGGGAAAGGGTTTGGGACAGGGTTGGGACAGGGGTTGGGTCAGGGTTTGGGACAGGGTTGGGTCAGGGTTTGGGACAGGGTTGGGACAGGGTTGGGACAAGGTTGGGTCAGGGTTGGGACAAGGTTGGGTCAGGGTTGGGTCAGGGTTTGGGACAGGGTTGGGACAGGGTTGGGACAGGGTTTGGGACAGGGTTGGGGACCGGGTTGGGACAGGGTTTGGGTCAGGGTTGGGGACCGGTTTGGGACAGGGTTGGGACGAGGTTGGGTCAGGGTTTGGGACAGGGTTTTGGTTAGGGTTGGGGACCAGGTTGGGACAGGGTTAGGGTCAGGGTTGGGTCAGGGTTTGAGACAGGGTTTGGGACAGGGTTGGGTCAGGGTTGGGGACAGGGTCTAGGAGAGGGTTGGGGACTGGGTTGGGGACAGGGTTGGGGACAGGGTTGGGGACAGGGTTTGGACAGGGTTGGGACAGGGTTTGGGACAGGGTTGGGACAGGGTTTGGGTCAGGGTTTGGGTCAGGGTTTGGGTCAGGGTTGGGTCAGGGTTTGGGACAGGGTTTGGGACAGGGTTAGGTCAGGGTTGGGTCAGGGTTGGGTCAGGGTTTGGGACAGGGTTTGGGACAGGGTTGCGGTCAGGGTTTGGGACAGGGTTTGGGACAGGGTTTGCAACAGGGTTGGGACAGGGTTTGGGACAGGGTTTGCGACAGGGTTGGGACAAGGTTGGGTCAGGGTTTGGGACAGGGTTGGGTCAGGGTTTGGGACAGGGTTGGGTCAGGGTTTGGACAGGGTTGGGTCAGGGTTTGGGACAGGGTAGGGTCATGGTTTGGGACAGGGTTGGATCAGGGTTGGGTCAGGGTTTGGGACAGGGTTTGGGACCGGGTTGGGTCAGGGTTGGGTCAGGGTTGCGGTCAGGGTTTGGGACAGGGTTGGGTCAGGGTTGGGTCAGGGTTTGGGACAGGGTTGGATCAGGGTTGGTCAGGGTTGGTCAGGGTTTTGGGTCAGGGTTGCGGTCAGGGTTTGGGACAGGGTTGGGTCAGGGTTGGGTCAGGGTTGGGGACCGGGTTGGGTCAGGGTTTGGGATAGGGTTGGGTCAGGGTTGGGTCAGGGTTGGGTCAGGTTTGGGTCAGGGTTGCGGTCAGGGTTTGGGACAGGGTTTGCAACAGGTTTGGGTCAGGGTTTGGGTTGGGTCAGGGTTGGGTCAGGGTTTGGGACAGGGTTGGGTCAGGGTTGGGACAGGGTTTGGGACAGGGTTTGGGACAGGGTTTGGGACAGGGTTTGGGTCAGGGTTTGGGACAGGGTTTGGGACAGGGTTGGGTCAGGGTTGGGTCAGGATTGGGTCAGGATTGGGTCAGGGTTTGGGACAGGGTTTGCGACAGGGTTGGGACAGGGTTGGGTCAGGGTTTGGGACAGGGTTTGGGACAGGGTTTGGGACAGGGTTTGGGACAGGGTTGGGTCAGGGTTGGGTCAGGGTTTGGGACAGGGTTGGGTGAGGGTTGGGGACCGGGTTGGGACAGGGTTGGGACAGGGTTGGGACAAGGTTGGGTCAGGGTTGGGTCAGGGTTTACGACAGGGTTGGGACAGGGTTTGGGACAGGGTTGGGTCAGGGTTTGGGACAGGGTTGGGTCAGGGTTGGGACAGGGTTGGGTCAGGGTTTGGGACAGGGTAGGGTCATGGTTTGGGACAGGGTTGGGTCAGGGTTTGGTCAGGGTTTGGGACAGGGTTTGGGACCGGGTTGGGTCAGGGTTGCGGTCAGGGTTTGGGACAGGGTTGGGTCAGGGTTGGGTCAGGGTTTGGGACAGGGTTGGTCAGGGTTTGGGACAGGGTTTGGGACAGGGTTTGGGACAGGGTTGGGTCAGGGTTGCGGTCAGGGTTTGGGACAGGGTTGGGTCAGGGTTTGGGACAGGGTTGGGTCAGGGTTGGTCAGGGTTTGGGACAGGGTTGGTCAGGGTTTGGGTCAGGGTTTGGGACAGGGTTTGGGACAGGGTTTGGGACAGGGTTAGGGACCGGGTTGGGTCAGGGTTGGGTCAGAGTTGGGTCAGGGTTTGGGACAGGGTTTGGGAGAGGGTTGGGTCAGGGTTGGGTCAGGGTTTGGGACCGGGTTTGGGTCAGGGTTGGGTCAGGGTTGCGGTCAGGGTTTGGGACAGGGTTGGGTCAGGGTTTGGGACAGGGTTGGGTCAGGGTTGGTCAGGGTTTGGGACAGGGTTGGTCAGGGTTTGGGACAGGGTTTGGGACAGGGTTAGGGACCGGGTTGGGTCAGGGTTGGGTCAGAGTTGGGTCAGGGTTTGGGACAGGGTTTGGGACAGGGTTTGGGACAGGGTTGGGACAGGGTTGGGACAGGGTTGGGTCAGGGTTTGGGACAGGGTTTGCGACAGGGTTTGGGACAGGGTTGGGACAGGGTTTGGGACAGGGTTTAGGACAGGGTTTGGGACAGGGTTGGGACAGGGTTTGGGACAGGGTTGGGTCAGGGTTTGGGTCAGGGTTTGGGAAAGGGTTTGGGACAGGGTTTGGGACAGGGTTGGGTCAGGGTTTGGGTCAGGGTTTGGGACAGGGTTGGGACAGGGTTGGAACAGGGTTTGGGACAGGGTTGGGGACCGGGTTGGGTCAGGGTTTGGGATAGGATTGGGTCAGGGTTGGGTCAGGGTTGGGTCAGGTTTGGGTCAGGGTTGCGGTCAGGGTTTGGGACAGGGTTTGCAACAGGTTTGGGTCAGGGTTTGGGTTGGGTCAGGGTTGGGTCAGGGTTGGGTCAGGTTTGGGTCAGGGTTGGGTCAGGGTTGGGTCAGGGTTGGGACAGGGTTTGGGACAGGGTTTGGGACAGGGTTGGGACACGGTTTGGGACAGGGTTTGGGACAGGGTTTGGGACAGGGTTGGGTCAGGGTTGGGTCAGGGTTGGGTCAGGGTTTGGGACAGGGTTTGCGACAGGGTTGGGACAGGGTTTGGGACAGGGTTTGGGACAGGGTTGGGACAGGGTTTGGGACAGGGTTTGGGACAGGGTTGGGTGAGGGTTTGGGACAGGGTTTGCAACAGGTTTGGGTCAGGGTTTGGGTCAGGGTTGGGTCAGGGTTGGGTCAGGGTTGGGTCAGGGTTGGGTCAGGGTTGGGTCAGGGTTTGGGACAGGGTTTGGGTCAGGGTTTGGAACCGGGTTGGGAACCGGGTTGGGACAGGGTTGGGACAGGGTTTGGGACAGGGTTGGGACAGGGTTTGGGACAGGGTTGGTTCAGGGTTTGGGACAGGGTTGGGACAGGGTTGGTTCAGGGTTTGGGACAGGGTTGGGTCAGGGTTGGGTCAGGGTTTGGGACAGGGTTGGGACAGGGTTTGGGACAGGGTTTGCGACAGGGTTGGGACAGGATTTGGGACAGGGTTTGGGACAGGGTTTGGGACAGGGTTGGGTCAGGGTTGGGTCAGGGTTGGGGACAGGGTTGGGGACTGGGTTGGGGACAGGGTTGGGGACAGGGTTGGTTCAGGGTTTGGGTCAGGGTTGGGACAGGGTTGGGTCAGGGTTGGGTCAGGGTTGGGACATGGTTGGGACAGGGTTGGGACAGGGTTGGGACAGGGTTGGGACAGGGTTGGGACAAGGTTGGGTCAGGGTTTGGGACAGGGTGTGGGACAGGGTTGGGTCAGGGTTTGGGTCAGGGTTTGGGACAGGGTTTGGGACAGGGTTTGGGACAGGGTTTGGGACAAGGTTGGGGACAGGGTTGGGGACAGGGTTGGGGACAGGGTTGGGACAGGGGTTTGGTCAGGGTTTGGGACAGCGTTGGGACAGGGTTTGGGACAGGGTTGGGTCAGGGTTTGGGACAGGGTTGGGTCAGGGTTGGGTCAGGGTTGGGGACAGGGTTGGGGACTGGGTTGGGGACAGGGTTGGGGACAGGGTTGGGGACAGGGTTGGGACAGGGTTGGGACAGGGTTGGGTCAGGGTTGGGTCAGGGTTTGGTCAGGGTTTGGGACAGGGTTGGGTCAGGGTTTGGAACCGGGTTGGGAACCGGGTTGGGACAGGGTTGGGACAGGGTTTGGGACAGGGTTGGGACAGGGTTTGGGACAGGGTTGGTTCAGGGTTTGGGACAGGGTTGGGACAGGGTTGGTTCAGGGTTTGGGACAGGGTTGGGTCAGGGTTGGGTCAGGGTTTGGGACAGGGTTGGGTCAGGGTTTGAGACAGGGTTTGAGACAGGGTTTGCGACAGGGTTGGGACAGGATTTGGGACAGGGTTTGGGACAGGGTTTGGGACAGGGTTGGGTCAGGGTTGGGTCAGGGTTGGGGACAGGGTTGGGGACTGGGTTGGGGACAGGGTTGGGGACAGGGTTGGGGACAGGGTTGGGACAGGGTTGGGACAGGGTTGGGTCAGGGTTGGGTCAGGGTTTGGTCAGGGTTTGGGACAGGGTTGGGTTAGGGTTTGGAACCGGGTTGGGAAACGGGTTGGGACAGGGTTGGTTCAGGGTTTGGGACAGGGTTGGGACAGGGTTGGTTCAGGGTTTGGGACAGGGTTGGGACAGGGTTTGGGACAGGGTTGGGACAGGGTTTGGGACAGGGTTTGGGACAGGGTTTGGGACAGGGTTTGGGACAGGGTTTGGGACAGGGTTGGGTCAGGGTTTGGGACAGGGTTGGGTCAGGGTTGGGTCAGGGTTGGGTCTGACCAGAGCGGGCAGCAGCTTTTCTTGGATGAGGGAGATAAAGGCCAGACTGTCGGCTCCTTCTTTGGCCGACAGGTCGAAGTCTGCGTTATATTTCTGAAACACAAATGTATGAAACTCAAATACTTCACTTCTGACTGTGGGCGTCGCCCCGGAGACCGCAGCCCGTGGGCGTCGCCCCGGAGACCGCAGCCCGTGGGCGTCGCCCCGGAGACCGCAGCCCGTGGGCGTCGCCCCGGAGACCGCAGCCCGTGGGCGTTACCTGTTTGCGCAGGTGGATGATGATGTCACTGGGTCTAGTCAGAGTCTCGTTCTGATTGGTCCTCAAAGCAGGAAGTGAACCTGAGGAGACATTTCACCGTCAAACATCGACCAATCACAAGGGTCAGGGTTGACATGTTCTGATGTTCCAGACTGGAGCTTTAAACGTTCTAATGTGATAAACGTTCTAATGTGATAAACGTTCTAATGTGATGAACGTTCTAATGTGATGAACGTTCTAATGTGATGAACGTTCTAATGTGATGAACGTTCTAATGTGATGAACGTTCTAATGTGATGAACGTTCTAATGTGATGAACGTTCTAATGTGATAAACGTTCTAATGTGATGAACGTTCTAATGTGATGAACGTTCTAATGTGATAAACGTTCTAATGTGATGAACGTTCTAATGTGATGAACGTTCTAATGTGATGAACGTTCTAATGTGATGAACGTTCTAATGTGATGAACGTTCTAATGTGATAAACGTTCTAATGTGATGAACGTTCTAATGTGATGAACGTTCTAATGTGATAAACGTTCTAATGTGATGAACGTTCTAATGTGATGAACGTTCTAATGTGATAAACGTTCTAATGTGATGAACGTTCTAATGTGATAAACGTTCTAATGTGATGAACGTTCTAATGTGATGAACGTTCTAATGTGATGAACGTTCTAATGTGATAAACGTTCTAATGTGATGAACGTTCTAATGTGATGAACGTTCTAATGTGATGAACGTTCTAATGTGATGAACGTTCTAATGTGATAAACGTTCTAATGTGATGAACGTTCTAATGTGATGAACGTTCTAATGTGATAAACGTTCTAATGTGATAAACGTTCTAATGTGATGAACGTTCTAATGTGATAAACGTTCTAATGTGATGAACGTTCTAATGTGATGAACGTTCTAATGTGATAAACGTTCTAATGTGATAAACGTTCTAATCTGATGAACGTTCTAATGTGCTGAACGTTCTAATGTGATAAACGTTCTAATGTGATAAACGTTCTAATGTGATAAACGTTCTAATGTGATGAACATTCTAATGTGATAAACGTTCTAATGTGATGAACGTTCTAATGTGATAAATGTTCTAAACGTTCTAATGTGATAAACGTTCTAATGTGATAAACGTTCTAATGTGATAAATGTTCTAATGTGATAAATGTTCTAATGTGATAAATGTTCTAAACGTTCTAATGTGATAAATGTTCTAATGTGATAAATGTTCTAATATGTATGTCACAGTGACATGTTCAGTGTGATTGACAGGTGCCCCCTGCAGGTGCGTGCAGCTCGCACCTGACGGGCTTCTCCAGGGATTATTCATCTTGTGAATCTTCAGTGGAGCTCCAGCAAACTGAGCGTACGCCTGAAACCACAACACAGACCTGGTTTAGTCCTGGTTTAGTCCTGGTTTAGTCCTGGTTTAGTCCTGGTTTAGTCCTGGTTTAGTCCCGGTTTAGTCCCGGTTTAGTCCCGGTTTAGTCCCGGTTTAGTCCCGGTTTAGTCCTGGTTTAGTCCCGGTTTAGACCCGGTTTAGTCCTGGTTTAGACCTGGTTTAGTCCTTGTTTAGTCCTTGTTTGGACCCTGTTTGGACCCGGTTTAGACCCGGTTTAGACCCGGTTTAGACCCGGTTTAGACCCGGTTTAGTCCTGGTTTAGTCCTGGTTTAGTCCTGGTTTAGACCTGGTTTAGTCCTGGTTCAGTCCTGGTTTAGACCTGGTTCAGTCCTGGTTTAGTCCTGGTTCAGTCCTGGTTTAGACCTGGTTCAGTCCTGGTTTAGACCTGGTTTGGACCTGGTTTAGTCCTGGTTTAATGTTGGTTTAGACCTGGTTTAGTCCTGGTTTAGTCCTGGTTTAGTCCTGGTTTAAACCCGGTTCAGTCCTGGTTTAGTCCTGGTTTAGTCCTGGTTTAGTCCTGGTTTAATGTTGGTTTAGACCTCTCCAAGCCGCCAAATCTGCCCACCTCTCCACCCTCATCAACACCTCCCACCGGAGCCCTCGCACCCTGTTCTCCACCGTCAACAAGCTGCTCCAGCCACCGGACATCACTCCACCCTCCTCCCCTGACCTCTGCAACTCTTTCCTCCTTGCCTTCAATGACAACATTTCCAAAATCAACAGCTCCATGACTGCCGTCTCCATTAACTCCATCACCACCCCCACCCCTGCCCCCCCTCCGCTCCCTGACCACCCACCCTTCCCTGCCCTCACCACCTTCTCCTCTGTTAACTCCTCTCACATCATAGACCTCATCACCGCTTCCAAAACCACCACCTGCTCTCTCGACCCCCTCCCAACGACTCTAACCAAGGCCTGCCTCCCTGCTCTCATCCCCCATCTCACCACCCTCTTCAACCAGTCTTTATCCCTCGGCCATGTTCCTTCCATCTACAAACTGGCCTCCATCACCCCCATCCTCAAAAAACCCACCCTAGACTCCGCCAACCTCTCCAACTACCGCCCCATCTCCAACCTGCCGTTCCTCTCAAAAACGCTGGAACGCATCGTCGCCGCCCAACTTCACACCCAAACAACCTCTATGAACCCCTCCAATCTGGCTTCCGCCCACTTCACAGCACTGAAACAGCCCTGGTCAAAGTACTCAACGATCTCCTCACCTCTGCAGACTCCGGGGCCCTCAACATCCTGTTACTACTAGACCTCAGCGCAGCCTTTGACACTATAAACCATTCCATCCTCCTACAAAGGCTGCGCCAACTGGGTGTTGAGGGCTCTGCACTTGACTGGCTCACATCCTACCTCACCAACAGGCAAGAGTTCATTTCCCTCTCCGGTCACTCATCCACCCTCTCCCCAGTAACGCAGGGGTCCCCCAGGGCTCAGTCCTCGGCCCCCTGCTCTTCATCTGCTACATCTTCCCCCTTGGTCACATCCTCCGCCAACTCAACCTGGACTTTCACTGCTACGCTGACGACACCCAGATATACCTCACCACCAAACCCACCCACACCCTCCCCTCAGCCACATCCAAACCTGCATCTCTACAATAAAATCATGGCTCACTCTCAACTTCCTCAAACTGAACAGTGACAAAACAGAGCTCCTCCTCATTGGCACCAAATCCACTCTCAATAAAACTGGTCCCTTTTCACTCAGCATCGACACCTCGACCATCACCCCCTCTACCCTGGTACGCAATCTCGGTGTCATCATGGACCCCACCCTCTCCTTCACTCCCCATGTCAGCCACATCGTCAAGACCTCATACTTCCACCTCCGCCGCATCGCCAAAATCCGACACTGCCTCACCCTCCCCGCTGCTGAATCCCTCATCCATGCCTTCATCTCCTCCCGCCTCGACTACTGCACCTCCCTCCTCACTGGCACCTCCTCCCATTCCCTCCACAGACTCCAAATGGTCCAAAACTCCGCTGCCCGCCTCCTCACCCACACCCGCCTCCTCACCCACACCCGCCTCCTCACCCACACCCGGTCCTCACCCACACCTTCCTCACCCACACCCGCCTCCTCACCCACACCCTCCTCACCCACACCCGCCTCCTCACCCACACCCTCCTCACCCACACCCGCCTCCTCACCCACACCCGGTCCCGTGATCACATCACTCCCGTTCTCCGCTCTCTCCACTCTCTCCCCATCAAGCAGCGCATAAACTTTAAAATACTCCTCCTCACCTTCAAAGCTCTTCACCACCTTGCCCCCCCCTACCTGTCTGACCTCCTCATCCCCCACCGCCCCCCCTACCTGTCTGACCTCCTCATCCCCCACCGCCCCCCCTACCTGTCTGACCTCCTCATCCCCCACCGCCCCCCCTACCTGTCTGACCTCCTCATCCCTCACCGCCCCCCCTACCTGTCTGACCTCCTCATCCCCCACCGCCCCCCCTACCTGTCTGACCTCCTCATCCCCCACCGCCCCCCCTACCTGTCTGACCTCCTCATCCCCCACCGCCCCCCCTACCTGTCTGACCTCCTCATCCCCCACCGCCCCTCCCGAGCTCTCCGATCCTCCTCCTCTCTCACCCTGACTGCACCAACATCCCGACTCAAAACTTTTGGCGACAGAGCGTTCTCCCGAACAGCACCCCGACTCTGGAACTCCCTCCCCCCCGTCCCACTCCCCCTCACTCACAACATTCAAATCCCGCCTAAAAACATACCTCTTCACCCAAGCCTATGACCTCCCCTACCCCTAGCCTCCTCTACCCCATTGCCTACTCTTCTACCCCCTGTTTCATCCCCATCTTTTTCTCTCTACTTCTTCTGTCTTGTTCATTTTATCTGTATATTAATGTGTTCTGTACGTGTTGTCCCCCCTGTCTGTAAATACCCCCCCTTTTTTATTATGTTCAGCGTCTTTGGGTCACTGAAAAGGGCTATATAAATAAAAGTTATTATTATTATTATTATTATTATTAATTATTATTATTGTTGGTTTAGACCTGGTTTAATGTTGGTTTAGACCTGGTTTAGACCTGGTTTAGTCCTGGTTTAGTCCTGGTTTAGTCCTGGTTTAGTCCTGGTTTAGTCCTGGTTTAGACCTGGTTTAGACCTGGTTTAGACCTGGTTTAGTCCTGGTTTAGACCTGGTTTGAACCTGGTTTAGTCCTGGTTTAGACCTGGTTTGGTCCCGGTTTAGACCCGGTTTAGTCCTGGTTTGGACCCGGTTTAGTCCCGGTTTGGTCCCGGTTTAGTCCTGGTTTGGTCCCGGTTTAGTCCTGGTTTAGACCCGGTTTAGTCCCGGTTTGGACCTGGTTTGGACCTGGTTTGGACCCGGTTTAGTCCCGGTTTAGACCCGGTTTAGTCCCGGTTTAGTCCCGGTTTAGTCCTGGTTTAATGTTGGTTTAGACCTAATTTAGTCCTGGTTTGGACCTGGTTTAGTCCTGGTTTAGTCCCGGTTTAGTCCCGGTTTAAACCCGGTTTAAACCCGGTTTAGTCCCGGTTTGGACCCGGTTTGGACCCGGTTTAGACCCGGTTTAGACCCGGTTTAGACCTAATTTAGTCCTGGTTTGGACCTGGTTTGGACCTGGTTTAGTCCTGGTTTAATCCTGGTTTAGTCCTGGTTTAGACCCGGTTTGGTCCTGGTTTAGACCTGGTTTAGACCTGGTTTAGTCCTGGTTTAGTCCTGGTCTAAACCAGGACTAAACCAGGTCTAAACCAGGACTAAACCTGGTTTAGTCCTGGTTTAGTCCTGGTCTAAACCAGGACTAAACCAGGTCTAAACCAGGACTAAACCAGGACTAAACTAGGACTAAACCAGGACTAAACCTTTAGACCGGGTTTAGACCCGGTTTGGACTCGGTTTAGACCCGGTTTGGTCCCGGTTTGGACCCGGTTTGGACCCGGTTTGGACCCGGTTTGGAGCCGGTGTGGAGCCGGTTTGGAGCCGGTTTAGACCCGGTTTAGACCCGGTTTAGACCCGGTTTAGTCCCGGTTTAGTCCGTGTTTGGACCTGGTTTAGACCCGGTTTAGACCCGGTTTAGACCCGGTTTAGACCCGGTTTAGTCCCGGTTTAGTCCGTGTTTGGACCTGGTTTGGACCTGGTTTGGACCTGGTTTAGACCTGGTTTAGACCTGGTTTAGACCTGGTTTAGTCCTGGTTAAGTCCTGGTTTAGACCTGGTTTAGTCCTGGTTTAGTCCTGGTTTAGTCCTGGTTTAGACCTGGTTTAGACCTGGTTTAGTCCTGGTTTGGACATGGTTTAGACCTGGTTTAGACCTGGTTTAGACCTGGTTTAGTCCTGGTTTAAACCATGTTTAGTCCTGGTTTATTTCCTGGTTTAGACCTGGTTCAATGTTGGTTTAGTCCTGGTTTAGTCCCGGTTTGGACCCGGTTTAGACCCGGTTTAGACCCGGTTTAGACCCGGTTTAGTCCCGGTTTAGTCCCGGTTTAATGTTGGTTTAATGTTGGTTTAATGTTGGTTTAGTCCTGGTTTAGACCTGGTTTAGACCTGGTTTAGTCCCTGGTTTAGTCCTGGTTTATTTCCTGGTTTAGACCTGGTTTAGACCTGGTTTAGACCTGGTTTAGACCTGGTTTAGTCCTGGTTTAGTCCTGGTTTAGTCCTGGTTTAGTCCTGGTTTAGTCCTGGTTTAGTCCTGGTTTGGACCTGGTTTGGACCTGGTTTGGACCTGGTTTAGTCCCGGTTTAGTCCCGGTTTAGTCCCGGTTTAGACCCGGTTTAGTCCCGGTTTAGACCCGGTTTAGACCCGGTTTAGACCTAATTTAGTCCTGGTTTGGACCTGGTTTGGACCTGGTTTAGTCCTGGTTTAGTCCTGGTTTAGTCCTGGTTTAGACCCGGTTTAGACCCGGTTTAGTCCCGGTTTAAACCCGGTTTAAACCCGGTTTAAACCCGGTTTAGTCCCGGTTTAGTCCCGGTTTAGACCCGGTTTAGACCCGGTTTGGACCCGGTTTGGACCCGGTTTGGACCCGGTTTGGACCCGGTTTGGACCCGGTTTAGTCCCGGTTTGGTCCCGGTTTGGTCCCGGTTTGGTCCCGGTTTGGACCCGGTTTGGACCCGGTTTGGACCCGGTTTGGACCCGGTTTGGACCTGGTTTAGACCTGGTTTAATGTTGGTTTAGACCTGGTTTAGTCCTGGTTTGGACCTGGTTTGGACCTGGTTTGGACCTGGTTTGGACCCGGTTTAGACCATGTTTGGACACGGTTTGGACCCGGTTTGGACCCGGTTTAGACCCGGTTTAGACCCGGTTTAGACCCGGTTTAGTCCCTGTTTGGACCTGGTTTAGACCTGGTTTAGACCTGGTTTAGACCTGGTTTGGACCTGGTTTGGACCTGGTTTGGACCTGGTTTAGTCCCGGTTTAGTCCCGGTTTAGACCCGGTTTAGACCCGGTTTAGACCCGGTTTAGTCCCTGTTTGGACCTGGTTTAGACCTGGTTTAGACCTGGTTTAATCCTGGTTTGGACCTGGTTTGGACCTGGTTTAGTCCTGGTTTAGTCCTGGTTTAGACCTGGTTTAGACCTGGTTTAGACCTGGTTTAGACCTGGTTTAGACCCGGTTTAGTCCCGGTTTAAACCCGGTTTAAACCCGGTTTAGTCCCGGTTTAAACCCGGTTTAGTCCCGGTTTAGTCCCGGTTTAGTCCCGGTTTAGTCCCGGTTTGGACCCGGTTTGGACCCGGTTTAGACCCGGTTTAGACCCGGTTTAGACCCGGTTTGGACCCGGTTTGGACCCGGTTTGGACCCGGTTTAGTCCCGGTTTAGTCCCGGTTTGGTCCCGGTTTGGACCCGGTTTGGACCCGGTTTGGACCCGGTTTAGACCTGGTTTAATGTTGGTTTAGACCTGGTTTAGTCCTGGTTTGGACCTGGTTTGGACCTGGTTTGGACCTGGTTTGGACCTGGTTTGGACCCGGTTTAGACCATGTTTGGACACGGTTTGGACCCGGTTTGGACCCGGTTTGGACCCGGTTTTAGACCCGGTTTAGTCCCGGTTTAGTCCCGGTTTAGACCCGGTTTAGACCCGGTTTAGACCCGGTTTGGACCCGGTTTGGACCCGGTTTGGACCAGGTTAAATCCCGGTTTGGACCCGGTTTGGACCCGGTTTGGACCCGGTTTGGACCCGGTTTAGACCTGGTTCAGACCTGGTTTAGTCCTGGTTTAGACCTGGTTTAGTCCTGGTTTACCAGGACTAAACCAGGTCTAAACCAGGACTAAACTAGGACTAAACCTTTAGACCCGGTTTGGACCCGGTTTGGACCCGGTTTGGACCCGGTTTGGACCCGGTTTGGACCCGGTTTAGTCCCGGTTTGGACCCGGTTTGGACCCGGTTTAGTCCCGGTTTAGTCCCGGTTTAGTCCCGGTTTAGTCCCGGTTTAGACCCGGTTTAGTCCATGTTTGGACCTGGTTTGGACCTGGTTTGGACCTGGTTTAGTCCTGGTTTAGTCCTGGTTTAGTCCTGGTTTAGTCCTGGTTTAGTCCCGGTTTAGTCCCGGTTTAGTCCCGGTTTAGACCCGGTTTAGACCCGGTTTAGACCCGGTTTAGACCCGGTTTAGACCCGGTTTAGTCCCTGTTTGGACCTGGTTTAGACCTGGTTTAGACCTGGTTTAATCCTGGTTTGGACCTGGTTTGGACCTGGTTTAGTCCTGGTTTAGTCCTGGTTTAGTCCTGGTTTAGACCTGGTTTAGACCTGGTTTAGTCCTGGTTTGGACCTGGTTTAGTCCTGGTTTAGTCCTGGTTTAGACCTGGTTTAGTCCTGGTTTAGTCCTGGTTTAAACCATGTTTAGTCCTGGTTTATTTCCTGGTTTAGACCTGGTTCAATGTTGGTTTAGTCCTGGTTTAGTCCCGGTTTGGACCCGGTTTAGTGCCGGTTTAATGTTAGTTTAATGTTGGTTTAGTCCTGGTTTAGTCCTGGTTTAGTCCTGGTTTAGACCTGGTTTGGACCTGGTTTGGACCTGGTTTGGTCCTGGTTTAGTCCTGGTTTAGTCCTGGTTTAGTCCTGGTTTGGACCTGGTTTGGACCTGGTTTGGACCTGGTTTGGTCCTGGTTTAGTCCTGGTTTAGTCCTGGTTCAGTCCTGGTTTAGACCTGGTTTAGACCTGGTTTAGTCCTGGTTCAGTCCTGGTTTAGACCTGGTTTAGACCTGGTTTAGACCTGGTTTAGTCCTGGTTTGGACCTGGTTTAGACCTGGTTTCACATATAAATGACAGGTCTCTGGAGCCTGAGTCCTGATCCCGGGACACGGTCTCTGTCTGTCTCCTGGCTCGGTCCGGCTCGGTCTGGTCCGGCTCGGTCCGGCTCTAACGGCCCGGTCCTGTGGTCACTCACCATCACGGTCAGACAGTCGGTGCTCACAGACGGTAACCCGAAGTCTCCTTCCCAACAAAACAAGTGCTCCGGAGCCGCCATGATGAGCGGAAGTGCGTGACTCTGTGAGCGGAAGTGGAGCGGGGGAGACGGGGCTGCGGCCGGACATCGCCCCCTGAAGACACTGCACGGGAATTGCACTGTCTCTTCTTCTTCTTCTTCTTCTTCTTCTTCTTCTTCTTCTTCTTCTTCTTCTTCTTCTTCTTCTTCTTCTTCTTCTTCTTCTTCTTCTTCTTCTTCTTCTTCTTCTTCTTCTTCTTCTTCTTCTTCTTCTTCTTCTTTTTCTTCTTCTTCTTCTTCTTCTTCTTCTTCTTCTTCTTTTTCTTCTTCTTTTTCTTCTTCTTCTTCTTCTTCCTCTTCTTCTTCTTCTTCTTCTTCTTCTGCCACCACCAACTGACTTTCTATTTAGGCCGGACCATGTTTAGTCCTGACTCTGGCACCAGCAGGAGGCCGGTCCATGTTTAGTCCTGACTCTGGCACCAGCAGGAGGCCGGTCCATGTTTAGTCCTGACTCTGGCACCAGCAGGAGGCCGGTCCATGTTTAGTCCTTACTCTGGCACCAGCAGGAGGCCGGTCCATGTTTAGTCCTGACTCTGGCACCAGCAGGAGGCCGCTCCATGTTTAGTCCTGACTCTGGCACCAGCAGGAGGCCGGTCCATGTTTAGTCCTGACTCTGGCACCAGCAGGAGGCCGGTCCATGTTTAGTCCTGACTCTGGCACCAGCAGGAGGCCGGTCCATGTTTAGTCCTGACTCTGGCACCAGCAGGAGGCCGGTCCCTGAGGTCCTCAGAGTCCGAGATGGTTCATATGGCACTAACATATCCAAGATGTACTTTGGTGCTAGGCCATGGAGAGACACAAGCAGAGCTGCTTTAAAGTCTCTTCTCTGAGCCACAGGGGGCAGTGCAGAGACCTGAGAACAGGACTAATGTGATGGTACTTCCTGGTTCTAGTCAGGACCCGAGCAGGTCAACATGAACTCTCAGGTCAACATGAACTCTCAGGTCAACATGAACTCTCAGGTCAACATGAACTCTCAGGTCAACATGAACACTCAGGTCAACATGAACTCTCAGGTCAACATGAACACTCAGGTCAACATGAACTCTCAGGTCAACATGAACTCTCAGGTCAACATGAACTCTCAGGTCAACATGAACTCTCAGGTCAACATGAACTCTCAGGTCAACATGAACACTCAGAACCTTCATCATTTTGAACCTCCTTTGATGTTATTGGTGACACAGGCCAGTGTGAAAGTCCCCTCCATTCATCCAAGATTTGTTTGAAAGTAACTCGTGACCATGCCCCTCAAAGCATGGTCAGCAGAGTTCACCTCAGAGTTCACCTCAGAGTTCACCTCAGAGTTCACCTCAGAGTTCACCTCAGAGTTCACATATCTCCACTGACTGACATCAGAATGATCTCTGATAAGTGACACTCTGTTTGCAACAAAAGTCTTAAATCTGAGACCGTCATTTGCAACGTACCTTAGCACTGTAGTACTATCTTAGCACTGTAGTACTAGCTTAGCACTGTAGTACTAGCTTAGCACTGTAGTACTAGCTTAGCACTGTAGTACTACCTTAGCACTGTAGTATTATCTTAGCACTGTAGTACTAGCTTAGCACTGTAGTACTACCTTAGCACTGTAGTACTACCTTAGCACTGTAGTACTACCTTAGGACTGTAGTACTACCTTAGCACTGAAGTACTACCTTAGCACTGTAGTACTACCTTAGGACAGTGGTACTATCTTAGCACTGTAGTACTATAGTACTATCTTAGCACTGTAGTACTACCTTAGCACTGTGGTACTATCTTAGCACTGTAGTACTACCTTAGGACTGTAGTACTACCTTAGCACTGTAGTACTACCTTAGGACTGTGGTACTATCTTAGCACTGTAGTACTACCTTAGGACTGTAGTACTACCTTAGCACTGTAGTACTACCTTAGGACTGTGGTACTATCTTAGCACTGTAGTACTACCTTAGGACTGTAGTACTACCTTAGCACTGTAGTACTACCTTAGGACTGTGGTACTATCTTAGCACTGTAGTACTACCTTAGGACTGTAGTACTACCTTAGCACTGTAGTACTACCTTAGGACTGTGGTACTATCTTAGCACGTTGGTACTATGGTACTATCTTAGCACTGTAGTACTATCTTAGCACTGTAGTACTATCTTAGCACTGTAGTACTATGGTACTATCTTAGCACTGTAGTACTATCTTAGCACTGTAGTACTATGGTACTATCTTAGCACTGTAGTACTATGGTACTATCTTAGCACTGTAGTACTATCTTAGCACTGTAGTACTATGGTACTATCTTAGCACTGTAGTACTATGGTACTATCTTAGCACTGTAGTACTATCTTAGCACTGTAGTACTATGGTACTATCTTAGCACTGTAGTACTATCTTAGCACTGTAGTACTATCTTAGCACTGTAGTACTATCAGTCCAGAACACCGATTCTTTCAATGGCATTTGTAGCTCATTTCTCATTAGTTTGTCCATCTTTACAGCCACAGTATGTCTTTTGTCCATTAGGTCAGACATTAGGCCTTATGCTCTTTGAGTAAGTCATTGTTTTTGAGCATTTTTCTTTTCAGGCTTTCTGCTCTCTGCACAACTACTGAGCGATTGTTTGGTAGTTTGACAGGTTTGTTCTTGAGGTAGAACCACACAAAAGTGACAGTCAACATTTTTTACAGTGTCTTTAACAAAGTCCATGAATTGTCCTCATGAGACGTGTCCTGCCTGTCCTCATGAGACGTGTCCTGCCTGTCCTCATGAGACGTGTCCTGCCTGTCCTCAGAGTCCTTTTCTGGAAAGTTGTGATTAATCTGTTTCAAACACAGGGTTTCTATTTCTGACATTGAAATGTGTTTTACAGAAGCACTTTGGTCATTTCCTTTCAATGGGCCATTTATTCCCAGCCTAAGATCGTTTTAACTGCATAGGGACCATCATCTATGGGACCATCATCTATGGGACCATCACCTATGGGACCATCATCTATGGGACCATCACCTATGGGACCATCATCTATGGGACCATCATCTATGGGACCATCACCTATGGGACCATCATCTATGGGACCATCATCTATGGGACCATCATCTATGGGACCATCATCTATGGGACCATCACCTATGGGACCATCATCTATGGGACCATCATCTATGGGACCATCACCTATGGGACCATCATCTATGGGACCATCATCTATGGGACCATCATCTATGGGACCATCATCTATGGGACCATCACCTATGGGACCATCACCTATGGGACCATCATCTATGGGACCATCACCTATGGGACCATCATCTATGGGACCATCATCTATGGGACCATCATCTATGGGACCATCACCTATGGGACCATCATCTATGGGACCATCACCTATGGGACCATCATCTATGGGACCATCATCTATGGGACCATCACCTATGGGACCATCATCTATGGGACCATCATCTATGGGACCATCATCTATGGGACCATCACCTATGGGACCATCATCTATGGGACCATCATAGGCAAGGCAAGGCAAGTTTATTTGTAGAGCACATTTCATACACAAGGCAATTCAAAGTGCTTCACAGCAGGAAAAATGCATTCAAATCACAAAGAAATTACAGAAACAGAAATACAATAAAATTAACTAAATTAAAAATTATCAATCCAACTGATTGTCTAAACTTATAAAATCACAAACAAAAGAGAAGAGTGCAAAGAAAAAATCCTTTCAGTCATATGCGCAGCTAAACAAAACTGTTTTTAGCTTAGATTTGAACATTGTCAGAGTAGAACCTGTCTCACATCTTCAGGAAGAATGTTCCAGATTTTAGCTGCATAAAACTGAAACGCAGATTCCCCATGTTTTGTCCTGACTCTGGCACCAGCAGGAGGCCGGTCCCTGAGGTCCTCAGAGTCCGAGATGGTTCATATGGCACTAACATATCCGAGATGTACTTTGGTGCTAGGCCATGGAGAGACTTGTACACAAGCAGAGCTGCTTTAAAGTCTCTTCTCTGAGCCACAGGGGGCAGTGCAGAGACCTGAGAACAGGACTAATGTGATCATACTTCCTGGTTCTAGTCAGGACTAATGTGATGGTACTTCCTGGTTCTAGTCAGGACCCGAGCAGCAGCGTTCTGGATGTACTGCAGCTGTTTTACAACTCGTTTGGAGAGACCAGTGAGCGGCCGTTACAGTAGTCTAATCTACTGGAGACAAACGCATCATCTATGGGACCATCACCTATGGGATCATCATCTATGGGACCATCACCTATGGGACCATCATCTATGGGACCATCACCTATGGGACCATCACCTATGGGACCATCATCTATGGGACCATCACCTATGGTACCATCACCTATGGGACCATCATCTATCTACGACGCCCGTCGGAGACAATCAGAGGTGCTCAAAGTTCAAGTAGCCGCGGTGTGTGACCTAGCGAAGTCGATGTCAGACACTGTAATATTTTCTGGTCCCCTGCCCAATCGGATCAATGCTGAATTGTACAGCCGTCTCTCAGCATTCAACAACTGGTTATCCAGATGGTGCCCTCAAAACAACGTTGTCTTTATTGATAACTGGAGTGCGTTTTGGGGAAAGCCCGGGCTCATACGCAGGGATGGCATCAAATCAAATCAAATCAAATCAATTTATTTTTGTAAGGCCCAAAATCACAACAACAGTTGCCTCTGAGGGCCACAGGGAGAAATGAATCAACAATGTCTGTGGTGGCGAGGGAGTCAGACAATGTCTGTGGTGGCGAGGGACGATGTCCCAGGGTCCTCTGTCCTTAGACTCTCCTTCTCGGCCAGGAAAAACTACAAAAAAAAAAAAAAAAACCTCTTTGGGAAAAAAGCGTAGAAACCTGGAGGAGTTCCAGTGAAGGAGAGATCCCACTCTCACAGACGGACAGACGGACACGAGGAGACTGGAGCTGGACCCACTCTTCAGGCAGAAGAGGGACCGACTGAGGCGAACTGGACCCACTCTTCAGGCAGATGAGGGACCGTCCACACGGGGCAGGGACCACTTCACCAGGGGAGGGGCATCTGGGTCCACAGGTCCTCAGGAGTGAGAGAAAGAAAAGAAGGCGGTGAACAGTTTGCAAGTCGAATCAAAAAATAAATATTGTTTGATAGCATAAGTAGTCAGAAGAAGAAGAGGATAGTGCTCAAGCTGTCATACTTCCCCCAGCACAGTTACTCCTAGGGCAGCGTAGCTAAAGCTGTGGGTTTATGTTTCTGTTCCTAACTACTCTGACCATAAGCGATTTCGAAGAGGAACGTTTTAAGCCTGGACTTAAATGAAGAGACTGTGTCAGCGTATTTAACATGGGTCGGGAGCTGATTCCATAACACAGGAGCTTGGGAGCTAAACGCTCTGCCTCCTACAGTACTTTTGGAGACTCTTGGCATCACCAGAAGGCCGGCATTCTGAGAGCGAAGAGCTCTGTTTGGATGATATGGTTCTAGAGCATCTTTGAGGTGGGAGGGGCCATGTCATTTATGGCTTTGTAGGTCAAGAGTAGAATTTTAAATGTGATTCTAAACTGGACAGGAGCCAGTGAAGAGACTCCAGCACCGGCGTAATGTGCTCTCTTCTGTTAGTTCCTGTTTGTAATCTTGCTGCTGCATTTTGAACCAGTTAAAGCTTTTTATGGAGCTTTTAGGACCTGCTGTGAGCAGGAGTTACAGGAGAATCTAGTCGTTACAAATGCAGGAGACGTTTCAGCTTCACTTTTAGGCCGGATTCTTATGATTTTGGCTCTTGTTGCGCAAATGGAAATAGTCTGTTTTACAAGCTTGATTTATATGAGCTTTAAATGAGAGCTCCTGGTCAAATAAGACTCCAAGGTTTCTTACAGTAGAACTGGAGGCTACACTGACATTGTCCAGTGTGACTATCTGCTCTGATAGAGCGTCTCGTACATGTTTAGGACCAGCACAATGACCTCGGTTTGTTCAGGGTTAAGAAGCAGGTAGTTTAGTGTCATCCAGGTTTTTATCTCCTTCACACAAGCTCTAAGTCTGTACTTGATCGCTCTGATCAGGTTCATTGATAAATACAGCTGAGTGTCGTCTGCACCTGACCATGTGACCTGACCATGTGACCTGACCATGTGACCTGATCATGTGACCTGACCATGTGACCTGACCATGTGACCTGACCATGTGACCTAACGGCAGCATATAAAGAGTAAACAGAATTGGACCGAGTACCGAACCCTGTGGCACACCGTAAATGACTTTAGAGCAGGTGAGGAGCTCTGGTTTACATGAACAAATTGGAACCTATCAGATAAATAGGATTTAAACCAGCTGAGGGCGGAGCCTCTGAGGGCGGGGCCTCTGACACCTACATCACGTTCTAACCTCTGCAGTAGAATGTTGTGGTCGATGGTCAAACGCTGAGGTCCAACAGAACCAGGACTGAGACCAGTCCATCGTCAGCGGCTAATAACAAATCATTTGTGACTTTAACTAGTGCAGTTTCAGTGCTGTGGTGGGCTCTGAACCCTGCTGTGGTGGGCTCTGGACCCTGCTGTGGTGGGCTCTGAACCAAACATGCGAGCGCAGCCCGCATGTTTGGTACCCCGTCGCCCCTGGCAAGTACAGTGAACTAGCCCATGCCGAAGGCATGGATCATGCATACTTACTCCTGCTATGACAGAAATAGTCAACAATTAGTGAATGGGCGTAGCCCATTCACTAATTGTTGACAACAGCAGCGCGAAGCGCTGCATTCCTCCAAAAACCCTCCTGGCATCGTCCCGTACGCGAGAATCCATGCCGCAGGCATGGGCCATGCTTGTATCTGCTCAAATCAATGGAAGTCTATGGGGAGAGGGCGGGGCATCCCGACGAAATAGGGACTGACGAGCGCGTAAGCGCTCGTAATGATGATTCCACCCTATGGCGGCATCGGGAAGGCTTAGAGCTTTCAAACGATGTATCATTTGTTGTTATAGTAAAAACGGCTATATTGTTTTTGCTAAAAATATTATTATTATTATTATTATTATTATTTTTCTTGTTCTTCTTCAGCGCTTTGATCTCTAATTTGACCCCCTGAACATGCTCAAAAACTCACCAAACTTTGCCCAAAATTCAGAATCGGCGAAAAATTTTATTTTTTCTGGGCCATTTTTTTTTTCGTTAAAAAATGGCGCGACAGCGCCACCGACAAAAGTCAAAATACATTGCGCCTATGGGAGACGCCCCGAGGTCAAATTTGGCGTAAAGCTACGAAATTCGGGACACGCATTCCTCTCGTGAGGATAAACAAAAAAAATCATTGTGGCCACGCCCCCAAACTTACCCTATGGCCGCCATCTTCCTTTGAAAATGAAAACAAGGTGAGTTAGCCATTTTGTTTACGTCAAACTTTGACGAACTCCTCCTAGGGCGTTTTGCCCACCGACTTCAAAATCGGCGTACGTCCTCTGGACAAGTGGGGCATCTAAAGTTATTCAATTTTTTGAGATACCTTTTACGGTCTGTGTGCGGCGCAGCCGCAAAGTTGGACAACTTATTTTGGAATATTGCAGGTCTAAAAATTGCTCCCATTTGATCAAAACCAGTCCGATTAGGACCAAATTTGAATCAGTTGTTAAACTTTCTAGTTTGGACCAGTTTAGGCTGACAAAATTGAAATGGCAGTGATAGCGCCCCCTACAGAGTGACTTTTAAATTAACATTGAAGGTCAAAAATTAGTTTTACCAAAATTGTCTAAACTTTACCCAAAATTCTATTTTGCCGTCCCGATCACAAAAGCCAATCACAAAAATGCCTAATTTTTTACGCCGTAGTCGTAGCGATGACAGAAACCTCCCATGTTATCCCTATGGGAAAACCACAAAATCTCTCAAATTACCACATTTTTATGTTTTACACTTTAACGAAGTCCTCCTAGTGCGTTTTGCCCACCAACCTCAAAATCGGTGTACGTCCTCTAGACAAGTGGTGTATCTAAAGTTATCCAAATTTTAAGGATAACTTTTACGGTCTTTGTGCGACGGAGCCGCAAACGTTTCCCAGAATTCTGACTATTTGGCCTTCAGAGTGGCCTATAAACAATAGAGTTTTTCCAAATGACATGATATTTTGAACAAAATTCTAATTTGCCATCCTGATCATAAAAGTATGAGAGCCAAAGTCATATTTTGTACGGCGTAACCGTAGCGATGACAGAAACATCCCATGTTATCCTTATGGGAAAATCATAGAATCGCTCAAATCACCACATTTTTACGCTTCACACTTTAACAAACTCCTCCTAGGCCGATTGTCCGATCAAGCTCATATTTGGAGAATATCATCTACACAAGCGGGGCATCAAAACTTATCCATATTTTGATTCTAAGTGCTACGGTCTCTGTGTGGCGGACCCGCAAATATATGTCAGAAATGGGAAAACAGCGAAATCTCTGAAATGTTCACATTTACACTTCACACTTTAACAAACTCCTCCGTGGGCAATAGCTCGATCAAGCTCATATTTGGGGAAAATCATCTAATCAAGCGGGGCATCAAAAGTTATCCATATTTATATTCCAAGTGCTACGGTCTCTGTGCGGCGGCGCAGCAAATTTGACTGACACTTGTGTTGATTTGCACTGGATTGGCCATGTCCAATGTGTCGCCGTCTGTCAAGTTCTTTTTTTATTCAACACACAATAAGGGCGCCATCTTTATCAAGTCAAAAGCGCAGAGTCGGAAGGCCGGCGGCCCGCGAGGGCCGTTGGATGCCGCTTGCGGCTTTAATTATTATTTTTCTTGTTCTTCTTCAGCGCTTTGGACTCTAATTTGACCCCCTGAACATGCTCAAAAACTCACCAAACATTGCCCAAAATTCAAAATCGGCGAAAAATTTTATTTTTTCTGGGCCATTTTTTTTTTTGTTAAAAAATGGCGCGACAGCGCCACCGACAAAAGTCAAAATACATTGCGCCTATGGGAGACGCCCCGAGGTCAACTTTGGCGTAAAGCTACGAAATTCGGGACACGCATTCCTCTCGTGAGGATAAACAAAAAAAATCATTGTGGCCAGATTTACCCTATGGCCGCCATCTTCCTTTGAAAATGAAAACACGCTGTGTTAGTCATTTTGTTCACGTCAAACTTTGACGAACTCCTCCTAGGGCGTTTTGCCCACCGACTTCAAAATCGGCGTACGTCCTCTGGACAAGTGGGGCATCTAAAGTTATCCAATTTTTTGAGATATCTTTTACGGTCTGTGTGCGGCGCAGCCGCAAAGTTGGACAACTTATTTTGGAATATTGCAGATCTAAAAATTGCTCCCATTTGATCAAAACAAGTCCGATTAGGACCAAATTTGAATCAGTTGTTCAACTTTCTAGTTTGGACCAGTTTATGATGACAAAATTGAAATGGGCGCGATAGCGCCCCCTACAGAGTGACCTTTAAATTAACATTGAAGGTCAAAAATTAGTTTTACCAAAATTGTCTAAACTTTACCCAAAATTCTATTTTGCCGTCCCGATCACAAAAGCCAATCACAAAAATGCCTAACTTTTTACGCCGTAGTCGTAGCGATGACAGAAACCTCCCATGTTATCCCTATGGGAAAACCACAAAATCTCTCAAATTACCACATTTTTATGTTTTACACTTTAACGAAGTCCTCCTAGTGCGTTTTGCCCACCAACCTCAAAATCGGTGTACGTCCTCTAGACAAGTGGGGCATCTAAAGTTATCCAAATTTTAAGGATAACTTTTACGGTCTTTGTGCGACGGAGCCGCAAACGTTTCCCAGAATTCTGACTATTTGGCCTTCAGAGTGGCCTATAAACAATAGAGTTTTTCCAAATGACATGATATTTTGAACAAAATTCTAATTTGCCATCCTGATCATAAAAGTATGAGAGCCAAAGTCATATTTTGTACGGCGTAACCGTAGCGATGACAGAAACATCCCATGTTATCCTTATGGGAAAATCATAGAATTGCTCAAATCACCACATTTTTACGCTTCACACTTTAACAAACTCCTCCGTGGGCAATAGCTCGATCAAGCTTTACTTTGGGAAATATCATCTACACAAGCGGAGCATCAAAAGTTATCCATATTTATATTCCAAGTGCTACGGTCTCTGTGCGGCGGCGCAGCAAATTTGACTGACACTTGTGTTCATTTGCACTGGATTGGCCATGTCCAATGTGTCGCCGTCTGTCAAGTTCTTTTTTAATTCAACACAATAAGGGCGCCATCTTTATCAAGTCGAAAGCGCAGAGTCGGAAGGCCGGCGGCCCGCGAGGGCCGTTGGATGCCGCTTGCGGCTTTAATTGGCTCTTGTTCTGACTCAGTCTTTATGGTCCTGGTCCTGGTCCTGGTCCTGGTCCTGGTCCTGGTCCCACCATGTCTCCTCACACCATGTCTCCTCACCATGTCTCCTCACCATGTCTCCTCACACCATGTCTCCTCACCATGTCTCCTCACACCATGTCTCCTCACCATGTCTCCTCACCATGTCTCCTCACACCATGTCTCCTCACCATGTCTCCTCACACCATGTCTCCTCACACCATGTCTCCTCACACCATGTCTCCTCACATCATGTCTCCTCACCATGTCTCCTCACCATGTCTCCTCACACCATGTCTCCTCACCATGTCTCCTCACACCATGTCTCCTCACACCATGTCTCCTCACCATGTCTCCTCACCATGTCTCCTCACACCATGTCTCCTCACCATGTCTCCTCACCATGTCTCCTCACACAATGTCTCCTCACATCATGTCTCCTCACCATGTCTCCTCACACCATGTCTCCTCACATCATGTCTCCTCACCATGTCTCCTCACCATGTCTCCTCACATCATGTCTCCTCACCATGTCTCCTCACACCATGTCTCCTCACATCATGTCTCCTCACCATGTCTCCTCACCATGTCTCCTCACACCATGTCTCCTAACCATGTCTCCTCACATCATGTCTCCTCACCATGTCTCCTCACCATGTCTCCTCACACCATGTCTCCTCACCATGTCTCCTCACCATGTCTCCTCACACCATGTCTCCTCACCATGTCTCCTCACCATGTCTCCTCACATCATGTCTCCTCACCATGTCTCCTCACACCATGTCTCCTCACCATGTCTCCTCACACCATGTCTCCTCACCATGTCTCCTCACCATGTCTCCTCACACCATGTCTCCTCACCATGTCTCCTCACATCATGTCTCCTCACACCATGTCTCCTCACCATGTCTCCTCACATCATGTCTCCTCACCATGTCTCCTCACACCATGTCTCCTCACCATGTCTCCTCACACCATGTCTCTTCACCATGTCTCCTCTGACCAGGGTTATATATATGGACATATATAAGCTCCGCCTCTCCACACAATTAAGTGTTTGTAAAGAAAACAATCAAAACAACTTTTAAAAATAAGTTTTATTTGAATAATTTAACAAAGTTTAAAAATCTGAAAAGTCCTGGTTTAGTCCTGGTTTAGTCCTGATTTAGACCTGGTTTAGTCCTGGTTTGGACCTGGTTTAGTCCTGGTTTAGACCTGGTTTAGTCCCGGTTTAGTCCCGGTTTATTCCCGGTTTAGTCCCGGTTTAGTCCCGGTTTATTCCCGGTTTAGTCCCGGTTTAGACCCGGTTTAGTCCTGGTTTAGACCTGGTTTAGACATGGTTTAGTCCCGGTTTAGTCCCGGTTTATTCCCGGTTTAGTCCTGGTTTAGTCCTGGTTTAGTCCTGGTTTAGTCCTGGTTTAGACCTGGTTTAGTCCTGGTTTAGTCCTGGTTTAGTCCTGGTTTAAACCTGGTTTAGTCCTGGTTTAGACCTTGTTTAGACCTGGTTTGGACCTGGTTTAGACCTGGTTTAGTCCTGGTTTAGTCCTGGTTTAGACCTGGTTTAGACCTGGTTTAGTCCTGGTTTAGTCCTGGTTTAGTCCTGGTTTAGACCTGGTTTAGTCCTGGTTTAAACCTGGTTTAGTCCTGATTTAGTCCTGGTTTAGACCTGGTTTGGACCTGGTTTAGACCTGGTTTAGTCCTGGTTTAGTCCTGGTTTAGACCTGGTTTAGTCCTGGTTTAGTCCTGGTTTAGTCCTGGTTTAGACCTGGTTTAGACCTGGTTTAGAACCGGTTTAGTCCTGGTTTGGACCCAGTTTAGTCCCGGTTTAAACCTGGTTTAGTCCTGGTTTAGACCTTGTTTAGACCTGGTTTAGTCCTGGTTTAGACCTGGTTTAGTCCTGGTTTAGTCCTGGTTTAGTCCTGGTTTAGACATGGTTTAGAACCGGTTTAGTCCTGGTTTAGACCCAGTTTAGTCCCGGTTTAGACCTGGTTTAGTCCTGGTTTAAACCTAGTTTAGTCTTGGTTTGGACCTGGTTTAGTCCTGGTTTAGACCTGGTTTAGTCCTGGTTTAGTCCTGGTTTAGTCCTGATTTAGTCCTGGTTTAGACCTGGTTTGGACCTGGTTTAGACCTGGTTTAGTCCTGGTTTAGTCCTGGTTTAGTCCTGGTTTAGTCCTGGTTTAGACCTGGTTTAGTCCTGGTTTAGTCCTGGTTTAGTCCTGGTTTAGATTTGGTTTAGTCCTGGTTTAGTCCTGGTTTAGACCTGGTTTAGACCCAGTTTAGTCCTGGTTTAGATTTGGTTTAGAACCGGTTTAGTCCTGGTTTAGACCCAGTTTAGTCCCGGTTTAGACCTGGTTTAGTCCTGGTTTAATCCTGGTTTAGACCTGGTTTAGTCCTGGTTTAGACCTGGTTTAGTCCTGGTTTAGTCCTGGTTTAGACCTGGTTTGGACCTGGTTTAGTCCTGGTTTAGTCCTGATTTAGTCCTGGTTTAGACCTGGTTTGGACCTGGTTTAGTCCTGGTTTAGTCCTGGTTTAGTCCTGGTTTAGTCCTGGTTTATACCTGGTTTAGTCCTGGTTTAGTCCTGGTTTAGTCCTGGTTTAGTCCTGGTTTAGACCTGGTTTAGTCCTGGTTTAGTCCTGGTTTAGTCCTGGTTTAGATTTGGTTTAGTCCTGGTTTAGTCCTGGTTTAGACCTGGTTTAGAACCGGGTTAGTCCTGGTTTTGACCCAGTTTAGTCCCGGTTTAGACCTGGTTTAGTCCTGGTTTAGGCCTGGTTTAGTCCTGGTTTAGTCCTGGTTTAGTCCTGGTTTAGACCTGGTTTAGACCTGGTTTAGTCCTGGTTTAGTCCTGGTTTAGTCCTGGTTTAGACCTGGTTTAGTCCTGGTTTAGTCCTGGTTTAGACCTGGTTTAGTCCTGGTTTAGTCCTGGTTTAGTCCTGATTTAGTCCTGGTTTAGACCTGGTTTGGACCTGGTTTAGGCCTGGTTTAGTCCTGGTTTAGTCCTGGTTTAGTCCTGGTTTAGACCTAGTTTAGTCCTGGTTTAGTCCTGGTTTAGTCCTGGTTTAGATTTGGTTTAGTCCTGGTTTAGTCCTGGTTTAGACCTGGTTTAGACCCAGTTTAGTCCTGGTTTAGTCCTGGTTTAGTCCTGGTTTAGACCTGGTTTAGTCCTGGTTTAGTCCTGGTTTAGACCTGGTTTAGTCCTGGTTTAGTCCTGGTTTAGTCCTGATTTAGTCCTGGTTTAGACCTGGTTTGGACCTGGTTTAGGCCTGGTTAAGTCCTGGTTTAGTCCTGGTTTAGTCCTGGTTTAGACCTAGTTTAGTCCTGGTTTAGTCCTGGTTTAGTCCTGGTTTAGATTTGGTTTAGAACCGGTTTAGTCCTGGTTTAGACCCAGTTTAGTCCCGGTTTAGACCTGGTTTAGTCCTGGTTTAATCCTGGTTTAGACCTGGTTTAGTCCTGGTTTAGACCTGGTTTAGTCCTGGTTTAGTCCTGGTTTAGACCTGGTTTGGACCTGGTTTAGTCCTGGTTTAGTCCTGATTTAGTCCTGGTTTAGACCTGGTTTGGACCTGGTTTAGTCCTGGTTTAGTCCTGGTTTAGTCCTGGTTTAGACCTGGTTTGGACCTGGTTTAGACCTGGTTTAGTCCTGGTTTAGTCCTGGTTTAGTCCTGGTTTAGACCTAGTTTAGTCCTGGTTTAGTCCTGGTTTAGTCCTGGTTTAGATTTGGTTTAGAACCGGTTTAGTCCTGGTTTAGACCCAGTTTAGTCCCGGTTTAGACCTGGTTTAGTCCTGGTTTAATCCTGGTTTAGACCTGGTTTAGTCCTGGTTTAGACCTGGTTTAGTCCTGGTTTAGTCCTGGTTTAGACCTGGTTTGGACCTGGTTTAGTCCTGGTTTAGTCCTGATTTAGTCCTGGTTTAGACCTGGTTTGGACCTGGTTTAGTCCTGGTTTAGTCCTGGTTTAGTCCTGGTTTAGACCTGGTTTGGACCTGGTTTAGACCTGGTTTAGTCCTGGTTTAGTCCTGGTTTAGACCTGGTTTAGTCCTGGTTTAGACCTGGTTTAGTCCTGGTTTAGACCTGGTTTAGTCCTGGTTTAGTCCTGGTTTAGTCCTGGTTTAGATTTGGTTTAGTCCTGGTTTAGTCCTGGTTTAGACCTGGTTTAGACCTGGTTTAAACCTGGTTTAGTCCTGGTTTAGACCTGGTTTAGTGCTGGTTTAGACCTGGTTTAGTCCTGGTTTAGTCCTGGTTTAGACCTGGTTTAGTCCCGGTTTAGACCTGGTTTAGACCTGGTTTACACCTGGTTTAGTCCTGGTTTAGACCTGGTTTAGTGCTGGTTTAGACCTGGTTTAGTCCTGGTTTAGTCCTGGTTTAGACCTGGTTTAGTCCTGGTTTAGTCCTGGTTTAGTCCTGATTTAGTCCTGGTTTAGACCTGGTTTGGACCTGCTTTAGTCCTGGTTTAGACCTGGTTTAGTGCTGGTTTAGACCTGGTTTAGTCCTGGTTTAGACCTGGTTTAGTCCTGGTTTAAACCTGGTTTAGTCCTGGTTTAGTGCTGGTTTAGACCTGGTTTAGTCCCGGTTTAGACCTGGTTTAGTCCTGGTTTAAACCTGGTTTAGTCCTGGTTTAGACCTGGTTTAGTGCTGGTTTAGACCTGGTTTAGTCCTGGTTTAGTCCTGGTTTAGACCTGGTTTAGTCCCGGTTTAGACCTGGTTTAGACCTGGTTTAGACCTGGTTTAGTGCTGGTTTAGACCTGGTTTAGTCCTGGTTTAGTCCTGGTTTAGACCTGGTTTAGTCCTGGTTTAGTCCTGGTTTAGTCCTGATTTAGTCCTGGTTTAGACCTGGTTTGGACCTGCTTTAGTCCTGGTTTAGACCTGGTTTAGTGCTGGTTTAGACCTGGTTTAGTCCTGGTTTAGTCCTGGTTTAGTCCTGGTTTAGATTTGGTTTAGTCCTGGTTTAGACCTGGTTTAGTCCTGGTTTAGTCCTGGTTTAGTCCTGGTTTAGATTTGGTTTAGTCCTGATTTAAACCTAGTTTAGTCTTGGTTTGGACCTGGTTTAGACCTGGTTTAAACCTAGTTTAGTCTTGGTTTGGACCTGGTTTAGACCTGGTTTAGTCCTGGTTTAGACCTGGTTTAGACCTGGTTTAAACCTAGTTTAGTCCTGGTTTAGTCCTGATTTAGTCCTGGTTTAGTCCTGGTTTAGTCCTGATTTAGTCCTGGTTTAGACCTGGTTTGGACCTGGTTTAGACCTGGTTTAGTCCTGGTTTAGTCCTGGTTTAGTCCTGGTTTAGACCTGGTTTAGTCCTGGTTTAGTCCTGATTTAGTCCTGGTTTAGACCTGGTTTAGACCTGGTTTAGTCCTGGTTTAGTCCTGGTTTAGTCCTGGTTTAGATTTGGTTTAGTCCTGGTTTAGTCCTGGTTTAGACCTGGTTTAGACCCAGTTTAGTCCTGGTTTAGATTTGGTTTAGATCCGGTTTAGACCTGGTTTAGTCCTGGTTTAGTCCTGGTTTAATCCTGGTTTAGACCTGGTTTAGTCCTGGTTTAGACCTGGTTTAGTCCTGGTTTAGTCCTGGTTTAGACCTGGTTTGGACCTGGTTTAGTCCTGGTTTAGTCCTGATTTAGTCCTGGTTTAGACCTGGTTTGGACCTGGTTTAGTCCTGGTTTAGTCCTGGTTTAGTCCTGGTTTAGACCTGGTTTGGACCTGGTTTAGACCTGGTTTAGTCCTGGTTTAGTCCTGGTTTAGACCTGGTTTAGTCCTGGTTTAGTCCTGGTTTAGACCTGGTTTAGTCCTGGTTTAGACCTGGTTTAGTCCTGGTTTAGTCCTGGTTTAGTCCTGGTTTAAACCTGGTTTAGTCCTGGTTTAGACCAGGTTTACACCTGGTTTAGTCCTGGTTTAGACCTGGTTTAGTGCTGGTTTAGACCTGGTTTAGTCCTGGTTTGGTCCTGGTTTAGACCTGGTTTAGTCCTGGTTTAGTCCTGGTTTAGTCCTGATTTAGTCCTGGTTTAGACCTGGTTTAGACCTGGTTTAGTCCTGGTTTAGACCTGGTTTAGTGCTGGTTTAGACCTGGTTTAGTCCTGGTTTAGTCCTGGTTTAGTCCTGGTTTAGACCTGGTTTAGTCCTGGTTTAGTCCTGGTTTGGACCCAGTTTAGTCCCGGTTTAAACCTGGTTTAGTCCTGGTTTAGACCTGGTTTAGTCCTGGTTTAAACCTAGTTTAGTCTTGGTTTGGACCTGGTTTAGACCTGGTTTAGTCCTGGTTTAGACCTGGTTTAGTCCTGGTTTAGTCCTGGTTTAGTCCTGGTTTAGACCTGGTTTAGAACCGGTTTAGTCCTGGTTTAGACCCAGTTTAGTCCCGGTTTAGACCTGGTTTAGTCCTGGTTTAAACCTAGTTTAGTCTTGGTTTGGACCTGGTTTAGACCTGGTTTAGTCCTGGTTTAGACCTGGTTTAGACCTGGTTTAAACCTAGTTTAGTCCTGGTTTGGACCTGGTTTGGACCTGGTTTAGTCCTGGTTTAGTCCTGGTTTAGTCCTGATTTAGTCCTGGTTTAGTCCTGGTTTAGTCCTGGTTTAGTCCTAGTTTAAACCTGGTTTAGACCTGGTTTAGTCCTGGTTTAGACCTGGTTTAGTCCTGGTTTAGTCCTGGTTTAGTCCTGGTTTAGTCCTGGTTTAGTCCTAGTTTAGACCTGGTTTAGTCCTGGTTTAGTCCTAGTTTAGACCTGGTTTAGTCCTGGTTTAGACCTGGTTTAGTCCTGGTTTAGTCCTGGTTTAGTCCTGGTTTAGTCCTGGTTTAAACCTGGTTTAGTCCTGGTTTAGACCTGGTTTAGACCTGGTTTAGTCCTGGTTTAGACCTGGTTTAGTCCTGGTTTAGACCTGGTTTAGTCCTGGTTTGGACCCGGTTTAGTCCCGGTTTAGACCCGGTTTAGAACCGGTTTAGTCCTGGTTTAGACCTGGTTTAGTCCCGGTTTAGACCTGGTTTAGTCCTGGTTTAGACCTGGTTTAGTCCTGGTTTAGTCCTGGTTTTGTCCTGGTTTAGTCCTGGTTTAGTCCTGGTTTAGGCCTGGTTTAGTCCTGGTTTAGTCCTGGTTTAGACCTGGTTTAGTCCTGGTTTTGTCCTGGTTTAGACCTGGTTTAGTCCTGGTTTAGACCTGGTTTTGTCCTGGTTTAGACCTGGTTTAGTCCTGGTTTAGACCTGGTTTAGTCCTGGTTTAGTCCTGGTTTGGTCCTGGTTTAGACCTGGTTTAGTCCTGGTTTAGTCCTGGTTTAGTCCTGATTTAGTCCTGGTTTAGACCTGGTTTGGACCTGGTTTAGACCTGGTTTAGACCTGGTTTAGTCCTGGTTTAGACCTGGTTTAGTGCTGGTTTAGACCTGGTTTAGTCCTGGTTTAGTCCTGGTTTAGTCCTGGTTTAGACCTGGTTTAGTCCTGGTTTAGTCCCGGTTTAAACCTGGTTTAGTCCTGGTTTAGACCTTGTTTAGACCTGGTTTAGTCCTGGTTTAGACCTGGTTTAGTCCTGGTTTAGTCCTGGTTTAGTCCTGGTTTTGACCTGGTTTAGAACCGGTTTAGTCCTGGTTTAGACCCAGTTTAGTCCCGGTTTAGACCTGGTTTAGTCCTGGTTTAAACCTAGTTTAGTCTTGGTTTGGACCTGGTTTAGACCTGGTTTAGTCCTGGTTTAGACCTGGTTTAGACCTGGTTTAAACCTAGTTTAGTCCTGGTTTGGACCTGGTTTGGACCTGGTTTAGTCCTGGTTTAGTCCTGGTTTAGTCCTGATTTAGTCCTGGTTTAGTCCTGGTTTAGTCCTGGTTTAGTCCTAGTTTAAACCTAGTTTAGTCCTGGTTTGGACCTGGTTTGGACCTGGTTTAGTCCTGGTTTAGTCCTGGTTTAGTCCTGATTTAGTCCTGGTTTAGTCCTGGTTTAGTCCTGGTTTAGTCCTAGTTTAAACCTGGTTTAGACCTGGTTTAGTCCTGGTTTAGACCTGGTTTAGTCCTTGTTTAGACCTGGTTTAGTCCTGGTTTAGTCCTGGTTTAGTCCTGGTTTAGTCCTAGTTTAGACCTGGTTTAGTCCTGGTTTAGTCCTAGTTTAGACCTGGTTTAGTCCTGGTTTAGACCTGGTTTAGTCCTGGTTTAGTCCTGGTTTAGTCCTGGTTTAGTCCTGGTTTAAACCTGGTTTAGTCCTGGTTTAGACCTGGTTTAGACCTGGTTTAGTCCTGGTTTAGACCTGGTTTAGTCCTGGTTTAGACCTGGTTTAGACCTGGTTTAGACCTGGTTTAGTCCCGGTTTAGACCCGGTTTAGTCCTGGTTTAGACCTGGTTTAGTCCTGGTTTAGTCCTGGTTTTGTCCTGGTTTAGACCTGGTTTAGTCCTGGTTTAGACCTGGTTTAGTCCTGGTTTAGACCTGGTTTGGACCTGGTTTAGTCCTGGTTTAGTCCTGGTTTAGGCCTGGTTTAGTCCTGGTTTTGTCCTGGTTTAGACCTGGTTTAGTCCTGGTTTAGACCTGGTTTTGTCCTGGTTTAGACCTGGTTTAGTCCTGGTTTAGACCTGGTTTAGTCCTGGTTTAGACCTGGTTTTGTCCTGGTTTAGACCTGGTTTAGTCCTGGTTTGGTCCTGGTTTAGACCTGGTTTAGTCCTGGTTTAGTCCTGGTTTAGTCCTGATTTAGTCCTGGTTTAGACCTGGTTTGGACCTGGTTTAGACCTGGTTTAGACCTGGTTTAGTCCTGGTTTAGACCTGGTTTAGTCCTGGTTTAGTCCTGGTTTAGACCTGGTTTAGTCCTGGTTTAGTCCTGGTTTAGACCTTGTTTAGACCTGGTTTAGTCCTGGTTTGGACCCAGTTTAGTCCCGGTTTAAACCTGGTTTAGTCCTGGTTTAGACCTTGTTTAGACCTGGTTTAGTCCTGGTTTAGACCTGGTTTAGTCCTGGTTTAGTCCTGGTTTAGTCCTGGTTTTGACCTGGTTTAGAACCGGTTTAGTCCTGGTTTAGACCCAGTTTAGTCCCGGTTTAGACCTGGTTTAGTCCTGGTTTAAACCTAGTTTAGTCTTGGTTTGGACCTGGTTTAGACCTGGTTTAGTCCTGGTTTAGACCTGGTTTAGACCTGGTTTAAACCTAGTTTAGTCCTGGTTTGGACCTGGTTTGGACCTGGTTTAGTCCTGGTTTAGTCCTGATTTAGTCCTGATTTAGTCCTGGTTTAGACCTGGTTTAGTCCTGGTTTAGACCTGGTTTAGTCCTGGTTTAGACCTGGTTTAGTCCTGGTTTAGTCCTGGTTTAGTCCTGGTTTAGTCCTAGTTTAGACCTGGTTTAGTCCTGGTTTAGTCCTAGTTTAGACCTGGTTTAGTCCTGGTTTAGACCTGGTTTAGTCCTGGTTTAGTCCTGGTTTAGTCCTGGTTTAGTCCTGGTTTAAACCTGGTTTAGTCCTGGTTTAGACCTGGTTTAGTCCTGGTTTAGACCTGGTTTAGTCCTGGTTTAGACCTGGTTTAGTCCTGGTTTAGACCTGGTTTAGTCCTGGTTTGGACCCGGTTTAGTCCCGGTTTAGACCCGGTTTAGAACCGGTTTAGTCCTGGTTTAGACCTGGTTTAGTCCCGGTTTAGACCTGGTTTAGTCCTGGTTTAGACCTGGTTTAGTCCTGGTTTAGTCCTGGTTTTGTCCTGGTTTAGACCTGGTTTAGACCTGGTTTGGACCTGGTTTAGTCCTGGTTTAGTCCTGGTTTAGGCCTGGTTTAGTCCTGATTTAGTCCTGGTTTAGACCTGGTTTAGTCCTGGTTTTGTCCTGGTTTAGACCTGGTTTAGTCCTGGTTTAGACCTGGTTTTGTCCTGGTTTAGACCTGGTTTAGTCCTGGTTTAGACCTGGTTTAGTCCTGGTTTAGTCCTGGTTTAGTCCTGGTTTAGACCTGGTTTAGACCTGGTTTAGTTCTGGTTTTGTCCTGGTTTAGACCTGGTTTAGTCCTGGTTTAGACCTGGTTTAGTCCTGGTTTGGACCTGGTTTAGTCCTGGTTTAGGCCTGGTTTAGTCCCGGTTTAGAACCGGTTTAGTCCTGGTTTAGACCTGGTTTAGTCCTGGTTTAGTCCTGGTTTTGTCCTGGTTTAGACCTGGTTTAGTCCTGGTTTAGACCTGGTTTAGTCCTGGTTTAGACCTGGTTTGGACCTGGTTTAGTCCTGGTTTAGTCCTGGTTTAGGCCTGGTTTAGTCCTGGTTTAGTCCTGGTTTAGACCTGGTTTAGTCCTGGTTTTGTCCTGGTTTAGACCTGGTTTAGTCCTGGTTTAGACCTGGTTTTGTCCTGGTTTAGACCTGGTTTAGTCCTGGTTTAGACCTGGTTTAGTCCTGGTTTAGACCTGGTTTTGTCCTGGTTTAGACCTGGTTTAGTCCTGGTTTGGTCCTGGTTTAGACCTGGTTTAGTCCTGGTTTAGTCCTGGTTTAGTCCTGATTTAGTCCTGGTTTAGACCTGGTTTGGACCTGGTTTAGACCTGGTTTAGACCTGGTTTAGTCCTGGTTTAGACCTGGTTTAGTCCTGGTTTAGTCCTGGTTTAGACCTGGTTTAGTCCTGGTTTAGTCCTGGTTTGGACCCAGTTTAGTCCTGGTTTAGACCTGGTTTTGTCCTGGTTTAGACCTGGTTTAGTCCTGGTTTGGTCCTGGTTTAGACCTGGTTTAGTCCTGGTTTAGTCCTGGTTTAGTCCTGATTTAGTCCTGGTTTAGTCCTGGTTTAGACCTGGTTTAGACCTGGTTTAGTCCTGGTTTAAACCTGGTTTAGTCCTGGTTTAGACCTTGTTTAGACCTGGTTTAGTCCTGGTTTAGACCTGGTTTAGTCCTGGTTTAGTCCTGGTTTAGTCCTGGTTTTGACCTGGTTTAGAACCGGTTTAGTCCTGGTTTAGACCCAGTTTAGTCCCGGTTTAGACCTGGTTTAGTCCTGGTTTAAACCTAGTTTAGTCTTGGTTTGGACCTGGTTTAGACCTGGTTTAGTCCTGGTTTAGACCTGGTTTAGACCTGGTTTAAACCTAGTTTAGTCCTGGTTTGGACCTGGTTTGGACCTGGTTTAGTCCTGGTTTAGTCCTGATTTAGTCCTGATTTAGTCCTGGTTTAGACCTGGTTTAGTCCTGGTTTAGACCTGGTTTAGTCCTGGTTTAGACCTGGTTTAGTCCTGGTTTAGTCCTGGTTTAGTCCTGGTTTAGTCCTAGTTTAGACCTGGTTTAGTCCTGGTTTAGTCCTAGTTTAGACCTGGTTTAGTCCTGGTTTAGACCTGGTTTAGTCCTGGTTTAGTCCTGGTTTAGTCCTGGTTTAGTCCTGGTTTAAACCTGGTTTAGTCCTGGTTTAGACCTGGTTTAGTCCTGGTTTAGACCTGGTTTAGTCCTGGTTTGGACCCGGTTTAGTCCCGGTTTAGACCCGGTTTAGAACCGGTTTAGTCCTGGTTTAGACCTGGTTTAGTCCCTGTTTAGACCTGGTTTAGTCCTGGTTTAGACCTGGTTTAGTCCTGGTTTAGTCCTGGTTTTGTCCTGGTTTAGACCTGGTTTAGTCCTGGTTTAGACCTGGTTTAGTCCTGGTTTAGACCTGGTTTGGACCTGGTTTAGTCCTGGTTTAGTCCTGGTTTAGGCCTGGTTTAGTCCTGGTTTAGTCCTGGTTTAGACATGGTTTAGTCCTGGTTTTGTCCTGGTTTAGACCTGGTTTAGTCCTGGTTTTGTCCTGGTTTAGACCTGGTTTAGTCCTGGTTTAGACCTGGTTTAGTCCTGGTTTAGTCCTGGTTTAGTCCTGGTTTAGACCTGGTTTAGACCTGGTTTAGTCCTGGTTTTGTCCTGGTTTAGTCCTGGTTTAGTCCTGATTTAGTCCTGGTTTAGACCTGGTTTGGACCTGGTTTAGACCTGGTTTAGACCTGGTTTAGACCTGGTTTTGTCCTGGTTTAGACCTGGTTTAGTCCTGGTTTAGACCTGGTTTAGTCCTGGTTTAGTCCTGGTTTAGACCTGGTTTAGACCTGGTTTAGTCCTGGTTTTGTCCTGGTTTAGTCCTGGTTTAGTCCTGATTTAGTCCTGGTTTAGACCTGGTTTGGACCTGGTTTAGACCTGGTTTAGACCTGGTTTAGTCCTGGTTTAGTCCTGGTTTAGTCCTGGTTTAGACCTGGTTTAGTCCTGGTTTAGTCCTGGTTTGGACCCAGTTTAGTCCCGGTTTAAACCTGGTTTAGTCATGGTTTAGACCTTGTTTAGACCTGGTTTAGTCCTGGTTTAGACCTGGTTTAGTCCTGGTTTAGTCCTGGTTTAGTCCTGGTTTTGACCTGGTTTAGAACCGGTTTAGTCCTGGTTTAGACCCAGTTTAGTCCCGGTTTAGACCTGGTTTAGTCCTGGTTTAAACCTAGTTTAGTCTTGGTTTGGACCTGGTTTAGACCTGGTTTAGTCCTGGTTTAGACCTGGTTTAGACCTGGTTTAAACCTAGTTTAGTCCTGGTTTGGACCTGGTTTGGACCTGGTTTAGTCCTGGTTTAGTCCTGATTTAGTCCTGATTTAGTCCTGGTTTAGACCTGGTTTAGTCCTGGTTTAGACCTGGTTTAGTCCTGGTTTAGACCTGGTTTAGTCCTGGTTTAGTCCTGGTTTAGTCCTGGTTTAGTCCTAGTTTAGACCTGGTTTAGTCCTGGTTTAGTCCTAGTTTAGACCTGGTTTAGTCCTGGTTTAGACCTGGTTTAGTCCTGGTTTAGTCCTGGTTTAGTCCTGGTTTAAACCTGGTTTAGTCCTGGTTTAGACCTGGTTTAGTCCTGGTTTAGACCTGGTTTAGTCCTGGTTTAGACCTGGTTTAGTCCTGGTTTGGACCCGGTTTAGTCCCGGTTTAGACCCGGTTTAGAACCGGTTTAGTCCTGGTTTAGACCTGGTTTAGTCCCGGTTTAGACCTGGTTTAGTCCTGGTTTAGACCTGGTTTAGTCCTGGTTTAGTCCTGGTTTTGTCCTGGTTTAGACCTGGTTTAGTCCTGGTTTAGACCTGGTTTAGTCCTGGTTTAGACCTGGTTTGGACCTGGTTTAGTCCTGGTTTAGTCCTGGTTTAGGCCTGGTTTAGTCCTGGTTTAGTCCTGGTTTAGACCTGGTTTAGTCCTGGTTTTGTCCTGGTTTAGACCTGGTTTAGTCCTGGTTTAGACCTGGTTTTGTCCTGGTTTAGACCTGGTTTAGTCCTGGTTTAGACCTGGTTTAGTCCTGGTTTAGTCCTGGTTTAGTCCTGGTTTAGACCTGGTTTAGACCTGGTTTAGTCCTGGTTTAGTCCTGGTTTGGACCTGGTTTAGTCCTGGTTTAGTCCTGGTTTTGTCCTGGTTTAGACCTGGTTTAGTCCTGGTTTAGACCTGGTTTAGTCCTGGTTTAGACCTGGTTTGGACCTGGTTTAGTCCTGGTTTAGTCCTGGTTTAGGCCTGGTTTAGTCCTGGTTTAGTCCTGGTTTAGACCTGGTTTAGTCCTGGTTTTGTCCTGGTTTAGACCTGGTTTAGTCCTGGTTTAGACCTGGTTTTGTCCTGGTTTAGACCTGGTTTAGTCCTGGTTTAGACCTGGTTTAGTCCTGGTTTAGTCCTGGTTTAGTCCTGGTTTAGACCTGGTTTAGACCTGGTTTAGTCCTGGTTTTGTCCTGGTTTAGTCCTGGTTTAGTCCTGATTTAGTCCTGGTTTAGACCTGGTTTGGACCTGGTTTAGACCTGGTTTAGACCTGGTTTAGTCCTGGTTTAGACCTGGTTTAGTCCTGGTTTAGTCCTGGTTTAGACCTGGTTTAGTCCTGGTTTAGTCCTGGTTTGGACCCAGTTTAGTCCCGGTTTAAACCTGGTTTAGTCCTGGTTTAGACCTTGTTTAGACCTGGTTTAGTCCTGGTTTAGACCTGGTTTAGTCCTGGTTTAGTCCTGGTTTAGTCCTGGTTTTGACCTGGTTTAGAACCGGTTTAGTCCTGGTTTAGACCCAGTTTAGTCCCGGTTTAGACCTGGTTTAGTCCTGGTTTAAACCTAGTTTAGTCTTGGTTTGGACCTGGTTTAGACCTGGTTTAGTCCTGGTTTAGACCTGGTTTAGTCCTGGTTTAGACCTGGTTTAGTCCTGGTTTGGACCTGGTTTGGACCTGGTTTAGTCCTGGTTTAGTCCTGATTTAGTCCTGATTTAGTCCTGGTTTAGACCTGGTTTAGTCCTGGTTTAGACCTGGTTTAGTCCTGGTTTAGACCTGGTTTAGTCCTGGTTTAGTCCTGGTTTAGTCCTGGTTTAGTCCTAGTTTAGACCTGGTTTAGTCCTGGTTTAGTCCTAGTTTAGACCTGGTTTAGTCCTGGTTTAGACCTGGTTTAGTCCTGGTTTAGTCCTGGTTTAGTCCTGGTTTAAACCTGGTTTAGTCCTGGTTTAGACCTGGTTTAGTCCTGGTTTAGACCTGGTTTAGTCCTGGTTTAGACCTGGTTTAGTCCTGGTTTGGACCCGGTTTAGTCCCGGTTTAGACCCGGTTTAGAACCGGTTTAGTCCTGGTTTAGACCTGGTTTAGTCCCGGTTTAGACCTGGTTTAGTCCTGGTTTAGACCTGGTTTAGTCCTGGTTTAGTCCTGGTTTTGTCCTGGTTTAGACCTGGTTTAGTCCTGGTTTAGACCTGGTTTAGTCCTGGTTTAGACCTGGTTTGGACCTGGTTTAGTCCTGGTTTAGTCCTGGTTTAGGCCTGGTTTAGTCCTGGTTTAGTCCTGGTTTAGACCTGGTTTAGTCCTGGTTTTGTCCTGGTTTAGACCTGGTTTAGTCCTGGTTTAGACCTGGTTTTGTCCTGGTTTAGACCTGGTTTAGTCCTGGTTTAGTCCTGGTTTAGACCTGGTTTAGTCCTGGTTTAGTCCTGGTTTAGTCCTGGTTTAGACCTGGTTTAGACCTGGTTTAGTCCTGGTTTAGTCCTGGTTTGGACCCAGTTTAGTCCCGGTTTAAACCTGGTTTAGTCCTGGTTTAGACCTTGTTTAGACCTGGTTTAGTCCTGGTTTAGACCTGGTTTAGTCCTGGTTTAGTCCTGGTTTAGTCCTGGTTTTGACCTGGTTTAGAACCGGTTTAGTCCTGGTTTAGACCTGGTTTAGTCCCGGTTTAGACCTGGTTTAGTCCTGGTTTAAACCTGGTTTAGTCCTGGTTTTGACCTGGTTTAGAACCGGTTTAGTCCTGGTTTAGACCCAGTTTAGTCTTGGTTTGGACCTGGTTTGGACCTGGTTTAGTCCTGGTTTAGTCCTGGTTTAGTCCTGGTTTTGACCTGGTTTAGAACCGGTTTAGTCCTGGTTTAGACCCAGTTTAGTCTTGGTTTGGACCTGGTTTAGACCTGGTTTAGTCCTGGTTTAGACCTGGTTTAGACCTGGTTTAAACCTAGTTTAGTCCTGGTTTGGACCTGGTTTGGACCTGGTTTAGTCCTGGTTTAGTCCTGATTTAGTCCTGATTTAGTCCTGGTTTAGACCTGGTTTAGTCCTGGTTTAGACCTGGTTTAGTCCTGGTTTAGACCTGGTTTAGTCCTGGTTTAGTCCTGGTTTAGTCCTGGTTTAGTCCTGGTTTAGTCCTAGTTTAGACCTGGTTTAGTCCTGGTTTAGTCCTAGTTTAGACCTGGTTTAGTCCTGGTTTAGACCTGGTTTAGTCCTGGTTTAAACCTGGTTTAGTCCTGGTTTAGACCTGGTTTAGTCCTGGTTTAGACCTGGTTTAGTCCTGGTTTAGACCTGGTTTAGTCCTGGTTTAGACCTGGTTTAGTCCTGGTTTGGACCCGGTTTAGTCCCGGTTTAGACCCGGTTTAGAACCGGTTTAGTCCTGGTTTAGACCTGGTTTAGTCCCGGTTTAGACCTGGTTTAGTCCTGGTTTAGACCTGGTTTAGTCCTGGTTTAGTCCTGGTTTTGTCCTGGTTTAGACCTGGTTTAGTCCTGGTTTAGACCTGGTTTAGTCCTGGTTTAGACCTGGTTTGGACCTGGTTTAGTCCTGGTTTAGTCCTGGTTTAGGCCTGGTTTAGTCCTGGTTTAGTCCTGGTTTAGACCTGGTTTAGTCCTGGTTTTGTCCTGGTTTAGACCTGGTTTAGTCCTGGTTTAGACCTGGTTTTGTCCTGGTTTAGACCTGGTTTAGTCCTGGTTTAGACCTGGTTTAGTCCTGGTTTAGTCCTGGTTTAGTCCTGGTTTAGACCTGGTTTAGACCTGGTTTAGTCCTGGTTTTGTCCTGGTTTAGACCTGGTTTAGTCCTGGTTTAGTCCCACTAGTCTGCAGCTCTCGTTCCACAGTTTTAAAGCCGTTTTATCCTCCTTTGCTTCTGGCGCCGGCTCTTTTTCTGCACAGTCACTGCAACAAACAAGAGCAAGTTTAGAGCTCTAAAGACCCAGACCCGGTCCAGACCCGGTGCAGACCCAGACCCGGTCCAGACCCGGTCCAGACCCGGCCCAGACCCGGTCCAGACCCGGTCCAGACCCGGTGCAGACCCAGACCCGGTCCAGACCCGGCCCAGACCCGGTCCAGACCCGGTCCAGACCCGGTCCAGACCCGGTCCATACCTGAAGTAGGCCCCGGACTTGGCCTGCAGTCCCGGGGTGACGGCACAGTACACGGTGGTTTGACTGCCCTCGTGTGGCGTCTTCATGAACAGCAGCGCGGGGAGGCTCAGCAGCGCCCCCAGCAGCGGAAAGCAGCTCTGCACGTGACGCCCCAGTTCAGTGCGGATCACCCCAGGGTGCAGGCAGAAGCACGACACCCCTGAGCCTGAAACACACAACACACAACTGACACACAACTGACACACGACTGACACAAAAAAGACACACAAAAGACACACAACTGACACACGACTGACACACAACTGACACAAAAAAGACACACAAAAGACACACAACTGACACACGACTGACACACAACTGACACAAAAAAGACACACAAAAGACACACAACTGACACACAACTGACACACGACTGACACACGACTGACACACAACTGACACACAACTGACACACAAAAGACACACAACTGACACACGACTGACATACAACTGACACACAACTGACACACGACTGACACACAACTGACACACAACTGACACACGACTGACACACAACTGATACACAATAGACATACAACTGACACACAACTGACACACTACAGACACACAACAGACACACAATAGACACACAACAGACACACAACTGACATACAACTGACACACAACTGACACACGACTGACACACAACTGACACACAACTGACACACGACTGACACACAACTGATACACAACTGACACACAACTGACACACGACTGACACACAACTGACACACGACTGACAAACGACTGACACACAACTGACACACAACTGACACACGACTGACACACAACTGACACACGACTGAAAAACGACTGACACACAACTGACACACAACTGACACACGACAGACACACGACAGACACACGACAGACAAACGACAGACACACAACTGACACACAACTGACACACGACAGACACACGACAGACACACAACAGACACACAACAGACACAACAGACACACGACAGACACACGACTGACACACAAATGACACACAACTGACACACAACTGACACACAACTGACACACAACTGACACACGACTGACAAACGACTGATACACGACTGACACACAACTGACACACAACTGACACACAACTGACACACAACTGACACACAACAGACATACAACTGACACACAACTGACACACAACAGACACACAACAGACACACAACTGACACACAACCGACACACAACAGACACACGACAGACACACGACAGACACAACAGTGACACGACAGACACACAACAGACACACGACAGACACAACAGACACACGACAGACACACGACTGACACACAAATGACACACAACTGACACACAACTGACACACGACTGATACACGACTGACACACACTGACACACAACTGACACACAACAGACACACAACTCACACATAACTGACACACAATAGACATACAACTGACACACAACTGACACACTACAGACACACGACAGACACACAACAGACACACAACAGCCACAACAGACACACGACAGACACACGACAGACACACAACAGCCACAACAGACATACAACTGACACACAACTGACACACAACTGACACACAACAGACACACAACAGACACACAACTGACACACAACAGACACACGACAGACACACGACAGACACAACAGTGACATGACAGACACACAACAGACACACAACAGACACAACAGTGACACGACAGACACACGACAGACACACGACAGACACACAACAGACACACAACAGCCACAACAGACACACGACAGACACACAACAGACACACGACAGACACACAACAGACACACAACAGACACACAACAGACACACGACAGACACAACAGACACACGACAGACACACGACAGACACACGACAGACACACAACAGACACACAACAGACACAACAGTGACACGACAGACACATGACAGACACACAACAGACACACAACTGACACACAAATGACACACAACTGACACACAACTGACACACGACTGACAAACGACTGACACACGACTGACAAACGACTGACACACAACTGACACACAACAGACACACAACTGACATACAACAGACACACAACTGACACACGACTGACACACAACAGACACTTGTCCGACATGCGCCACACACTCTGTATCGTGGAGTCTTGTGTCAAGACCTGGATCGAGGGTCAGGACATCGAGGGTCAGGACATGGGTCGAGGGTCAGGACATTGAGGGTCAGGACATCGAGGGTCAGGACATGGGTCAAGGGTCAGGACATGGGTCAAGGGTCAGGACATGGGTCGAGGGTCAGGACATGGGTCGAGGGTCAGGACATGGGTCGAGGGTCAGGACATGGATCGAGGGTCAGGACATGGGTCGAGGGTCAGGACATGGATCGAGGGTCAGGACATGGGTCGGGGTTCAGGACATGGATCGAGGGTCAGGACCTGGATCGAGGGTCAGGACCTGGATCGAGGGTCAGGACATGGATCGAGGGTCAGGACATGGGTCGAGGGTCAGGACATGGGTCGAGGGTCAGGACATGGGTCGAGGGTCAGGACATGGGTCGAGGGTTAGGACATGGGTCGAGGGTCAGGACATGGGTCGAGGGTTAGGACATGGGTCGAGGGTCAGGACATCGAGGGTCAGGACCTGGATCGAGGGTCAGGACATGGGTCGAGGGTCAGGACATGGGTCGAGGGTCAGGACATCGAGGGTCAGGACCTGAATCGAGGGTCAGGACATGGATCGAGGGTCAGGACATCGAGGGTCAGTATATCGAGGGTCAGGACATGGATCGATGGTCAGAACATCGAGGGTCAGGACATGGATCGAGGGTCAGGACATGGATCGAGGGTCAGGACATGGATCGAGGGTCAGGACTTCGATCGAGGGTCAGGACATCGAGGGTCAGGACCTGGATCGAGGGTCAGGACCTCTGAGTGAGAAAGCTCGAATCTTTGCATCTGTGATGGTCGTTTTATCTCTTTTGGAGCTGATTTGATGATGATGATGTCGTACGCGTCAATGGGACAGAGACCTTTGTCAGGGACAGAGACCTTTGTCAGGGACATAGACCTTTGTCAGGGACAGAGACCTTTGTCAGGGACAGAGACCTTTGTCAGGGACAGAGACCTTTGTCAGGGACAGTGGTCTTTACTGTGCTCGAGTAAATAAAGATCCACCTTTTGAGAAAGACAAACTCTGCTTCATCTTTTCTTGGTGATTGTTTGAGACATGTGTCTCAGGCGTCTGTTGTGGAGCGTCCTGGGAAAGACCCAGGACATGCAGGAGGGACTATGTCTCTCTGGCCTGGGAACACCTCGGGAGGAGGAGGAGCTGGAGGAAGTGTCTGTGGAGAAGGAAGTCTGAGTCCCTGCTTAGACTGCTGCCCCCGCGACCCGGCCCCGGAGAAGAGGAAGAAGATGAATGGACCCAGAACACAGCCCTGAGGAACTCCACAATGACACTAAAACTCTGACCGGATAAATATGAGGAAAACTGACCCTGATCGTCCAATCAGGCGTCTCCATTTGTTTAACAGGAAGTGATGTTCGACTGTCGAAGCTGAAGATCCAGCAGAACCAGGGACTGACCTGTCAGTGTTGGACAGTTGGCCGGGGACTGACCTGTCAGTGTTGGACAGTTGGCCGGGGACTGACCTGTCAGTGTTGGACAGTTGGCCGGGGACTGACCTGTCAGTCTCTTGGACAGTTCTCTCGTGAACAGAATGTTGGACAGTTTGCTCTGTCTGTAGCTCTCAAGTGGAGTGTAAGTCCTACGGCTGAAGAACAGGTCGTCCACGTCCACCACACCTGGAACCAAGACCTGGTTTAGACCTGGTTTAGACCTGGTTTAGTCCTGGTTTAGTCCTGGCTTAGACCTGGTTTAGTCCTGGTTTAGTCCTGGTTTAGACCTGGTTTAGTCCTGGTTTAGTCCTGGTTTAGTCCTGATTTAGACCTGGTTTAGACCTGGTTTAGTCCTGGTTTAGTCCTGGCTTAGTCTTGGTTTAGACCTGGTTTAGTCCTGGTTTAGTCCTGGTTTAGTCCTGGCTTAGACCTGGTTTAGTCCTGGTTTAGTCCTGGTTTAGACCTGGTTTAGTCCTGGTTTAGTCCTGGTTTAGTCCTGATTTAGACCTGGTTTAGACCTGGTTTAGTCCTGGTTTAGACCTGGTTTAGACCTGGTTTAGTCCTGGTTTAGTCCTGGTTTAGTCCTGATTTAGACCTGGTTTAGTCCTGGTTTAGTCCTGGTTTAGTCCTGGCTTAGTCTTGGTTTAGACCTGGTTTAGTCCTGGTTTAGTCCTGGTTTAGTCCTGGCTTAGACCTGGTTTAGTCCTGGTTTAGTCCTGGTTTAGTCCTGGTTTAGTCCTGGTTTAGTCCTGGTTTAGTCCTGGTTTAGACCTGGTTTAGTCCTGGTTTAGTCCTGGTTTAGACCTGGTTTAGTCCTGGTTTAGTCCTGGTTTAGTCCTGGTTTAGTCCTGGTTTAGACCTGGTTTAGTCCTGGTTTAGACCTGGTTTAGTCCTGGTTTAGTCCTGGTTTAGACCTGGTTTAGACCTGGTTTAGTCCTGGTTTAGACCTGGTTTAGTCCTGGTTTAGTCCTGGTTTAGACCTGGTTTAGTCCTGGTTTAGTCCTGGTTTAGTCTTTAGTTTATTTGTCCAGTAAAACAAACAAACAAAGACAGGCTCCTCCATGAGCCTTCTCTCTCCCCAGACGCCTCCTCACCTCCTTTGTGCGCAATGGACGACACAGTGATGATGCGGCTGGGGGCGGAGCTCTTGAGCTTTGGCAGGAGCTGATTGGTCAACAGGAAGTGACCCAGATGATTGACAGCGAGCTGCATCTCAAAGCCGTCCTCAGTCAGCCACTTAGGACACATCATGACTCCTAAAGGACACAAGGACACATCATGACTCCTAAAGGACACAAGGACACATCATGACTCCTGAAGGACACAAGGACACATCATGACTCCTGAAGGACACAAGGACACATCATGACTCCTGAAGGACATAAGAACACATCATGACTCCTAAAGGACACAAGGACACATCATGACTCCTGAAGGACACAAGGACACATCATGACTCCTGAAGGACACAAGGACACATCATGACTCCTAAAGGACACAAGGACACATCATGACTCCTAAAGGACACAAGGACACATCATGACTCCTGAAGGACACAAGGACACATCATGACTCCTAAAGGACACAAGGACACATCATGACTCCTGAAGGACACAAGAACACATCATGACTCCTGAAGGACACAAGGACACATCATGACTCCTGAAGGACACAAGGACACATCATGACTCCTAAAGGACACAAGGACACATCATGACTCCTGAAGGACACAAGGACACATCATGACTCCTGAAGGACACAAGGACACATCATGACTCCTAAAGGACACAAGGACACATCATGACTCCTGAAGGACACAAGGACACATCATGACTCCTAAAGGACACAAGGACACATCATGACTCCTGAAGGACACAAGGACACATCATGACTCCTAAAGGACACAAGGACACATCATGACTCCTGAAGGACACAAGAACACATCATGACTCCTGAAGGACACAAGGACACATCATGACTCCTGAAGGACACAATGACACATCATGACTCCTAAAGGACACAAGGACACATCATGACTCCTGAAGGACACAAGGACACATCATGACTCCTGAAGGACACAAGGACACATCATGACTCCTAAAGGACACAAGGACACATCATGACTCCTAAAGGACACAAGGACACATCATGACTCCTGAAGGACACAAGGACACATCATGACTCCTAAAGGACACAAGGACACATCATGACTCCTGAAGGACACAAGGACACATCATGACTCCTAAAGGACACAAGGACACATCATGACTCCTGAAGGACACAAGAACACATCATGACTCCTGAAGGACACAAGGACACATCATGACTCCTGAAGGACACAAGGACACATCATGACTCCTAAAGGACACAAGGACACATCATGACTCCTGAAGGACACAAGGACACATCATGACTCCTAAAGGACACAAGGACACATCATGACTCCTGAAGGACACAAGGACACATCATGACTCCTAAAGGACACAAGGAAACATCATGACTCCTGAAGGACACAAGAACACATCATGACTCCTGAAGGACACAAGGACACATCATGACTCCTGAAGGACACAAGGACACATCATGACTCCTAAAGGACACAAGGACACATCATGACTCCTGAAGGACACAAGGACACATCATGACTCCTGAAGGACACAAGGACACATCATGACTCCTAAAGGACACAAGGACACATCATGACTCCTGAAGGACACAAGGACACATCATGACTCCTAAAGGACACAAGGACACATCATGACTCCTGAAGGACACAAGGACACATCATGACTCCTAAAGGACACAAGGACACATCATGACTCCTGAAGGACACAAGAACACATCATGACTCCTGAAGGACACAAGGACACATCATGACTCCTGAAGGACACAAGGACACATCATGACTCCTAAAGGACACAAGGACACATCATGACTCCTGAAGGACACAAGGACACATCATGACTCCTAAAGGACACAAGGACACATCATGACTCCTGAAGGACACAAGAACACATCATGACTCCTGAAGGACACAAGGACACATCATGACTCCTGAAGGACACAAGGACACATCATGACTCCTAAAGGACACAAGGACACATCATGACTCCTGAAGGACACAAGGACACATCATGACTCCTGAAGGACACAAGGACACATCATGACTCCTAAAGGACACAAGGAAACATCATGACTCCTGAAGGACACAAGGACACATCATGACTCCTAAAGGACACAAGGACACATCATGACTCCTGAAGGACACAAGGACACATCATGACTCCTAAAGGACACAAGGACACATCATGACTCCTGAAGGACACAAGGACACATCATGACTCCTGAAGGACACAAGGACACATCATGACTCCTAAAGGACACAAGGACACATCATGACTCCTGAAGGACACAAGGACACATCATGACTCCTAAAGGACACAAGGACACATCATGACTCCTGAAGGACACAAGGACACATCATGACTCCTAAAGGACACAAGGACACATCATGACTCCTGAAGGACACAAGAACACATCATGACTCCTGAAGGACACAAGGACACATCATGACTCCTGAAGGACACAATGACACATCATGACTCCTAAAGGACACAAGGACACATCATGACTCCTGAAGGACACAAGGACACATCATGACTCCTGAAGGACACAAGGACACATCATGACTCCTAAAGGACACAAGGACACATCATGACTCCTGAAGGACACAAGGACACATCATGACTCCTAAAGGACACAAGGAAACATCATGACTCCTGAAGGACACAAGGACACATCATGACTCCTGAAGGACACAAGGACACATCATGACTCCTGAAGGACACAAGGACACATCATGACTCCTAAAGGACACAAGGACACATCATGACTCCTGAAGGACACAAGGACACATCATGACTCCTAAAGGACACAAGGACACATCATGACTCCTGAAGGACACAAGGACACATCATGACTCCTGAAGGACACAAGGACACATCATGACTCCTAAAGGACACAAGGACACATCATGACTCCTGAAGGACACAAGGACACATCATGACTCCTAAAGGACACAAGGACACATCATGACTCCTGAAGGACACAAGGACACATCATGACTCCTAAAGGACACAAGGACACATCATGACTCCTGAAGGACACAAGAACACATCATGACTCCTGAAGGACACAAGGACACATCATGACTCCTGAAGGACACAAGGACACATCATGACTCCTAAAGGACACAAGGACACATCATGACTCCTGAAGGACACAAGGACACATCATGACTCCTAAAGGACACAAGGACACATCATGACTCCTGAAGGACACAAGAACACATCATGACTCCTGAAGGACACAAGGACACATCATGACTCCTGAAGGACACAAGGACACATCATGACTCCTAAAGGACACAAGGACACATCATGACTCCTGAAGGACACAAGGACACATCATGACTCCTGAAGGACACAAGGACACATCATGACTCCTAAAGGACACAAGGACACATCATGACTCCTGAAGGACACAAGGACACATCATGACTCCTAAAGGACACAAGGAAACATCATGACTCCTGAAGGACACAAGAACACATCATGACTCCTGAAGGACACAAGGACACATCATGACTCCTGAAGGACACAAGGACACATCATGACTCCTAAAGGACACAAGGACACATCATGACTCCTGAAGGACACAAGGACACATCATGACTCCTGAAGGACACAAGGACACATCATGACTCCTAAAGGACACAAGGACACATCATGACTCCTGAAGGACACAAGGACACATCATGACTCCTAAAGGACACAAGGACACATCATGACTCCTGAAGGACACAAGGACACATCATGACTCCTAAAGGACACAAGGACACATCATGACTCCTGAAGGACACAAGAACACATCATGACTCCTGAAGGACACAAGGACACATCATGACTCCTGAAGGACACAAGGACACATCATGACTCCTAAAGGACACAAGGACACATCATGACTCCTGAAGGACACAAGAACACATCATGACTCCTGAAGGACACAAGGACACATCATGACTCCTGAAGGACACAATGACACATCATGACTCCTAAAGGACACAAGGACACATCATGACTCCTGAAGGACACAAGGACACATCATGACTCCTGAAGGACACAAGGACACATCATGACTCCTAAAGGACACAAGGACACATCATGACTCCTAAAGGACACAAGGACACATCATGACTCCTGAAGGACACAAGGACACATCATGACTCCTAAAGGACACAAGGACACATCATGACTCCTGAAGGACACAAGGACACATCATGACTCCTAAAGGACACAAGGACACATCATGACTCCTAAAGGACACAAGGAAACATCATGACTCCTGAAGGACACAAGGACACATCATGACTCCTAATGGAGTTTAGGCCATGGTTTAGGGCGTAAAGTTTAGGCCATAGGCTCTCAGAAAGGACGTAGGACACTCAGAAAGGACGTAGGACACTCAGAAAGGACGTAGGACACTCAGAAAGGACATAGGACACTCAGAAAGGACGTAGGACACTCAGAAAGGACACAGGACACTCAGAAAGGACGTAGGACACTCAGAAAGGACGTAGGACACTGAAGTCTGAACTTTGCAGTTTGTGGTAAATCGTCTCGTGGCATTTTTCACTCCATTTATCTCAGAAAGTAAAAGTCACAAAAGTCTCATTTTTGGCTCATAAACAGACAATACTATGAATATTTGATATGTGAAATATCAGGTCGATGGGCGTTGTCGATGGGCGTGGTCGATGGGCGTGGTCGATGGGCGTGGTCGATGGGCGTGGTCGATGGGCGTGGTCGTCTTGAATTAGTCGTATGTTAAAAAAGCCATAATTTCAAAATGATCTCATATTGAAACAAGCTCAACATTAGGGTTATGTTCAAAATATCGATACGGCGATATATCGATACTGAGTCACAGTATCGATATTTTGTTGTTGTTGAAGTTTTGTGGCCGTAGCTTTAAAGGAGGTGGAATAGTTCTTTTAATCATGTGTTTGTGCTGCTGCAGCTGTTCAGTGCAGAAGATGCTGCTGCAGCTGTTCAGTGCAGAAGATGCTGCTGCAGCTGTTCAGTGCAGAAGATGCTGCTGCAGCTGTTCAGTGCAGAAGATGCTGCTGCAGCTGTTCAGTGCAGGAGATGCTGCTGCAGTTGTTCAGTGCAGAAGATGCCGCTGCAGCTGTTCAGTGCAGAAGATGCTGCTGCAGCTGTTCAGTGCAGAAGATGCTGCTGCAGCTGTTCAGTGCAGAAGATGCTGCTGCAGCTGTTCAGTGCAGAAAATGCTGCTGCAGCTATTCAGTGCAGGAGATGCTGCTGCAGCTGTTCAGTGCAGACGATGCTGCTGCAGCTGTTCAGTGCAGAAGATGCTGCTGCAGCTGTTCAGTGCAGAAGATGCTGCTGCAGCTGTTCAGTGCAGAAGATGCTGCTGCAGCTGTTCAGTGCAGAAGATGCTGCTGCAGCTGTTCAGTGCAGAAAATGCTGCTGCAGCTATTCAGTGCAGGAGATGCTGCTGCAGCTGTTCAGTGCAGAAGATGCTGCTGCAGCTGTTCAGTGCAGGAGATGCTGCTGCAGCTGTTCACTGCAGAAGATGCTGCTGCAGCTGTTCAGTGCAGACGATGCTGCTGCAGCTGTTCAGTGCAGAAGATGCTGCTGCAGCTGTTCACTGCAGAAGATGCTGCTGCAGCTGTTCAGTGCAGAAGATGCTGCTGCAGCTGCTGCTGCAGCTGTTCAGTGCAGACGATGCTGCTGCAGCTGTTCAGTGCAGAAGATGCTGCTGCAGCTGTTCAGTGCAGGAGATGCTGCTGCAGCTGTTCAGTGCAGGAGATGCTGCTGCAGCTGTTCAGTGCAGAAGATGCTGCTGCAGCTGTTCAGTGCAGAAGATGCTGCTGCAGCTGTTCAGTGCAGAAGATGCTGCTGCAGCTGTTCAGTGCAGAAGATGCTGCTGCAGCTGTTCAGTGCAGGAGATACTGCTGCAGTTGTTCAGTGCAGAAGATGCTGCTGCAGCTATTCAGTGCAGAAGATGCTGCTGCAGTTGTTCAGTGCAGAAGATGCTGCTGCAGCTGTTCAGTGCAGACGATGCTGCTGCAGCTGTTCAGTGCAGACGATGCTGCTGCAGCTGTTCAGTGCAGGAGATGCTGCTGCAGCTGTTCAGTGCAGAAGATGCAGCTGTTCAGTGCAGAAGATGCTGCTGCAGCTGTTCAGTGCAGAAGATGCTGCTGCAGCTGATCAGTGCAGAGGATGCTGCTGCAGCTGTTCAGTGCAGAAGATGCTGCTGCAGCTGTTCAGTGCAGAAGATGCTGCTGCAGCTGTTCAGTGCAGAAGATGCTGCTGCAGCTGTTCAGTGCAGAAGATGCTGCTGCAGCTGTTCAGTGCAGAAGATGCTGCTGCAGCTGTTCAGTGCAGAGGAGGTTTCACATTCACTTCATTCAAACTAATAACAACAAGTTCTCATCAACATCAAGAATCAACAGTTTCATTTCAGGAGCAGATCATAGTTTAATGATGCACGTCACAGCAGAGGACAGAGGACAGTGTGTGGAGGACGTCACAGCAGAGGACAGAGGACAGTGTGTGGAGGACGTCACAGCAGAGGACAGAGGACAGTGTGTGGAGGACGTCACAGCAGAGGACAGAGGACAGTGTGTGGAGGACGTCACAGCAGAGGACAGAGGACAGTGTGTGGAGGACGTCACAGCAGAGGACAGAGGACAGTGTGTGGAGGACGTCACAGCAGAGGACAGAGGACAGAGACACTTTGATCGTTTGAAGCTTCTGCTCCTGAAATGAAACTGTTGATTCTTGATGTTGATGAGAACTTGTTGTTATTAGTTTGAATGAAGTGAATGTGAAACCTCCTCTGCACTGAACAGCTGCAGCAGCATCTTCTGCACTGAACAGCTGCAGCAGCATCTTCTGCACTGAACAGCTGCAGCAGCATCTTCTGCACTGAACAGCTGCAGCAGCATCTTCTGCACTGAACAGCTGCAGCAGCATCTTCTGCACTGAACAGCTGCAGCAGCATCTTCTGCACTGAACAGCTGCAGCAGCATCTTCTGCACTGAACAGCTGCAGCAGCATCTTCTGCACTGAACAGCTGCAGCAGCATCTTCTGCACTGAACAGCTGCAGCAGCATCGTCTGCACTGAACAGCTGCAGCAGCATCTTCTGCAGTGAACAGCTGCAGCAGCATCTCCTGCACTGAACAGCTGCAGCAGCATCTTCTGCACTGAACAGCTGCAGCAGCATCTCCTGCACTGAACAGCTGCAGAAGCATTTTCTGCACTGAACAGCTGCAGCAGCATCTTCTGCACTGAACAGCTGCAGCAGCATCTTCTGCACTGAACAGCTGCAGCAGCATCTCCTGCACTGAACAGCTGCAGCAGCATCTTCTGCACTGAACAGCTGCAGCAGCATCTCCTGCACTGAACAGCTGCAGCAGCATCTCCTGCACTGAACAGCTGCAGCAGCATCTTCTGCACTGAACAGCTGCAGCAGCATCGTCTGCACTGAACAGCTGCAGCAGCAGCTGCAGCAGCATCTTCTGCACTGAACAGCTGCAGCAGCATCTTCTGCACTGAACAGCTGCAGCAGCATCTTCTGCACTGAACAGCTGCAGCAGCATCTTCTGCACTGAACAGCTGCAGCAGCATCTTCTGCACTGAACAGCTGCAGCAGCATCTTCTGCACTGAACAGCTGCAGCAGCATCGTCTGCACTGAACAGCTGCAGCAGCATCTTCTGCAGTGAACAGCTGCAGCAGCATCTCCTGCACTGAACAGCTGCAGCAGCATCTTCTGCACTGAACAGCTGCAGCAGCATCTCCTGCACTGAACAGCTGCAGAAGCATTTTCTGCACTGAACAGCTGCAGCAGCATCTTCTGCACTGAACAGCTGCAGCAGCATCTTCTGCACTGAACAGCTGCAGCAGCATCTCCTGCACTGAACAGCTGCAGCAGCATCTTCTGCACTGAACAGCTGCAGCAGCATCTCCTGCACTGAACAGCTGCAGCAGCATCTTCTGCACTGAACAGCTGCAGCAGCATCGTCTGCACTGAACAGCTGCAGCAGCAGCTGCAGCAGCATCTTCTGCACTGAACAGCTGCAGCAGCATCTTCTGCAGTGAACAGCTGCAGCAGCATCTTCTGCACTGAATAGCTGCAGCAGCATCTTCTGCAGTGAACAGCTGCAGCAGCATCTTCTGCACTGAACAGCTGCAGCAGCATCTCCTGCACTGAACAGCTGCAGCAGCATCTTCTGCACTGAACAGCTGCAGCAGCATCTCCTGCACTGAACAGCTGCAGAAGCATTTTCTGCACTGAACAGCTGCAGCAGCATCTTCTGCACTGAACAGCTGCAGCAGCATCTTCTGCACTGAACAGCTGCAGCAGCATCTCCTGCACTGAACAGCTGCAGCAGCATCTTCTGCACTGAACAGCTGCAGCAGCATCTCCTGCACTGAACAGCTGCAGCAGCATCTCCTGCACTGAACAGCTGCAGCAGCATCTTCTGCACTGAACAGCTGCAGCAGCATCGTCTGCACTGAACAGCTGCAGCAGCAGCTGCAGCAGCATCTTCTGCACTGAACAGCTGCAGCAGCATCTTCTGCAGTGAACAGCTGCAGCAGCATCTTCTGCACTGAACAGCTGCAGCAGCATCGTCTGCACTGAACAGCTGCAGCAGCATCTTCTGCAGTGAACAGCTGCAGCAGCATCTCCTGCACTGAACAGCTGCAGCAGCATCTTCTGCACTGAACAGCTGCAGCAGCATCTCCTGCACTGAATAGCTGCAGCAGCATTTTCTGCACTGAACAGCTGCAGCAGCATCTTCTGCACTGAACAGCTGCAGCAGCATCTTCTGCACTGAACAGCTGCAGCAGCATCTTCTGCACTGAACAGCTGCAGCAGCATCTTCTGCACTGAACAGCTGCAGCAGCATCTTCTGCACTGAACAGCTGCAGCAGCATCTCCTGCACTGAACAGCTGCAGCAGCATCTTCTGCACTGAACAGCTGCAGCAGCATCGTCTGCACTGAACAGCTGCAGCAGCAGCTGCAGCAGCATCTTCTGCACTGAACAGCTGCAGCAGCATCTTCTGCAGTGAACAGCTGCAGCAGCATCTTCTGCACTGAACAGCTGCAGCAGCATCGTCTGCACTGAACAGCTGCAGCAGCATCTTCTGCAGTGAACAGCTGCAGCAGCATCTCCTGCACTGAACAGCTGCAGCAGCATCTTCTGCACTGAACAGCTGCAGCAGCATCTCCTGCACTGAATAGCTGCAGCAGCATTTTCTGCACTGAACAGCTGCAGCAGCATCTTCTGCACTGAACAGCTGCAGCAGCATCTTCTGCACTGAACAGCTGCAGCAGCATCTTCTGCACTGAACAGCTGCAGCAGCATCTTCTGCACTGAACAGCTGCAGCAGCATCTTCTGCACTGAACAGCTGCAGCAGCATCTTCTGCACTGAACAGCTGCAGCAGCACAAACACATGATTAAAAGAACTATTCCACCTCCTTTAAAGCTACGGCCACAAAACTTCAACAACAACAAAATATCGATACTGTGACTCAGTATCGATATATCGCCGTATCGATATTTTGAACATAACCCTAATGTTGAGCTTGTTTCAATATGAGATCATTTTGAAATTATGGCTTTTTTAACATACGACTAATTCAAGACGACCACGCCCATCGACCACGCCCATCGACCACGCCCATCGACCACGCCCATCGACCACGCCCATCGACCACGCCCATCGACCTGATATTTCACATATCAAATATTCATAGTATTGTCTGTTTATGAGCCAAAAATGAGACTTTTGTGACTTTTACTTTCTGAGATAAATGGAGTGAAAAATGCCACGAGACGATTTACCACAAACTGCAAAGTTCAGACTTCAGGGACGACAAGAGACAGAAGCCGAAGTCCTACGAGGGTTTAGGGCCTAGAGTTTAGCACGTAGGGTTTAGGATGTAGACTTTAGGACGTACGGGGTCCGGGGCCCTTTGCTCAGGGCTGTCCGGTCCCTGTCTGACAGGAGCAGGAGCTGTGGTCACTGCAGGAAGTCAGACCTGTTCTCAGTGAGGGACTCCTCAGGGCTGCGCTTTGTCACCGCTTCTGTTCATAGTTTTTATGGACAGAATTTCTAGGCGCAGTCAGGGGTCAGAGGGTGTGGTCAGGGGTCAGAGGGTGTGGTCAGGGGTCGGAGGGTGTGGTCAGGGGTCAGAGGGTGTGGTCAGGGGTCGGAGGGTGTGGTCAGGGGTCAGAGGGTGTGGTCAGGGGTCGGAGGGTGTGGTCAGGTGTCGGAGGGTGTGGTCAGTGGTCAGAGGGTGTGGTCAGGGGTCAGAGGGTGTGGTCAGGGGTCGGAGGGTGTGGTCAGGTGTCGGACGGTGTGGTCAGGTGTCGGAGGGTGTGGTCAGGGGTCGGAGGGTGTGGTCAGGGGTCGGAGGGTGTGGTCAGGTGTCGGAGGGTGTGGTCAGGGGTCAGAGGGTGTGGTCAGGGGTCGGAGGGTGTGGTCAGGTGTCGGAGGGTGTGGTCAGGGGTCGGAGGGTGTGGTCAGGTGTCGGAGGGTGTGGTCAGGTGTCGGAGGGTGTGGTCAGGGGTCGGAGGGTGTGGTCAGGGGTCGGAGGGTGTGGTCAGGTGTCGGAGGGTGTGGTCAGGGGTCGGAGGGTATGGTCAGGTGTCGGAGGGTGTGGTCAGGTGTCGGAGGGTGTGGTCAGGGGTCGGAGGGTGTGGTCAGGGGTCGGAGGGTGTGGTCAGGTGTCGGAGGGTGTGGTCAGGGGTCGGAGGGTGTGGTCAGGTGTTGGAGGGTGTGGTCAGGTGTCGGAGGGTGTGGTCAGGGGTCGGAGGGTGTGGTCAGGGGTCGGAGGGTCCGGTTTGGGGACCACAGGATCTCATCTCTGCTGTTTGCAGACAATGTTGTCCTGATGGCTCCATCAAACCCGGACCTGCAACATGCACTGGGACGGTTTGAGCCGAGTGTGAAGCGTCTGGGATGAGAATCAGCTCCAAATCCGAGGCCATGGTTCTCGACCGGAAAAAGGTGTCTTGCCCTCTCCAGGTGGGTGGGGTGTCCTTGCCCCAAGTGGAGGAGTTCAAGTATCTCAGGGTCTTGTTCACGAGTGAGTGAAGGATGGAGCGTGAGATCGACAGTTGGATCGGTGCAGCGGCTGCAGTGGTGAAGAAGGAGCTGAGTCCAAAGACAAAGCTCTGGATTTACCGCTCACTCTACTTTCTGACCTCACCTATGGTCATGAGCTTTGGCTAGTGACCGAAAGAACAAGATCGAGGATCCGCCGTGTGGCTGGGCGCTCCCTTAGAGATAAGTGAGGAGCTCGGCCACACGGGGGGAGCTCAGAGTATAGCCGCTGCTCCTCCAGCTGAGGTGGCTCGGGCATCTGTTCCGGAGCCTCCTGGGCGCCTCCCTCGGGAGGTGTTTCAGGCATGTCCCACCGGGAAGAGGCCCCGGGGAAGACCCAGGACACGCTGGAGAGACTATGTCTCTCGGCTGGCCTGGGAACGCCTCGGGATCCCCCCGGAGGATTTAGAGGAAGTGTTTGGGGAGAAGGAAGTCTGGGAGTCCCTGCTCAGACTGCTGCCCCCGCGACCCGGGCCCGGATAAAGCGGCAGAAGATGGATGGATGGACTTTAGGGCGTAGTCTTTAGGTCGTAGTCTTTAGGGCGTAGTCTTTAGGGTGTAGGTTTAGGGCATAGGCTTTAGGGTGTATGGTTTAGGGTGTAGGCTTTAGGGCGTAGTCTTTAGGGTGTAGGTTTAGGGCATAGGCTTTAGGGTGTATGGTTTAGGGTGTAGGCTTTAGGGCGTAGTCTTTAGGGTGTAGGTTTAGGGCGTAGGCTTTAGGGTGTAGTCTTTAGGGCGTAGGCTTTAGGGTGTAGTCTTTAGGGCGTAGGCTTTAAGGCGTAGTCGTTAGGGCGTAGGTTTAGGGCGCAGTCTTTAGGGCGTAGGTGTAAGGCGTAGGCTTTAGGGCCTAGGCTTTAGGGCGTAGGGTTTAAGGCGTAGGTGTAGGGCGTAAGGTTTAGGGCGTAGGCTTTAGGGCGTAGGTTTAGGGCCTAGGCTTTAGGGCCTAGGCTTTAGGGCCTAGGCTTTAGGGCGTAGGGTTTAGGGCGTAGGTGTAGGGCGTAAGGTTTAGGGCGTAGGCTTTAGGGCGTAGGTTTAGGGCCTAGGCTTTAGGGCCTAGGCTTTAGGGCCTAGGCTTTAGGGCGTAGGTTTAGGGCCTAGGCTTTAGGGCCTAGGCTTTAGGGCCTAGGCTTTAGGGCGTAGGTGTAGGGCGTGGCTAGGACACCTGCATTGTTGACCAGCAGGTCCACTCTGTCCTCCGTCTGCAGGAGCTCGGAGCAGAACGCTCGGACCGAGTGAAGCGACGCCAGGTCCAGGTGTCGCACCTGCACGTTCCCGTTTCCTGTGGACGAGCGAATCTCCTCTGCCGCCTCCTCACCACGCGCCAGGTCCCGGCACGCCATGATGACACGCGCTCCTGCAGCCAATCAGAGGAGAGAGGAGAGAGAGCCAATCAGAGGAGAGAGAGCCAATCAGAGGAGAGAGGAGAGAGAGAGAGCCAATCAGAGGAGAGAGAGCCAATCAGAGGAGAGAGGAGAGAGAGAGAGGAGAGAGAGCCAATCATATTTGATGCTGTCTCACGGGGACAGAAGGTCCTGACCTCTCTGGGCGAAATCACGACACGTCTCTTTCCCGATGCCGGTGTTCGCTCCGGTGACCACGGCCGTTTGACCATCGAGACGGACGCTACATCTGCACCTGCCGCCCGCGATCCACCTCCTGAGGACGCACACGCCTGAGGACGCACATGAGGACAGCACATGAGGACATGCATATGAGGACAGCACATGAGGACAGAACATGAGGACAGCACATGAGGACGGCACATGAGGACAGCACATGAGGACATGCATATGAGGACAGCACATGAGGACAGAACATGAGGACAGCACATGAGGACAGCACATGAGGACATGCATATGAGGACAGCACATGAGGACAGCACATGAGGAGAGCACATGAGGACAGCACACGAGGACAGCACACGAGGACATGCACATGAGGACATGCATATGAGGACAGCACATGATGACGGCACATGAGGACAGCACATGAGGACATGCATATGAGGACAGCACATGAGGACAGCACATGAGGACATGCATATGAGGATAGCACATGAGGACAGCACATGAGGACGGCACATGAGGACAGCACATGAGGACATGCATATGAGGACAGCACATGAGGACAGCACATGAGGACAGCACAGGAGGACATGCATATGAGGACAGCACATGAGGACATGCATATGAGGACAGCACATGAGGACAGCACATGAGGACAGCACATGAGGACAGCACATGAGCACAGCACATGAGGACAGCACACGAGGACAGCACACGAGGACATGCACATGAGGACATGCATATGAGGACAGCACATGATGACGGCACATGAGGACAGCACATGAGGACATGCATATGAGGACAGCACATGAGGACGGCACATGAGGACATGCACATGAGGACAGCACATGAGGACATACATATGAGGACAGCACATGAAGACAGCACATGAGGACAGCACATGAGGACATGCATATGAGGACATGCATATGAGGACAGCACATGAGGACATGCACATGAGGACAGCACATGAGGACATGCATATGAGGACATGCATATGCGGACAGCACATGAGGACAGCACAGGAGGACATGCATATGAGGACAGCACATGAGGACATGCATATGAGGACAGCACATGAGGACAGCACATGAGGACAGCACATGAGGACAGCACATGAGCACAGCACATGAGGACAGCACACGAGGACAGCACACGAGGACATGCACATGAGGACATGCACATGAGGACAGCACATGAGGACATGCATATGAGGACAGCACATGAGGACAGCACATGAGGACGGCATATGAGGACAGCACATGAGGACAGCACACGAGGCAGCACACGAGGACAGCACACGAGGACATGCACATGAGGACATGCATATGAGGACAGCACATGAGGACATGCACATGAGGACATGCATATGAGGACAGCACATGAGGACGGCACATGAGGACATGCATATGAGGACAGCACATGAGGACAGCACATGAGGACATGCATATGAGGACATGCATGAGGACAGCACATGAGGACAGCACATGAGGACATGCATATGCGGACAGCACATGAGGACGGCACATGAGGACATGCATATGAGGACAGCACATGAGGACAGCACATGAGGACAGCACATGAGGACATGCATATGAGGACAGCACATGAGGACAGCACATGAGGACATGCATATGCGGACAGCACATGAGGACAGCACAGGAGGACATGCATATGAGGACAGCACATGAGGACATGCATATGAGGACAGCACATGAGGACAGCACATGAGGACAGCACATGAGCACAGCACATGAGGACAGCACACGAGGACAGCACACGAGGACATGCACATGAGGACATGCACATGAGGACAGCACATGAGGACATGCATATGAGGACAGCACATGAGGACAGAACATGAGGACATGCATATGAGGACATGCATATGAGGACAGCACATGAGGACAGCACATGAGGACGGCATATGAGGACAGCACACGAGGACAGCACACGAGGACAGCACACGAGGACATGCACATGAGGACATGCATATGAGGACAGCACATGAGGACAGCACATGAGGACATGCATATGAGGACAGCACATGAGGACAGCACATGAGGACAGCACATGAGGACAGCACATGAGGACATGCATATGAGGACAGCACATGAGGACAGCACATGAGGACATGCATATGAGGACAGCACATGAGGACAGCACATGAGGACATGCATATGAGGACATGCATATGAGGACATGCATATGAGGAGGCGACAAGAGTGTGTGTGAGGGGCGTGGCTAAAGCTAGTGTGTGTGAGGGGCGTGGCTAAAGCTAGTGTGTGTGAGGGGCGTGGCTAAAGCTAGTGTGTGTGAGGGGCGTGGCTAAAGCTAGTGTGTGTGAGGGGCGTGGCTAAAGCTAGTGTGTGAGGGGCGTGGCTAAAGCTAGTGTGTGTAAGGGGCGTGGCTAAAACTAGTGTGTGTGAGGGGCGTGGCTAAAGCTAGTGTGTGTGAGGGGCGTGGCTAAAGCTAGTGTGTGTGAGGGGCGTGGCTAAAGCTAGTGTGTGTGAGGGGTGTGGCTAAAGCTAGTGTGTGAGGGATGTGGCTAAAGCTAGTGTGTGTGAGGGGCGTGGCTAAAGCTAGTGTGTGTGAGGGGCGTGGCTAAAGCTAGTGTGTGTGAGGGGCGTGGCTAAAGCTAGTGTGTGTGAGGGGCGTGGCTAAAGCTAGTTTGTGTGAGGGGCGTGGCTAAAGCTAGTGTGTATGAGGGGCGTGGCTAAAGCTAGTGTGTGTGAGGGGCGTGGCTAAAGCTAGTGTGTGTGAGGGGCGTGGCGTTTGAACCTCTCTTTATGTCATGCTAATGCTAATGCTAACGTCAGACGCTTTATGAGCTGGAAATATCAGATTGTGGCTCTGGACAAAGCGAGTGCCATAAACAGGAAACAGCTGTTGCTAACGTGCTTTGCTAGCTTTGTGTTGCTAACGCGCTTTGCTAGCGTTGTGTTGCTGACGTGCTTTGCTAGCGTTGTGTTGCTAACGTTCTTTGCTAGCTTTGTGTTGCTAACGTGCTTTTCTAGCTTTGTGTTGCTAACGCGCTTTGCTAGCTTTGTGTTGCTAACGCGCTTTGCTAGCTTTGTGTTGCTAACGCGCTTTGCTAGCTCTGTGTTGCTAACATGCTTTGCTAGCTTTGTGTCCTCCTGGACCCAAAGAGCCAGAACCTCTCAGGAGCCACTTTGGATCCAAGAACCCGAGGAGAGACCTAAGACTGAGACACTTTAGGACCAAACCAAAGAGAACCATGAAGCATGAAGCATGAAGCATGAACCATGAAGCATGAAGCATGAAGCATGAAGCATGAAGCATGAAGCATGAAGCATGAAGCATGAACCATGAACCATGAAGCATGAAGCATGAATCATGAACCATGAAGCATGAAGCATGAAGCATGAAGCATGAAGCATGAACCATGAACCATGAACCATGAACCATGAAGCAGGAAGCATGAACCATGAAGCATGAAGCATGAACCATGAAGCATGAAGCATGAATCATGAACCATGAAGCATGAAGCATGAAGCATGAAGCATGAACCATGAAGCATGAAGCATGAAGCATGAAGCATGAAGCATGAACCATGAACCATGAACCATGAACCATGAAACAGGAAGCATGAACCATGAAACAGGAAGCACGAAGCAGGAAGCATGAACAATGAAGCATGTAGCATGAAGCATGAAGCATGAAGCATGAAGCATGAAGCATGAACAATGAAGCATGTAGCATGAAGCATGAAGCATGAACAATGAAGCATGAAGCATGAAGCATGAAGCATGAAGCACGAAGCAGGAAGCATGAACAATGAAGCATGAAGCATGAAGCATGAACAATGAAGCATGAAGCATGAACAATGAAGCATGAAGCATGAACAATGAAGCATGTAGCATGAAGCATGAAGCATGAAGCATGAAGCATGAAGCAGGAAGCATGAACCATGAACCATGAAGCAGGAAGCATGAACCATGAAGCATGAAGCATGAACCATGAAGCATGAACCATGAACCATGAACCATGAACCATGAAGCATGAAGCATGAAGCAGGAAGCAGGAAGCATGAAGCATGAAGCATGAAGCATGAACCATGAACCATGAACCATGAACCATGAACCATGAAGCATGAAGCAGGAAGCAGGAAGCATGAAGCATGAACAATGAACCATGAAGCATGAAGCATGAAGCATGAAGCATGAAGCATGAAGCATGAACCATGAAGCATGAAGCATGAAGCATGAACAATGAAGCATGAACCATGAAGCATGAAGCATGAACCATGAAGCATGAACCATGAAGCATGAACCATGAACCATGAACCATGAACCATGAAGCATGAAGCATGAAGCATGAAGCAGGAAGCATGAACCATGAAGCATGAAGCATGAAGCATGAAGCATGAAGCATGAACCATGAAGCATGAAGCATGAACCATGAACCATGAACCATGAAGCATGAAGCATGAAGCATGAAGCAGGAAGCATGAACCATGAAGCATGAAGCATGAAGCATGAAGCATGAACAATGAAGCATGAACCATGAAGCATGAAGCATGAACCATGAAGCATGAAGCATGAAGCATGAACCATGAAGCATGAACCATGAAGCATGAACCATGAACCATGAACCATGAAGCATGAAGCATGAAGCATGAAGCATGAAGCAGGAAGCATGAACCATGAAGCATGAAGCATGAAGCATGAAGCATGAAGCATGAAGCATGAACCATGAAGCATGAACCATGAAGCATGAAGCATGAACCATGAAGCATGAAGCATGAACCATGAACCATGAAGCATGTAGCATGAAGCATGAAGCATGAACCATGAACCATGAACCATGAACCATGAAGCATGAAGCATGAAGCATGAAGCATGAAGCATGAAGCATGAAGCATGAAGCATGAACCATGAACCATGAAGCATGAACCATGAACCATGAAGCATGAACCATGAAGCATGAAGCATGAACCATGAAGCATGAACCATGAACCATGAAGCATGAAGCATGAAGCATGAAGCATGAAGCATGTAGCATGAAGCATGAAGCATGTAGCATGAAGCATGAAGCATGAAGCATGAAGCATGAAGCATGAAGCATGAAGCATGAAGCATGAACCATGAAGCATGAAGCATGAACCATGAACCATGAAGCATGAAGCATGAACCATGAAGCTTGAAGCATGAAGCATGAAGCATGAAGCATGAACCATGAACCATGAAGCATGAAGCATGAAGCATGAACCATGAACCATGAACCATGAACCATGAAGCATGAAGCATGAACCATGAAGCATGAACCATGAACCATGAACCATGAACCATGAAGCATGAAGCATGAAGCATGAAGCATGAAGCATGAAGCATGAACCATGGTTCAAATGTCCACAGCAGGTCCTGGTTTAGTCCTGGTCTCAATTTAATCTTCCCGTTGACAGATGGTGAAACAGTGATGGAATAAGAGCTTTAAAGAGGTTACAATTCACACTTTGGAACTGGGTCAGTCTTAGTTTAGTCCTGGTTTAGTCCTGGTTTAGACCTGGTTTAGTCCTGGTTTAGACCTGGTTTAGTTCTGGTTTAGTCCTGGTTTAGTCCTGGTTTAGTCCTGGTTTAGACCTGGTTTAGTCCTGGTTTAGACCTGGTTTAGTTCTGGTTTAGTCCTGGTTTAGTCCTGGTTTAGTCCTGGTTAAGTCCTGGTTTAGTCCTGGTTTAGACCTGGTTTAGTCCTGGTTTAGACCTGGTTTAGTCCTGGTTTAGTCCTGGTTTAGACCTGGGTTAGTCCTGGTTTAGTCCTTGTTTAGTCCTGGTTTAGTCCTGGTTTAGACCTGGTTCAGTCCTGGTTTAGTCCTGATTTAGTCCTGGTTTAGACCTGGTTTAGACCTGGTTTAGTCCTGGTTTAGTCCTGGTTTAGTCCTGGTTTAGTCTTGGTTTAGTCCTGGTTTAGTCCTGGTTTAGTCCTGGTTTAGTCCTGGCTCTTACAGATCACGGTGACTCCCAGAGCAGCTCCCCATCGTAGCAGAGGTTCAGTCCAGACTTGTGCTCCTGTTTTGGGCCAGGGCAGGACCAGGAGGCCCCCGGGGGCCTGGTCCTGTTGGAGGTCCATGGTGAGCCTGGACTGGGACGTGGCTCTGGACGTGGCTCTGGACGTGGCTCTGGACGTGGCTCTGGACGTGGCTCTGGACACAGCTCTGGACACAGCTCTGGACACAGCTTTGACCACGGCTCTGGACGTGGCTCTGGACACAGCTCTGAACGTGGCTCTGGACACAGCTCTGGACACAGCTCTGGACACAGCTCAGGACACAGCTCTGGACACAGCTCAGGACACAGCTCTGGACACAGCTCTGGACACAGCTCAGGACACAGCTCAGGACACGGCTCTGGACACGGCTCTGGACACAGCTCTGGACACAGCTCTGGACACAGCTCTGGACACGGCTCTGGACACAGCTCTGGACGTGGCTCTGGACACAGCTCTGGACGTGGCTCTGGACACAGCTCTGGACACAGCTCTGGACACAGCTCTGGACACAGCTTTGACCACGGCTCTGGACGTGGCTCTGGACACAGCTCTGAACGTGGCTCTGGACACAGCTCTGGACACAGCTCTGGACACAGCTCTGGACACAGCTCAGGACACAGCTCAGGACACAGCTCTGGACACAGCTCTGGACACAGCTCAGGACACAGCTCTGGACACAGCTCTGGACACAGCTCTGGACACAGCTCAGGACACAGCTCAGGACACAGCTCAGGACACAGCTCTGGACACGGCTCTGGACACAGCTCTGGACACAGCTCTGGACACGGCTCTGGACACGGCTCAGGACGTGGCTCTGGACACAGCTCTGGACACAGCTCTGGACACAGCTCTGGACACGGCTCTGGACACAGCTCTGGACGTGGCTCTGGACACGGCTCTGGACACAGCTCTGGACGTGGCTCTGGACACAGCTCTGGACGTGGCTCTGGACACAGCTCTGGACACAGCTCTGGACACAGCTCTGGACACAGCTTTGACCACGGCTCTGGACGTGGCTCTGGACACAGCTCTGAACGTGGCTCTGGACACAGCTCTGGACACAGCTCTGGACACAGCTCAGGACACAGCTCTGGACACAGCTCTGGACACAGCTCTGGACACAGCTCTGGACACAGCTCTGGACACGGCTCTGGACACAGCTCTGGACACAGCTCTGGACACGGCTCTGGACACAGCTCTGGACGTGGCTCTGGACACGGCTCTGGACACAGCTCTGGACGTGGCTCTGGACACAGCTCTGGACGTGGCTCTGGACACAGCTCTGGACACAGCTCTGGACACAGCTCTGGACACAGCTTTGACCACGGCTCTGGACGTGGCTCTGGACACGGCTCTGGACACAGCTCTGAACGTGGCTCTGGACACAGCTCTGGACACAGCTCTGGACACAGCTCTGGACACAGCTCTGGACACAGCTCTGGACACAGCTCTGGACTCCAGACCTCAGAGGGATTACAGAGGATTAGACCTGATCTGATCCCAGGTCTGTGAGAAGGAGGAACAACCACTGAGGCTGTTTTAGTGTGAGGACTAAACCAGGACTAAACCAGGACTAAACCAGGACTAAACCAGGTCTAAACCAGGACTAAACCTGGACTAAACCAGGACTAAACCAGGACTAAACCAGGTCTAAACCTGGACTAAACCAGGACTAAACCAGGTCTAAACCAGGATTAAACCAGGTCTAAACCAGAAACAAACCAGGTCTAAACCAGGACTAAACCAGGACTAAACCAGGACTAAACCAGGTCTAAACCAGGATTAAACCAGGTCTAAACCAGAAACAAACCAGGACTAAACCAGGTCTAAACCAGGTCTAAACCAGGACTAAACCAGGACTAAACCAGGTCTAAACCAGAAACAAACCAGGTCTAAACCAGGACTAAACCAGGTCTAAACCAGGACTAAACCAGGTCCAAACCAGGACTAAACCAGGACTAAACCAGGACTAAACCAGGTCTAAACCAGAAACAAACCAGGACTAAACCAGGTCTAAACCAGAAACAAACCAGGTCTAAACCAGGTCTAAACCAGGTCTAAACCAGGTCTAAACCAGGACTAAACCAGGTTTAAACCAGGTCTAAACCAGGACTAAACCAGGACTAAACCAGGTCTAAACCAGGACTAAACCAGGTCTAAACCAGAAACAAACCAGGACTAAACCAGGACTAAACCAGGGCTAAACCAGGACTAAACCAGGTCCAAACCAGGTCCAAACCAGGTCCAAACCAGGTCTAAACCAGGACTAAACCAGGTCTAAACCAGGACTAAACCAGGTCTAAACCAGAAACAAACCAGGACTAAACCAGGACTAAACCAGGACTAAACCAGGTCTAAACCAGAAACAAACCAGGACTAAACCAGGACTAAACCAGGTCTAAACCAGAAACAAACCAGGACTAAACCAGGACTAAACCAGGTCTAAACCAGGACTAAACCAGAAACAAACCAGGTCTAAACCAGGTCTAAACCAGGGCTAAACCAGGACTAAACCAGGACTAAACCAGGTCTAAACCAGGTCTAAACCAGGACTAAACCAGGACTAAACCAGGTCTAAACCAGGACTAAACCAGGTCTAAACCAGGACTAAACCAGGTCTAAACCAGAAACAAACCAGGACTAAACCAGGTCTAAACCAGGACTAAACCAGGACTAAACCAGGTCTAAACCAGGACTAAACCAGGTCTAAACCAGGACTAAACCAGGACTAAACCAGGTCTAAACCAGGACTAAACCAGGTCTAAACCAGAAACAAACCAGGACTAAACCAGGACTAAACCAGGTCTAAACCAGGACTAAACCAGAAACAAACCAGGTCTAAACCAGGTCTAAACCAGGGCTAAACCAGGACTAAACCAGGACTAAACCAGGTCTAAACCAGGACTAAACCAGGTCTAAACCAGGACTAAACCAGGTCTAAACCAGAAACAAACCAGGACTAAACCAGGACTAAACCAGGACTAAACCAGGTCTAAACCAGAAACAAACCAGGACTAAACCAGGACCTTTTGGACACTGCGTGGTCTGGGTTTGGTCCTGTTTTAGACCAGGTTTTGTCCTCATTTGAAGTGGACTAAATGTGATGGTGGATCAATACCAAAATCAATATATCAATCCCGACTGAGTATTGATACACATGCAAATATATCAGTACTAAATACATATATTTACTTTTCATATGGAGATAATGGTGTTCATAGTCGAGGACGCATTTTAGGACAAAACTTATTAGTATTACGGTAACATGGTATTTAAACGGTGACTTTGACCACGTGACTGCTGACGTCACCACATGCGCTGTTCTGTAACCTTGTAATGTGAGGTTGTTCAGGTGTCATAACAGCGTAATAAGAGTGTAATAACAGCGTAATAACAGCGTAATAACAGCGTGTGGAGGGACAAAGGATGACGGGCCGTGCGGCGGGAGGAGCCTGCCGCGGCTCCACGTGCCTGTCCCGGGGCTTGTGTCCGCCTCAGAGCCGCGTGAGCCGCGTGAGCTCCGGGACACTCTGTCATCTTTGTCCCTGTGGAAAATAAACGTGTTGTTTGCGTCTCAAAGTGAAGTATTTGCGTGTTTGTGTTACTCGTCGTCCGCCATGTTGATGACGTCAGCGCGTAGATCCCGCCCCCGCTACTAACAAACCCAAAATGGCGGCTGCATCTGTTCCGTCACATCCCTGAGCCCCACGCGCCCCTGTTCCCGCACCTTTCCCGCAGCAGCAGCGGCACGTGACCACGTGTGCGTGCCCCGCGTGTGCGTGGGGCCGTGTCCCGTGTCACGGAGCCTTAAACCCGCGTTTAACTGGCTCTAAACCCGCTTTAAAGCAGAAGACGCTGTGAAGCCCTAGCTCCGCGCACACACGGAGGACGTGACGTAGAGCACGTACAGCCAATCACAGCGCAGAGAGCTGCAGCGCGTCTGAAACTGCCGCAGAAACTGCGCTAAAACCAGGTAAAGACTCTATTGTTTTGGCCCGGTTCGGCCCGGTTCCGCTGCCCGGGCCGCAGTGCTCGGGCTCGGGTCACACTGGGCTCTGAACACCGGGGGTCGCTCGTGGGTTACCGGAGTAAACACGCCCCGTGGAGGCACCGGAGCAGCGGACCAATTACTGCGGTCTGACCGAGCTGAGGCGCGCTGTTCCGGGCAGAGAGCGGCCCGAGGACCCGGGGAGGGACCGATTATGATCAGATACTGTCCCCAACGTCACGTGGGCTTTAGTCACTTATTCAGCCAAAGACTGACTCAAAGTAGTTACGGCTCATAATAACGACCCGGCACAAACACAAGTTATTACAGCGTAATAACATGTGAATAACATGTTATTGCAGCGTAACATGATACATGTTATTATACATGACGTATGTGTCATAATGTGAAAATATGAATAGATTTAGTTTGTGTTGTTTTGACAGACAGCAGCACGATGGTCACATGTTTATTGTTTATTTGTTTCTCAGAACGATGGTCACATGTTTATTGTTTGTTTATTTCTCAGAACAATGGACACATGTTTATTGTTTGTTTGTTTCTCAGAACGATGGGCACATGTTTATTGTTTGTTTGTTTCTCAGAACGATGGGCACATGTTTATTGTTTGTTTCTCAGAATGATGGACACATGTTAATTGTTTGTTTGTTTCTCAGAACGATGGGCACATGTTAATTGTTTGTTTGTTTCTCAGAACGATGGGCACATGTTTATTGTTTGTTTGTTTCTCAGAACGATGGGCACATGTTTATTGTTTGTTTGTTTCTCAGAACGATGGTCACATGTTTATTGTTTGTTTGTTTGTTTCTCAGAACGATGGACACGCAGCTGTTCATGGAGTGTGAGGAGGAGGAGCTGGAGCCATGGCAACAGGTCGACGACACTGTGGACGAGGACGACGACTTTATGGACTACACACAACCAGGTCTAAACCAGGACTAAACTGGGACTGAACCGGGTCTGAACCGGGTCTAAACCAGGACTAAACCAGGTCCTAAACCAGGTCCTAAACCAGGTCCTAAACCAGGTCCTAAACCAGGTCCTAAACCAGGACTAAACCAGGACTAAACCAGCAGAGGGCACAGACAGCAGAAGAAGAACAAAAGGACATTAAACTGACTGGCTTGTGTCTCTGTGTATTCAGTGGAGGACAGCCCCCAGTCTACCCCGCCCTCCGGGTCCCCACCCCCAGCCCCGCCCCCAGCCCCGCCCCCTGCACTTCAAGGTGAGTTCTCAATAATGACTGTATAATAATTATTAATGAATTATAAAAATGTATGTATTATTTACTCAGACTGATCTGGTGTTTAAATGTGTTTCTGGTCCAGTCCAGACTCACATCCCAGTCTCCATGCCCACCGCCTCCGTCACCGTGGAAACACCCTCAGTCATCAGCAAGACCAAGACCACCACCACAATCGTCAAGACCACGCCCACCACCACCAAAGTCCCGGCCATCCTCCAGCAGGGCACGCCCCTCATCCTGTCCCAGCTTCCACAGGGAACTTTCATTGTACAGGTGCTAAACCGGGTCTAAACCGGGTCTAAACCGGGTCTAAACCGGGTCCAAACCGGGTCCAAACCGGGTTTAAACCGGGTCCAAACCGGGTCCAAACCGGGTCCAAACTGGTTCTAAACCGGGACTAAACCGGGTCTAAACTGGGTCTAAACCGGGTCTAAACTAGGTCTAAACTGGGTCTAAACTGGGTCTAAACTGGGTTTAAACCGGGTCCAAACCGGGACTAAACCGGGACTAAACCGGGTCTAAACCGGGTCTATACTGACACTAACAAGGACTGAGGTGGACCTTGGAATTCAATTATTTTATTATCAAATGTTTCTTTTGGACAATATTTAAAATAGGATTTGGATTAAGATTAGGATTATGTTTATGGAATGTAACTCTTATTTTATCACACGAAGTATCACCTGAGAGAATATTTGGCCTTGCGAGTTCCACTAGATCTAAACCAGGTCCAAACCAAACGCTCAAAACAAACTGTTCCGTTTCAGGGTTTTCCTATGATGAACTCTGGGACTCCTCTGGTCTTTAATCTCTCTCCGGGTTCCACGGTTCTGCAGCCGGGCCAAACCTTTGTGAACACGGGTGAGATCCTGAAAGCGGGTCAGACCCTCCTAAAGCCGGGTGAGATCCTGAAAGCGGGTCAGACCCTCCTAAAGCCGGGTGAGATCCTGAAAGCGGGTCAGACCCTCCTAAAGCCGGGTGAGATCCTGAAAGCGGGTCAGACTGTGTTCAAACCCGGCCAGTCGCTCACTCTGATCCAGTGTAAGTCTCATTTACATCAGTCTGAACACTGAACACTGTGACATTGTGTAACGTGTCTGTGCTCTACAGCGCCCTCTGTGGGCCAGATGGTGCGTCCTGTTACGCCTGTGGGAGGCCCCGCCCCCTCTACACCTGGACTCATGCATCTGACCATCCGCACCAGCACACCTGAGCGAGGTGAGAAGCAGCCAATCACTGCACAGCGTCTATTTTATCTACTACTGTGCTTTTGTCACTCTGTGTTTCACTCTGTGTTTCACTCTGTGTTTCACTCTGTGTTTCACTCTGTGTTTCACTCTGTTTCACTCTGTGTATCACTCTGTTTCACTCTGTGTTTCACTCTGTGTATCACTCTGTTTCACTCTGTGTATCACTCTGTTTCACTCTGTGTTTCACTCTGTGTATCACTCTGTTTCACTCTGTGTATCACTCTGTTTCACTCTGTGTTTCACTCTGTGTATCACTCTGTTTCACTCTGTGTTTCACTCTGTGTATCACTCTGTTTCACTCTGTGTTTCACTCTGTGTATCACTGTTTCACTCTGTGTTTCACTGTATCACTCTGTGTTTCACTCTTGTGTTTCACTCTGTGTTTCACTCTTGTGTATCACTCTGTGTATCACTCTGTGTATCACTCTGTGTTTCACTCTGTGTTTCACTCTGTGTTTCACTCTGTTTCACTCTGTGTATCACTGTTTCACTCTTTGTATCACTCTGTGTTTCACTCTTGTGTTTCACTCTGTGTATCACTCTGTGTTTCACTCTGTGTATCACTCTGTGTTTCACTCTGTGTTTCACTCTGTGTTTCACTCTTGTGTTTCACTCTGTGTTTCACTCTTTGTATCACTCTGTGTTTCACTCTTGTGTATCACTCTGTGTATCACTCTGTGTTTCACTCTGTGTATCACTCTGTTTCACTCTGTGTTTCACTCTTGTGTATCACTCTGTGTATCACTCTGTGTTTCACTCTTGTGTTTCACTATGTGTTTCACTCTGTGTATCACTGTTTCACTCTTTGTATCACTCTGTGTTTCACTCTGTGTATCACTCTGTGTTTCACTCTGTGTTTCACTCTGTGTTTCACTCTGTGTTTCACTCTGTGTATCACTCTGTTTCACTCTTGTGTATCACTCTGTGTATCACTCTGTGTTTCACTCTGTGTTTCACTCTTGTGTTTCACTCTTGTGTTTCACTATGTGTTTCACTCTGTCACTCTGTGTATCACTGTCACTCTGTGTTTCACTCTGTGTATCACTCTGTGTTTCACTCTGTGTTTCACTGTTTCACTCTGTGTTTCACTCTTGTGTATCACTCTGTGTTTCACTCTTGTGTTTCACTCTGTGTTTCACTCTTGTGTTTCACTCTGTGTATCACTCTGTTTCACTCTGTGTTTCACTCTTGTGTATCACTCTGTGTATCACTCTGTGTATCACTCTGTGTTTCACTCTGTGTTTCACTCTGTTTCACTCTGTGTTTCACTCTTGTGTATCACTCTGTGTTTCACTCTGTGTTTCACTCTTGTGTTTCACTCTTGTGTTTCACTCTGTCACTCTGTGTATCACTGTCACTCTGTGTTTCACTCTGTGTTTCACTCTGTGTATCACTGTTTCACTCTGTGTTTCACTGTTTCACTCTGTGTTTCACTCTGTATCACTGTTTCACTCTGTGTTTCACTGTTTCACTCTGTGTTTCACTCTTGTGTATCACTCTGTGTTTCACTCTGTGTTTCACTCTTGTGTTTCACTCTGTGTATCACTCTGTGTTTCACTCTGTGTTTCACTCTGTGTTTCACTCTGTGTTTCACTCTGTGTATCACTCTGTTTCACTCTGTGTTTCACTCTTGTGTATCACTCTGTGTATCACTCTGTGTATCACTCTGTGTTTCACTCTGTGTATCACTGTCACTCTGTGTTTCACTCTGTGTTTCACTCTGTGTATCACTGTTTCACTCTTTGTATCACTCTGTGTTTCACTCTTGTGTTTCACTCTGTGTATCACTCTGTGTATTACTCTGTGTTTCACTCTGTGTTTCACTCTGTGTTTCACTCTTGTGTTTCACTATGTGTTTCACTCTGTCACTCTGTGTATCACTGTCACTCTGTGTTTCACTCTGTGTATCACTCTGTGTTTCACTCTGTGTATCACTGTTTCACTCTGTGTTTCACTGTTTCACTCTGTGTTTCACTCTTGTGTTTCACTCTTGTGTATCACTCTGTGTATCACTCTGTGTATCACTATGTGTTTCACTGTGTTTCACTCTGTGTTTCACTCTGTGTATCACTGTTTCACTCTGTATCACTCTGTGTTTCACTTTTGTGTTTCACTCTTGTGTATCACTCTGTGTTTCACTCTGTGTTTCACTCTGTGTTTCACTCTGTGTTTCACTCTGTGTATCACTCTGTTTCACTCTGTGTTTCACTCTTGTGTATCACTCTGTGTTTCACTCTGTGTTTCACTCTGTGTTTCACTCTGTGTTTCACTCTGTGTTTCACTCTTGTGTTTCACTCTTGTGTTTCACTATGTGTTTCACTCTGTCACTCTGTGTATCACTGTCACTCTGTGTTTCACTCTGTGTTTCACTCTTGTGTTTCACTCTTGTGTATCACTCTGTGTTTCACTCTGTGTTTCACTCTTGTGTATCACTCTGTGTTTCACTCTGTGTTTCACTCTGTGTTTCACTCTTGTGTTTCACTCTTGTGTTTCACTATGTGTTTCACTCTGTCACTCTGTGTATCACTGTCACTCTGTGTTTCACTCTGTGTATCACTCTGTGTTTCACGCTTGTGTTTCACTCTTGTGTTTCACTCTGTCACTGTGTATCACTGTCACTCTGTGTTTCACTCTGTGTATCACTCTGTTTCACTCTGTGTTTCACTCTTGTGTATCACTCTGTGTATCACTCTGTGTATCACTCTGTGTTTCACTCTGTTTCACTCTGTTTCACTCTGTGTATCACTCTTGTGTATCACTCTTGTTTATCACTCTGTGTATCACTCTGTGTATCACTCTGTGTTTCACGCTTGTGTTTCACTCTTGTGTTTCACTATGTGTTTCACTCTGTCACTGTGTATCACTGTCACTCTGTGTTTCACTCTGTGTATCACTCTGTTTCACTCTGTGTTTCACTCTTGTGTTTCACTCTTGTGTTTCACTCTGTCACTGTGTATCACTGTCACTCTGTGTTTCACTCTGTGTATCACTCTGTTTCACTCTGTGTTTCACTCTTGTGTATCACTCTGTGTTTCACTCTGTGTTTCACTCTTTTCCAGTGGCTCCTGTCGGCGGCGTCGCCTCCAGCTCCGCCCTCTCCACCTGCTCGTCCAATGGCACGCCTCGCTCCATCACCATCCAGCTGCCGACGCCCGCCAAGCCCACCTCCAGCCCCGCCCTCATCACCTCCACCTCCAACCGCACCGTGGTCACCTTCACCCCGCCCCCGCAGCTGCCCTCTGACCCCTCTGACCCGTCCCGTGTGGTCATGAGCGTGGAGGAGTTCTACTACGGCTCGCACGACGGTGACGAGCGGCTCCGGGACAGCCACAAGTACACGGCCATGTTGGTCCAGTTCCCCTGCCAAGTGTGCCCCCACCAGGCCAACAACAACCTCAGGTACAGGCCTCCTACAGGCCTCCTACAGCGCCTCCTACAGCGCCTCCTACAGGCTACAGGCCTCCTACAGGCTACAGCGCTTCCTACAGCGCCTCCTACAGGCCTCCTACAGGCGTCCTACAGGCGTCCTACAGGCATCCTACAGGCGTCCTACAGCGTCTCCTACAGGGCCTCCTACAGGCGTCCTACAGCGCCTCCTACAGGGCCTCCTACAGGCTACAGGCCTCCTACAGGGCCTCCTACAGGTTACAGGGCCTCCTACAGTGCCTCCTACAGGCTACAGGCCTCCTACAGGGCCTCCTACAGGTTACAGGGCCTCCTACAGGGCCTCCTACAGGCCTCCTACAGGCTACAGGCCTCTTACAGGCCACCTACAGGTTACAGGCCTCCTACAGGCCTCCTACAGGCTACAGGCCTCCTACAGGCTACAGGCCTCCTACAGGGCCTCCTACAGGGCCTCCTACAGGCCTCCTACAGGCGTCCTACAGGGCCTCCTACAGTGCCTCCTACAGGCTACAGGCCTCCTACAGGGCCTCCTACAGGTTACAGGGCCTCCTACAGTGCCTCCTACAGGCTACAGGCCTCCTACAGGGCCTCCTACAGGTTACAGGGCCTCCTACAGGGCCTCCTACAGGCCTCCTACAGGCTACAGGCCTCTTACAGGCCACCTACAGGTTACAGGCCTCCTACAGGCCTCCTACAGGCTACAGGCCTCCTACAGGCTACAGGCCTCCTACAGGGCCTCCTACAGGGCCTCCTACAGGCCTCCTACAGGCCTCCTACAGGCCTCCTACAGCGCCTCCTACAGGCTACAGGCCTCCTACAGGCTACAGGCCTCCTACAGGGCCTCCTACAGGCTACAGGCCTCCTACAGGGCTTCAGGCCTCCTACAGGGCTTCCTACAGGCCTCCTACAGGCCACCTACAGGCTACAGCGCCTCCTACAGGCCTCCTACAGGCCTCCTACAGGCCAGTTCTCACCCGGTTCTCACCCTCAGGCTGATGCAGCACATGTTGACTCATTGGAAGCCGGTGAATCGTGCCGATGACAGAAAGAGCTGTAAGTTCTGCTACAGACACTTTTCCGTGGCCTCGGACCTTCAGACTCACCTGGAGAAGGTGCACGGCCCCGCCCCCTCCAACAGTAAGAGCCAATCAGAGAGCGGCGTGTGTGCATAGATGAGCAGAGCGTTGACAGTGGTTTGTTCTGCAGGTCTGTGTAGAATCTGTGAGTGGGCCTTCGAAAACGAGCCCGTGTTCTTAAACCACATGAAAACCAATCACAAACCGGGAGAGATGCCCTACATCTGCCAGGTCTGAGCTACTGCTAATGCTGCTGCTAATGCTAATGCTGCTACTAATGCTAATGCTGCTACTGCTAATGCTGCTGCTAATGCTGCTACTGATACTGCTACTGCTAATGCTAATGCTGATGCTGCTACTGCTAATGCTGCTACTGCTAATGCTGCTACTGCTAATGCTACTGCTAATGCTAATGCTGCCACTGCTACTGCTAATGCTGCTGCTAATGCTAATGCTGCTACTGATACTGCTACTGCTAATGCTACTGCTAATGCTGATGCTGCTACTGCTACTGCTAATGCTGCTACTGCTACTGCTACTGCTAATGCTAATGCTGCTACTGCTAATGCTACTGCTAATGCTGCTGCTGCTACTGCTAATGCTGCTAATGCTAATGCTGCTGCTGCAACTACTAATGCTAATGCTGCTACTGCTAATGCTAATGCTACTGCTGTTAACGCTACTGCTACTGCTGCTATTGCTGCTAATGCTAATGCTGCTACTGCTAATGCTGCTAATGCTAATGCTGCTGCTGCTAATGCTACTGCTGCTTTTGCTGCTCATGCTAATGCTACTTCTGCTAATCATTATACAGCTAATATCCATGTCCATGTTTAGTCCTGACTCTGGCACCAGCAGGAGGCCGGTCCATGTTTAGTCCTGACTCTGGCACCAGCAGGAGGCCGGTCCATGTTTAGTCCTGACTCTGGCACCAGCAGGAGGCCGGTCCATGTTTAGTCCTGACTCTGGGCACCAGCAGGAGGCCGGTCCATGTTTAGTCCTGACTCTGGCACCAGCAGGAGGCCGGTCCATGTTTAGTCCTGACTCTGGCACCAGCAGGAGGCCGGTCCATGTTTAGTCCTGACTCTGGCACCAGCAGGAGGCCGGTCCATGTTTAGTCCTGACTCTGGCACCAGCAGGAGGCCGGTCCATGTTTAGTCCTGACTCTGGCACCAGCAGGAGGCCGGTCCATGTTTAGTCCTGACTCTGGCACCAGCAGGAGGCCGGCCCCTGAGGACCTCAGAGATGGTTCACACCAGGATTCTCTTTCAGGTGTGTTTTTACCGCTCCTCGTTCTACTCTGACGTGATCCAACACTTTGCCACGTTCCATCGAGAGACTCGGTTCCTTCTCTGTGTCTTCTGCCTCAAAGTCCTCAAGAACTCTGAGATCTACCAGCAACACTTACTGCGCCACCAGGTGAGCACCAAAGGAACTGTGGCCCCTGGCGTCTGGGGCCCTCATGCCGTGTGGCCCTTGGCGGCTGGGGCCCTCATGCCGTGTGGCCCCTGGCGTCTGGGGCCCTCATGCCGTGTGGCCCCTGGCGTCTGGGGCCCTCATGCCGTGTGGCCCTTGGCGGCTGGGGCCCTCATGCCGTGTGGCCCCTGGCGTCTGGGGCCCTCATGCCGTGTGGCCCCTGGCGTCTGGGGCCCTCATGCCGTGTGGCCCCTGGCGTCTGGGGCCCTCATGCCGTGTGGCCCTTGGCGGCTGGGGCCCTCATGCCGTGTGGCCCCTGGCGTCTGGGGCCCTCATGCCGTGTGGCCCCTGGCAGCTGGGGCCCTCATGCCGTGTGGCCCTTGGCGGCTGGGGCCCTCATGCCGTGTGGCCCCTGGCAGCTGGGGCCCTCATGCCGTGTGGTGTGTTGCAGCACGAGTCGTTCCACTGTAACCGCTGCAGGCTCCAGTTCATCTACGTCCGAGAGAAAGTTCACCACAAAACAGAACATCACCGGAGCTACAAGAGGCCGGCCCGACTGGAGGGGCTGCCCCCGGGGTCAAAGGTACCTGCTGTAGTCCTGCTGTAGGCTTGCTTTAGTCCTGCTTTAGTCCTGCTGTAGGCCTGCTTTAGTCCTGCTTTAGTCCTGCTTTAGTCCTGCTGTAGGCCTGCTTTAGTCCTGCTGTAGGCCTGCTTTGGTCCTGCCTTTAGTCCTGCTTTAGACCTGCTTTAGACCTGCTTTAGTCCTGCTGTAGTCCTGCTTTAGTCCTGCTGTGGTCCTGCTTTAGTCCTGCTGTAGGCCTGCTTTAGTCCTGCCTTTAGTCCTGCTTTAGTCCTGCTTTAGTCCTGCTGTAGGCCTGCTTTAGTCCTGCTGTAGTCCTGCTTTAGTCCTGCTTTAGTCCTGCCTTTAGTCCTGCTTTAGACCTGCTTTAGTCCTGCTGTAGTCCTGCTTTAGTCCTGCTGTAGGCCTGCTTTAGTCCTGCTGTAGTCCTGCTTTAGACCTGCTTTAGTCCTGCTGTAGTCCTGCTTTAGTCCTGCTGTAGTCCTGACGTAGGCCTGCTTTAGACCTGCTGTAGTCCTGACGTAGGCCTGCTTTAGACCTGCTGTAGTCCTGCTTTAGTCCTGCTGTAGTCCTGCTTTAGTCCTGCTGTAGGCCTGCTGTAGGCCTGCTTTAGTCCTGCTTTAGTCCTGCTGTAGTCCTGCTTTAGACCTGCTTTAGTCCTGCTGTAGTCCTGACGTAGGCCTGCTTTAGACCTGCTGTAGTCCTGCTTTAGACCTGCTTTAGACCTGCTGTAGTCCTGACGTAGGCCTGCTTTAGACCTGCTGTAGTCCTGCTTTAGACCTGCTGTAGTCCTGACGTAGGCCTGCTTTAGACCTGCTGTAGTCCTGCTTTAGTCCTGCTTTAGTCCTGCTGTAGGCCTGCTGTAGGCCTGCTTTAGTCCTGCTGTAGTCCTGCTTTAGACCTGCGGTAGTCCTGCTTTAGACCTGCTTTAGTCCTGCTGTAGTCCTGCTTTAGACCTGCTGTAGTCCTGACGTAGGCCTGCTTTAGACCTGCTGTAGTCCTGCTTTAGTCCTGCTGTAGTCCTGACGTAGGCCTGCTTTAGTCCTGCTGTAGTCCTGCTTTAGTCCTGCCTTTAGACCTGCTTTAGTCCTGCTTTAGTCCTGCTTTAGTCCTGCTTTAGACCTGCTTTAGACCTGCTGTAGGCCTGCTTTAGACCTGCTTTAGTCCTGCTGTAGTCCTGCTGTAGTCCTGACGTAGGCCTGCTTTAGGCCTGCTTTAGTCCTGCTGTAGGCCTGCTTTAGTCTTGCTTTCGACCTGCTTTAGTCCTGCTTTAGTCCTGCTTTAGTCCTGCTGTAGGCCTGCTGTAGGCCTGCTTTCGACCTGCTTTCGACCTGCTTTAGACCTGCTGTAGTCCTGCTTTAGTCCTGCTTTAGGCCTGCTTTAGTCCTGCTGTAGTCCTGCTTTAGACCTGCTTTAGTCCTGCTTTAGACCTGCTTTAGACCTGCTTTAGTCCCGCTTTAGACCTGCTTTAGACCTGCTTTAGACCTGCTTTAGTCCCGCTTTAGACCTGCTTTAGTCCTGCTTTAGTCCTGCTTTAGTCCTGCTTTAGTCCCGCTTTAGACCTGCTTTAGTCCTGCTTTAGTCCTGCTTTAGTCCTGCTTTAGTCCCGCTTTAGACCTGCTTTAGTCCTGCTTTAGACCTGCTTTAGACCTGCTTTAGTCCCGCTTTAGACCCGCTTTAGTCCTGCTTTAGACCTGCTTTAGTCCCGCTTTAGACCTGCTTTAGTCCCGCTTTAGACCTGCTTTAGTCCTGCTTTAGACCTGCTTTAGACCTGCTTTAGTCCCGCTTTAGACCTGCTTTAGTCCCGCTTTAGACCTGCTTTAGTCCTGCTTTAGTCCTGCTTTAGTCCTGCTTTAGTCCCGCTTTAGACCTGCTTTAGTCCTGCTTTAGTCCTGCTTTAGTCCCGCTTTAGACCTGCTTTAGTCCTGCTTTAGTCCCGCTTTAGACCTGCTTTAGTCCCGCTTTAGTCCCGCTTTAGACCTGCTGTATCAAATCAAATCAATTTATTTTTGTAAGGCCCAAAATCACAACAACAGTTGCCTCTGAGGGCCACAGGGAGAAATGAATCAACAATGTCTGTGGTGGTGATGGAGTCAGACAATGTCTGTGGTGGCGAGGGACGATGTCCCAGGGTCCTCTGTCCTTAGACTCTCCTTCTCGGCCAGGAAAAACTACAAAAAAAACCTCTTTGGGAAAAAAGCGTAGAAACCTGTGTTAGTTCCAGTGAAGGAGAGATCCCACTCTCACAGACGGACAGACGGACACGAGGAGACTGGAGCTGGACCCACTCTTCAGGCAGAAGAGGGACCGACTGAGGCGAACTGGACCCACTCTTCAGGCAGATGAGGGACCGTCCACACGGGGCAGGGACCACTTCACCAGGGGAGGGGCATCTGGGTCCACAGGTCCTCAGGAGTGAGAGAAAGAAAAGAAGGCGGTGAACAGTTTGCAAGTCGAATCAAAAAATAAATATTGTTTGATAGCATAAGTAGTCAGAAGAAGAGGATAGTGCTCAAGCTGTCATACTTCCCCCAGCATAGTTACTCCTAGGGCAGCGTAGCTGAAGCTGTGGGTTTATGTTTCTGTTCCTAACTAGTCTGACCATAAGCGATTTCGAAGAGGAACGTTTTAAGCCTGGACTTAAATGAAGAGACTGTGTCAGCGTATTTAACATGGGTCGGGAGCTGATTCCATAACACAGGAGCTTGGTAGCTAAACGCTCTACCTCCTACAGTACTTTTAGAGACTCTTGGCACCACCAGAAGCTGTAGGCCTGCTGTAGACCTGCTTTAGGCTCGGTTTAGACCTGCTATAGGCCCGGTGTAGGCTCAGTGTAGGCCCAGTGTAGACCTGCTTTAGTCCCGCTTTAGACCCGCTTTAGACCCGCTTTGGTCCTGCTGTAGTCCTGCTGTAGTCCTGCTTTAGTCCTGCTGTAGTCCTGCTGTAGTCCTGCTGTAGTCCTGCTTTAGACCTGCTTTAGTCCTGCTGTAGTCCTGCTTTAGACCTGCTGTAGTCCTGCTTTAGTCCTGCTGTAGTCCTGCTGTAGTCCTGCTTTAGACCTGCTTTAGTCCTGCTGTAGTCCTGCTTTAGACCTGCTTTAGACCTGCTGTAGTCCTGCTGTAGTCCTGCTTTAGTCCTACTGTAGTCCTGCTTTAGTCCTGCTTTAGACCTGCTTTAGTCCTGCTGTAGTCCTGCTTTAGTCCTACTGTAGTCCTGCTTTAGTCCTGCTTTAGACCTGCTTTAGTCCTGCTTTAGTCCTGCTGTAGTCCTGCTGTAGTCCTGCTTTAGACCTGCTGTAGTCCTGCTTTAGACCTGCTTTAGTCCTGCTGTAGACCTGCTGTAGTCCTGCTTTAGTCCTGCTTTAGTCCTACTGTAGTCCTGCTTTAGTCCTGCTATAGTCCTGCTTTAGTCCTGCTTTAGACCTGCTGTAGTCCTGCTTTAGACCTGCTTTAGTCCTGCTGTAGTCCTGCTTTAGACCTGCTTTAGTCCTGCTTTAGTCCTGCTTTAGACCTGCTATAGTCCTGCTGTAGTCCTGCTTTAGACCTGCTTTAGACCTGCTGTAGTCCTGCTGTAGACCTGCTTTAGTCCTGCTTTAGACCTGCTATAGTCCTGCTGTAGTCCTGCTTTAGTCCTGCTTTAGACCTGCTGTAGTCCTGCTTTAGTCCTGCTTTAGACCTGCTTTAGTCCTGCTTTAGACCTGCTTTAGTCCTGCTGTAGTCCTGCTGTAGTCCTGCTGTAGGCCTGCTTTAGTCCTGCTTTAGACCTGCTGTAGTCCTGCTTTAGTCCTGCTTTAGACCTGCTTTAGTCCTGCTTTAGACCTGCTTTAGACCTGCTTTAGACCTGCTGTAGTCCTGCTGTAGTCCTGCTTTAGTCCTGCTTTAGACCTGCTGTAGTCCTGCTTTAGTCCTGCTTTAGACCTGCTGTAGTCCTGCTGTAGACCTGCTTTAGTCCTGCTTTAGTCCTGCTTTAGACCTGCTTTAGTCCTGCTTTAGACCTGCTTTAGTCCTGCTTTAGTCCTGCTTTAGACCTGCTTTAGTCCTGCTTTAGACCTGCTTTAGTCCTGCTTTAGACCTGCTTTAGTCCTGCTTTAGTCCTGCTTTAGTCCTGCTTTAGACCTGCTTTAGACCTGCTTTAGACCTGCTGTAGTCCTGCTGTAGTCCTGCTTTAGTCCTGCTTTAGACCGGCTTTAGTCCTGCTTTAGTCCTGGTTTACACCTGCTTTAGTCCTGCTTTAGTCCTGCTTTAGACCTGCTTTAGTCCTGCTTTAGTCCTGCTTTAGTCCTGGTTTACACCTGCTTTAGTCCTGCTTTAGTCCTGCTTTAGACCTGCTTTAGTCCTGCTTTAGACCTGCTTTAGTCCTGCTGTAGACCTGCTTTAAGCTCAGTTTAGACCTGCTATAGGCCCGGTGTAGGCTCAGTGTAGGCCCAGTGTAGACCTGATGTAGACCCGGTGTATGCTCAGCGTAGACTCGGTGTAGGCCCAGTGTAGGCTCAGCGCAGGCTCGACGTAGACATGATGTAGGCCCAGTGTTGACCTGATGTAGACAACTGAATGTGTTTCTATGCTGACCCAGCGGGTCCAGCTCCAGTCTCCTCGTGTCCGTCTGTCCGTCTGTGAGAGTCGGATCTCTCCTTCACTGGAACTCCTCCAGGTTTCTACGCTTTTTTCCCAAAGAGGTTTTTTTTGTAGTTTTTCCTGGCCGAGAAGGAGAGTCTAAGGACAGAGGACCCTGGGACATCGTCCCTCGCCACCACAGACATTGTCTGACTCCATCGCCACCACAGACATTGTTGATTCATTTCTCCCTGTGGCCCTCAGAGGCAACTGTTGTTGTGATTTTGGGCCTTACAAAAATAAATTGATTTGATTTGATTTGATGAGGCTTTACACTGACCTTCTCTTCTGTAGGTCACCATTCGCACGTTCGGCCGTCGCAGGGCCGTCCTCCCGTCAGACCTTCCCCGCCCCTTACAAACTGGCCACACCCCCTTTAACACAAACATGATCCAGCCAATCAGCATCAAGTTGGAGCCTCAGCCCCTCCCCATCGTGAAACCACGCTCCGCCCACAGGAAGCAGATCGCCCCCAAGCACAGGTGAGAGAGGGAGGGCATCTGACACTGTACAGGTGATGGGGGCGGGGCAGGAACATTGGTTACTATGGCAACACGTGATTATTGTATGTGACAGCTAAAAGGTCACAGGTTCGACTCTCTACAGTCCTGACCAAGACCAGCTGAAGGTTAGATGCAGAGGTCGATGAACTTTGACCTCTAGAACTGACTTTAGTGTCGCCTTTAATGTGTGTCACCTTTAACGTGTGTCACCTTTAACATGTTTAACATGTGTCACCTTTAACATGTGTCACCTTTAACGTGTGTCACCTTTAACATGTGTCACCTTTTACTTGTTTAACATGTGTCACCTTTAACATGTTTAACGTGTGTCACCTTTAACATGTTTAACATGTGTCACCTTTAACATGTGTCACCTTTAACATGTTTAACATGTGTCACCTTTAACATGTGTCACCTTTAACGTGTGTCACCTTTAACGTGTGTCACCTTTAACATGTTTAACATGTGTCACCTTTAACATGTGTCACCTTTAACGTGTGTCACCTTTAACGTGTGTCACCTTTAACATGTTTAACATGTGTCACCTTTAACATGTGTCACCTTTAACGTGTGTCACCTTTAACGTGTGTCACCTTTAACATGTTTAACATGTGTCACCTTTAACATGTGTCACCTTTAACGTGTGTCACCTTTAACATGTGTCACCTTTAACGTGTGTCACCTTTTACTTGTTTAACATGTGTCACCTTTAACATGTTTAACGTGTGTCACCTTTAACATGTTTAACGTGTGTCACCTTTAACATGTTTAAC